>NC_135804.1:56342046-56942046 GCF_964213995.1 Mustelus asterias | reverse complement strand
GCATAAAACAGGCCCTTTGGCCCCACAAGTTGTGCCGAACATATCCCTACCTTTTAGGCCTACCTATAACCCTCCATCCTATTAAGTCCCATGTACTCATCCAGGAGTCTCTTAAAAGACCCTATTGAGTTTGCCTCCACCACCATTGACGGCAGCCGATTCCACTCGCCCACCACCCTCTGTGTGAAAAACTTACCCCTAACATTTCCCCTGTACCTACCCCCCAGCACATTAAACCTGTGTCCTCTCGTAGCAGCCATTTCCACCCTGGGAAAAAGCCTCTGAGAGTCCACCCAATCTATGCCTCTCAACATCTTATATACCTCTATTAGGTCTTCTCTCATCCTACGTCTCTCCAAGGAGAAAAGACCAAGCTCCCTCAGCCTATTCGCATAAGGCATGCCACTCAATCCAGGCAACATCCTTGTAAATTGCCTCTACACCCTTTCAATCTTTTCCACATCCTTCCTGTAATGAGGCGACCAGAACTGAGCACTGTACTCCATGTGGGGTCTGACGAGGGTCTTATATAGCTGCATCATTATCCCCGGACTCCTAAACTCAATCCCTCGATTGATAAAGGCCAGCACACCATATGCCTTCTTAACCACCTCCACCATCCGCGGGGCCGATTTTAGAGTCCTATGGACCCGGACCCCAAGGTCCTTCTGATCCTCTACAGTACTAAGAGTCTTTCCCTTAATATTGTACTCCTTCATCCCATTTGACCTGCCAAAATGGACCACTACGCATTTATCTGGGTTGAAGTCCATCTGCCACTTCTCCGCCCAGTCTTGCATCCTATCTATGTCCCTCTGTAACTTCTGACATCCCTCCAGACTATCCACAACCCCACCAACCTTCGTGTCGTCGGCAAACTTACCAACCCATCCCTCCACTTCCTCATCCAGGTCATTTATGAAAATGACAAACAGCAAAGGTCCCAGAACAGATCCCTGGGGCACACCACTGGTTACCGACCTCCATTTAGAAAAAGACCCATCTATACACACTCTCTGCCTCCTTTGGGCAAGCCAGTTCTGGATCCACAGGGCAGCAGCACCTTTGGATCCCATGCCCTCTCACTTTTTCTAGAAGCCTTGCATGGGGGACCTTATCGAATTCTGATTGGTTGAGGCTTGACCAATGGGAATACATCAGGGAACTATTGTTCACCCATGTTGTATAAATTGTTACTCCCTTTGAATTTTGACATTCCTGTGGCAGTCCTGATTGCTCAGAGTTTTACATCACAGAAAGAGGTCCTTTGGCCCATTTTGTTCATGCCGGCCATCAAGCACCTATCTATTCTAACCTATGGCTGTAAGATAAAAATCTTCAACAGAATTATTCATTTCTTTCTCCTCAACTAATGCCAATGAAACAATTTATTAACCTTATTGCTGTTTGTTAAATCTTGGGCAGCACGGTAGCACAGTGATTGCTTCACAGCGCCAGGGACCCGGGTTCAATTCCCGGCTTGGGTGACTATCTGTGTGGAGTTTGCACATTCCCCTCATGTTTGTGTGGGTTTCCTCTGGGTGATCCGTGAATGTAGCCCAATCCATCACGCAAACCAGCCTCCCATCCATTGACTCTGTCTACACTTCCCGCTGCCTTGGCAAAGCAGCCAGTATAATTAAGGACCCCACGCATCCTGGACATTTTCTCTTCCACCTTCTTCCGTCGGGAAATAGATACAAAAGTCTGAGGTCACGTACCAAGCGACTCAAGAACAGTTTCTTCCCTGCTGCCATCAGACTTTTGAATGGACCTAACTCGTATTATGTTGATCTTTCTCTACACCCTCTCCTTTCCTTCTCTATGAATGGTATGCTTTGTCTGTACATACATGCAAGAAACAATACTTTTCACTGTATACTAATACATGTGACAATAATAAATCAAATTAAATCAATGTTTGAAAGAGACAACCATTCACTTACCAATAGTGGAACTAAATTATCTATGGAAAATTTTGAATAATTGGAAAGTACTTAGCTTCTAATATTACAAATTTTGTCATTACAGTCTTTTAATTCAAAACAGTTTAATTCAATTTAACAGGTAGTTCAAATTATTATTTAACAAATATTAATCATGCTGCTTAATTTAAATTATTTGATCATTATTAGTTTAGGAAAAAAAGATCAAAAGCAATAAATGAAGGGTTTTTACTCCGAATGCTGAGAATGTGAAACTTGCTGCCACAGATGAATGCAGCTGAATGTAGCTGTTGGCTGCATCATGACCACTGTGTGAGGGGGGCGTGTCCGAAACGTCGATGTATAGGATCGACGTGAGGAACGTTGGGGACGTGCCGACGTCACAACGCCGCACGTTATAAAAGGGCGGAGTGGCTGCGGCTGCCACTACAAGATGGCGGCTTGTGGACGTGGGAGTTTGGTGTTGGCGGCAGCGGGGGACTGGCGATGGCTGCGGGCCTCGCATTGTTTGCTGGTGGCGATCCTCCCTTTACTCCTCCCGGGTCACTACGCCGCGCAACCGGCGTTAGACCGCAATCGCGGCCGGGACCCGAATTCGCCGGATGTGGGACTCCATAGCCAGGGCGAAAGCCAGGTTCAGCTCCAGGCCTTGCCCCAGGGACAGGCTCAGTTCCAGCCCCGTCCTCCGGGTCAGGCCCAGTTCCAGGCCCCGCGGAAGAACATCTGGCGGATTTCAGAGGAGCCGCTCTGTCACGAAGACGTGGTCCGGCTCTGCCCCAAACACACCTGGCAGAACAACTTCGCGGTGCTCGAATGTCTGCAGGACGTACGGGAGGTAAGCAGCAGCCCTTTGGGGGGGGCGGGGGGGAGAGAGGGGGGTGGGTTCGGGCTGGCTACTGGAGTTCGCTGAGCATCGCACTGAGGGGTTGGGGAGTATCTCATGAGTGGCCAGACTGGGTGAGCGGCCTGGCTGACAGACAATGCTCCAGAGTGGCCAATCAAGTCTCAGATTGGTTTTTGATCACTGGCAGACACTTAGGCTGGTGAAGGAGTAAACTGCCTCCAGAATGGCCAGTTAGTATGGGAGAGATTCTGACTCCTGAGTCAACAGTTGTAGTGGGAGGGGTTTGCTATGTATTGTGAAGTATACGTGAAGCATATCAATTGCTGGCCACGACTGGAGGTCAGATGGTCTACTCTGGACTTGACGCTTACCTTTATTTCTTTATCCTTCTGAATTTTGCGGTTTAAGATATTCACTGGTAATTAGGCTCTTGCCTGGGATTACCAATCAAATTGAATTCACAGGATTATTGTAACACAGAAGGAGACCATTCAGCATGTTGTCTGCACTGGCTGTTCGGAGGAACAATTTACTTAATGCCATTTCCCACTTGTAACTCTGCGCATTCTTCCTTTTCAGATAATGATTCTATTCCCTCTTGGAACCCTTGGTTGAAATTGCCTGCACTCCACACTCAGGCAGTGCATTAAAGATCCTAGCTGTTTGCTGCGCAAAACATCCCCTCAGCATCCACCCTGCCAAACCCCATCACCCCAAGAATCTTGCACATCTCCATTGGCCATACATTTTACTTGCATTTAGATTTTAGAATTCACCAATTGAGCTTGCGTCTTCCTGTTGGTCTTCTCTTCGCAGTTTGGTGCAGAATGAAGGATTTTTTAAACAGCTATTCTTTTGAAATAATTTCACATCGAGAAGTTTAAAGGTTGAAACTTCCCAGGTTACTTGAGGTACACTCAGTGTGCTATCTCGTAATGTTCACTAGGCAGAGAAATTTGTATGGACCTTTTATAGATTAGGGTCTGCAGGTGTCGGACACTTTTTTTTTCTTAGACTGTTGAATGCACAAGATAATGCAGTACAATTCCAATGCTGTTGCAACCCTAGTTTTTCAAACTGACCCAGATATGGTGATGGGATGAGGCAGAATCATGTGCGCATTTGAAATGGTTGTACTGAATTTGTCAAAATGTTAGCAATTTTGAATGGGGTGAGATGCCTTCCAGTTGAATAAAACTCAACTCAAGTGAAAGTGAGGAGAATGCCTCATAAGTGATTGACAAGGTTGTGATTGATGAGGTGGAGAACTTGGAAGGAGACTTCTTTAGTCCTTTGCAGTTCACAGCATTGGGATGGAAGAACATAATGAAATGTTCTCTTAGAAAAAGATACATATTAAATCGGATTGAATAAAGTTTGGTTAGCTGAGGCAAAAGGGATGGCAATTCACAGTAACAAAGTTTGTGTTATGGCACTTTGAAGTGCAGGCATTTCTGTACAAAGTTTCTCATTCTAATAGTGTTGTTTGTGGGGAAAATGTCCATGTAAATGGTCTGTGTTTAACAGTGGGACTTGGGGAAACCCTGCATCAGCTGCTACTAGCTGGACTCTTCTAATGAGCTGGAGTTGCTGGTAGCTGCAGTATCTACCTATATTTCAGTATGCTGATAAATTTTGCACACTTGCATGTAATTCAGTGACTTGCTTACCTAATGTTGAATGCTGTATACATTTTAAAACTGGTCTTCCTGCTTCAGCCTTTAGCTGATCTAAATGCAAGTAACAATAAAATGAGTCAGTCAGAAAGGACGTACTAGGTGTATCTTTATGCGCTCCCTCTACTGGCAGTATGCCATATGCAAATAATACACAAATCTTAACTCTGGTGTCCATTTCTGTAGTTCGTGGGTGTGGAAGTTGGCAGCACAACAACAAAGGGTCTTTATATTGGCCATTGGCATTGCACACACAAGTAAGAAATAATAAATGAAGGGCTTTGGAAATCGTAGCACTCCATACAGATTCCAGCCTTGGACTTAACTACCTAGGAATTGTAACGTTTCACTTTACATTTGCAATACTTTATGAAAGTTGCATATTATGTTGTGATGTGGAATATATCTATCCTGTATTCCACATCCCAAGAGTCAGTCTCAGTGTTGGCTCTGACAGAGTTTTGATGGTGATTCTACAGCTGTTAAATTCCAGAAGTTGCACTAAATTTTTAACCCAGTTGTCAAGCTTTGAATACCATTAGGTTAGGTGCCCGAGACTGAGAACTGTCATGCCAATTGACAATGAGTGAGTGAGTCCACAGAAGTCGGATGGGAGAATTGATTCAATTGAAGATAGAGATGTTTGGTGCGGTTATAATCTAGATTTCCCCCTTTCCTACATGCTGCACTTAGTGAAGTCTGGGCAATGCCTCCTAAACAAGACCAGCAGCCCTACTAATAGATGGTTTCCCATGTAATCAGAACTGGTTTGTATCATATGGTGGTGTTCTTGCTCATCTTTATCAAAGAACAATACAGCACAGGAACAGGCCCTTCGGCCCTCCAAGCCTGCGCCGCTCATGTGCCCAACTAGACCATTTGTTTGTATCCCTCTATTCCCAGTCTGTTCATGTGGCTATCTAGATAAGTCTTAAACAATCCCAGCGTGTCCACCTCAATCACCTTGCTTGGGAGTGCATTCCAGGCCCCCACCACCCTCTGTGTAAAATACGTCCCCCTGACATCTGTGTTGAACCTTGCCCCCCCCCCCCCCCCCCCCTCACCTTGAACCCGTGACCCCTTGTGTTCGTCATCTCCAACCTGGGGAAAAGCTTCCCACTGTTCATCCTATCTATGCCCTTTATAATTTTATACACCTCTATTAGGTTGCCCCTCATCCTCTTGTCTTTCCAGGGAGAACATCCCTAGTTTACCCAATCTCTCCTCATAGCTAAGACCCTCCATACCAGGCAACATCCTGGTAGAACGTTACCACTGGGATTTGTCATCCCAGTGCAGTTAATTACTTACTGCATGGTCACTTAAAACATCACTGCATTGGTAAGAGTTTTGAATTGAACATTTGTTAAATGAAGTTTTTGAGCTGCATCAATCAATTTGCTTCTCTTTCCTGCATACTAATTGTAGATCTTTATGGATGGTGTTGCTGATTTGGGCTGTGGATGTAGTTGTGTAATTGGCTCCCAAGTGCAGTGTTGGCTATTTATGTCTGTGAAGTGGATAATCACAATCGCTTCAGATAGACCTATTTTTGTACGGTGAGCAGTAATCTTGTGCTGTAAATGAAGACCAGCATGTGCACTTGGCCATTCAATTGATCTTGAATAACTAAATCTTCTGTGCTTCAGCAGTTTCTATTCTGCAAGGGCAGGTGCATGAAAGGATCTGGCATCGCAGTGCAAAAACTGTTTGCTCACAGCCACAGTTTAAAAAAAAAATTTTCCTCTCTTGCCCCTCGGCATGGCTGACAGGCAGTGACTCCTTACTTGGGCAGTGTGGCATTGGCCCACTTCCATTATCTTCCCCAGGAGATCATTGTTCATATGATGCTCTTTTGGTAGGCTATTTGGTGATGGGCATCACAGGTAAGTACAGTGCTGTCCTTGACTAACAACCTCAGTTGGGTGCTTTCGTATGGGGATTATTAACAAGGAACATGAATTTGGCTGCTTTTGCATCTTTTAACCTTCAGATGCTATGTGGATTTGACGTTGATTTTAATTTCAATTTACTGAAGTGCCTTTGTGTAAACAAACTTGGTATGGTACACTGTTTTCTTTGTACACACCAATGGAATAACACTAAGATTGCGGAGGCATGAGTGATAAACCACTGTGGAGAAGTGGCGCAGACATTCCAAAAATAAACCAGACAAAAGTTAATAGCGACGCTATGGGTGAGGGTAATGGTTTGAGTCTGTCATTGCTCCAGAGGATGTGACTACTCCTAAATTGCTACTCTCAACTGTTGAAACATCACAGACAAGATACAATAATCATCTATTTCTTTCTGGTTTTCCATATTAGTGTGCTTCATTGTTTGGTCGCCTAAACCCGAGTGTTTATTTATTTCTTAAGCACGTTTTATATTTTCGGCCTTTTTCCTGTTTCAGGTTAGAGATTTGAAGTTTACCCTTTAATGATCAATTGACCCTTGCTGTTTTTCAAAATACTCTTATCATTTTTGAATATTCCTCCCCTTTTTCCAAGCATTGGCCTCTGCTTGTTACTCCTGACTGCTTTCATTGTTGCTGTTGATACCTTATTCAAATGGTCTTTCTTTGTGTGAGTTTACACAACGAGCAGTCGTAGATTATTCAGCTGGGAGGGGGGAGGGAACACCACAATTGAACTCCGTATTCGCACCAGATGTACAGACAGGCATGGTGCCGGGAGGACAGTGAGCAAACATGAGGCTTCCTCCTTTCCATTTCAGAGAGGCTGTCCTCTTCCCAACCAGAACCTTCTGTTTCTTGGTAGAGTCCAAAGATCAAGTCAGGGGCTTTGATTTTGGTAAAGCTCATTAGCATGTTCTGCTGGTTTGGGTAGTTTTTTGAGAGTTGAAAGTAAATCTGAAGATGGCTCCGACATTCTGTTCGAGGTTCTGTAGGAGCCCTGTTTAATTCCTTACTTGACTGAATTAAGCCAATTTTTTGCCAGCAACCTTGTTCTTAAATTTGTCCTTGTCAGTTGCTGGCAGCTTCCTAGTTGTGGTTTTAATGCATGCTGAAGCTTCAGATTGGTGCTATGGGCTGATTTTCTTCATACTTTTGTTACATTATATGCATTGACTTATTGAGTATGTTAACTATTTGTGCTTGAACTGTAACTTCTTGATATTTACTCAGATTAGCAGAAAAAAATCTGAATTTGTATTCTTTCAGGGTTTTTCTGATTTACGGGCAGCATCTATGGAAATAACAATCAATACTTTGAACTCTTTTTTAACAATTGAACAAATGCTGGTTGATCTGCAGGAATGATTCCGGTTTTATTTTTCCAGATTTCCAGCATTTGTATAGTTGCCCCCCCCCCCCCCCCCCCCCACCCACATCATGTTCAGTTTGTTTCCACCAGCTGTGCTTGTAGTGTTTAAACATCTAGATCATTTACCCTGGCACTAATTAGGATACTTCAGGAAAGGATTACACCCCATGATCGACCTAGTGGTTGTATATGCTTTTAAATTTTATACTGTTACAAGCTCTGTGACAACCGTTCAGACTGACGGAAATGAGGCAAGGCCAGCAGTGATGCTTATCTAAGCAATGAATTTGTATCCACTTCTGAATCCAGTGTGGTGCAGGGCTTAGCAGAATTTGGAGATGTGCCTGCTTCCCAAATTCAGCAGTTGATCTGGATTTGAGTAACACTGATCAACACCATACAATATTCCTTCTTTTCTGTAAAACTTGTATCTTAAAAGGCTCTTAAATTAAGGTCAATTTTTCTGTATTCTGGCTGTGGGGTAAAATGGCAGTTTCATTGTACATTCATTCAGGGAATGTGGGCTTCGCTGGCTAGGGAAGCATTTATTGCCCATTCTCAATTATCCTTAAAAATGTTACTGATAATTGAGTTTGCCCTCAAAAAGTGAAGTCCTTAAATCTAACATGAAGATTTTTCTTCCCTGAAGATGTGGTGGAATCAAAGGAAAGTCCTGATTCCAGCATCAAAGTTGGATTAATGATACAATGAGTGTCCAAACTTTGATGCTTTGTTCACTTACCTTGCGTTGTTAACTTTCTTTGTTTGTGGCTGGTTGCAATGGATAAACCAGCAGCAAGGATGAAGCATAAACATAACTCAAGTGTCAGGACATACCCTCATTCAGCAAGACAACTCATACAAAATCACTTGTGTCCCACCGTAGTGGGTTGGATCTCAAACAATGACAAGGTGGAGTACAGGAATGGGATAGAGAATCTGGTGAACTGGTGCAACAACAATAATCTCTCCCTCAATGTCAACAAAGCGAAGGAGACAGTCATTGACTTCAGGGAGCATAGTGGAGAACATGCCCCTGTCTACATCAAAAGGGACTGAGTAGAAATGGTTGAGAGCTTCAAGTTTTTAGGTGTCCAGATTACCAACAGCCTGTCCTGGTCCCCCCACCTCCATGTCAACACTATAGTTAAGAGGGCCTGCCAACGCCTCTGCTTTCTTACAAGACTAAGGAAATTCGACATGTCCGCTACGACTCCCATCAACTTTTACAGATGCATTCTTTCTGGTTGTATCACAACTTGGTATGGCTCCTGCTCTGCCCAAGACTGCAAGGAACTACAAAAGGTCATGGTGAATGTAGCCCAATCCATCTTGCAAACCAGCCTCCGATCCATTGACTCTGTCTACAGTTCCTGTTGCCTTGGTAAAGCAGCCAGCATAATTAAGGACCCCACGCACCCCGGACATTCTCTCTTCCACCTTCTTCCGTCAGGAAATGGATACAAAAGTCTGAGGTCACATACCAAGTGACTCAAGAATAGCTTCTTCCCTACTGTCATCGGACTTTTGAATGGACCTACTTTGCACTAAGGCGATCTTTCTCTACACACTCGCTATGACTAACACTACATTCTGCATTCTCTCCTTTCCTTCCTAAATTATGAATGGTATGATTTCTGTATAGCATGCAAGAAACAATACTGTGCACTAATACATGTGACAATAATAAATCAAATCAAAGGAAGCCAGAGTGGGGAATAGATGAAGTGCTCATCAACAGAAATAAACGGGTATCCCGCTGGGCTGAATACTAGTGAGCTGTACTCCTGTGAGATGGACATGTCAAGGATGTCATCGACATGTCCGCAGTTTCCTGTCATAGCCATGACAGGAACACTACATTCTGCGCACTCCTTCTCTATGAACGGTATGCCTTGTCTGTATAGCATGCAAAAAACAAAACTTTTTTCACTGTATACTAATACCTGTGACAATGAATCAATTTGCATTTATTTCAATGCAAGAGGCCTGCCGGGCAAGGCAGATGAACTCAGGGCATGGATGGGTACATGGGACTGGGATATTATAGGAATTACTGAAACATGGCTAAGGGAGGGACAGGACTGGCAGCTTAACGTTCCAGGGTACAGATGCTATAGGAAAGATAGAACAGGAGGTAAGAGAGGAGGGGGAGTTGCACTTTTGATTAGGGAAAACATCATGGCACTATTGAGAGGGGATATATCTGTGGGTTCGGCCACTGAGTCTATATGGGTAGAACTGGGAAATAAGGGGGAAATCACTTTGATAAGGTTGTACTATAGGCCCCCAAATAGTCAGTAGGAAATTGAGGAGCAAATATGTAAGGAGATTCAGATAGCTCCAAGAAAAATAGGGTGGTAATAGTTGGGGATTTTAACTTTCCCAACATTGACTGGGACAGCCATAGTATTAGAGGGTTGGGTGGAGAGAAATTTGTTGAGTGTATTCAGGATGAATTTCTCATTCAGTATGTGGATGGCCCAACTAGAGAGAGGGTATAATTTGACCACCTCTTGGGAAATAAGGAAGGGCAGGTGACAGAAGTGTTAGTGAGGGATCACTTTGGGACCAGTAAGTATAATTCTATTAGTTTTCAGATAGCTATGGAGAATGACAGGTCTGGCCCAAAAGTTAAAATTCTAAATTGGGACAAGGCCAATTTTGATGGTATCGGGCAGAAACTTTCAACAGTTAATTGGGGCAGTCTGTGGGAAAGTAAAGGGACGTCTGGTAAATGGGAGGCTTTCAAAAGTGTGTTAACCAGGGTTCAGGGTAAGCACGTTCCTTTTAGAGTGAAGGGCAAGGCTGATAGTAGTAGGGAACCCTGGATGACTCAGGATATTGAGGCCCTGGTCAAGGAGGAGGAGGCACATGACATGCATAGGCAGCTGGGATCAAGTGGATCCCTTGAAGAGTATAGGGGGTGTAGGAATAGAGTTGAGAGAAATCAGGAGGGCACAAAGGGGACACGAGATTGTTTTGGCAGATAAGGCAAAGGAGAATCCAAAGAGCTTCTACAAATGCATAAAGGCCGAAAGAGTAACTAGGGAGAGAGTAGGACCTCTTACGGATCAACAAGGTCATCCATGTGCAGATCTACAAGAGATGGGTGAGATCCTAAATGAATATTTCTCATCAGTATTTACTGTTGGGGAAAGCATGGATGTTGGGTAACTTGGGGAAGTAAATTGTGATGTCTTGAGGAGTGTATATATTACAGAGAAGGTGGTGCTGGAAATCTTAAAGCGCATCAAGGTAGATAAATCCCTGGGCCTGATGAAGTGTATCCCAGGACATTGTGGGAGGCTAGGGAGGAAATTGCGGGTCCTCTAGCAGAGGTATTTGAATCATCGATAGTCACAGGTGAGGTGCCTGAAGGGTGGGTTGTGCCTTTGTTTAAGAAGGGCTGCAGGGAAAAGCCTGGGAACTACAGGCTGGTGAGCCTTGCATCTGTGGTGGGCAAGTTGTTGGAAGGTATTTTGAGACAGGATCTACAGGCATTTAGAGAGGCAAGGAGTGATTAGAGACAGTCAGCATGGCTTTGTGAATGGAAAATCGTGCATCACAAATTTGATTTGAGTTTTTTGAAGGGATAACCAAGATGGTAGATGAGGGCAATGCAGTTGATACCTACATGAACTTTAGGAAGGCCTTTGACAAGGTATCACATGGTAGGTTGATGCATAAGGTTAAATCTCTCAGGATCCAGCTAAATGAATGCAAAATTGGCTTGATGACAGAAGACAGAGGGTGGTTGTAGAGGGTTGTTTTTCAAACTGGAGACTGTGACCAGCGGTGTGCCTCAGGGATCAGTGCTGGGTCCACTGTTATTTGTCATTTATATTAATGATTTGGATGAGAATGTAGGACCATGGTTAGTAAGTTTGCAGATGACACCAAGACTGGTGGCATAGCGGACAGTGAAGGTGGTTATCTCGGATTGCAACGGGATCTTGATCAATTGGGCCAGTGGGCTGGCGAATGGCAGATGGAGTTTAATTTAGATAAATGCGAGATGATGCATTTTGGTAGATTGAACAGGGCAGGGCTTACTGAGTTAATTGTAGGACATTGGGGAGAGTTACAGAACAAAGAAACCTCGGGGTACAGGTGACTAATGGAGTCAAAGATGGACAGAGTGCTGAAGGCATTCAGCATGCTTTGTTTCATTGGTCAGAACATTGAATAGAGGATTGGGACGTCTTGTTGAAGTTGTACAAGACATTGGTAAGGCCACACCTAGAATACTGTGTACAGTTCTGGTCACCCTATTATAGAAAGCATATTAAACTAGAAAGAGTGCAGAAGAAATTTGCTAGGATGCTGCCATGACTTGATTGTTTGAGTTATAAGGAGAGGCTGGATAGACTGGAACTTTTTTCTCAAGTGTAGCTGATCTTATAGAGGTCTATAAAATAATGAGGGGCATAGATCAGCTAGATAGTCAATATCTTTTCTCAAAAGTAGGGGAGTCTGAAACTAGAGGGCATAGGTTTATGGTGAGAGGGGAGAGATACAAAAGGGTCCAGAAGGACACTTTTTTTCTCACAGGGTGGTGAGTGTCTGGAACAAGCTGCCAGAGATAGTAGTAGAGGTGGGTACAATTTTGCCTTTTTAAAAGGGTTTCGACAGTTACATGGGTAAGATGGGTATAGAGGGATATGGGCCAAATGCAGGCAATTGGATCTAGCTTAGGGGTTTAAAAAAAGGTGCATGGACAAGTTGGGCCGAAGGGCGTGTTTCCATGCTATAAACCTCTGATTTTATGACTAAATCAAATGCCCTTAAAGCTCAGTTAGCTCCATACATGCATGCCTGAACAATTTGGTCCTAAACCTTGTGACTTCCTTTATAACACATGGATCAAAAGACCTGAGCAATCATCTACCCTCTCCTGAATTGAATTGGTTGAGTTAGTTGTGCAGTCATAAAGTAGTGTGTTTGGGCAACCATTAAAGGGTTTCAACTAAGCTAGACCAACCCTCTGGATCAGGTGCTAAAATTTGCTCATTGGAACAGCAACAAATTCTTCAATGTCCTTTTCAGCATTACCTTCCATTTGCTCAGATGGTAATGTGATATTGATAATGCTGTTATCGCTAGTTCAGTCTCCGTACTGGCCAATAAATCATGTTTGTGGAATGTTGCACATGCAGAGTAGTTTCTCTGCAGGCATCATCCTTTCAAAAACTTTTCATTGCATTGTGTTATGATGCTTCACCATAATTTGGCTCAGTTGTATCTTGTTGCTTGCCATTTCAACTCACCATTTTGCTCTCATGCCCACATCTATGTCCTTGGCCTGCTGCAATGTTCTTGTGAAGCCCAGTGCAAACTGGAGGACCAGCACCTAACTTCCGATTAGGCACTTTATAATCTTCTGGATTTAACATTGAGTTCAACAACTTCAGATCATGAACTCTCTCCTCCACCGTAACCCCCTCTCTTTTTAATCCATTTTTTTCTGCTCACCTCACCCCCAAACCTTCACAGGGCTGTCTGTCATTTGTTCTAAGGTTCGGCTTTCATAGAGTGCTTACCCTTGTATTGCTATTAACACATTTTACCCTTATGTCACTATCAGCACCTTCTATCGTCTTTAACAAACTCTTATTGCCACTCACTTCGTCTTGTGCCCTTGACATCTTTCCTGAGCTGTCAATTATCTTTGACCTTCTATTTTGCTCTATCATCCCTCTTAAACTCTATAAAATCCAACTCTCTTTAGCTCTGAAGAGGTAATGCGGCCTCAAAATGTTAATTGTTTTCTCTATTCATCCACAGGTGCTGCCAGACCTGTTGAGTTTTTCCAGTATTTTCTACTTTTATTTCAGGTTTCTAGTGTGTGCAGCATTTAGTTTTTATTTGAGGAAGGATGTAGTGGCATTAGAGAAGGTTCACTGGATTGATTCCAGAGATGAGGGGTTTGTCTTAGTGATTTTGTAGTTTAGGCCTATACTCGCTAGAGTTTAGAAGAATGAAAGGAGCTCTAATTGAGGTATATAAGATGATGAAAAGTATTGACAAAGTGGATGCTCCCTCTTGTGAGGCAATCTAGATTGAGGTCATAGTTTAGCCTTGAGGGGTAGCAGATTTAAAGCTGAGATGAGGAGAAACTACTCTCTACGGGTCACATTCACTAACCCAGAGTGCAGTGGATGCTGGGACAATTAGTAAATTTGAGGAGGAAATGGGCAGATTTTTAATTAGTACTGGGTTGAAGGATTATGGAGAATGGGCAAGCAAGTGTGGAGGTTGAGATGAAATGACCGCAATGAAAGGCGGAGCAGGCTCGAGGGACTGATTTACCTACTCCTGCAACTAGTTTTTATGTTCTATCATAACTTATCAATATTATGTGTTTTGTTGTTTTAGTTAAGATTGGCTGCTTTTCTTATTGTTTCCTATAAACAAAATTCTGCTCTTTCCTCTATAATCTTTTGTCCTATGCCTTCATCTAGATTTTTAAAATCTTTTCTCTGGATATTATTTCTTGCATTATTCTTAAACATACAGATTGCTGCACTCACTCCAGGTAGTTTGATAATTTTAGATTAGTTTGTTACAGATCTGTAAAATTGAAGGTGCTGTGGACTTGGACATGACTTTAGAAAGTAATAAATGTACAGGCTACTGGGCATCGGTTCTTCACATTACAATTTTGCCCCAGGTGTATTTGCCTTCAGTATTTTTATAATTTGTATAAATTCATTGAGTCAACATACTTTGAAGTATATCTTACTGAAGCTGACCCTGTATCTATAATGTTGTCAAATGCAGCAAAGCCTGATGAACAGGAATGTCAAGGTACATCAATTGACTTGATGCCAACAATGATAAAACTAACTTTTCCCATCATTTGTGTGTATCTTTGCACTGTTTGGATGTCTTTCAGTCAGGAATGGCCGCACCGGCTAGCTGACATTATGAACATGAGGTGCCCAGGTCTAATTCTAATTTATTGACTCTGCCCCACAGAATGGCGGATTTGTAATAATTTACAGGATCAGTTGAGAGCCATAATTAACTTCTGGCAGTGGCCTACTCTGAATGTGACTGAGGTGAGAGGGAATAGCCAAGAGAAATTGAATCCAGTGATAGAACGCTGTGGATAGGTATACTGAAGTTATATTAATAATTTGTGATCTGTCATGCAACCCTCATTGTAAAGTCATATTTAAATGCATTATATCTTAAATACATTATATCTGGCTAGTACCTTCCAACAGGAGGAATTTGGACGCTATGGGCAGGATTTTATGGCCTTGTTCTAGAAACCGTAAAATCCCACCCGAGGTCAATGGATCTTTCCATTGTCCTCCCCTCACCCATTTCGATTCCTGCGGCGGGTGGAGTGGTCAAATTCCGGCCTATATCTCAGTCTTAGCAAACAAACTCATGGAAATTCACCACTTGTCTGTTTTTAAAAGTTGCAATGCAACCCTAACGAGTCATTGGTTTACTTGGTTTCATTCTTTTAGTTGGAAGTTTGGTTTGTGAAAAGTTACGAAATTCTAAATTATTGGTCAGAAGTATTCTCCCAGACTTGGTACCCCTGTCTGCCCAAACATCTGATTCATCCCTGTTAGAAAATTTGCTATTCTTGATCCTTTCTGAGAACATATGGCTATTCTGATGTCCTTACTGAAATGACTTCCTGTTTATTCCTCCATACATTTGTCCTTTGCATTTGAGTTGGGATGCTTTTGGTCCATGTCACTGCTGTGTTGTGCAGGTTGCAGCATATCAGTGTTGATAATTCTATATTTTGGGAATGTTTGTAGACTTGTGCAGTTTTTAGGTTGATCTATTTTGCAGTATATTCGCTTTCTTTAATCTCTCATTTAGTCTGATTTCATCTTTAATGGCTTTGGCCAAGTTGCTTCTCAGTTGGTTAGAGCTGAGCCTTTGTCCCTGTTAGTCATCAATTACGAAAGCTCCTTCATGTATTTGGATTCTCTTGTTTTGTTGGGAAGTCATCTCAGTCATTTGGTGATGAATTAGTACAATCTTATGGTGTGGTATTAGGCCATGTAGATCAGGAGATTTGCTGGTCAATTGCTGCTGGGTTATCTAGTCTGAGCTAGGCAAGTGGTGAGTGAGGCTGTGGCAATTATCCTCAGTCTGTTAGTACTCTGGAAGGCACAGTCCCTTGATGGTGTCTTCACTACTGATTTCAAACACTTAACCTTTACTGGATAGTCTATTTTTTGATGTGGTTGAGAATGCAATGGAATTGTTTATTAGACCCTTCCACCTGCTCAACATTGCCCCTCACCTGAGGTGTGGTGATCCTCCAGTTAAATTGCCACCAGTCAGCTCTCTTCCTCCGCCTCCTCCTCCGCCTCCTCCTCCGCCTCCTCCTCCTCCTCCGCCTCCTCCTCCGCCTCCTCCTCCGCCTCCTCCTCCGCCTCCTCCTCCGCCTCCTCCTCCGCCTCCTCCTCCGCCTCCTCCTCCGCCTCCTCCTCCTCCTCCGCCTCCTCCTCCGCCTCCTCCTCCGCCTCCTCCTCCGCCTCCTCCTCCGCCTCCTCCTCCGCCTCCTCCTCCGCCTCCTCCTCCGCCTCCTCCTCCGCCTCCTCCTCCGCCTCCTCCTCCGCCTCCTCCTCCGCCTCCTCCTCCGCCTCCTCCTCCGCCTCCTCCTCCGCCTCCTCCTCCGCCTCCTCCTCCGCCTCCTCCTCCGCCTCCTCCTCCGCCTCCTCCTCCGCCTCCTCCTCCGCCTCCTCCTCCGCCTCCTCCGCCTCCGCCTCCTCCTCCTCCTCCTCCTCCGCCTCCTCCTCCTCCGCCTCCTCCTCCTCCGCCTCCTCCTCCTCCGCCTCCTCCTCCTCCGCCTCCTCCTCCTCCGCCTCCTCCTCCTCCGCCTCCTCCTCCGCCTCCTCCTCCTCCGCCTCCTCCTCCGCCTCCTCCTCCGCCTCCTCCTCCGCCTCCTCCTCCGCCTCCTCCTCCGCCTCCTCCTCCGCCTCCTCCTCCGCCTCCTCCTCCGCCTCCTCCTCCGCCTCCTCCTCCGCCTCCTCCTCCGCCTCCTCCTCCGCCTCCTCCTCCGCCTCCTCCTCCGCCTCCTCCTCCGCCTCCTCCTCCGCCTCCTCCTCCGCCTCCTCCTCCGCCTCCTCCTCCGCCTCCTCCTCCGCCTCCTCCTCCGCCTCCTCCTCCGCCTCCTCCTCCGCCTCCTCCTCCGCCTCCTCCTCCGCCTCCTCCTCCGCCTCCTCCTCCGCCTCCTCCTCCGCCTCCTCCTCCGCCTCCTCCTCCGCCTCCTCCTCCGCCTCCTCCTCCGCCTCCTCCTCCGCCTCCTCCTCCGCCTCCTCCTCCGCCTCCTCCTCCGCCTCCTCCTCCGCCTCCTCCTCCGCCTCCTCCTCCGCCTCCTCCTCCGCCTCCTCCTCCGCCTCCTCCTCCGCCTCCTCCTCCGCCTCCTCCTCCGCCTCCTCCTCCGCCTCCTCCTCCGCCTCCTCCTCCGCCTCCTCCTCCGCCTCCTCCTCCGCCTCCTCCTCCGCCTCCTCCTCCGCCTCCTCCTCCGCCTCCTCCTCCGCCTCCTCCTCCGCCTCCTCCTCCGCCTCCTCCTCCGCCTCCTCCTCCGCCTCCTCCTCCGCCTCCTCCTCCGCCTCCTCCTCCTCCTCCGCCTCCGCCTCCGCCTCCGCCTCCGCCTCCGCCTCCGCCTCCGCCTCCGCCTCCGCCTCCGCCTCCGCCTCCGCCTCCGCCTCCGCCTCCGCCTCCGCCTCCGCCTCCTGTCATCTGGGAGTATGGCCACTTAAACTTACCCTTATGTATGTTCACGTGCAAGTCACTGTGCGTGGAAAGAGCAACAGAAAAGGATAGAAGAGTAACGAATGATCAGAAGACTGCTTTATGTTGAATCTGGGTTACAGTACAAGTGCATGTAGTAATATGTGAAGGAGGAACCAATCCATCTTTGAATAAAATATTGCAGATGCTATAAAACTGAAATGAAACCAAAAAAAGCTGGAAGACGGGTCTGGAAGTATCCCTGGAGTGAGAGAGAATGAACTTTTCAGGTCAATGACTGTGAACGCTCATCAACCTAAAACAAACATTAACAGTTTGTTCTTGGATGTTGCCACACCTGCTGAGTATTTCCAGCATTTTCTATTTTGATTGCACCAACTTCTCGATGGATGGTGCCTCTGGAAGCCAAGGGCTCGGGGCAAAATTTATCAGACATCCTGCTTTGTAACCAAGCTTGAGGAACTTCAGCAGCATGCAGTCTGGGCTAAGTGGGATGAGCTCTCACTTCTACCACAGCCCTCTGCAAGGTCACGCCTCTGGAAAATACCTTGAAAGTGACAGTGTAAAATCATCTGGGGAGTTAAATATTTGATTTGCTGCTTTTGAATAGGATAGGCTGATATACAAGAGATTTTTTTATCCTTTCAAATGTAATTAAAAATCATCACCTCTAGAACTGTAATAGACATGAATACTTGTGAAGCAAATATTTTGAGTAGCTATGCTGCTTTCAGGTTGATTCTTGAGCTTTTAATTCCCATCTACAGTTTCATGGTGCATTTACCAGTCAAGCCTGTTTGAGATGAAAGTGCTCAAGCAGCCTATTTGTGTGCTTGCCCCATGGTGCTAACTTTTACATGTCTGTGTGGATACTAATTAGATTCCAGCCCTCTGATGTCTGGCATGGGAAAGGGAAATGTGTTGAGCTCTTGCTGTTGAAGGCGAATATGCCACAAATGTAGGAAATTGCTGTGGTGCCTCATCCTGAACTCCTTGCTCTTGCTGCACTGTCAAGATCTACACTATCTGGGCTTGAATTTTAGACATTAACATACCTCAAGTTAGAAGAATGGGCCTTGGAGTAGTAATGCATTGGCAGGACTTGGGAAACCATATATGAAACAACAGTTACAGATCAAACCAGAAGCTTTTGTCCTGCAGTTTAGACAAGTCAAAGATTGACAGTAAAAGCAACTTATAATATGTATGAATCTTTAGTTTATGTATAACTTTGAATCAGCTTAAATATCTCCAACCAAATTTGCAGGCAGTGTTTTGTTTTGCAGATAATGTCCAATGAGTCAATGGCTTAGTGAGTGCTTTTTGTAATGGGTATTCTTGGGTGGTTAAGATTACTGTACGTATAACTTTTTTCTCTTATGTGGACTAAAGTTCTGCTGTCATGCTGCTCAAAGAAACAGCAGGAAAGGCGTATATCTGTAAAAACAGCTTTACTACTGTTAGTGGTGTCAGGGATGTCAGCTCAGTAGTTAGGTGCTTGTAGGAAAATGTACCAACAATAAATAATTTTAAGAAGTTGAAAATCTATAGAGTATATCTTACAAAGACTTGAGTGTATGAGTTCTGGGATAATGAAAATGTGCAGTGCAGTTGCAAGTGTTTTATGTAAGGGTAGAGAGAGAGACTGAATAGGTTGGTTATTAACATAAAAGGGTATCTTTGCTACACAAGTAAAAGGATAATCGAAGGAAGGGTGGACAGATCTTTTTGTGAAGTTTGAGTGCAGAGCTGAGGTACTAAATGAGTGCTCTGGCAGCATCTTTATTTATTAGTGTCACAAGTAGGCTTACACTAACACTGCAATGAAGTTACTGTGAAAATCCCCATCTCACCACACTCCGGCACCTATTTGGGTACACTGAGGGAGAATTTAGCATGGCCAATGCACCTTACCAGCATGTCTTTCAGACTGTGGGAAGAAACTTGAGCACCCGAAGGAAACCCACACAGACACTGGTAGAACATGCAGACTTCATGCAGATAGTGACCCAAGCTGGGAATCGAACCCAGGTCCCTGGTCCTGTGAGGCAGCAGTGCTAACCACTGTACTGCCCATTGTCATCACCAGTGGAGATAGATGCATAGTACAAATGAAGCAGGAGGCAGCAGCAATATTGGATAAGAATAAAATGATGCGGTACTGAAAAGTCCTCAAAATAGAAAAGTCACCTGTTCTGGATGGGATCCATCCTGGGTTACTGAGAAGGATGCCAATTACAGGGGCTCTGGCCATCACCTATCAGTATTCCTTGGATATGAGGGTGGTGCAAGAGGAAAGAAGGATTACAAATCTTGCATGCCTGGAAAAATAGAATAAAGAACAACTACAATCCGGTGAGCTTGATGGTGGATAAACCTTGAAAGACAGTGATCAGGAACAAAATTAATTGCTATTTGGAAAAATATAGGATAAATGAAAGACAACAGGCACATCATGCTACACTAACTTTGATAGGATACTTGCAATAATGGAGAGGATTGATGGGCATATGGGCTTTCAAAAGATAATTGGCAGATGCCCACATAATAGACTGGCTTGCAAATTTAAAGCCTATGGTATTAAAGATAGTGGGTCGCATGATTAAAAAGGTTGATGGAAGGCAGATATTAGTGGTAAATGTTCTTCAAACTAGAGGGAAATATACGTCCTGGTCTTGGATACAATTTGAAAGTTTGCAAATGATACAAAAGTTAGAAATGTCATAAACTCAGAGGAAAAAGGACTTCAGGAGGGCATAAGAAGACAAGGGAAATAGGCAGTCTCATGGCAGATGAGAAGTTTGAAGTACATTTTGGTTGGAGCCTTGGGGTATTTGTGCATAAATCATTGGCAGGGTAGATTGAGGAAGTATTTTTTAAAAAAGTATCCAGGCACAGGCTTATAACTGGAAGCATACAATAACAAGGAAATGATTTTTTATAAAATACTGGTTAGGTCACAACTGGAGTACTGTGTCCAATTTTTGGAGACTGCACTTTGTGAAGGCTGTCAAGAGGGTGCAAAAAGGATTTACCAGGTTAGTGCCAAGGGGGGAGGGACTTCAGTTATCGTGAGTGAATTGCAACTGTTCTCCTTCAATTCCAGAAGTTTGGGAGGAGATTTGATTGTGGTGCTGAAAATCATCCTTCTAAATTAGAGAACCCTTTCCCATTGATAGAAAGCTCAAGAACAAGAAGACCCTGATTTAAGATGGCTGACCGAAAAGCCAGAAGCAACATGAGGAAATGCAAATAGATATAATTTAGAATATGCTGCCTGAAAGGGTGGTAGAGGTAGATTCGATTGTGGCTTTCAAACGTGAATTAGATGAATATTTAAATAGGAAAAATGCAGGGTTATGGGGAAGGACGGGGTGTGGTTCTAACTAGATTGCTCTTTCAGGCAGCTGCCAAGTGGATTTGACAGGTTGAATGGCTTCCTTCTGTGCCGTAACCATTCACTGATCCTATAGCACCTAAAAGGGAAGCAGATTCAGTGTGATATTTAAAGAAGAATTGGATGTATATTTTAAAAATATTATTGCGCCATGACAAAAGACAAATTGGATAGCTCGGCCAAAGAAGCCAAACGGCTGCTTCTGCTCTTTAATATTCTATGATACTATGTGGGTGTCATTGTGAGAATCTTGTGGTTTCACTAACTCTGCTTGAACACTTCTAATATGGTTTGAATCACTCAGCTTTCTGCCTTCTAGTTGTTCTGTAGCTTTTCCACTTTAAGTTGTAAGAGCTAGATTCCATCCACTCTGTTTTGAATGGTCAAAGGAGGGACAATCATTTATTCCCAAACTGTTGGGTAGATTGAACACCATGGCTAGTCTCTGAGCTATTTATTCAAAGTTGTTTCCTCTCCTTTCTAAAGTAGTTTGCAGTTGAGGTGTTTAGAATAATGAACAAAATCATACTGAGAACCCAGACAAGTGGCAATGTAAAAACCTGAAGAAAAGTATGACATGTTAATCATTCAAATGCTACATACATACGGTTGCTGTGGGCACTGAAGTGCCTAGCTACAGTCATCTTGAACTGTGGTAACTTGCTGTGCTTTTTATAGAACTGATTGTAATGAAAATTAATTTTCATCCTGTTACTCATACTCATCTATCTTTTTAAAAATTCCTTCTAAGATGGTCCCCAAACACTTAATTTGACACTATAGTGACTATTCAGGCATTTCAAGAAAATTACTTGAACCTTCTAATGAAGGCATCATCTATTGCTCTTTGGCTTCTGTTTATCGTTGTTCAATTTTTGCAAGATGGGTGAATCATATACATCTCTCATTTTGAAGGATTTGCTGAAAGATTTGGGTAAGCAGTGGATATCCTAAAACAGTGCAGTTGAGTATAACTGCCAGTTTATGCCATGTCCATTTTTGCTTCTGTGAATCACTTATTTTTAAAACCTACTTGGGTAAAATGGTTGAAAAATATCATTATTGCTCTATTCTGAGATGACCAGGGAGTGTTGTGGGTATTCTGTTAGATCTAGGCTATTATGATCCTAGCTGATATAAAACCAAGTGACAGATGCCACCCGCATCAACGTCTACAGGTTGCTCCTCAACTTTCCCTGGACTTTTGTTAGAGTCAACTGGTCTTATTGGAACTCTGCTTTTCACATGGGGGTTTCTAACATCTACTCTCTAAGAACAGGTCTTGGAATCTCCTCCCACAGGACACTTTCTGTTTTCACCAAGGATCCACCTCCAGGGATTCAACCTCTTCTTCTGGTGTGCCTCTGCCCTGAATTAAAGCTTCACCTTCTACGTAATCTCGGGTGCCATGCCAACAGGATACCACTGCTCCACAGGCCTTTTGTAAAGATTCTCCTTGTCCTTGGATCTCTGGCCTCTGCCAAGTCCATGTTGTTCCAGATCTTGCAACCCTGTCTTCTAACTTGGAGCCTCTGCTCCCCACTTTAACAGGCCTTTTTTTTTCCAGATTCCTATTCTTTTCCTTTGAAGAGAGGGTTTTCTTGGAACTTCCTTACGATAGTCTCCCTGGTTTTGGAACCTTTCTGTTCTTTAGTGTGGGCCTACTCTCCACAGGCGCCCTTCATGTCCTGCTAGAGAGAGGCTTATTTTGCTCTCCAGCAAACGTAGTTGCCAACCGAACCTCAAATTACCTTATGTTCCTCTCTGGCCCCTCTGTTGCGAGGCAGCAGTCCAGTTGTTTATGCCATGTTTTGTTTTGTCATAAAACCTTATTAAAATGGAGGCATCTTTTAAAGTGAAACTGTAACTCAAGTCTTAATACACAGCTGCAGATATACAAATTAAGCTTAAATTTAAAGCTATACCTATTCCTAACACCCACAGATACAATTTACTTGTCTCTATGTGGAACCAGTATACTAGAAAAACGGAGGGACACAGTTTGTAGGAGGTGCTGGCTGTCTTGTTGGTTTCTCATTTGTTTACTGTATTGCAGATTTTTATCAACTGCATAAAGAGACAATATTAAGTTTCAATGGGTATTATGTTGTCCAGAGATGTTATGATTCTCTTGCTTGAATTTGGTGTAAAATTAATTTGCGGCTTGAGTGCCAAAAACAGGATTGCGTTCAGATCACTTTCCTGTCGCATTGTTAAATGGACCTGTTGTACTGGGGTGGTTTCCAAAACTAGTGTGATATCCTTGCTGGCCTCTCGTGCATAAGTCTATAGCAACCTTCAGCAATAACAATGAGGGGTGTGAAATTATCAAGAAAACATGCATGAGCATAGGACATGATTTCTTAAGCTTGTGCAATTTATTTACCATTGAGTTGGAACATCCTCTACCTGTGAGTACAGAGTTCTTTAGCTAGTGGCATTAAAAAGAATTTATGTTCAAGATGTAAATAAGTGTAGTATGATTGACAACATGTGGGATTCTGTTTTGTTCCTAACCCACCCCTACACTGTTTGACTATTACCTGACCTGCAGTTTTTTCTCCTCCCACAATGACATCACCCAAGGTTGTGGCCATGATTTTTTTTAAAAAACTTCTTAAAGGAGCACTAACATTTCACATAGTTAAGTGCAAAGCAGATGGCAAGTAGAAACTCCTTGTCTTTTTACCATCTCTGGCAACAGCATAATTGAATGATACAGTGCAAAAGGAGACCACTTTAAAGTTTATTAGTCGCAAGTAAGGCTTACATTAGCACTGCAATAAAATTACTGTGAAATTCCCCTAGTCGCCACAGTCTGGCGCCTGTTTGGATCAACGCACCTAACTAGAACGTCTTTCAGAATGTGGGAGGAAACCGGAGCACCCGGAGGAAACCCATGCAGACACGGGGAGAACGTGCAGACTCCACACAGACAGTAACCCAAGCCGGGAATTGAACCCGGGTCCCTGGCGCTGTGAAGCAGCAGTGCTAATCACTGTGCTACCATGCTGCCCAATTCCAGTGACTGCCCACATGTCCTTTGTGTCAGAGTGGGCTCACTGCCCCATCTCCATCCCAGCTTTCATTCCAGCCCCAGGAGTTTCTAGACTGGCCTCTGGCTGAGTAATGGCAGCTGCAGCACCACGATCCCCACTCTGGGGAAACTTGTTCATTTGATATTGCTCATCATTCTTCCAACCAAAAATGAAGCACTTCATGCTTCTCTTGGCTAAATTTGTCTGACTTGCATTTAAGTTTTAAGTCATTTGCAGGCTGTGAAGTTATGCCCAGTATAGTCGGGTTATTAATATATTAAGAGCAGTAATCCTAACACTGGCATCTTTTTGCGTGGAGTGGGAAGAGAGATAAGAAACCACGCCAGCAACACACTTTCCAAATGGGACAGAACTGTGCTGGTAAAGGTACATTTTCTGCATTTCTCCTTGAAGAACATTTGTAATTTTAGATTTTGAAAGCTTAATGCAGAAGTGAATTGCCAAAGTGTTTTTAACGTTTTCACATTTGTTCACATTTGGTTTTGACAGCAAACATGCATGCTAGTTCCATCAACAATGCACTCTAATATAAACACACTGCCAATCCACATGTTGGATCCTCTGATTGGAGATGTGCGAAATGCAAGCTTCTACTTCCAACTTTATTAATGGGCTATTAAAAGGGCACTATTGTGAGGACATGGATTCTGATGAAATCCTGTTCACCCATTGGTCACAAAGAAAAGTAATACTGCAGGTAATGCTTATTCACCAGTTTGCTGATCGTATTGACAAGTATTATTGCTTCCTAATTTGTCCCTGTCAATTCAAAATGGATATTTGGTGGTGGGGGGGGGGGAATAAATTAATTCAGTAGTACGAACTAAGCAATCTTCAGAAGATACAGTGCACCTCTTTCTCTCTATCTAAAATTAAATTCTGAATTGAATTAAACAGCTACAGATCGAGGAATAGACTATGGTGTCATCTTTAGGCTTGGACAAAGACAAAGATCAGAAAGAGTGCCATAAGTCAAGTTGAAAGAAAAGAATAGAGCAATTGGATTCCAGTTGAATCGAAAGCTGTGAAGAGAGCTTGAGAGAAGCCCTGAGGCGCTGAAGGTTGGTGACTCCTAACTGATGGCCTGTTGGAGCAGTGGTGTTCGAATTGGCATGTTAGAAGATTTGAAATTGCTGGAAAGCTGATGTTTGAGTGCACTTTGGAGAGAAAAGAAATCTCAAAGATCCACCACTGAGGTGGTTCCTTGTTGAAGCCATCCGAGTGGAAGTGATGTTTAAAGACAATTACAAGGCAAGGTCTTCAAATGTGGAGATTGAAATCCCTTGTGGGAAAGACAAAGTTTCAGAGATTGGTTGGCTCTCAACGTGACAAACGTTTGGGTGGGTTGTTGAGAAATGCACAGAACCTGCTTTGGTTGCGACTGTCTTTTACTTGGGAGTGTGGTATATCTGACCACAATTCACCTGTTGATTCACAGAACAAGATATGAATGGTAAATTGTTTCACCTGTGTGTTTGTATATGTCTGTAAAGTTCTTTCCAGCCTTTGGTGCAATACATAGTTCATTTTTCTTGTTTTAATAAAATATTTTGATCTTTGTGCTAGAAGTTCGGTTGACTCCTGAGTTTGTTCAGTAACTCGTCTCCGTGGTTTCGAAAGAAAAGTTAGGATCTATCGAGCCAGGTTCCACTCTGGGATCTCTGTCTCATATTAGGGTCAGGTAAGATTGTAATGAGTGCATTTCTGTAATTTAGTTAGTTGAGGATAGTATCCGTAGCCTTAGTTTCCACATCACATTTGGGCAAAATGTGATCCATCAATCAGAAACAGGTTGAAAATTCCAGGCTGAGGCACACCAGGCAAGTGCAATGTATCACACTTGTTCTGTTGACAGTTAAGATAAAGGAAGGACAAAGATTGCTACTGCGTTTAATATCTTGTGTGAAAGCTGCTTTGACTCATAACTTTGTTTCATGCAAGTGCACTATAGACTCTCATTATGCTGTTGTTTTGCCCTTTGTTCAATTCCGTTTACAGTCGTGTAGTTGTGAAGTGCACTTGGAATGCTTTCCTCAGCAAAGAGACCAAGACAAATTTCATAGTCCTCGTTGTTTGAATCGCAGTAAAAACCCTAGAGGAAAAGGAGATGAAGGCATGAGTTGTGGAATGTTTGCTTCTCCCTTTTCTCAATTGCATTCTGTAAAACAAAGTTAAAGTTGTTAAAATCTGAGTGAGTCAAACCACTGCTGTGAAAATAGTGAATTAAACATGGTCATTAATATTTTCACTAGGGTGTGGTGTTTTTGAGTTCACACATCTGTTGTCATTGTCTTTTGTATTCTCCCATTTTTAATTGGTTGGCCTTTATGCTGGTTGATCACTCTTTCATCATCTCCTCTTGCCAGTGTCTGACTATACCCATTTACAGTAAGAGTTTTAACAACACCAGGTTATACCCATTTAACCTGAGCTCTACTACTTTCTTTGATGTTTTCACAATCTCCACTGACTCTCTGCTGTGCTGAGTGCTGATTTTGCCCTTGTTACTCCACACACCCATCACAGCATCTTCATCATATTAGTATCTACTCATTGTTGCTCCTCTTGGTGTTACCCAAGTTTCTGCACTTGATAAAAGGCCAGTCTCTCAACAGTCTTGTGGATTCTTTTCAGTTTAAGTGAAACATTTCTGTTACATCTTCAATTCTTCCAGTTAGTCCAACCAGTGATAATCCAAAGCTTCATTTCTATTTCTATGCACCCATCTTCTGCCACAACTGACCCCAATTACTTAAAACTACTCACTCTCAAGTCTTCACCCATAATCCTTGCACTTTTACTTTGATCATCTTCTCTCGGTTCAAACTGAGAGTCGTATTTGGGTCTTTGGTCAATTGATGTTCACACCCCTGCCTACCACTGCTTCTCGTGTTCTCCAGTTATTTGGGCATGTTTTCATCAACTCCACCTCATAGCTCAATGTCACCTGCGAGCATCATTGAGCATATACTTGCTCACTTAAAACATCCATGGCAATCAGGAAGCAGCTCAGTGCCAATCCTTGGTGCAATCCAACTTTGACTTCAAAATTTCTCACTCACCCCATATTGTACTAGTGAGTATCCTGTAATTATCAGATGCACTACCCAGGGACTCCAACTTCTACCAAATGTCCAGACCTTCTCCCTTCATGAGATCATTTAATACAGACCTCCTGTTCCATTGGGCTTCCCAATATTTCTCCATAATTTGTCCCAAAAACAACGTTGATGGTGCTTCCTGCAGACATGAATCCAAATTGAACTTCATGGATTTTGTCTTTTTCTCAATTACTGTTCTAATCCTATCCTGCATGTGTTCAATTCCTTAGTTTTTGCAATTTTGAATGTCTCCCTTTTGACATTGGTACCAAAACACTTTGTCTCCATTTCTCACCATCATAACACACTTGAGTAGCTTATTGTTACGGACTTTCTCTCCATTATAACACAGTTGAGTAACTTATTGTGACAGAGGGGGACGATGGAATTCCTTTACTTTCTTCCCATCTGAATGTAACAGAGGTGTTTTAACTTTTGAGATAAGGTGCTGCCTATTCCCCAAACCCACTGTTTGTGAAGTTAAGTTTTAAAGTGACTCGCAGCAAACTCTCAAGTCTAGTTTATTCACACATTCAAACCTGGTAAATGGTCTCAACTTCATGAGCACACAAGAAGATAGGAGTTTTTATAACAATTAATAACTTGAAAGAAAAGCACCACAGATATGGAAGTCAGTTAACATGATTGTCAGAGTTCAGTTAGGGCTCCTTCACGAGGTTGCAGTTCAAGTCGGTTCTTCCAGCTGAAGCAGGAGTTTGTGGAATTCTTTTAATGGCGAAGCAATATGAATTTTATATAGCAGAGATTTGGTTTGCTCAGCAGGCAAAGAAACAAGCTTCGAGGACTTAGATTTGCTCCAGGCTGTTGCTCAGCCTGGCGTTTTGCTTTGCTGTTTGCAGGCTGGAGTTTAAACAGTAGACTGATTTGCGGGTGTAGACATGTAAAATGAACATTTCCCAGAGGCCAGAAGCTTGTGTCATGTAATATTGCCAATTAATAAGTCAGTTGCAGGCTAACAATCCACTTTGTCTCCTGGTCAAAGTCCATTATTCAGCTGAGGAGATACCCATGCCTCTGCAGGTATAATACGTTTCAATGGCTCTTCCTTTGCTAAGGTCCAAGATGAGGTCCCTGGTTTCATTGATTTGTGATGTGTCCTCACAATGATAGTTCTAAGGTTCCACAAGGAAGAGGATTGAGCTACTGTTGGAAGTTTCCAGAAACAGTAGCTAACTTGTGAATCACATGACCTGTGACAACCAACTTTTGGTTCAGGAAGGTCCATTTTGTAAATAAGCAAAAAGCCGAGGTTTGATTTGAACAGCATGTTCTCTTTGTCTTGGGAACATGACATTGTTCAGGACATGGACCCCATATTCAGATATCCCATCCAGCCCTACTGTTTTGCTCTTGCTTTATTCTATTGTGCTTTTCTGGTTTCTTCTAGATTTGAATTTCGGTGTCATCCTTGATTTGCAGCTACTCCTGCTTTGTTCTCGGATTTTCTTCGTTCATTTGCCAGTTGATATGTTGACCCCAGCTCTCTGATTTCATCCTCTTTCAATAAGGTTCCTCCATCTGCATCCTTGATTATACATACATTTTTCCACATCTTTTGTTAACCTATCTGTTTTTTTTTTGAAGTGGCCAGAATGGTTGACGCGGGAAGGGCCGTGGATGTCATCTATATGGACTTTGGTAAAGCGTTTGACAAAGTCCCTCATGGTAGGCTGGTGAAAAAGGTTGGATCTCATGGGATAAAGGGGGAGGTGGCTAGATGGGTGGAGAACTGGCTTGGTCACAGAAGACAGAGGGTGGTAGTGGAAGGGTCTTTTTCCGGCTGGAGGCCTGTGACTAGTGGTGTTCCGCAGGGCTCTGTATTGGGACCTCTGCTGTTTGTGATTTATATAAATGATCTGGAAGAAGGAGTAACTGGGGTGATCAGTAAGTTTGCGGACGACACAAAACTGGCAGGACTTGCAGATAGTGAGGAGCATTGTCAGAAGCTACAGATGGATATAGATAGGCTGGAAATTTGGGCAACGAAATGGCAGATGGAGTTCAATCCTGATAAATGCGAAGTGATGCATTTTGGTAGTAATGTAGGGAGGAGCTATACGATAAATGGCAGAACCATAAAGAGTGTAGATACGCAGAGGGACCTGGGTGTGCAAGTCCACAGATCCTTGAAGGTGACGTCACAGGTAGAGAAGGTGGTGAAGTAAGGCGTTTGATAAGGTCCCCCATGGTCGGCTTATGATGAAAGTAAGGAGGTGTGGGATAGAGGGAAAGTTGGCCGATTGGATAGGTAACTGGCTGTCTGATCGAAGACAGAGGGTGGTGGTGGATGGAAAATTTTCGGACTGGAGGCAGGTTGCTAGCGGAGTGCCGCAGGGATCGGTGCTTGGTCCTCTGCTCTTTGTGATTTTTATTAATGACTTAGAGGAGGGGGCTGAAGGGTGGATCAGTAAATTTGCTGATGACACCAAGATTGGTGGATGAGGTGGAGGGGTGTTGTAGGCTGCAAAGAGACATAGATAGGATGCAAAGCTGGGCTGAAAAATGGCAAATGGAGTTTAACCCTGATAAATGTGAGGTGATTCATTTTGGTAGGACTAATTTAAATGTGGATTACAGGGTCAAAGGTAGGGTTCTGAAGACTGGAGGAACAGAGAGATCTTGGGGTCCATATCCACAGATCTCTAAAGGTTGCCACTCAAGTGGATAGAGCTGTGAAGAAGGCATATAGTGTGTTAGCTTTTATTAACGGGGTTGGAGTTTAAGAGCCGTGGGGTTATGCTGCAACTGTACAGGACCTTGGTGAGACCGCATTTGGAATATTGCGTGCAGTTCTGGTCACCTCACTATAAGAAGGATGTGGAAGCGGTGGAAAGAGTGCAGAGGAGATTTACCAGGATGCTGCCTGGTTTGGAGTGTCGGTCTTATGAGGAAAGGTTGAGGGAGCTGGGGCTGTTCTCTCTGGAGCGGAGGAGGTTGAGGGGAGACTTAATAGAGGTTTATAAAACGATGAAGGGGATAGATCGAGTGAACGTTCAAAGACTATTTCCTCGGGTGGATGGAGCTATTACGAGGGGGCATAACTATAGGGTTCATGGTGGGAGATATAGGAAGGATATCAGAGGTAGGTTCTTCACGCAGAGAGTGGTTGGGGTGTGGAATGGACTGCCTGCAGTGATAGTGGAGTCAGACACTTTAGGAACATTTAAGCGGTTATTGGATAGGCACATGGAGCACACCAGGATGGTAGGGAGTGGGATAGCTTGATCTTGGTTTCAGATGAAGGTCGGCACAACATCGTGGGCTGAAGGGCCTGTTCTATGTTCTATGTAAGAAGGCATATGGCATGCTTGCCTTTATAGGACGGGGCATAGAGTATAAAAGTTGGGGTCTAATGTTGCCGATGTATAGAACATTGGTTCAGCCACATTTGGAATACTGTGTCCAGTTCTGGTCGCCACACTACCAGAAGGACGTGGAGGCTTTGGAGAGAGTACAGAGGAGGTTTACCAGGATGTTGCATGGTATGGAGGGGCTTAGTTATGAGGAGAGATTGGGTAAACTGGGGTTGTTCTCCCTGTAAAGATGGAGGATGAGGGGAGACGTAATAGAGGTGTATAAAATTATGAAAGGCATAGATAGGGTGAACGGTGGGAAGCTTTTCCCCAGGTCAGTGGTGACGTTCGCGAGGGGTCATAGGTTCAAGGTGAAGGGGGGGAGGTTTAACACAGATATCAGAAGGACATATTTTACACAGGGTGGTGGGGGCCTGGAATGCGCTGCCAGGCAAGGTGGTGGAGGCGGGCACACTGGGAACGTTTAAGACTTATCTAGATAGCCATATGAACGGAGTGGGAATGGAGGGATACTAAAGAATGGTCTAGTTTGGACCAGGGAGCGGCACGGGCTTGGAGGGCCGAAGGGCCTGTTCCTGTGCTGTATTGTTCTTTGTTATTTCTATCTCTAACACTATTCTGAAGATATCTTTTTGTCCCCCTTTGGTAACCAGGCTTTCACATTTTTTCCATGGCCAGGGATCTTTCTGTTGTGGTCACTTTCTTTGCATTCCTTTTTAGTACCATTATTTAGTCCTATTTACTGTTTTTAAGTTCACATCTGATTTAAAATTCTTCATGCACGTAGGCTAATACCTTTTTGTGGTGCATGCTCTCCTTTTGTCTGAATTTTGATGATCGGAGCAATATGAAGCCAAATCTACTCCATGTTGGATTAAATTTGTGGTTACAAAATTGGAAAATGATCTGACGGGATCTGCACTCATCTATAAGCTTCAAATGTTTGTAGTTGATTTTTCATTCTCCATGTAATCTGATTTTGTTTGTAATTTGGTTTGTTTCATGATTAATTTTAGTTAGTCCAATTTGCCAGCACTTTGTTAGTGATTTAATACATCTACTTTTTGCAGAAGATGACCATTTAAGGCAAAACAGGACTCTAAATTATAAATTTGTTTATTAAATGAATATGGTATACTGAGGAAACTTTTGGCCAATGTCACTTTACAGTTTCATCTGGTTCCACATTGTGAATTGTATGTTAGTTTCACCTCCTTTTGACTCTATCTCTAACACAATTCCAACCACTTGTGTAGATTAATGTGTGGTTCTTGCCTTGGGAGCCTTCAATTTGTGACAATCAACAAAACCTTTTGGAATTCTTGTATTTGACCCCTGTATGACCATCCTACAGTTATACAGTCAGACTATTGGTTTAATGCTTGGTACTAGTTCTTCCAAATAAAGTTGGTTTGCTTTCATTTGCATTTTTCGTCCCAAGACCATCAGGCACCTATATCTATAACAGGGATACAATGGGTTAGTTCTCACTTTCACTCTTGCAATGTCGTAGTGCACCGTTCATGTATATTATCAGGGTTCCAGAAGATTTCCAGAAGCTGTGTGTGCAGCTTTAGCTTAAAGTGCACTTTTCTCATGCATTTTTTTTCATTAGTATTTAAAGGAAAGCTCAGTCTTTCTAATACGATTATTGATTTGTTGGTTATAGCTCAATCAGATTAATTACTTTTACAGTTATCTGTTTCATGATTGGCCATGTCTCAATCCAATACTTTGATACATGTAGTAAATGCAGGATACAAAATGGCTTCTTCAGCCACACGGGTGTTAAAATGGTTTCCTTGATCTTGTTAGCTATTAGTGAATATAGTATAAAAATGGTCAAGTCAAACTAATTTCTAACTGTCTAGGCCGATCTATACCTGCACTCCAACTAATTAGTGACTTGTTAGGATTCCAAAATCACTGGCTCAGTTTGGTGAGATGCCAAATGACAGACATTGGTAGCCTGATTAGCTGTGCAAACATCATGGCTGAGCCAATCACGTGCATTTTCCAGCAGAAGTGTGACTGTGACAAAGATAAACTTCTCAAGCTATCTGCAGCTTTTGACAAGTTTAGTCTCCTCACTATCACCCAGCTGCTCTCAGGTAGCTCTGTTCTTTATCTAATCATAGCCAGAGAATCACTTCCAATAACTTGCCTTCCTGCTGCAGCACTGTTATCTTTGGTGCCCCCAGTATCAATACTTGGCTCCTCCTACTTACAAAATGCTGCCCCTTGGTGACATCGCCCAAAGTTACAATGTTAGTTTTCGCATGTATACTGACACACAGTGCTACCTCACCACTACCTCTCGACTTCTCCACTGTCAAGTCATTAGGCTGCTTCTCTGACAATCCAGTACAGGATGAGGAGAAACTTGTTCCAATCAAACATTGGAAAGACTAAAGCTATTGTTTCTAATGCCTAAAAACTCTCATTTCCAAACTACTGGCTCCATCTGTTGCCCTAGCAGCAATCTAAAGTAAGCTTGTCTGTTTGCAACCTTGGTATCTTATTTGATCCTGAGGTGCATTTCCAACCTCGTTTGTGCCTTCCCTAAGACAGCCTATTTCCACCTCCATTATATTGCTGTAAGGAAACTTTCCCTGAGGAGGGGCAGAAATGGCAGACCAACATCCCTGAATATAGAGTTTTCAGACAGGACAGGGAGAGGAATAAAAAAGGGGGGGGTATAACATTATTGGTCAATTACAGCTGTGAAAAGGGATGATATACTGAATAAAGCATCAAATGAGGCCACGTGGGTTGAGCTCAGAAATAAAATAGGGGCAGCCACACTGCCAGGACTGTACTATAAATCCCCAAATAGTGGAAGGGAGTTAGAGCAAATATGTACATATTTCTGTGTGCAAATTTTGGGGGACTTCAACCACTCTGATGTGGGATACAAACAGTGTGATGTACACAGAAGGTGCAGAGTTCTTGAACAGCATTCAAGCAAACTCTTTTAGCCAGCCCATAACAAGCTCAACAAGCAATTCTAGATTTAGTTTTAGGAAATAAAACTGGGCAAGTGGATGAAGGAGCAGTGGGGGCTTATTTTGAGGACCGTCTAGAGATTGGGTGACTGCGTGGAGCTTGCATATTCTGTGTTTGTGTGGGTTTCCTCTGGATGCCCCAGTTTCCTCCCACAGTCCAAAGATGCGCAAGTTAGGTTGGCCATGGTAAATAGTTCCTTTGTGTTCCAAGATGTGTAGGTTGGGGGGATTAGCAGGGTAAATGTGTGGGGTTCTGGGGATAGGCAAGATGCTCTTTTGGAGAGTCGGTGCAGACTTGCTGGGCTGAATAACCTTCTGCACTGTCTGGATTCTATGAGGAAGTAGTGGAGAGACTGGCATCCTTGAGGTGGATCAATCACCAAGGCCTGATGGGTTGTATCCCAAGCTGTGGAAGGAAGCCAAAAAGAAAATAGCAGATGCTCGGAGGATACATTTTCCAATCCTCACTAGATATAGGTGAGGTACCAGATGATTGGAGATCTGTGGATGTTGTACCATTATTTACAATTGATTCCAGTGATGGGCCAGAAAACTATAGGCTGGTCAGTCTGACTTCAGTAGTGGGTAAATTATTGGACACAGTTTTAACAGTCAAGATAAACTGTTACTCTGAAAGGCACTGATTGATCAAGGATCAGCATGATTTTCTTTGGGGGCGATTGTGCCTTAGGGTAATGCAGTAAATATTTTCTAGCAAGGCATTGGACAAGGTGCCACATGACAGACTGGTCAGAAAAGTGACATCTTATGGGATACAGGGGGAGGTGGCAGATTGGATTCAAAATTGGCTTAGTGACAGGAAAAGGTGAATGATCAATGCATATTTTTGCGAATAGGAAATAATTTTGTGGTTTTCCACAGAACCGAAATGTTGGGACCCTTTCTGTTTGTTGTATCTATTAATAATTAGACTTAAATGTGGGTGGCACGATTGGTAAATTTGCTGATGCACAAGTTGGCTGTGTAGGTGATGGTGAACAGGATGGCTGACTTCAGAATGATATGAATGTCCAATAATTTACCCACTACTTTGATTGGGCAGAGAACTGGCAAATGGAGTTCAATCCTGAAAAATGAGTGTTTGAAGAGGCAGGCAAGGGAATACTCAATAAACCTGAAGATATTGAGGGGTTGAGGATATGAGACCTTGGAGTATATGTCCACAGGCCTTTGAAGGTGGCAGGACAGGTGGGCAAGCTGGTCAGGAAAGCATATGGAATGCTTTGCTTTATTGGGTGAAGTATTCAATACAAAAGCAGGAATATAATGATGGAACTGTATAAAACGCTCGTTAGGTCACAGCTGGAATTCTGTGTACAGTTCTGCTCATGACATTACAGGAAAGACCCAATTCCTCTGGAGGGAGTGCAGAGAAGATTTAAAAGAATGTTGTCCAGGCTTAAATTGTAGAGATTGAGGAGAGATGGGATAGGCGGGGTTGTTTCCCTTAGAATGGAAGAGTCTAAGGGGTGATCTAATTGTGGTGTACAGAATTATGAACGGCCTAGACAGGAAAGATTTATTTCCTCCTAGCTGAAGGGTCAGTTACTAGCAGGTGTGGATTTCAGGTGGTTGGTAGAAGGATTGAGGGGGCATAAAGAAAAGCCTTTTCACCCAGAGGGTTGTGGGCATCTGGAATTCAATGCCCAGGTTGCTGGTTGAGGCTGAAATGTTCAATCATTTAAAAGGTAGCTGGATTTGCATCTGAAGTTCTGTCACCTGCAAGGTTATGGACCAGGTACTGGAAAGTGGGATTAAAATGAGCTTCAGGTTTCTTTCTTGGCCAGTTCAGGCATGATGGGCTGAATGTCCCTTTTCTGCACTGTAACCTATCTTTGAATCTCTCATTCGACTTCACCTTGTTTCAGCTCATCTACTGCTGAAACCCTCATCCATGCCTTTGTTACCGCTAGACTTCACTCCTGGCCACTTTCCCACATTCTATCCTCTGTAAACCTGAGGTCATCCAAAACTCTGCTGCCTATGTTTTAACTTGTAGCAAGCCGGTCCCTTTATCTCCCTAACCTTCATTCACTCCTGGTCAAGCAATGTCTTGATTTTAAAATTCATTCTTGTTTTTAAATCGCACTGTGACCATGCCTCTCCCTGTCTCTGTATTCTCCTCCAACACAGTAAGAAGTCTCAACACCAGGTTAAAGTCCAACAGGTTTATTTGGTAGCAAAAGCCACAAGCTTTCGGAGCGCGGCCCCTTCATCAGGTGAGTAGGAGTTCTATTCACAAACAGGGCATATAAAGACACAAACTCAATTTACAAAATAATGGTTGGAATGCGAGTCTTTACAGGTAATCGAGTCTTAAAGGTACAGACAATGAGAGTGGAGAGAGCGTTAAGCACAGGTTAAAGAGATGTGTATTGTCTCCAGACAGGATAGTTAGTGAGATTTTGCAAGCCCAGGCAACTCATGGGGGTTACAGATAGTGTGACATGAACCCAAGATCCCGGTTGAGGCCGTCTTCATGTGTGTTGAACATAGCTATCAGTCTCTGCTCAGCGACTCTGCGTTGTCGTGTGTCGTGAAGGCTGCCTTGGAGAACGCTTACCCAAAGATCAGAGGCTGAATGCCCGTAACCGCTGAAGTGTTCCCCAACAGGAAGAGAACACATGCCTAGTGACAATCACCAAGCAAGAGTGTTCTCTTCCTGTTGGGGAACACTTCAGCGGTCACGGGCATTCGGCTTCTGATCTTTGGGTAAGTGTTCTTCAAGGTGGCCTTCATGACAACACAGTCGTTGAGCAGAGACTGATAGCCAAGTTCCGCGCACGAGGACGGCCTCAACTGGGATCTTGGGTTCATGTCACACTATCTGTAATCCCCACGACTTGCCCGGGCTTGCAAAATCTCACTAACCGTCCTGGCTGGAGACAATACACATCTCTTTAACCTGTGCTTAACACTCTCTCCACTCTCATTGTCTGTACCTTTAAGACTTGCTTACCTGTAAAGACTCGCATTCCAACCATTATTTTGTAAATTGAGTTTGTGTCTTTATATGCCCTGTTTGTGAACAGAACTCCCACTCACCTGACGAAGGGGCAGCGCTCCGAAAGCTAGTGGCTTGTGCTACCAAATAAACCTGTTGGACTTTAACCTGGTGTTATGAGACTTCTTGCTGTGTTCACCCCAGTCCAATGCCGGCATCTCCACACCACCTCCTCCAACCCCACAACACTGAGATACCTGCTTTTCTCTATATCTAACCTTTTGTACGCTCTCAGTCATAATTACTTCTCCATTGGTGTCCATGTCTTCCATTGCTTAGGCCCACAGCTCTTGGAATTCTTTCCTTCGAACCTTCGAACTCTCGACCTCACTTTCTTTTGTTAAGACACTTCTCAAACTTATTTCATCTGACCTCGTATTTCCTTACGTGGCTTGGTGTCATATTTCATTTTATCATTCTCCAATGAAGTGTCTTGGAATGTTTCATTACATTGAAGGTGCCTATATTCATGCTTGTTGAGATAAATACTAGTATTCTGGCAACAAGATTTTATTTTGCCCCTTGCTGGCCAACCTGAGGCAAATTAAACCATTGCCACTGTTGCTCTGACGTGGGAAGGATTAATCCGCAGACCTGATATTTCGGTTGTCAGTGCTAGGCCACATGCGTTTGCCTATTATACTATCAAACCCCACTAGATTTATAGCAAAGTTTTGTCATGGATATGCCCTGACAATATAAAAAGTGTTTACTCTCCTGCATTGATTTCTTGCAAACCTTCTACCACCAGGATTCATCTTGCAGTTGTAAAGTTCACTTATGTGGCATAGTGGTTAGCTGCCTCACAGCACCAGGGACCTGGGTTCAATTCCGGCCTTGGATGATTGTGTAATTTGCACATTTTTCCCGTGTCTGCGTGGGTTTCCTCCCACAGTCCAAAGATGTGCAGACTAAGTTGATTGGCCATACTAAATCGACCCTTGCTGTTGGGGAATTAGCAGAGTAAATATGTGGGGTTATGGGGATAGGGCCTGGATGCAGGCTTGATGGGCCAAATGGCTGCCTCCTGCACTGTAGGGATTCTGTGATAATGCTAGAGGTTAAAATTAAACAATCCTATATTCCAGCTGTTGTTTCACTCCACGCAAACAACTGTAGGACTAGTTCAAAATAGTAATCTGGATTGTGATCTAAGGGAAATTTATAGCAATCGGGTGCATCGATGGAAAAGGATGAAGTTGTCAGTGTAAACTTCCAAAGTAGCCCCAGTGGTATAATTACAGGAGCAATGACCAGCAGTATCTTAACCAGAGCTGAAGAATTGTTTTTGAAATTAGTCACTATTTAGCACCCCTAATGGCAAGAAGATCCTAGGTTTGATCCTGTACATTAGCTGATCACTTCCTAGACTGCAGTTGGCTTATCACTCTTGTCTCCTTTCCTAGCTGAGGGAGGTGAGTTGCTCCCCTCTTGTTTTTGTGGGTTATCTGCTTCAAATGAGAGGTGGAGAAAACTGGGAAAGTCCAGGCAAGTAGTGGTTAGCAGTATTTAAAGGGTGCCAATTCATGATTAAAGCTTAATCATCTGATAACATACATAGAATGTTTTACATACATCTGTCCAAAAATAAATTAAAATGGATTAAACATTGCATGGAAATTATCCACCTTTTTCATGCAATATTTACTGCCCAGGTTGTCTCTTCCTGTGTGACAATTAAGACCAGTTGAGCCCACTTTAATTTCATCCTTTCAGAATACTTACCCCTATATCTAATGGTCTCCTTCAGTGAAGAATTTTGTGAAGATGTTGGAAATGTTCGTCAGGTCAGAGACAGAGAAATGAGGGTTTATGTTTCAGGTTAATAACCTTTCTTCACTTTAGAAAATGTTACAAGCAAAAGAGGAGAAAAATAAACAGGTTGTCTGTAGGAGGATAGCAGACAGGCGAGATTAAATGACAAATGGGAATGATGGTGCAGGTTTAAAGGAAGTGATAATGGGATAAATACAGAAACATGCTTTGCCTAGAGGTGTAAATGACAGAAAAAAAGGGGACTGAGGTTATGATCTGAATTTGTTGAACTTGTGTTGAGCCTGGGATGTTAAGTGCCTGATTGAAAGATGTGATGCTGTTCCCCAGTTATCATTGGAGTAGGATCAGGGGAAAGAGTGGGAATAGAATACCAAAATTAAAATAGCTAGTGACTGAGAACTCTGGGTAATGTTTGTGGACTGGCGTTCAGCGAAGTGATCACTCAGTCTGCATTTGGCCTCCTCCAATGCAAAGGAGACCGTATCATGAGCAGTGAATACAGAGTATTGAATTGAAAGAAGTACATTGCACATTTTAAGGTATATTCGGGACCCTGCTTGATGGGAAATGATCAGGTGAAAGGGTGAATGTTGCATCTCCTGTGCTTGCATTGAAAAGGAATGGATGTTTGGGGGAGGGAGTGATGGAATAGTGGACCAGGGTGTCGTGAAGGGAGTTGTTTCCAATTCTGAAGAAAGGGCATCGAGCTGAAAAATTAAGCCCATTTTTCTCTTCACAACTGCTGCCTGACCTGAGCATTTCCAGCATTTTGTTTATATTCTCTTGTCTAACTAAACAGGGCTTTCCTTTAAAGGTTAGTCTGAAGAATGGACTTAATTTAAAGCATCTACGGAGTGCTGGATGTTTAATAATCCTGTCACAAATAGAAATGGATGACCAGTTGTGTACAGTGTCTCATGTATCCTCTGGTTTTGGGTGATTATGAATACTGCCCATAACAATTATGTAAATATTTGGATTGCATTTAAATGGGTTCATTTTGACGGGAGGAGGTGAAAGCCTGTTTTATGTCCAAGTAAGCATTGTTGTGCTGAAGCACTGATCAGCCTTTATATAAAAGTTTTATTTCAGCTAGCACTGTAGATTCATCACTCTCCAACACATGCAAAGGCCATCACTCTGCAGTCCTCCGTTCACATTCACTTTGTGGGCTATCATCAGACTAACGGGAAATAATTTGATTTTTTTCAATTTCTCAAAGCAAATGCGAGTGAGAGGTGTTAATTTGTTTTTGTAGCTGCCTCAGGCTGAATTTTAGCATTCTTAATGTTGAGCGTGGGTGTGATCATTTTACCATCTCCTGGTCAAGTGGATATGTTTGAAATTGTTACAGAATCTGTAAATTCCACAAATTGTATGCAGGTTCTAGTTGCTATGTGATGTATTCTGGTTGAATTTTAACAATGCAAATCAATTTACTTGTGAAATGAAATACTTGTAATTCCAAAACTGGCTGAGAGTTTATGGAAATTACTTTGAGATAAGAACGCTACTGCAATTATTTCCATTTAGAACTTCCTTGTGTGATTTGTTGAGCATGCGAAGGAGCAAAAGAAGTGATTTGAAGTTTTTTAAGTTGGATAGTTTAGTTTTAGAAGAACAACAGATGTGCATTAATCTGGGTGTTTTGGAAATTATAGTTTACATTAGCTACATTTTGTACCTTCTCTTGGCTATTTTGGAGTAAATGCACTTTATGGTATGGTGTTGCAGTGTGCAGACCAGAAAACCCCAGGTTACAAATCTTGGCCTGTTTGCATGTGTGCATTAGTATCAGTTTGATATTAATTGCTGGGACTGGTTTAAATGTACCAATCAATGTGAGAGTAGAAGCTAATTTCTAATTACCATTTTTGAGAACAATACTCAATTGAGGTGGCGAATATTGGTGTTCAATTCAGCTCTATAGGAATGGTCTGGTTTTGTCCTGAATTTACATTTCCAGTAGGAGCAACCAGAAAACCAGCGGGAACAAAAATCTTAACAAATTTTCATCTCTCTAGCTCAGAGGTATGGGTCAGTTGATTTTAACTTGCCTGCCTCTGCAGAGAACAGATATTGGAGGTGGTGTCCTGAGCACTTGGGCTCCATTTGTTTGAAGTCCTGACTCCAATTATACAGTGAAATTTAACAATCTTATCTTGACTTGCACCTGGAGAATTTTCTGAGAAGGACCTTGTATTCTGAAGGCTGAGTACACCTGCATTAGTCGTGTTTGTATCAGCAAAGGATTAAAAAAGGCATCAAGAGCAACATCAGCTATGACTTTAAACCTTCCAGGAAGCTATTTGTGCAAAAGCAGTGTAATGCCTGGTTAAGGAGAAAAGGTTTAAAAGCCAACTGTAGAGAGCCCTGCTAATTTGACAAGCTGCTGCTTGGTGCACAGATGTAGGATTTAAATTATGACAACTATTGAAAGTTTTTTCAGGCTTTTAAAGTCTGAAATCAATGCCTGAAAGACCACATATTTCTGTTACCAAGGTTTACGTTTACACAGTGTAATACTCTGTTTATGCTCCTTTCTTAACTGTTTAATTTGTGAACAATTAGGTACCACTTAATTTGTGATCTGTCAGGCATTGAATTGTAGCTGTGCTTACTGACGAATTGCATCAATGGCTGTTACTCACCAAGATGGAATGTGTGGCTCAGTGGCCTTGTGATAGGAATGGGTTGGTAAATATCATGATGTGGAGATGCCGGCGTTGGACTGGGGTAAACACAGTAAGAAGTTTAACAACACCAGGTTAAAGTCCAACAGGTTTATTTGGTAGCAAAAGCCACACAAGCTTTCGAGGCTCTGAGCCCCTTCTTCAGGTGAGTGGGAATTCTGTTCACAAACAGAACTTATAAAGACACAGACTCAATTTACATGAATAATGGTTGGAATGCGAATACTTACAACTAATCCAGTCTTTAAGAAACAAAACAATGGGAGTGGAGAGAGCATCAAGACAGGCTAAAAAGATGTGTATTGTCTCCAGACAAGACAGCCAGTGAAACTCTGCAGGTCCACGCAACTGTGGGAGTTACAAATAGTGTGACATAAACCCAATATCCCGGTTGAGGCCGTCCTTGTGTGTGCGGAACTTGGCTATCAGTTTCTGCTCAGCGACTCTGCGCTGTCGTGTGTCGCGAAGGCCGCCTTGGAGAACGCTTACCCGAATATCAGAGGCCGAATGCCCGTGACCGCTGAAGTGCTCCCCAACAGGAAGAGAACAGTCTTGCCTGGTGATTGTCGAGCGGTGTTCATTCATCGACACACGACAGCGCAGAGTCGCTGAGCAGAAACTGATAGCCAAGTTCCGCACACACAAGGACGGCCTCAACCGGGATATTGGGTTTATGTCACACTATTTGTAACTCCCACAGTTGCGTGGACCTGCAGAGTTTCACTGGCTGTCTTGTCTGGAGACAATACACATCTTTTTAGCCTGTCTTGATGCTCTCTCCACTCCCATTGTTTTGTTTCTTAAAGACTGGATTAGTTGTAAGTATTCGCATTCCAACCATTATTCATGTAAATTGAGTCTGTGTCTTTATAAGTTCTGTTTGTGAACAGAATTCCCACTCACCTGAAGAAGGGGCTCAGAGCCTCGAAAGCTTGTGTGGCTTTTGCTACCAAATAAACCTGTTGGACTTTAACCTGGTGTTGTTAAACTTCTTACTTGGTAAATATCAGTAGAGCCCATTGTACCCAAAATTCCAACCTACCAAAGGTAGACGGGGGTCTTACTGGGATTACAATCCAGTGATCGCTGCTACCTGCCAGAAGCGTGCGCAGTGTGTGGAAAGAATTGGGATTAACTCTGATACTAACATTGTATAGTCAACCAATATTTTGAGCAAAAACACTCACCCACAAATCCATGCCTTCAAAGAAAACCATAAAGAATGGACTTAAAACTTTCACACTATTTCTCTCTCCGCAGATGCTGTCAGACCTACTGAGTTTATCCAGTATTTTCTGTTGTTAATGACACAAAGATTGCCTCGGTGGTTAACAATGAAGCTGAGTGTCTTGGGCTACAAGAAGATATAGATGTAATGGTGAAATGGGCAGATAAGTGGCAGATGACAATTTATTCCTGAAACGTGAGGGGTGATACATGAGGAACGAGTTGACTACGATGGATTGGGAAAATACGTTGGCCAGTATATTATGGCCAACAATAAATATACATTCCTCTAAGATGCAAATTCCCAAAAGGAAGAGTGCTTAACAAAATAAGTTATAGATTGGATTGGATCAAAGGAAGTGACTTATAAGATTGGAAAAAATTGTAAGCCTGAGGATTGGGAGCAACTTAGAATGCAGCAAAGGCTGCCTAAAAGACTGATAAAGGGCAAAGAGAATATGAATGCAAGCTAACAAGTAGCATAAAGGCAGACTGTAAAAACTTCTTTAGATATATGAAAAGGAAAAGATTAATAATGGCAAATGTAGGTGCATTACAGGCAGAGACAGGAGAATTTAAAATGGAGACTAGGGAAATGGCAGAGAAACTAAATTATTTTGCACCTGTCTTCATGAAGGCCGATGTAGAAAAGCTCCCAGAAATGCTGGGAAAGCAAGAGACTTGTGAAAGTGAGGAACTGAAAGAACTTAATATAAAATAAGTATTAATCAAAATGAATTAGATTGATGAAAATTAATTGGACTGTAAGTTTGAAAATCCCCTGGAGCAATTGAACTATATTCTGGGTATTGAAGGAGGTGGCTGTAGAGATGATGAATGCATTGGTAGTTATTTTTCAAAATTCTATAGATTCTTAAAAACAGAGCTATGATGGTGTTGGATTTTCACAAGGCCTTTGATAAGGCCCCTTGCAAGATGTTAGTAAAAAAAATTAGAACACTGGGTTGGAGGTAATATACTGCTATGAAGTAAGAATTGGTTGACAGACAGAAAACCGTAGGAATTAACAGGTCATTCTCAGGATGTTAGGCTGTTAGTTGTGGGGTAGCAGTGCAAGGATCAATGCTTGGGTCACAGCTGTTCACAATCTCTACAAATGATTTGGATGTTGGAATGAAATTTTGCATTCCCAAATTTGCTGCTGACAAACTTGTTGGGAATGAGTTGAGATTATAAGGAGCCTTCAAGGGAGTTTAGGCAGGCTAAGTAAATGGACAATAATAAAGCAGGTGGAAGATAACGTGAAGAAGTGTGAAGTTATCCACTTTGGAAGAACCGGGCAGAGCTTTTCTTAAATGGTGAGATGTCCAAAGGGTGTTCTTGTTCATGCATTACTAAAAGATAGCATGCAGATGCAGCAAGTAATTAGGAAGGCAAATGGTAGGTTAGATCATAGAATCATAGAAACCCTACAGTGCAGAAGGAGGCCATTCGGCCCATCGAGTCTACACCGACCACAATCCCACCCAGGCCCTACCCCCACATATTTTACCCGCTAATCCTGCTAACCTACGCATCTCAGGACTCTAAGGGGCAATTTTTAACCTGACCAATCAACCTAACCCGCACATCTTTGGACTTCATAGCCTTCATAGCAAGGGAATTTGAGCACAGGAGTAAAGATATACTGCTGCAACAAGGAGTTTTGTGTGCAGTTTTGGTCTCCTTATCCAAAGAAGGACATGTTTGTCACAGAGAGTGCAATAGGTGTTCACTAGACTGAGATGGCTGGATTGTCGTAGGAGGAGAGATTGAGGAAACTGGCCCAATATTCTCCAAAGAATGAGAGGTAATCTAATTGAAACTTAGAAAAATCCTACAGGGTGCAACAAGGTAAATGTGGATAGGATGTTTCATTTGGCTGGTGATTCTAGAATAAGGGGACACCATCTTAGAATACGGGGCAGGCTATTTAAGATTGAGATGAGGAGGACTTTCTTCACTGTGTGGTGAATCTTTGGAATTCTCTGCCGCAGAGGACTGGAAGCTCGATCATTGAACATGTTCAATATAGAAATTAATATGACACCGAGGGATATTGGGAAAATGGTGTAGAGGTCAGTGATCAGCCATGATTCATTTCAATGGCGCAGCAGACTCAGTGGGCTGAATGTTCAACATCTGCTCCTATTTCTTATGGGACCTCGGTTTGACACCTTTAAGATGCCACCTCATTCCCTCAGTAGTGCACAGAGGTACCAAGCTAGATTGTGTCCTTGCGTTTTTGGAGTGGGACTTGAACCTCCAACCTACTTGCCCAAAACCAAAGTGCTATCGGTGAGCAAAGGCTGAAACCTAATGATTTATGTACTTAGCATAGCGACACAGGAGGTCCTTACTTTGATTATTGCTATATTCTGGTTCAGCTGATCTCAGCTATGTGGTGGCAGTGGTGCAGTTGGCTTTAATTTTCCTTAATTATTTGGAGGGAGAGAAAAAATTACGCAAGTTTTCCAGTCAGTGACTCGTTGACAAATGAACATATTTGGATACATTGTCTCTGCAGATGAAAACTAGCCTTTGGGTGAGGTATCATTACACTCCCAGTTTTTATAGATCTCTACGCCAGCACAAGTAAAACTCTTCCACCAGGAGACACAAGCAAAGCAATGACTTTGTAATTAGTATAGTAACTTGGGCAGGCTAGGATTTTGTAGTAATTTAGTCCTCTCCCTGAATGTCCTTCAATTAGTGTGAATTTGTACCTCAGAAAAATAAATATTCTGCACATTTATGTAACACATAATCCAATGAATTCTAAACAATCAGCAACTCTACAGCTAAAAAAACAAATCAAACTGGCATTACCAGCCTGTTTGCTGGTAAGTGATTTATTTGCAATGGAAGGATGTCACTTCTGAATCTGAATTTGATCCTATGCAGTGTTGGAGCAAAATAAATATCTAAATTCAACTCTTGAGATTGTGCTTCTCTGGTGTTGCAGTGCTGTGCCCTTGCAGCTTGCTCTGTTTATTCAGACTGGTGTGTGAAATTATTGGCTGGATTAAGTAATATCAGTATATTCTATATGATAGAGGTGTTTAAAGAAGAATTTTCTGCCCCTTTTGTCATAGAGTTTTGATAATATTAGATGAACAGTTCATGGTTAGCTGTTCATTAACAGGATGTTGATGAGGGCAGCATTGCCCATTCCCCATTGCTGTGCCATGGACAGTGAACCAACCTTCCTGAACCATTGCAACCTTTGAAGGTACTCCCATATTGTTAGGCAGGGAGTTGCTAACTGTGTGAAATTGAGATTTAGCTCGCTGTTTTATTCTCTAAAGTTGATGCCAATACTGTCTGAATTGCCATACTTAAACTTCATATGAATAGTTTTGATGCAGGAATGTGCACCCTGGAGATCTTCACACTGAATTAAATTCAGTTGTGCAGATTGGTTTGAAGGTTGGATATTAATATTAACACTGTCTTTTCCAGGAATTGTTGGTTTTGCACATTTGCAGAAGTAAAACATATTGGGTAATTGTTTAAAGGATCCAGTTTTTAAGCTGGTTCTGAGTGAGAGCACACTTTCAGTAGCTGTCAAGTGAGAGTGGATTCGTAGTGTAGAGTCCAATCTAAACAGCAGCAGCAGTTGGGAATTTAAAATTTTAATGTTGACAGAATGAAGCCGTCTACTTTTTCACTATTTCAGTCATACTGTGAAGAAGCAACTGTACTATATTCAGTAGTTTACTGTATGAACAGCAGTTCTGCAGTTGCACAAGGAGTCTCCTATTCCTTGAGAAACTCTTGGGAGTTTGTGTTTGCTCTCTAACAGAGATGGGATTATCAATGGAATAGAAGCTGAATCGAAACTTGAAATTTACTATTTCAGCATTCAAATTTATAAAGGAGGAAATGAGACTGGAAGGTTGAGATTTGTGGGTTGAAGATGGTTAACATGCCCATTAAAAAAAAAAGCAACATTATAGACGCGAGCATCCATAGAACAATTCGACTTGCCCCAATCCTGCATGAGATAATGGGATCAATTGTGGATGATGTGTACAGTAATTAAGTGAATAGCATGAATTTAGAAGGGGGAATGCTTGTTGACTAGCGTTCCTCAATGACTTGAGGAAGTGATATCCCAAGGGGACTGTGAAAAACAGTGATATGTTTTACTTAGATTTTCAAAGAGCAGCAGACACATGGGAGTACCTCCACCTAGAAGTTTCCCCTTATAAACTACTCTCAAATATATCACTGTTCCTTCACTGTCACTGAATCAAAATCCTGGACTCCCTCCCTGACAGCACTGTGGGAGCACCTACACCACATAGACTGCAGCAATTCAAGAAAGCAGCTCACCGCTACCTTTTCTGAGGGCAGTTGGATGGGCAATAAATGCTGGCCTAGCCAGTGATGCCCACATGCTGTAAATGAATGAACAAAACTTTTGTTTTAAAAAAATCACCACAAATTGGCCAGATATTCTGTAGAGGATCCAAAACTAGGAAAGACAAATTCAGAGGGTGTAGTTCAAATCACAAAATGGATTTGACAAAACATATCAGAAAGAACAGGTTTACTGTGGTAAGCATGCTGTACATAAATTGGTGCATTTGTACAATGAAGAATGCTGAAATAGTAAATAAGGTTGAAAGAGTCTTGGGCATCTTGGTCTTGATACTTATGTTCAACCAATATAGAACGATGAAGGAAGGCAATTGAATGATGAACAGAATAGTACAAATCAAATGAAGTTGTGCTCAAACTGTATAATGTGCTAGTTATACCACATCTCAAGTACTGTGCCCAGTTCTGGTCACTGAGAAACAAGGGAAGCAAAATTGAAACGTTGAAAGCAGCACAATGTCACGTGTGTTGGAGGAAAGCTGGATGTATTTGAGCTGCTCGGTCTTTCAAGAACTAATCTGAAAGGCAATCTTAATGATGTATGTAAAATAGTAATCTGTATGCAAAAATGTCAAGCTGGAAAATAACTAAATTGCAAGAGCAGAGCAAGGCTGTGGGTTCAAAATAGTAAAAAGCAACTTTAGAACTGTTGGGAAGTAATAGGGCAGAGTGATCAATAAATGGAATGGACTTCTGAATAAAATGACACCGGAAACAATGTGATACTTCAGTATGTGAATGCAAGGTCTTGGTAGTTGAACTGAGTTGGACTGATTGACCTTCCTCACCCTTAGTAGTTTTGCGACCAGTGGAGGCACATATAATCAGTAATGATTAAGATAACAGGAGAAGCTAAAGGAAACCCCAGGAACGTTTAGAATGTGTATGTTTGCCTTCTTTGCAGGCTACCGGGTTCTATTACACGTAAAGGGGGAGGAAGGTCGCTGTAAAATTGAATTTTCACACATTTAATCACTGTTCTCTCTCTCAATGCTCCATGCTTTCTTTATTCTTCAATATGCCATGGACTTTAATGCTACAGAAATGCAAACTACAGAAATTGCATCATGGCCTCCAGATGTGTTAATATAATTAAAATAATTTTTAGGGGATTATATAGATGTAACAGTACACCTATGTTTATCTCCAATTTAGCTAGATCCATTCTAGATGAACCATCGTAACAGTATGTCTAGTGTCATCTTGCATGTACCTGCACATCTGGGAAGTGGTCAAATTGCAAATGGCTGTGGAGCAATTTCTTCTCCCCACCCAGTTTAAGGAACAGTCTAACTGTTGGCAACAGTGACACGTGCATGTCATTTGAAGCCTGCTCTTCATTTTACCGAGGAATTGTTGAGGGAAGTGCAGTCGATGGACCTACAATATGGACCATATTTGAAAGGCAATTTAAAAGTACAACATAAAAGACTTGATTGCAAAATTATAGTCTATGGGACAAGATGAATATTGGAGCATTGGCATGAAATTGACTGAGGGGCAAGGAATAATGGTCCATTGCTATTGTTCTAACTGGAGTGTAAAGTGATGTTTCCTAAGGGTTGGAATTAGGATCACTGCTCCTTTTGCATATTTATGATCTGATCCTGTGGGTATAGGATATAATTTAAAATTTACAGCTGACAGCTTTAAAGTGTAATAAACATGGAACATAGTAAGAACATAAGAAATGTAAGCAGGAGTAAACTTTTGGTCCCTTGTCTACTCCACCATTTAGTATGACCAAAGTGAATCATCTCCTTAGCTATACCTAGCTTCACTATCCTCATATTTCTTAATGTCCTTAATATCCAAAATCTGATTTTTTTCGACTTGAATATGCACAATGACTGAGTATTCAACTCCCTGGGGTAGAGAATTCCAAAGCTTCACAACCCTTTTGCGTGGAATTTCTTTTTCCCTGTTCCCAGTTTGAAATGGTCAATCCCTTCAGATTGTGGGGGTGGATTCACGGTGCGCCATCCACTGGCAGCGGGATCTTATGGTCCCCCATTGTCAACGGGGTTCCCTGTTGAATGCACCCCTTGCCGGTAGGGGAAAGGTCCCACTGGCATTAACGGCAGTAAGATTTCAGCACTTGATTTTTAGTTCTATACACCCCAGCCAGGAGGGACATTGTTCCAGTCTGTCAAGTTTCTTAAGAATATTATGCTTCAATTAAATCAGCTATCATTGTTCTAAATTCTCAATGTGGAATATAGGCCTAATCTAGTTCTTCCTTGACAGAAAAATCCTCATCCCAGGAATTAATTCATAGAACCTCAGTAGCACTCCTGATAACGCAAGTGCATTCTTTCTTGAGTAAGGAGACCAATAATTGTACAAAGTACTCCAGGTGTGATGTCAGCCTCGCCCTATACAATTGTAGTGGAGGAAGACAGTTTTATTCCAATTCCTTTGGGGGGGAAAAAAAGTCATGCATGCTATTTGCTTTTTCCAGTTGCTTGCTATTTATCTATTTATTCATTTTGCCTATAAGGAACCTCATCCCTCTGAATACCAACATTCCCCAGTCTCTCTTCACTTTTCTGCTTTTCCTGCCAAAATGGATAAATTAATCTTTCTCAACTTTATATTCCATCTGCTGCATTCTTTCCCACTCTCCTATCTAAATCCTTTTGCAGCCTTTCTTATAAATTTTGTATTGTTGGCAAACTTCGATGAGGGGAATCGAATGCAATATCTCAGTCATTCTTGCAGTATCCCACTCGTTACAGTCTGCCAACCTGAAAATGCCCTGTTTGTTCCGGTGCCTCCACTACATGAATCCTCAAATCATGCTGTTGGCAACCACTTCAATCCAATGAACCCTAATTTTGTGTGGCTGCCTTCATTACATGCTTTTTGAAAATCCAAATATGTTGCATTTCCCTTATTTGCCCTACTAGTTACAACTTCAGCAAAATTCCCAAAGAAATTTGTCAAAAGTTGATTTTGCTTAATGAATTGTGTAGACTCTAAGCACCCTGTTACTATGTTTCTAACAATATGTTCTCGCATTTTCCCTATTAATGCCACGCTAACTGATCGAGAGTGCCTTGTTCTCTCCTCTTGCTTGATTATTGGGGTTGTCTGCTTGCATTACACAGATTGTTCTGGAATCTAGGGAATTTTGGAAGATCAAAACCAATGCATCCGGTACCCCTCACCACTCTTTTTTTTAAAAACCTTTGGCTGCAGGTTTCCATGTTCAGGAGACTTGTTGACTTTTGGTCGCACTGGTTTCTCCAGTACTTTGTTTTAAATTTGAATCCTTAAGCACCTCATTTTCACCCAGTTGTTAGTTCCCCACTACTTCTGGGAGATTTTGTGCTGCCTTCTGAAGCCAATTACAAAGAATTTGCTCAATATTTCTGCCATTTCTTTACTCACTATTATTTATCCTGTATCTGCCTCTAAACAAATACAAGTTTAGAACACAACACAAGAAATAGAAGCAGGAGTAAGTAGGCCACCAGGCCTGTCCTGCCATTCAATACGACTATGGCTGATCTATGCTGGCCTCAACTCCTTTTCTGCGCCATTTCCCAGAGCCCTCTATTTCTCAATCTGTTGAATATTTATCCACCTCCACTTTAAATGATCCAGGCTTCACCACCCTCTGGGGCAGAGAATTCCTGACATTTCATCACCCTCTGAGAGAAGAAATACCTACTCAGCTCAGTTTTAAATGACTGGCCCTTTATCTTGAACCTATGTCCTCTTGCTCGAGTCCCCCCCTAGTGAAAACATCTCACCATCCTTGTCAAGCCCCCTCAGGATCTTGTATGTTTGAATAAGGTCACCCCCTCACTCTTAACTTCAAGGAATACAGACCCAAGTTATTTAATCTCCCTTGATAGGACAACCCTCTCATCTCAGGAATTAGCCTGGTGAATCTCCTTTGGACTGCCTCCAGTGTTACTATATCCTTTTTTGAGGTAAGGGGACGAAAACTGCATGCAGTGTTCCAGCTGAGGCCTCACTAACAACCTGTACAATTGCAACAAAACCTTCCTATTTTTAAATTCCAATCCCTTTGCAATAAAGGCCAAAATGTCTACTTGTTGGACCTGCCTGCTTTTTGTGCTTTGAGCATGAGAACACTTGGGTCCCTCTGTAGTTCATTCACCTGCGGTGTCTCTCCATTTAGATCATTTGCCTTTTAATTCCTCCTACCGAAGTGCATGATTTCACACTTACCCACATTAAATTCAATTTGTCAGCTTTTCACCCAGTCATCCAATCTATCTATATCCTGTTGTAGAACCACAATATCCTCATCACAACCATGCCCTTCCACTTCTTTTCGTATCATCAGCAAATTTGGAAACCTTGGATTCTGTTCCTTCCTCCAGGTCATTAATATAAATAGTGAACAATTGCGGGCCAAGAAATGATCCCTGTGGCACTCCACTAGTTGCATCTTTCCATGTTGAAAAGGACTCATTTATTTCAACTCGTGTTTTATATTTGACAGCCAGTTTTCAATTCATGCCACCACACTTCCTCCAATTCCATGAGCTTTTACTTTATGCACCAGCCTAGTCTGTGGCACCTTGTCAAATGCCTTTTGAATCATAGAATCCCTACAGCACAGAAAGAGGCCATTTGGCCCATCGAGTCTGCACCGATCGCAATCCCACCCAGGCCCTATCCTCATAACACTTATTTACACTACTAACCTCCTGACACTAAGGCACAATTTAGCATGGCCAATCGACCTAGCCCGCATATCTTTGGACTGTGGGAGGAAACCGGAGCAGCCGGAGGACACCCACGCAGACATGGGGAGAATGTGTAAACTCCACAGACAGTCACCCAAGGCAGGAATCGAACCTGGGCTCCTGGTGCTGTGAGGCAGCAGTGCTAACCACTGCCACCATGCCATTATCTAACTAGTGTATCTAAATACACTACATCTGCAGGTTCTCTATCTAGTTTCCCAATTATATCCTCAAAGGAGTCAAACAAATTTGTCAAATATGATTTACCTTTGATCAAACCTTTCATGTTGACCATGTTTGATTATGTTCAGCTTTCCTAAATGATTAGTTATTTCCTCTTCAATTATTGACTCTAGTGTCTTGCCAAAAATTGATAAACTAACTAGCCTATAGTTCCCTGCCTTTTGTCTTTCTCCCTTTTTGAGCGAGGCTGGTGAATTGTTAACAGCAAACAAGAAATGGCGGATATGCTAAATAATTTTTTTGCAATAGTCTTCACTATGGAAGACATTGCAAATATTCCTAGGATATCAGATGGCTGAACACAGGAGTCACATTGGCTGTTTTCCAATCTTCTGGTCTCCTCCCAGAATTTAGCAAGTTATGAAAAATTTCAACCAATGGATCCACTCTCTCTGTAGCCACTTCCATTAAAACCCTAGTGTGCAGTTCGTTGGATCCTGGCTACTTGTCTGCCTTTAGCCGTTTGAGTTCCGCTAATACTCTGTCTCTTGTAATTGGGATTTTTATAAGTTCTATCCATGGTATTTGAAATCAGCCATCTGATATCCTAGGAATATTTGCAATGTCTTCCACAGTGAAGACTATTGCAAAAAAATTATTTAGCGTATCGGCCATTTCTTGTTTGCTGTTAACAATTCACCAACCTCGTTCAATAAAGGTCCCATATCTACCTTGGCCACCCGCCTCCTGTTTATAAATCCATAGAAACTCTTACTGTTTGTTTGAATGCTTCATGCAAGTTTTCTCTCAAAATTCATTTTCTCCTTTTGAGTTTTAAAATCTTTTATTGCTGGATGCTAAAACTTCCCACTCATCTGGTCTACCACTATCCCTTGCCACTTTGTATATCCTGCTTTTCAATTTAACATTATCCTTGACCTCCCTTTGTTAAACATGGATTTTGCCTCTTTCTCATGGAATCTCCTTTTTTGATTGGGATAAACTTCTGCTGAGCATTATAGACCAATTGTTTGAGTATCTGCCATTGCTTATCCACTCACTCGTATCTTGTTTACCAGTTCATCTTGGTCAACTGCTCCCTCATGCCATTATAATTGCCTTTATTTAAGTTAAAGGCACTGGTTAAGGACCTATGGCATTCACCCTCAAACTGTATCTGTAATTTTATCATATTGTGGTTACTATGCCGTTAGGGGATCCATAGCCATACGATCCCTTATTAATCCTCCTTCATTACACAAAACCAAATCTAAAATAGCCCAATTCTGGGTAGGTTCCACAACACAATGCTCGAAAAAGTGATCGCTGATGCATTCCACAAATTATTCTTCTATGCTACCCTTGCTGGTTTGGTTTGCCCAATCAATATGCAGATTACAATCTCCCATGATAATTGCAGTTCCCTTCAAACCTGCCCTTACTACTCCCACCCATGTCCTCCTTCCCCTGCTATTCATGCTTTCAACCCAAACCAATTCTACATCTCTTTCCACTGCCTTTTATATCATGACGAAACACTGCTCAGAAGCATTCCTTGATTAACAACGCTACCCTACCTTCCTTCCCCTTTGGGCTGTTCTTTCGGGACATTCATACCTTGGAATGTTCAGCACCCAGTCCTGGTCACACTGCAGCCGCGTTTCTGTAGTAGCTGATATATATGTTGCAGTCTGTCCTATCAACTCATCTAGTTGCAAATACTTTGTGTTCAGATGAAGACCATTTAGCTTTGATTTTTTACAGTTGTTTACAACGCGATTTGCTTTGTTGCATATTTTTGTTTACATTTTCTATCCTGGCCTGTCTCACTATGACAACATTATAATCCTTTTCCTCTGTGCTATCCTTTAAATGTCTTTGTTAATCATGGTAGGACCACTTTTCCAGTGAGGTTTTTATTCCTTATGGGAATGTGTAATGGTTGTGAATTATGAAGTATTACTATAAATATTTGCCATTATCCACCACCATTTTTTAATCTCGATTCCCAATCCATTTTGCCAATACTCCCCATATAACCACATAGTTTGCTTTTTTCACATTAAAACACAGCGTCAACTAAATTGCTCTCTAACTCGATATAAAATTCTGTCATGTTCACTCTTCTCCAGAAGGTTATTAATGAACATGGTCTCATTGTACGATGTCAAATCTAAAATTGCCTGTTCCCTAACTGGTTCCTTGACACACTGATCTAGAAAACCATTTTAAATGTATTCCATGAGTTCATCCTCTGCACTATTACTGAAATTTTGTTTGCCCCAGCTATATGATGATTAAAGTCCTCCATGATTTCTGTATTCTTGTTAAATGTACCTCTAATTTTCTGATGTATACTTTGCCCGACATCATAACTGCTGTTAGGGAGTCTATCAAGTGCTCCTATCATTGTTTTTAGCCCCTTGTTTCTTTCCTCCACCCAAAAGAATTCTACATCCTGATTTTCTGAGCCAAGATCCTTTTTCTATGCAGTCTTTATCTCATCCTTTACTACTTTTCCATTTTATTTCTCCACTAAAAGTGAAGCAACTTAGAATGTTTAAATTCCCAGTCTGGCCACTGAAACTACATCACCATAATGGCTATTAGATCAAGTCCATTAATTTCTATCTGTGCTATTAATTTATATATTGTTGCAATTGTTTTGCAAATTCAAATGGTGTTTTTAGCTTTACTTTTTCTATTCCCTACTATCTCCATAGTCACCAATGCCCCATTACTTTTGCTGAACTCTCGGTCCCTTCCCAACCCTGCTTATTTTTACTATCAAAATAAATGGTATTTTAAAAGGGGAGTTGGGTGCATGTACACAAATGTTTGAAGGTGGCAGGGAATTCATGACTTTATTAATAGAGACAAAGTACAGAAACTAAGCAGTTACACTGGAATAGTATGCCTATTTGATTCATTGTCACGTGTATTAATGTACAGTGAAAAGTGTTTCTTGCACGCTAAACAGACAAAGCACACTGCATATACAGAAGGAAAGGAGAGAGTGCAGAATGTAGTGTTACATTCATAGGTAGAATGTAGAGAAAGATCAGCTTAATAGGAGGTAGGTCTATTCAGAAGCCTAATGGCCACAGGGAAGAAGCTGTTTCTTGAATCGGTTGGTACATATCGTCAAACTTTTGTATCTTTTTCCTGATGGAAGAAGGTAGAAGAGAGAATGTCCTGGGTGCGCAGGGTCCTTGATTATGCTAGCTGCTTTTCCGAGGCAGCGAAAAGTATATACTGAGTCAACGATGGGAGGCTGGTTTGCATGATGGACTCGGCTTCTTCATTCACGATCCTTTGCAGTTTTTTGCGGTCTCGGACAGAGCAGGAGCCACACCAAGCTGTGATGCAACCAGAAAGAATGCTTTCTATGGTGCATCTGTAAAAGTTGTTGAGTCGTATTGGACATGCCAAATTTCCTTAGCCGCCTGAGGAAGTAGAGGTGTTGGTGGGCTTCTTAGAAGGACATATTTAGGGTAAATGTCAAAAGTACCAGAGGGACCTAGAAACATGCGGTGTATTTTTGTTTTATTGTGTAGAATGTGCTGCCTAAAATGACAGTCAAAGAAGATTCAACAGTAGCTGATGAAAGGAAATTGGATAGATATTTGAAGGGATGACATTTGCAAGGCTATAGGGAATGAACGAGGGAATAATTGTTCGATCAACCTAAGAATTAGCCAGGCATTGTGGGCCAAATAACTGTCTTCTATGATGTAACATTTCATTTTGGAGATTGGTCAAATGAAAAGAAAACTATTATTTAGTCCATAATCTGCTGACTTCAATGGAGTGATAAGAGTTTATGCGAGTAAATTTAAGATTTCAAGTCCATTCTGCAACTGCCCTTTTTTCCAGGCTTCTGCACTGTCCACTTTGGAGTATTCATGAACACTATTGAATTTTAGTTGTTTGTAAATGTATGTACTCAGTTCACTGGAATATGTCATAACACTTGAGATTCTGAATTCCTCTTTGATGTTTACAGGTGGCGGTTGGCGCTTACAGAGCATTGTAAGCCATGAAACAAAACTGAGGTAGTTGAAAATGTCAAGGCAGATATTGAGGCAATAACCAGAGTAGAAAAACAGTGCAATCAATGTGAGTTCAAATGTTTAGAATCATTTATAGCACCTAGCACATATGTATTATTGCAAGTTGAGACAACATCTATGGCTGCTGCAGTGGTTCATAAACTTTAACATTTGCAGACCGATTTGCTAAAGCAAAAGTCCTTGGCAGGCCACCTACTGATTCATAGAATCCCTGCAGTGCAGAAGGAGGTCATTCAGCCCATAGAGTCTGCACCAACTCTCCGAAAGAGTATCTTCCCTATCCTCGTAACCCCACAAATGTACCCTGCTCACTCTCTTAACACGTACATCTTGGGACACTAAGGGGCAATTTAGCATGGCCAATCACCCTAACCTGCACAACTTTGGACTGAGAGGAAACCAGAGCACCTGGAGGAAACCCACGCAGACATGGGGAGAATATGAAAACTCCAGTCAACCAATCTCCAGACAGTCTCCAAAATGATCCCCCACTGATATTTCATCCATCTCAGCCAGTCCCTCCCCTCCCCTCTATCCCAATAATCTTGCACAATTACCACAGCTAATCCACCTAACCTACACATATTTGGCGCTTGGAGGAAACCCACACAGAAATGGGGAGAATGCACTGGCTGGCTGTTCCCAAAGCTGAAATCGAACCTGGGTCCCTGATGCTGCGAGGCAGCAGTTGCTAATCACTGCGCCACCGAGCTGATTCTATCCCACCAATTTTGATTTGCTACTTGCTGCTTTTGATGAAACCCAAATAAGATAATTTGAACAGCCAGTTTATGTTCATTTTCAGCCTCTCGGGTGTTAAAAATGATATTGCAGTTGTGGTGAAATTATTTTTAAATCCCCAGGCCATTTTATCCTTATGCCATAACTGCCCTATTTCTTTAATCCCTCTCATATCATTCCCACACCCCTCTTCCCTGCCACACACCTCCCCATTCCTATGGCATGCTGACCCAGGCTGTCCCCATTTTTGTTGGCAGACCTCACATTGACACCACATCAGATCACTCAACCTGTATTAATAAGGAGAAGTTTAAATTTTTCCCATCCGTGGAGGGAAGGAAAAGGAAATAATGAGAGCTGAAAATTAGATTGAAGAGTTACATCTGGCAGGTTCTGGATTTGACAGGCTGCAGGGGCTTTTTTAGAGGCTGGGGAACCAGCTTTGAGACCTGCCTGACCTGTCAGCTGAAGAGCCTTGGGTCAACCAGAAATTATTCCAAACAAGTGAAAACATAACAAAGAAACTGTTTTGTGATGCCTGGATTTAGCTGCTCTCTGTGCCCTGAATTAATACAGTATGAGCCTCACTTGCTCTTGTCCTGTGCAGCACCACATGCCACAGGTTTTGCACACCAAATCAACCCACTGACCAATCCGAAAAGAGCAAGCTGACAAAAACTGAGTGGTATTGATTGCCGCTCATGCTTATGGCAAATCATGCTGCATGCACATGAAACAGTTTGGTTATGTGACATCATGCTGGCCTGTTCTCTTGTCTGGCCTCAAGCCGATGGCATTATGCATCAGTGACTTGCATTTTAGACCAGCCTGCGGATCACCTGAAGGACTTTGCAGGCCATGGATTGCACTTGAGAAACACTGCTTTAGATTGAGCAAATGCTTGCTGCTCATATGTTTGGAAACCTGACTTTGTTGAGCTGGCAGCCTTGTTCCAGGGTCTTAACCCTGAACATGCCATCTAAAATGTGATCCCAGAATCCTCAAGGTTGAAAGCAGTGGTTGGTTTGCTAAACCTAAAAATGTTCCTGAGGGAGCTGCAGTAAATAAAGGTGTATGAAGGGCAAAATAGGGCAAAGTCAGCTTGGTTTCATCAAGGGGAGGTCATGCCCGACAAATCTGTTAGAATTGTTTGAGGAGATAATGAGCAGGTTAGACAAAGGAGAGGCAGTGGATGTTATCTGTTTGGATCTCCAGGAGGCCTTTGACAAGGTGCCGCACAGGAGGCTGCTGAACAAGATAAGAGCCCATGGTGTTAGAGACAAGGTAGTAACATGGATCGAAAATTGGTTGACTGGCAGAAGGTAGAGAGTAGGGATAGAGTGTCCTTTTCAGGATGGCAGCCAGTGACTAGTGGAGTTCGGCAGGGGTCAATGTTGGAACCACAATTTTTCACTTTATACATCAATGAACTAGATGAAGGAACTGAGGGTATTGTGACTAAGTTTGCAGATGACTCAAAGATAGGTGGAGGGACAGGGTGGCTGCAGAAGGACTTGGACAGGTTAAGAGAGTGAACAAAGAAGTGGCAGATGGAATACATTGTGGGAAAGTGCGAGGTTATGCACTTGGGTAGGAAGAATAGAGGCATTGACTATTTTCTAAATGGGGAGAGAATTCTGAAATCGGAAGCACAAAGGGACTTGGGAGTCCTAATTCAGGATTCTCTTGAGGTCAACTTGCAGGTTGAATTGGTAGTTAGGAAGGCACATGCAATGTTAGCAATCATTTCAAGAGGACTAGAATACAAAAGCAGGGATGTACTGCGGAGGCTCTGGTCAGACCACATTTGGAATATTGTGAGCAGTTTTGGGCCCCATACCTAAGGAAGGATGTGCTGGTCGTGGAGAAGGTCCAGAGGAGGTTCACGAGAATGATCCCAGGAATGAAAACCTTAAATGTATGAGGACTTTTGAGAACTCTGGGTCTGTACTCAATTGTGTTTAGATGGGTGGGTGGGGTGGGGGGATCTCATGGAAAGAACAAAGAACAATACAGCACAGGAACAGGCCCTTCGGCCCTTCAAGCCCGTGCCGCTCCCTGGTCCAAACTAGACCATTCTTTAGTATCCCTCCGTTCATATGGCTATCTAGATAAGTCTTAAACGTTCCCAGTGTGTCCGCCTCCACCACCTTGCCAGGCAGTGCATTCCAGGCCCCACCACCCTCTGTGTAAAATATGTCCTTCTGATATCTGTGTTAAACCTCTCCCCCCTGAAACTATGACCCCTCGTGAACTTCACCACTGACCTGGGGAAAAGCTTCCCACCGTTCACCCTATCTATGCCTTTCATAATTTTATACACCTCTATTAAGTCTCCCCTCATCCTCCGTCTTTCCAGGGAGAACAATCCCAGTTTACCCAATCTCTCCTCCTAACTAAGCCCCTCCATACCAGGCAACATCCTGGTAAACCTCCTCTGTACTCTCTCCAAAGCCTCCACGTCCTTCTGGTAGTGTGGCGACCAGAACTGGACGCAGTATTCCAAATGCGGCCGAACCAACGTTCTATACATCGGCAACATCAGACCCCAACTTTTATAGGACAGGGCATAGAGTATAAAGGCAAGCATGCCATATGCCGCCTTCTCCACCTGTGACGTCACCTTCAAGGATCTGTGGACTTGCACACCCAGGTCCCTCTGCGTATCTACACCCTTTATGGTTCTGCCATTTATCGTATAGCTCCTCCCTACATTATTTCTACCAAAATGCATCACTTCGCATTTATCAGGATTGAACTCCATCTGCCATTTCGTTGCCCAAATTTCCAGCCTATCTATATCCTTCTGTAGCTTCTGACAATGCTCCTCACTATCTGCAAGTCCTGCCAATTTTGTGTCGTCCGCAAACTTACTGATCACCCCAGTTACACCACCTTCCAGATCGTTTCTATAAATCACAAACAGCAGAGGTCCCAATCCAGAGCCCTGCGGAACACCACTAGTCTCAGGCCTCCAGCCGGAAAAAGACCCTTCCACTACCACCCTCTGTCTTCTGTGACCAAGCCAGTTCTCCACCCATCTAGCCACCTCCCCCTTTATCCCATGAGATCCAACCTTTTTCACCAGCCTACCATGAGGGACTTTGTCAAACGCTTTACTAAAGTCCATATAGATGACATCCATGGCCCTGCCCTCGTCAACCATTCTGGTCACTTCTTCAAAAAACTCCACCAGGTTAGTGAGGCATGACCTCCCTCTCACAAAACCATGCTGACTATCGTTAATGAGTTTATTCCTTTCTAAATGTGCATACATCCTATCTCTAAGAATCTTCTCCAACTTCCCCACCACGGACGTCAGGCTCACCGGCCTATAATTACCCGGGTTATCCATCCTACCCTTCTTAAATAACAGGACCACATTAGCTATCCTCCAATCCTCTGGAACCTCACCTGCGTCCAGTGATGAGACAAAGATTTGCGTCAGAGGCCCAGCGATTTCATCTCTCGTCTCCCTGAGCAGCCTTGGATAGATTCCATCAGGCCCTGGGGATTTGTCAGTCTTTATATTCTCTAACAAACCTAACACTTCCTCCCTTGTAATGGAGATTTTCTCCAACGGTTCAACACTCCCCTCCGAGACACTCCCAGTCAACACATCCCTCTCCTTTGTGAATACCGACGCAAAGTATTCATTTAGGATCTCCCCTACTTCTTTGGGCTCCAAGCATAATTCCCCACTTTTGTCCCTGAGGTCTGATTTTTTCCCCGTTTGAGTTCTTTCCTACTTTCTTTGTACTCCTCCAGAGCTACCTCCGTTTTTAGCTGCCTGGACCTAACATACGCCTCTTTTCTTTTTGACCAGTCCCTCAATTTCCCTGGTTATCCACGGTTCTCGAATCCTACCCTTCCTATCCTTTTTTACAGGCACATGCCTGTCCTGCAGCCCTAACAACTGTTCCTTAAAGACTTGTAGAATACTGAAAGGCCCGGATAGAGTGGACGTGGGGAAGATGTTTCCATTAGTAGGTGAGACTAGGATCCGAGGGCACAGCCTCAGAATAAAGGGATGACCCTTTATAACCAAGATGAGGAGGAATTCCTTTAGCCAGAAGGTGGTGAATCTATGGAATTCATTGTCACAGTAGGCTATGGAGGCCAAGTCATTGAGTATATTTAAGACAGACAGGTTCTTGATTGGTAAAGGGATCAAAGATTAAGGGGAAAAGGCAGGAGAATAGGGTTGAGAAACTTATCAGCCATGATTGAATGGCGGAGCGGACTTGATGGACTGAATTGCCTAATTATCTTATGGTCTACAGGCTGGGTTTACTTCATAAATAACTTCTCAATGTGAGCTGACTTCCCGTTGTAATCAAGCTCCCTCAAAGTCAAAGTGTTGATAATAGTGATGCAGTTGTGAACTTTTTTAAAAGAAGGCTGTGCGCGCGATTCAAACTGTTCTTCGCTTTTATTGGCTAAATTCAGATTTTAAAATGCTTTAATAGATTGTTATAAAAACAGACTATTAGTTTATTCCAGTTTAAATATGGAAATAATGAACAACTGTAGTTGCAGTTCATTTGCAGTGGTGCATTGATTGTATATTTGCAAGCAGTTTTTCTTTCCTCCTATTTTGACCTGTCCGTTTTCCTCAACCTGGAAGATATTGATTACTTGCTGAGATGAGGGTCAATGAATATCCTTCAGCTCCACTCCTGAGTTGGCATTATATTGAGCCTTGGTGATAACTAGTAGGTTTCTGATCTGTATGGCTCATGGTACTTGCCTTAACTGAAATACTGAAGGTCCCAGTTGGATTATTTTTTCAGAAAAGCTATTTATTTTGCAAATACACTTTCTCTTCCCCTCCCATAACCGTTGAAGTCATATTCCCAGGCATATTCTCATTTCTGTTCACTTGGCTGCTGGTTAATGTGTGACAATTTACCTGTGGTGCCAGGCTCTAAATTGCGCACTGGTTTTACAAATTGGTGCCCCACTGTGCTGATGTTGGCCTGTAGGACGAAGTCACACAATGTCAATCTTACTGTAATGGTTTTAACTCTCTCCCACCTTTCCAAAGGAGTTGATCTCAGTATTCAATATGGGCCCTGCTCCAGAACCGCTTTAAAATTACCTTGTGTCCTGTCACAGAACCATTTTGAATAAGATGGCATCACACTTCAATCAAAAAACATCTAGGATTTGTCTGTGAATTGACTTTTAGGATATTACAATACCTAGCATGCAGCACTGACTCTATTAATGTTTCTTTCTGACAGTGGGTTTAAGACTAATTTGAGCCAGTTCAGTGAGTGTTTCAATTGTTAAATGAACATACATTATTTTCCTATTTTTGGACTGTGAAAGTGCCTATTGTAAATCAAAAGATGGAAGGTTGAATGTACAATATTTTACGCTAATGCATAGTTGCATAATAAACTTGTCACTGCTTCACTGAAAGCTGGATCATCTCCCATCTATACTGGCACACAGGATAGTGAAAAAGTGTGTAGTTTCTGACACATTGGGAAGACCAAATAAATCAGTAATTTATCCATAAATTAACACAACATTGTATAGCTTACTGTAATTTGCAGGATTTAGACATAATATTTATGTTGTGTGTCATTTGTTTGCTGTTTTGAAACTACATTATTGATTATAAAATTTGTGATGGCTTTTTGAGACTTGTGCATCAAGGCAATGGGTTTCATTGCATTTCACTTGGGTATCAAGTTTCAGTTTGGTTTCTGCCGTTTGCAGTCACTGTTAAAACCACAGTGACATAGATAAAAATAAAACTACTTCAGTCTTTAAAAATGAACTCCATCACCAGTGTGTGTTTTGGAAATGGAGTTTATTAAAAAATTATTTATAACTGCAACATCATACAAGGATGGCTTGACTGTACCTCCATGGAATTGCTAAGTTCAATGGCCTGCATTTTATTTTAAAAAGCCATCAGCTCCATGTGAAACTGATGGCCAAAGAATGGGTAAGTAGAGGGAATTAACTGAGGAGGATATTTATAGATCAGAGAAGCAAAATGTTGTGAATGCTGGAAATCTGAACTAATACAATGCTGAAAATGCTCAGCAAGTCAGACTGTATCTGCGAAGAGAATTGATGTTTCAGGTCAGTGACCTTTTTATTATAGCTAAAAGGTCAGATTGGAAAGCATTCTGTCAAAAGGTAATTGACCTGAAATATTAACTCTTTCTCTCTACAGATGCCGCCAGACCTGCTGAATATTTCCACCATTTATTTAATTGATACAGAATCGACTCATGAGATCTGTTCACTCTGTTCACCTTTCCTATCCTAGATTTCCAGAGATGGCCTTGGGATGAGGAAGAATTGCATACATGGCCATTTAATTTGGGCAGAGTAGGATATTGTCAATTGGAATGCTTAGATTGCAATGGGGCCCTGTTTGACATGTGAAGAGAATATAAACTGTCATGGGATTAAAAAAGATTTCCACTGCAGGATTAAATAATTTGATTTTGATTGTGATATTAGCCTGTTTACAATACAACATAATTGAACTGGATGCAAGTTGCTCCAATAATGGAGGAAGCACTGACATGTAAAGTGCAAATTTAATTTGTCTCATTGCTTGTTGTCATTTCTGAATGGTGTTAGTTCTTTGGACGTGGTGCGAGTTCTTCACACTTTTGAAGTGATAAAATTGAGTTTGGACTGATTTTTCTCCATTATTGTGAAGGGCTCCTAAGTTCAATGGCCTGCATTTTTAACTGACTTTTCTATGGCTTTTTTGCACTGAAACCTGCAGTACAGTAATGAAATTCCATTTCAGCATGGTGCCCTCGAAATGATCTGGGACCTGTAAACAGGGCAAGCAACTTTGTTTATCCTTATCCAATCAGACTGAATAACTCTTAATGAACTGTCAAGTCCAAGCCAGGAAAGTTAATTTATAATAGTTAATTCACATAGAGAAATGTAGAGGGAAAGGAAAGGGGCACTGAGAGATCAGATATATAATATTTACAAAATCAGGTCACTAACAATTAAAATCTGAAGTGATGAGATTCTATACTTGTAAAAGTAAATTTTCGGTGAGAGAGGTTTGAGTGAATTGAGACTTTTGCAATAGACTAGACAAATTGTAATTTTTTTCTCGTGACTTTAGTTGCATCTCATGGGTAAGTACAATAACTTGATATTATTTCATATGTTTGAACACAGTGTCTCAGTAAAATGCAGTATAGCGCAGCTACTGGAGGAGCAGGGCAATGGACTGCAACTCTGATTGCTGCGTTGAACTACATGTCTAGTTCTCTAGACGTTGCTGTCCAATTTACTCTAAACGTTGAGAGTCAATGCCCCTACTTTTCCTTAACCCCTTTTGGGTCTTTGTTTTTCTGACTCAATTCAGAAAGCTTTAGTGAGGCATGTTTTGATAGAGGTAGGGTAAAATGAGATGTGAAAAAGAGGCACATGCCCACAATGTAGCACAGTCCCAACCAGTAGATAAGTTTTCAATGATCTTGTGATACTGGTAGGGAAAAATAAAATGGCATGCCTTCTATATCATAGCCAAACAGAGAAAATCTGAGTTAATCAGTTAATATTGCATAGAAAAACAGAATTTACAGTACTGAAATGGTAATTTGATTTAACTAGTCTATGCTGGTATTTGCATTTCACACAAGTTTTCTCCATCTATGCATTAAGACTCGCTTCAAAGTATTAATATCTGTTTCAAACATTCTATGCCGTAGCACATTCTCATCCATGTGTAAAGGAATGCTTTTCGAAATTCTATATTAAATCTCTTAATGGCTATCTTCTACCTCTTGTTCTGGACTCGCCCAAAGGAGAGTGTTTCTCTTGGCTGTTAACTCTTCTTGGACTTCAAAAACATCATGCTCTCTGGCTTGCTGTGCTGGAATTTCAAGTTGATCTGATGGTTCAACTTTTTTTGACATCTTTATCTCAATATTAAAACTGATTTCCATCTTGAAAATTAAGGAAATGATGAGCTGGTAACACTGGTGTGCACTTGAGGATAATTGTAAATCATGAAACTGACATTCTTGGGGAAGAGTGAACTGTTCCATTGGGATGGGCTCCACAATAAATACATTGCAAGGAATAGATAGTAAAAAAAAAATTAAAGATTATTTATCAGGATGCACAAAGCATTTGTGATGAGATGAATTAGTGGCACAGATAGAGGCAAATAATTTGGATTTAATTGCCATTACTGAGTCATGATTACGAGATGATCAAGTATGGGAAATAAATATTCCAGGGTACACAATATTTCTGAAAGACAGAATGGCAAATAGAGAGGGGTAGTCTTGATAGTAAAGAATGGCTTCCAGACATTAGTGAGAAAGAATCTGGCTTCAGATGATGAGTAAGTAGAATCAATATGGTTGGAAATTAGGAATGACGAGTCAGCAAAACCAGTGGAAGTGGTTTATAGCAGCCCCCCCCCCCCCAAAAAAAACAAAAACAGTAATTATGACACTAAACAGAGCATTCAGTAAGAAATTGGAGCCTGCAACAAAGGAAGCATAATAATTGTGAGGCAGTTAAATCATCTTAGACTGGGACAATCAAATTGGCAAGAGTGGATGGAGAAGAGTTTGAAGAATGCTTTTGTGATCATTTATTGCAGCAATGCATTGTGGGGATAAAGCTATCTTAAATCTTGTAATGAAGCAGGGTTAATTAATATTGTAGTGACAAATCCACTGGGAAATAGTGATCATAATACCATTGAATTCCATGTTAAGTTTGAAAGTGACATGCTCCCATTGTAAGCAAAAATCTTAAAACTTAAAACAAAGCCAATTGCAAAGTTAAGGGGAGAACTGGTTAAAGTTAATTGGGTAAATGGAGGTGAATGAATAGTGGGAAACATTTAGAACAATTCAAAATCTTCAACAAAAATACATTCCATTAAAAAAAAACTCATGGTTTATCCAGAATGTTAAGGATAGTATTAGATTAGAAGAGGCTTACTATGTTGCAAGAACCAGTAGCAAGTCTAAGGATTGGGAGTGTTTTAGAAACCAGCTACGGGCCACCAAAAAGTTGAGGGGGAAAAATAGAACATGAATGCAAACCAGTAAGAAATATAGTAAGGCAGATGGCATGTTGGCTTTTATTCCAAGGGGATTGGAGTACAAGTCTTTCCACAATTACGTAGAGTACCGTGCATCGGAGGCAGTACAGCGAGGATTCATAAAATTGATTCCTGGGATGGGGGGTTTGTCCTACAATTAAATTGTCCTGAGTAAATTGAGTTTGTATTCCCTGGCATTTAAAAGAATGAGAGTTCATCTCATTGAAACCTATAAAATTCTGAAGGGGCTTGATAGGGTGGACATTAAAAGATTGTTTGTTTCTGTTGGTTGGGGAATCTTAAACACAGGGACAGAGTCTGAGTAAGGGGTCAGTCATTTTGGACTGAAATGAGAAATTACTTCACTCAAAGGGTTATGAATCTTTGGAATTCTCTAACCGAAAGGGTTAGAGAATGGGTGCTCCATCGCTGAATACATTTAAGGCTTGGATAGGTGGATTTTAGGTGTCTTCAGGAATTAAGGGATATGGGGAGTGAGCATAAAAATAGAGTTGAAGCCAAGATAATCTGTGATCGGATTGAATGGTGGGACAGGCTTGACAGGCCATAACATCTACTCCCATTGCTTGTGTCCTTGTATTCTGGGCTGAGCTTAGTTGTTCAAGGTGACTAAGCTGCACAGAACTGTATGTGTAACTGAAGTTGAATAGATTGCCAACACTGCCTGTTTTGACAACGTACTGATGAAGCATATATTACATGTGTATGTATTCTGAGAAGTAGTTGATGCCTTTATTAAAGGAGAAAGCAAAATAATTAGGTGGAAAAGGAAGGCAAGTCTTTGGTTATATTGAGACAGAGGGAAAATTGCCATTTCAAGGGTCGTTCTTTAAGAAAGATCTGTGGGGCAGGTTTATATTTCATGTAACCTTTTAATGTGGTGTTTTTATTTTGAGTTGCATCACCTATGCTGCTCAAGGCCATGCTATTCTTCAAATTCAAGTCTGTATTATCAGCCGGATTTCCTGTTAGTTGCATTTCCAATACCTCGCTTGAGAATGGCCCGTGCTTTGCTGTATTCTTACATCAGTGCCTGCATTCATTCACTAGGCCCATATGCTATTGATTGTATTGAGCGCATGATATCAATCCAGATGAATCAACAACTTGGTTCTATTCATTAGGTTTAAATGCTCTTCAGTGTATGTTAGATCAATTTTGAACAGATTAGTGAATTATTTCCATACTTATCGCCGATTAAAAATCAGTCACAGCATTCTAAGAGTACTATGCCTTTAGATAGCCTTGTAAATGCAACATTATGATATGCGTATAATGGGTCTGCAACTAACATTGTGACAGTGAATCAATTGATGAGCTGTTTTCTACTCTCCATTGTGTCTTGCATTTATTGTTGCGTAACAATATAATTGTAACAGACTAATATAATCGAGCATGGTGGATATCTTTGTACAGCTCAATAAAGAATACTTAATTCTGAGTTATCTTCTAGTCCAGTTATCCATTCTGGTGAAACAGCACTGGTTTTGGCATTTTCTGACCTAAAAGCCACCCAATGGTTCACCCTAACCACTTACGCTGCTTAAGTAACAGTTCAACCTGCAGCTTCTAGGAATGGAAAACTTGTAAATGGGAATGTGAAGAACTCTGACACTGAATAATCCAGCATTACAGTAATCTTTGGCATAATGGACTGTAGGCTGATGCCATGATTCGATAAACTGGAAAATCTTTTGCACAGTAAAACAACGGAACCTATTTCTCCTGTACCCTCCTCCCCAATCTTTTTGTATTGCCCTCATGACCTTCAGATGCATACCTGTCTCCCCCACCTTGGGATGAAAATATAAACAGATGAACTGATTAAATCAATGACTAGTTATATTTATTGGGTTTTAAAAGTTAACTTAACACATGATAGATTAATGTTTTCTTATAGGCACTAATTTGTTGCCAATTAAATATGATGAGTGGCCTCAGCATTTCTGAAGTATTGTGGCTTTTGGTGACACTATGCAAGTTTGTGACAGTGTATAATGGGACAGCAGATAATGCTGTGTGACAGTGAATCAATTGATAAACCGTTGATCTGTTTTCCATGTCATGCCTTGCATCCATTATCATACCATCCTGTTGGCCTATAGTCCATTATTCCAAAAGAATTAGTGCAGCACCAGGTTATTCACTCAACAGTTATGGTCACCTCACTGATTTCTGCTGTTTCTAGTTTCCTTACAACTAGGGCATTGATGTTCCTGCAGCTCCCTGGATGGTCAGATCAAAATCAGTGTTTTTTTCCCCCCCACATTCCTATTCATAAGGGTTGGATTCCTGGAAGCAGTAGTTTGAGCTACTGCTTAAGGAGTGGAGATAGATGCAGTGAGTTATTGGGTGACATTTGGGGCAGAACAATGTCAATTAGCAAAGATTGGTGAGGTTTATTCTCAGATGTTGATCCCAAGTGGATTCCGCATGTTCTCAAGGAACATACATGAAAGGCCATTTGACCACCTACGTTTTGTCCTAGTTCCCTTTATAGTGAGAATCAAATCATACAATAAGTCCAAGTATAGTAAAAGCATTTCGGATATTTCAGGTTTTCATTTGCAAATAAAAAACACATCTCTTTAATATGTCACTGCCCTTTGTGGACTCCATTTCATTATTGGAATAACATTTGATGAAAGCTTTTATGATTTGAAATGGCTGATTGTCAACAACATTAAAACAAATTGACATGGCCAGCAACACTGCTTTTTAAACAGTAAGACCATGATATCTGGTGACAAATCTTTAGCTTCAAGAACTTGTCTTGTTTTTTAGTAGAAGTAGTTGTACAACTAAAGTTATACTGTTGACTTTCTCCTCATTCTTGCTCTTGAGGCATGTTTCTCTTACTATGTAATTCCAGTTCAGCTTGCTTGTGTCGTCAACCAATCCTATTAGAGGATTGATGGTCAGCTTTTGGGACACAAGCACTAAATATTCCAAACCTGACCCGGAGGGTGTATATCAGAGAAGGTGGAGTTTTGGTTATCTTGCTGAATTGTGAAAACAGCTGTTCACTTAAACTTGCTGATGTGTTGCTTTTGCTTGGTATGTTTAACAAGGGCAGTTCCATAAGACTATTGCAGTTTGCATCTGCATGGAACCATGGCTGGAGCAATAACAGCAGGAAATTCTTTGCAGGCATTTGTGTTTACAAAGTCAAATGCTGGATATCTGAATTGTGATTACAGATGAAATAAAGTTCCATCAAACTTGGTACTCATTGCTTTTTATTGAACCCGCAGACCAGAAGGTCCTGCTTACAGGTGACATTTAACATTCCCTTTAAAAGCTGGAAGACACCCACAAGTAAATACTTCCCAAGGCTCTTTTTTGTGTTATGCATTTAACATTGTAGTGTCCTATGAGTTGCCACCCTTCTCAAAGACTCCAACCTAAAAGAAAAATCCTCCTTTCATGTAAGCAGAGGTCTGCAGTAGTCAGGTTGAGTTTCTCGATTGCAGTGAATTAATTCCTGTTGCCAGTTCTCTGCTTCCATGTGGAGGAGATGGCTAAGATTGTGGCCAAGACTTATGAATAACAGTTATAAGATGTAAATATTCTGATCTGGATGCAACTGGCAACCTGGGTACAAATTGTGCTCAGAATTGCATTGGCTTTGAGAAGTGTTTTTTTAAGTCAAGTTTATCGAGGTAATTCATGTTTGTTACTGAATGTAAAATCTGCACAATCTATCTCAATTGGACATTTTAAAACATGATTTGATTTTTCAAAAACACATTCAAAACTCCTTGAAGTTCAGTGGTAAGACTGATGGTTTCTATCTTCTTTCACAGGTCGATGATGAGATTTCCTCTGACTGCAACCATGTGAGTAAACCAAATCTTCAGATGCTCTTACATGTATTGAAACATCTTTCAGATTCTGTTGATTTAAGGTTTCTACATTTTTGGCTTTGTCATTTTAACTGTTTAATCTTTCTTTATTGGAGGGCAGTATCAGGAGCCATGGTGAATAAACATAGCCATTATTCATCATCATAGTAATTTAAGTTTATGTCCAGCCATTTGCTCAGTTGCTTAAAGCAGTTTACAGTTGATTCATCCAGACCAGTAAATTCCAGGTTCATTTCATAATCTGCCATGTAAGATGATCTCTGCCAGTGGGAGGGTGCAGTTAGACCTGGTACCTGGGCTACTAGAAAAGGAAGGGCAGTTAACAGTCCCACTCCCAGTCATTATACTAGGGGACATCTATTTTAGGCGATACTTGTCAACAGGGCTTTGTTTTGTCATGCTGAACATTGACTTTATAGGTTCATAGACAATAAGCATTCCCTTGTTTAACATAGACAACAACCTGGTAAGGTTTTGGATAATGATTGGGGTCTGTAGAAATGATCTGGATGAGACACTGGAAGATAACAGACCTAATGCACCGTACCATTATGCAGTGATGCCTTCAGGTGAGGAGGGAAAAATTGGTGGCAAGAAAAAGACTCATTTGAGATTTTGGTTATGTAGTTTTGTGAATTGGAAAGTACATCACTTGAAGTTTAGATTTTCATTAAATATTCTTCAAAGCTATGTGAACCATTACACCATGGGGCGGCACGGTAGCACAGTGGTTAGCACTGCTGCTTCACAGCTCCAGAGACCTGGGTTCGATTCCCGGCTTGGGTCACTGTCTGTGTGGAGTTTGCACATTCTCCTCGGGTCTGCGTGGGTTTCCTCCTGGGTGCTCCGGTTTCCTCCCACAGTCCAAAGATGTGCGGGTTAGGTTGATTGGCCATGCTAAAAATTGCCCATGGTGTCCTGAGATGCGTAGGTTAGAGGGATTAGTGGGTAAATATGTAGGGATATGGGGGTAGGGCATGGATGAGATTGTGGTCGGTGCAGACTCGATGGGCCAAATGGCCTCTTTCTGTACTGTAGGGTTTCTTTGGTTTATTACACATTGCTGGATCGGCTTTTTTGGGGGGAGGGGGGAAAGAGAGGTGGAGAAAAAGTAGCACTTCCTCCTACCCCCATATGCCCTGCTCATGTCTCTGTCTGTCTTACAGTAAATGAATAAGAGAATGTGGAAATGAGCGATTCCTTCATACTTGCATTAAGGGGAGGCGTGGTGTAATGGTATTGTCACTAGACTAGTTTTCAGAGACCCATGGTACTACTCTTGGGACCTGGGTTCACATCCCACTATGGGTGATGTAATTTGAATTCAATAAATATCTGGAATTAAAAATCTAATGACCATGAAACCATTATCAATTGCCACCTGATTTGTACATGTACAGTCATGTGGTTAACGCTTAAATATTCTGAAATGGCTTAGCAAGCCACTCAGTTCAATGATATTTTGAGATGGGCAATAAAAGCTCGCCTCGTCAGTGATGCCCGCATCCTGTAAATTAATTTACAACAAAAGTACTATGGTACTCACCCAGGAGACAGTTTTGTGTACGTTTCCTCGAAGCTTCTGGATATTGCCAATTTAGACAGATTCTCATACCTGCTTTGGTAGTACATGCAATTAGTTTTAATGAGAATTGAGAGTTTGATAATTTTGCCCCTGGAGTGTCTAAATGTCTGGCACTGAGCTGTGTGATATAAGTCAGTTGAGTGTGGGTATCTGGTTGTTGGTATCTACGACGAGCGTTCATGTGTCCTTGAGTAAATTATTTGCTTTCTGTTTGAGATACTGATCTCTATGTTAACATTTTCTGTTGATATTAGATAAATGCTATCACAAGATTTGTTTTTAATAAATGCACACGTGCCATAAGATGATACAAGACAGATTTTTTTAGCAGTGCTTTTAATGAAGTGATTTACCATAGATCCCCATTTAATTCAATTTCTCTTTCAGCTGTTGTGGAACTACAAGTTTAACCTGACTACAGACCCTAAATTTGAAGCTGCAGCAGGGGAAGTTTGCAAGGCCACCTTAAGTGAAGTAAGTAAAGTGCATGAATCTAAAATAGTCAATCTCTGCACCACAAAACACTAGATCAAAAATAAAACAATGCTCTTAAATTGGACATGATGATATTTTGATTTTTTTTTTGTGAAAGCACTTTTGTAACCCAGCTTTCATCATTAACTCTTAATCTGGCACTCAGCGAGTTTCTTCTGTGGGTTCAAATGCATTTTCAGGATTTTACTAGCTGCTATATTAAGTTGGGTTTGCAGTATTCTTTCAAATTGGCTAAATTTAGTTTCATGGAACTAATTTGCGCAAGGGATTTTGTTGATCTAATTTTAGGAAGCAGGCTCTCTAAATCCTACTTCATACTCTTCTGCAGATTGTTCCTTTCTTTTCCTTTCAATTCAACAGGAAGCCAAAGATTTGATCTGTAACCTGACTGCTCTGAGTTTGTTTCTTGGCCAGTTGAACTGCTGATCAAACATAATCGTTCCCCAAATGAATGATGTGATCCTTGAAGCAGGGTGTGTTTTGTGGATTTGATTCCTTTTGAGCTGAATTTAGCTTAACAGATCAAGAAATATGAAATAATATATGCAAATGCTATAAAGCAAATAGTCAACAGCCTTGAAAGTGACATGAGCATTGTTCCGAGTCTCGGGACCCAGTCCTTACAGGTCAACCTATGTCTGGCACCATTTTGAAGACTGGTGGCAGAACCCATTGCTAGTACCAATCCAGAGAGTTGTCAAGAGAAAAGGAACCTTGTTCCCTCTATCTGCTTTAATGCACCTACTACTAAGAGTACTTAAATGAGAGTATGGCTTGCATATTCAGGAACCTTTGGTGGGCTTTCATTGCTGGTACAATTCCACTAGCCTGGTCCTGTCTGGGGAAAGCTGCAGTTAAGCTTTGGACCTTTCAAGAAATAGAAATGCAAAATATTTGCTAGATAGCATAATGTTTGTAGATGTGTGTTCCTTTATAATACCTCCTCTCTGTTCTGTAGGTGAAAGAGTGTGCTGATCAGGAGCCAGGGAAAGGCTATGTCATTTCCTGCTTGATTGAACACCGTGCAAACATTACTGAATACCAGTGCCGTCAATTCATAACCAAAATGACAGCCATCATTTTCAGTGATTACCAGCTCATCTGTGGTTTCATGGACAGTTGCAAGAATGACATCAACCAGCTCAAATGTGGCAGCATTCGACCTGGCGAGAAGGTACTGTGCTGCCTCAGTGGCTAGAGCCACTGTGGTGTTGACTGTTTGCAGGTTGGGGTGTGTTATTCCTCCTCTTGTGACTTGGTGTCCAATTTTGCTTTATAACACTTGTGAAGTGCGGTGGGGCATTGTACTATGTTAAAAATATTATAAAGTTACAAATAGTTGGTTTCGTGAAGTGCAAATGTTGTTGTGTTTTATAAAATGAATGCTTTTCACAGACAATCTGCTTAATATTCATTAAAGCTAGTTTTCAGATGCAGATTCATTTTTTAAACATACGAGTTGTTGCCAATGGACTGAAAGCATGTGGAAATTGAATACTTTGCAGGAGCAGCTGTAGAATTAGACTGAAACCATGTGGCAAATATTTAATCCATTGCTGGCTGATGCCAATGCAGAGCTTTGTATTTGGAATCATTTTCCGTCAGATATGACGGATTCTTTAATGCCAAAAATTCGGCAAAACCTGAAAAAAATATATAATTTAAAGCTAGTGCCAATACTCCTCCTTTTCCCAACTTTACTAGCTGTTCAAAATCATGAATGTCTGCTGACTGAGTGCATTTTGTTTTGAGTGTAAAAAAAATGAAACTGTACATATTCTATCAGCGTGTCGAAAAGATCCTGCAACCTGATCTGTGTTGAATACTCATCTTTGTGTGACAATGCAATTCCTTCTGGCCTTTCGCAGGCTAGCATTTGGGAGCAATTTCTCCCCTTTAATTGTCTTTATCACTTTAATTTGCTTTTCAAAATGTGGTCGCTTTGCACCTTCCTATCTACGTGCCCTGATTATACCCAGTTAAAAGAGCAGTGAAGCTTTTCCATCGGGAAAATACAGCTGCATTATGAAACTCCATGCATTAATTGGAGAGGTACCCTTTGAAACTACAGCTCCTCAGCAATAGACACAAACCTAATTATAGCCCATTAGAGTGGCTGATGAACTGAAAATGGTTTTAATTGCTTGCTCTAATGTCTACTCTAATTCTTACTGTACAACATCAAGGCTGGTGCATAAGGCTGTCCCATTAATATATGAACTTGTAATCAGTAGCTTGATACAGAGTAAATAGCCCCTTATAGGCATGATAGAGATGAAATATGACTTTGGTGGCGCCAGTTTATCTGAAAACCAATGGATTGGAGAGTTTTTGACCTTTAATGCATGCTCCTTATCAGCCCCCCTTGAACCAAACTCTGACCTGGGAGAAGAATTGATCAACCCTAGGTCTCTGCCTGTGGTTGTATTTGAGCTGATTCTTGAACTGCATTGTTGTCTCAACTTCAAATTCTCTGCTGTACACTTGACCTGTAGTATCTTCAAGATTGAATGTACTCTGGTCTATGAAGCAAGGATTGAGAATGATACTTTGAGATTATGGTTCAAACTTTATAGTTGTTTGCAAAGGCATGAAAACATTTTCCAGGATCCAGCTGCCCACTGTTAATAAAATTATTTAGCTAAACTTAAAATGTAGCTCCATCTATAAGAACATAAGAAATGGAGCAGCTCCTTGGTCCCACTCAGTTAATAAGATCATGACCGATATTCTACCTCCATTCTATTTTCCTGTCTGATACTCACATCCCTTGATTACATCAGTGTCAAAAAAGGCATATTGATCTCTGCCTTGAAGACACTCAACAACTGAGCATTTATAACTCTTTTCGGGGTAAAGAATTCCAAAGCTTCACAACTCTGGAAAAAGTTTCTCTTCACCACCGTCCTAAATGTCTGTCCTGTTATCATGAGGCTACAGCCCCTAGTTTTAGATTCTTTCAGCCATGAGAATCAGTCTCTCGGCATTAACCATGTCAATCCCCCTCAGAATCTTGCATGTTTCAGAGATCAGCTTGCTTGCTTCTGACCTCCAGAGAATATAGACCCATTCTGCTGGATATCTCCTCAACACACAACCTTTCATCCTGGAATCAACCTGGTGAGCCTTCATTCCACCCACATTGGCAATATTATTCAGTAATAAAGGTTAACATACTATTTGTTTCCCAATTATTTACTGTACCTTGCATTTTAACTTTGTTCCTTGTGCAAGGGTACCCAAATCCCTTTGAACACCAACATGTAATAGTTTCTCACTGTTTTAAAAAAAAATTCAGTTTTTCTGTTCTTCCAACAAAACTGAATAACCTCATTTCCTTGTGTTATACTACATCTGTCACTTTAGCCTCTCTCAACTTAACTGAATCCATTTGCAGACATTTGTCCTCATCACAGCTCACTTTCAGACCTAACTTTGAATTGTCAACAAACTTGGGTATGTTGCACTTGGCCATTCCTTGATAGACTGTAATAAATGAGCATTTATTGATCTGACCTGAGATGCCATTGCCTTCACTTGATCCAAGTTGATCTGAAGTCTGCTTCTCTGATCTCATTTAGCATTGTCCCATTGAGGGCAAATTCACCAAAATAGCAATAACTGAATGTTGACAGCCATTCCCAGAATGCTTCAGACATTCGGGAAGGAGGCAATTGTCTACTTTCTACTGTGTATTTTTTTAAAGTTCGGGCTTGTTGGTTTCCCAATGATCAGCTTCCCCTGCTTTGTTTAAAACAGGAACAAAAGGGAAGGTGTTGGGGACAGAAAAATGAAAGTTAATAGTGACGGGTGCAAGCATCTGGGACACAAAATTTACAGGCTGGCCACTTCTGATAATCGGAGCTATTGGGATGTGAGAGGCTGAGCTTTTGTTTTGCAGGCCTAGCCCAAGAAAAGTTGGAAGAAGTGCAGATCCAGATGTCATTGTTCAAATGTATTGTTGGCAGTGACAATTGACTTGAGCAAATCTTGGTCGAAGGCAGTTGGGTGTGCATTGGATTTCCTGCTCATCTTAAGTGATTGCATATGTGTAGTCATTATTTAAGAAGTCCTGCTGTGCTCAGCAGTGGTGATATGATGCTTTAAAGCCTCAAATCTTTACAGAGGTGAGGAAACATTGTCCCTGATGGTGCAAAAAGATTAAAGGCATTGATGACATCTGTTTCCTCCAAATTGAATTATTTTCTATGTTGGCAATTGTCCCTGGACACAACTGCAGTTTTATCAAAAAATAGGTTGGAAACATTCAAAGATATATCAGTTTGTTTTTGCAATGTTTATTTTTGTCAGAAAACAAATGGAGGTACTTTTAATAGTCTCTGAGGATCAGAACTAAATAGATCTCTTCCTGCAGTATAGAATCACAGAATGGTTTTACAGCACAGGCGAAGACTATTTGGGCTGTTGTCTCCATGCCAGTTCTCTGCAGGAGTAACTGAGCTAGTCCCCCTCCCCCATCTTTTCTATATAGCCCTGCAAATCTTTTCTCTTCAGAGGCTTATACAATTCTATTTTGAAAGCTACGATTCAATCTGCTTCCATGACACACAGTGCATTCCTAACATCATGTTGCCATTGGTTCTTCTGCTAATCATCTTAAACCTGTGTCCTCTGGAAATAGTTTCTCCAACACCTCCAGCATGCCTTATCTTGATCTCCTCATGGAGAACAGCCTTAGCTTCACATATCTATTTATGTATTTCTGGGGCCATTCTCATAAATCTTTACTGCACCCTTTCCAAAGCTTTCACATCCTTCCTAAAGTGCAGTGTAACTTCTATTCCTCCTTGATTTTACTAAGGAGTGACAACTCCATCTTTAGTTCTGTACTTTTCTATCTTTTTTCAGAGGACACAGAGGGGGACCATTGAATTCCCTCAATACAGAGTAAGAATTGAACTCTGGAAGTTCCTAGTTCCTATGGCTCCATTTCTTGCTGGCCGGTATTTTTTACTGACTGAACTATTGGATGTGTCAACAGTGTTAAAGCACAGGCAGTACAAAAATGAGATTAACTGTGCACAAATCTATTAATATCACACTATGTAGATACTGAAGATGAACTAAAATTTAGCCCAGTTGAGTGCAGGAGTTCACAGAACTGTGTTTGAAATTAAGTACTTGATTTTTTCAAGTCTCTATAAATAACTAATTTCATTATCTTCAAGGGGAAACCCACCAGGGAATGCTGCCAGTTTTAGGTTTTCATCTCATTTTGCCACGTGACTGTGAAAATGTCTTTTAGATCCTCTTGTTCCACACACTGATCGGTTATACTTTGCTTATCAACCCCGTAAGTCAATGGACGATGCTGTTCTGACCTTGGTTCATTTGATCCAACAGTTCACCGATTAGACAACTATGTTTGCCCTAACTTTGTTGATTTCTCTTCAGCTTTGATGCCATGCAACCATTCAAGCTTATTGAGAAATTGAAAAACCTTGGCGTCAGTCTCACACTCCCCGACTTTTGGATCAGTTATTTCATAACAGGACCCAGCGGATGTTAGTTTCTGGGATTTATTTGGAGCCCACGTTAATGAACACTGAATTCCCTTGGAGCTGTATACTTTCACCTTTGTTTTTCATCCTCTAAACAAATGATTGTTGATCTGAATACGCAACATAATCCTGAAATATGCAGATGATATGGTACTTGCGGGCCTTGTAAGAAATAACAAAAACTACAAGGACTCTAAGTTCGTAAAATGATCCAGTAAGAGTTCTCTTGATGGAATGGAAACAAGGCAAAATAACTAGTTATAGGCTTTAGGGAAATGCCATTTAATGATATTGTTCCACTGAAAAATAGCTACCAGCTACAAGTATCTAGATATGAAAGTTGATGAGTTGAATTCGAGGAAATAGTGTGTGAATGTGCTAGCCAAGCAGCATGCAGATTATACTAACAAAATTAAAATCCTTTTGAGTAGATCTCACAATCATGAAACTATTCTGTATGGCTGTTGTTGAAAGTGACATCTTATTTTATATCTCTCCTAGTACTGTTATCTTTGGAAATTAGACTCTTAAGGGTGCAGATATTATTGAACCAGGCAGGGAGGCTATTTGAGCAGATCTTCCTTCACAAAATCTGCTGTCAAAGAATTTTGAATGAAAGTAAAGAGTATCGTGTACAATGAGAATCTCCCCATATGCTTCTAGCAACTGGCCAGTAGATTAAGATCTGCAATTAACTAAGACAGATTGGCTGTCCTGGAGTGGTGTGGAACATTTTTAAACTATTTGTTCTCTCCAAACAGGATGTACACTCACAGGGAGAAGTGGTATCCTGTTTGGAAAAGGCTTTGGTGAGCGAAGACAAAATGATTTCTGATAACTGTAAGAAGGCCATTTTGCGTGTAGCTGAACTCTCTTCAGATGATTTCCACCTTGACAGACATCTGTACTTTGCCTGCAGAGATGATCGAGAGCGCTTCTGTGAAGATGTAAGTTGTTGTTTTAATTGATGGATTTTATACATTAATGCCATGGTGTTCTGATTGAAATTTAAAACTGCTCGAGTCAGGTAGTTAACTATTCTCTCCAAGCTCACTCAACTCTGCTTGCAGGACCTCACCCCTCTTTCTACCTATGTTGTTGGTACCAATATGGACAATGACCATTGGCTGTTCACCCACTCCCTTCAGAATGCTCTGCAACTGTGTAATGACATTCTTGACCCTGGCATCAGACAGACCACATGCCAGCTTGGATTCATGTCCAAAGCCAATTAAATGCCCGTCTGTTCCCCAATTACCAAATCACCATCACTGTTGTTTTTCCATTCTTCCTTTTGCCCCTCTATGGCCAAGCCAGCCTTGTGCCATGGATTCTGACTGCACATCCCAGAACTGAATGCGGGTTGAGAGTGACATGCACTTGGAAACTCCTTCAATTCCTCCCTTCTAAATTGCATGGTGGTCACCCATTCCCTCTCTAGCTACATAGCCTTAAGTAGCAGGGTGACTACATCTATAAATGTGTTATCCACTAAGGGTAATGTTTAATAATAGATTTTATATATGTTGTAGAATTTACTTTGCTGGAACAAAATGATGAAGGGTTTGAAGTGAGGGTGGGAGGGAAAGAAGAAAGGAATAAAGGAGAAGAATCCAAAGTGCCTGTGTAAGGTAACCCTTTGCTTTCAGTTTGCAGTAGCATTTATTGTCAAATGGAATATGAAACTTGTCCCAGTATTGAAAGCCGTTGAAGAAATATTTTGGATGTTACTTCACATTCGAGGATGTTTGAAGGGATCATGAATATGAAAGAGTGTGAAAACAATGATTTCATCTCATCAGTGTCACCTTATAGGAATGTAATTCCACCGTGGTAAATTTTGGAACTGGAATCCATGCACTGAGCATGCAGCTAAAAATGGTGTCATGGCAATGAAGCTCATGCCTGATTTCCATGTCTCATAAATTGACAGTTGGTTTTTCCATAGTTAACTACTTTTTGCTGACAGGAGAGCTTAAGTAAGTAGGGCATGGTATCAAGCCTGCTTTATCTGGCCTATTAGGGTTTTGATCTATCTTCAAATATTTATCAAACCCAAGTTGGTTCCTGAACATGAGCCAGCAGAAAATAGTACATGTCTGACACCTTGGGAGTATTGCAAAAAGACACTCTTGGCTTCATATGGTATCACAGCAACCAATCCCGTGTTTTCCAAATAGATATAGAGAACAAATAAAGTTGGCAAAAATAATTGAACATCAGCATGTAACGGTGAAGGATTGTCCTTGGAGCAGTTATGAAACATGTATTGTTTCTGGGGTTTATATCTGCAAGATTAGGAGATCTTCTATTTTCAGTATCTAAATATTTTTGTGTAAGCATGATCACACCTGCAGCGTGAGGAAAATGGATGGTCACCAAATAAAGACCAGCTTACCTGATGGGGCAATTAACTTGCTGGAGACTGCATGTCTCACTCAGCAGAAGATGATGTAACCTGCCTGTTCAATGATAATACTTTAAGAGCGAGTACCTGTAATAATTCGGACTTTTTGGGAGGTTGCTCATAGACATGGGAATTTGATAATGTTTGGAGATTTTCAGTGGTTTAATGTTTGCTCTTGGAATTGCAGGACTGCAGCACATTTAATCTTCAGAGGCATTCAGATGAAGAAATTCTATAATGGCATTGTAACGAAGTTCAGAACTGGAAAGTGGCTTCCTATTGGCATTAAATATACAGCACAGAAACCGGCCCTTCAGCCCAGTTGGCCCATGTTGGTGTTAATGCTCCACAAAAAACTCCTGCCTCTTTCCATCAAATTATGTTAGCATATCCTTCTATTCCTTTATGCCTCATGTATTTCTCTACCTTCCTAATAAATACTTCCATGCTATTCACAACTTCTTGTGGCAGCAAATTACACATTGAAATTACTCTTTGGAGAAAGATGTTCAGTTTAATTCCTCATTGGATTCATCAATCAATAGAACCCTTAGAGTGCAAAACCATTCAGCCCATTGAATCTGCACCGACTCTCTGTGAATCTGACCCAGGCCCTCTTCCCCTTTCTTGTCCTCCCTCTCTCGCTCAATCCACCATTACCATGGCTAATCTATTTAACCGACACATCTGGGACACTAGGGGGATACTTAGAATGGCCAATCTACCTAATCTGCATATCTTTGGACTGTGGGAGGAAACTGGAGTAGCTGGAAGAAACCTGCGCAGACACTGGGAGAATGTACAACCTCCACACAGACAGTGACCCAAGGCCAGAATTGATTCTGTTCCCTGGAGCTGTGAGGCAGCAGTGCTAGCCCAATTTTCTTTTCTCTCTCTCCTCCCCCCCCCCCCCCCCCCCCCCCCCCCCCACTCTCCCTCGCTCCTCCCTGACCCCCACTCTCTCGCTCCTCCCTGACCCCCCTCTCTCTCGCTCCTCCCTGACCCCCCTCTCTCTCGCTCCTCCCTGACCCCCCTCTCTCTCGCTCCTCCCTGACCCCCCCACTCTCTCGCTCCTCCCTGACCCCCCCTCTCTCTCGCTCCTCCCTGACCCCCCCTCTCTCTCGCTCCTCCCTGACCCCCCCTCTCTCTCGCTCCTCCCTGACCCCCCCTCTCTCTCGCTCCTCCCTGACCCCCCCTCTCTCTCGCTCCTCCCTGACCCCCCCTCTCTCTCGCTCCTCCCTGACCCCCCCTCTCTCTCGCTCCTCCCTGACCCCCCCTCTCTCTCGCTCCTCCCTGACCCCCCCTCTCTCTCGCTCCTCCCTGAACCCCCTCTCTCTCGCTCCTCCCTGACCCCCCCTCTCTCTCTCTCGCTCCTCCCTGACCCCCCCCCCCCCCTCTCTCTCTCGCTGCTCCCTGACCCCCCCCTCTCTCTCTCTCGCTCCATCCACCATTGTCAGCATGGTTTTATGAAGGCTAAGTCATGCTTGACAAACTTGCTTGAGTTTTTTGAGGACCTAACCTGCAAGGTGGATATTGGGGAACCATTGGATGTGGTATATCTAAACTTCGAGAAGGCTTTTGACAGTGAGATAGCAGGGGATTGCAAATAGGTTCCTAGATTGAATTGAGGATTGGCTGACTGAAAGCAGAGGGTCAGGATAAATGAATCCTACTCGCGGGGTGCCGTAGGGGTCAGTCCTCGGACCTCAACTGTTTACAATCTGTATAAATGTTCTGCAAGCACAGACAAAGTGTAACATAGCAAAATTTGCAGATGATACTGAAATAGCTGGGAAAGCAGATAGTAAAGATTTTACAGACGGGTATAGGTAGGCTAGGAGAATGGGCCAAAATTTGCCAGGTGGAGTTTAATGTGGATAAGTGTGAGGTTATCCATTTTGGCAGGAAAAAAATAGAAAAGAAAATTACCTAAATGGAAAGCAGATTCAAAAGTGTCTGGGCAGAGGGCTCTGGGTGTCTGTTCATGAATTGCAGAAAGTCAGTATGCCGATGCAGCATGTAATGAAAATGGCAAATGAGATGTTGACATTTATTGCAAATGGACTGGAGAATAAAAGTAGATGAGCGTTGGTGCAATTGTACGGGGTGTTGGTGAGACCACATCTGGAGTATTGTATCCAGTTTTGATCTCCTTATTTGAAGAAGGGTGTGGTGGCAATGGAGGCAATTTAGAGGAGGTTCACCAGATTGATTCCAGGGATGAAAGGGTTGATGTATGAGGAGATATTAAACCGTTTGGGCTTATACTTGCTGGAGTTTAGAAGAATGAGGGTATCCGATCGAGGTAAATAAAATTTTAAAAGGGATTGATAAAGTAAACGTGGATCAAATGTTTCCTCTTATGGGGCTATCTCGCACAACAAGTCATAGGTATAGGTTGAGAGGTGGTAGATTTAAAATTGAGATAAGGAGGAACTACTTCTCACAGAGGGTGATGAATTGTGGAATTCGCTGACCCATAGCATGGCAGAGTCTGAATTGTTGAATGGTTTCAAGAAGGAGATAGATATGCTTCTGATAAAAAAGGGATATGGAGGACAGGTGGGGAGGTGGATTTGAGACCAGGGAGAGATCAGCCATGATCTGGTTGAATGACTGAGCAGACCCAAAGGACTGAATTTGCCACCTTCTGCTCCTAATTCCTATGTTCCTCTGAAGTGGGAAGTCGTAGAGAGAAGAGCATTGACTTGATTTATCATTTTGTGGTGTTGGAGGAATCTCCATTCAGTCTCCCTTGATCTGTAGTGGGTGATTAGAAATAGGAATAATGGCTCCTAACGTAACGTTGTGCAGTGTTGTGTTGGTTATTCAACCTGAGTGGTTGGCATTGGAAATTTTAGTCCCCTCCACCCGAGAAACCCTACAATGTTAACCTGGTGGTAATGGGGCCTTCGGGGTTTCTGGTAACACTTAAAATTGTTTGTTAAAACTGAAGCCAAAATTACGAAGCTGTCCTTTAATTCTTGAGGGACTGGCAGAATGTAATCAGCTTTAACTACTATGCCTTATAATAGATCATTAATCTTCTGCCTTTTTGTTAACTCCATAGATTCAGGGTGGAGAGGGCCGTGTGTACAAGTGCCTTTTCAACCACAAATTCGAAGAAGCCATGAGTGATAAGGTAAGCAGCCAGTTGGTTTAAGGGTATTATTGTCCTCTTATCCACTTGTATGCTTGACCTCATCTGAAATGATAAGTGCAAGTTTTGAGTTGCTGGTTCAAGGTGTTCCAATAGTCACTTCCCACTGACGTTTCATTCTGCAGAGATCGTAACCACTGTTTCTGTACATATGGCCCAAATTAGATGTTCTCATTTGTTTAGCGTTACTCCTGTTAATATTTTGATTTGAATTATGACATTTAACTGTGTCAAGCTGATCTTTTCAGCGGAGTCCTTTTTTGTATTTGGTTTCCAAGTTGCACTTTGAAGAGTAATGTTTGTTTTGTATCTTTATTGAATGTTTGTTACCTTTTGCTCAGATGTACACCTGTGCAGCTGACTAAACAATAACTGACTGCAAAGTGACCCTGGTATTGTACACTTGTGTATGTAAATCCATCCACTTACAAGTCACCTGGATTAGAATGTTCCACCCTCTCAAATTATTCTTTTATTTTGACAAAGTTGAGCAGGGCAGGTGCTCCTTACAAAACTCAACATGTTAGCTTTCACAAGTTAACAGGTTGCACATTCATTGTTAGTTTTCACAATATGAATATTTTTGTATCTTTGTACAGCCTTCAACAAAGATGAGTGAAGAGTAAGGAGTCAATACCTGAATCTTGCCCTAGCCAGTCTTTAAGGCACAGGTATTTGCCCACAGTTTCTGTACAAGAATCAATGCCCATAACCTTGACTTGGATAACTGGGTCTTATTTATTTTTACTGCTTCGGCCCATTGAGCCTGTACCAATGACAATCCCACCTAGATCCTATCCCTGTAACCCCACGTTTTTATCCTGCTAATTCCCCTGACACACGGGCAATTTATCATGGCCGACCAACCTAATCAGCATGTCTTTCAGACTCTGGGTGGAAACGGAGCACCCAGAGGAAACCAACGTGGAGAACGTGCAAACTCCACACAGTCACCGGAGGCCGGAATTGAACCCGGGTCCCTGGCACTGTGAGGCAGCAATGCTTGCTTACATTTATAAAAGTGAGTTGGATTAATTCAAATGCGTATATAAGTGCTTCTCTTTGTTGTATGCTTAAAGATGGGTACAGTATCTACCAGCCTGAAATTCTTTGTAGAAATAAAACCTACGTCCCCAAAATCGAGGTTGATTGGTAATGAAGCGACCACTGAGTTACAGAAAGATTAAATTCATACCATTCTAAATGTGGCCAAGTTGTTAAAGGAAATGAAAAACAGATGGGTTTTGTTTGCAATATGTCTGTTAAATTGCCTAACTGTTTCTTGCAGTTTTATATGTGCCACGTTTTCGATGCTGGAAATCATTAGCAGTGTTTCTCCAGAGTGAGCGTTGCTTAAGTACAGGCTCTCCGAATTATAGAACTAAATTGAATACATGGTTAAGGAGCAGCACCAAGCGTATATTTACAAAATGGCAAGCAGGATCAGCCTGACAATTTTCTGACATACCATTTTAAATTGTTTAAACAGGCATGCATGATAAACGAAAATGGTATCTAGTTACTTTTATAATTGTCCTCTGTCAGTTCAGTGCAATGTCTTGAAGGATGGAAAGTAAATTAAAGACTGCTACTGGAGCCAAATAAAAGAGGCAGCAACCTAACATTCCCTCTCCCATTTCACATTCTTCCATTATGGAACAAATTCGGACCCTTGAATCACTCAAATATTTTGTATCAGTTGCTGGCAGAAATGTACATATTGTCTGCATAAAAATTCACCTCATTCACTGGAATTCACTCACCACGACAAAAAGAAAACAAATATCATAGGCCATCCTGCCACATGGTGTTACTTAGTGAATCTGTTGCTTTGCTAAAATGCGTGCGCACGGTCTTTGTTTTTGAGATGCAAATCTTCTACATGAAGAGAATTTTGGATGCTAAACCATAGATCACCAGGTGTGAAACTTCTTAAAATTGAGGTCACTGCTCTTTCTTTGTTTATTGGATGTGCATGTTATGGCAAAGCCAGCATTCTTTGTCCATCCCTAATTAACCTTGAGTAGGTGGTGGTGAGCTGGTTTCCTGAGCCGCTTCAGCCCATGTGGTGTGGGTGCGCCCATGTGGTGTGGGTGCGCCCATGTGCTGTTAGTGAGGGAGTTCCAGGATTTTAATTCAGCAGCAATGAAGCAACAGTGATTTAGTTCCAAGCCAGGATGGAGTGTGACTTGGGGAACTTGCAAGCAGTGCCCTTCCCGTGCACTTGCTGCCCTTGTCCTTCAAACTTGTTGCAAGTTTGGAAGGTGCTGTCAAAAGGAGCTGTGGCGTCGTCCGGTGACTGATATCCATCGTTATGAAGTGCTTCGAAAGGTTAGTCATGGCACGAATCAATTCCAGCCTCCTGGATTGCCTAGATCCACTACAGTTCGTCTACCACTGCAACAGATCCACAGCAGACGCCAGTTCCCTGGCCCTGCACTCGACCCTGGAACACCTAGATAACAATGACATCTATATTAGACTCTTATTTATTGACTACAGCCCAGCCTTCAACATTATTCCTATGAAACTCATCTCCAAACGCTGTGGCCTGGAGCCCGGCTCCTCCCTCTGCAAGTGGATCCTGAGCTTCTAACCCACAGACCACAATCAGTAAGGATAGGCAACAACACCACCTCCACGATCATCCTCAACACCAGTGCCCCACAAGGCTGTGTCCTCATCCCCCTACTGTAGTCCTTATACACTTCTAACTGTGTGGCCAAATTCCCCTCCATCTAGATTTTCAAGTTTGCTGATGACAGCACCGTAGTGGATTGGATCTCAAACAATGACAAGACAAAGTACAGGAATGAGATAGAGAATTTGGTGAACTGTTGCGACAACAATAATCTCTCCCTCAATGTCAACAAAACAAAGGAGATAGTCATCAACTTAAGGAAGCGTAGTGGGGAACATGTCCCTGTCTACATCAATGGGGACAAAAAAGAAATGGTCGAGAGCTTCAAGTTTTTAGGTGTCCAAATCACCAACAACCTGTCCTGGTTCCCCCATGCCAACTCTATAGTTAAGAAAGCTCACCAACGCCTCTACTTTCTCAGAAGACTAAGGAAATTTGGCATGGCAGCTACGACTCCCAACTTTTACAGATGCACCATAGAATTCTTTCTGGTTGTATCACAGCTTGGTATGGCTCCTGCTCTGCCCAAGACCGCAAGAAACTACAAAAATTATGAATGAAGCCCAGTCCATCACTCAAATCAGCCTCCCATCCATTGACACTCTACCCTTCCCACTGCCTCAGAAAAGCAGCCAGCATAATCAAGGACCCCACGCACCCCAGACATACTCTCTTCCTCCACCTTCCATCAGGAAAAGGATACAAACTTCTGAGGTCATGTACCAACCGACTCAAGAACAGCTGCTTCTCTGCTGCCATCAGCTTTTGAATGGACCTACCTCGCACTAATTTGATCTTTCTCTATACCCTAGCTACGACTGTAACACTACATTCTGCATTCTCTCCTTTCCTTCTCTATGAATGGTGTAATTTGTCTGTAGAGCGTGCAAGAAACAATCCTTTTAACTGCTTACTAATACATGTGACAATAAATCAAAAATGGCTACAGCTCACATTGGTGGAGGAGTGAATGTTTAAGATGGCGGATGGGGTACTAATCAAGTGTCCTGGATGATGTCAAGTTTCTTGAATATTGTTGGAGTTGGAGTCATCCAGGTAGGTAGAGAATATTCCATCAAACTCTGGACTTGTGCCTTTTTAGATAGTGGAAAGGCATTGGGAGTCATGGGGGTGAGCCACTTGCTACAAAATAATTGACCTTTGGCTTATGCTTGTAGCCACAGTATTTATGTGGCTGGAACATGATGTGAATTGCAGAAGGGCTAAGATGGAGTCCTCAGTTGGTGAGGAAGACCCCCCACCCACCCAGCCCTAATAGTGTTGCATATTTTTTGCATTTGTTATTTTGGGGACAAAAGAATCCCTGACTTCTGTAAAGGTACAGACATCACATCTCCTGGGAAAATACATTTTGTTTCAGTGGCACCTCCAGTGTCGTTGGGGATGGGGAAGTATATTCTGGTGCATGTCCAAGTGTGGTGAGAGAATCTCTGGCTAATCGGCTTTTCTTATACCTGTCAATATCCTGTATTCTCTTCAGCTGAAAAAGCAATGGCAGTAGCTAGTTTAAAAATTTGCTCCTGGAATTGACAGTGATAAGGGGGTAATATTTGGGAATGTGCCAATAAAATCTCAGATTGTAATAGAACAAGGGCTCAATTAAAATATTACACTGGCTGCATATTACTCCACGCTTAAGACACAATTTGATCCTACTACATCCTCATTATGCCAGAAGTTCAAGGTGGGCACGGGGGAACTACGTGCATTGCTTCTGGCCCTGTGTCGAATTTAAATCCTATTGGTTTAATATCCTTAAAGAGCTTGAAGCTTTTTGATACAGCCTTAGAGTTTGATCCTTTATTCTTAATTCTGGGTCTGTACAGTATCCTGACATTTACAACATGGAGAAACATCCTTTGCTCATGGATTAGTGATAAATCTCCAATTCAGAATTGGCATGAAATTAATACAGAAAGTGTCCCAATGGAATACCTGACTTGTACACTTCAAGCCAAATCAGATACAGTCCGGAAGATAGGGGCCCTTCTCTCAAATAGGTTATGTAGAGCTCTGTCTCTGTTATCCTGTAAGCGAGGGTGTGCACCACTACACTATATACTCATGGCTTTATCCTGTTATTTTCCCCATTCTCAGAAATATCCTTTCATTGTTTCTATGGTAGAAGGCACCAGTTGCAATGAATAATCCGAACAAACTGTGTTCTGATTTTTTTCTGTCTATTATATATGTGGAAAAATGACCAAGCAGTACTAGAGTTTATTTGTAAAAATGGGAAAAATCTTGAATAAAATATATTTTAAAAAGTAGTGCCTATCAATGATATGAAGCTGACTGAAAATGTACAGATTTTAAACAAAAATGCTGCAATTTTACAGTAAAGCATTGTAAAATTCAGAAAACTAAAATATACCTACAACAGGTTCCAACATGCAGAGTGAGATCAGCTTCAGGAGAGACAATAATTGTTGGGGATCTAATTTTTTCAATGAACTGCATTTTGCAAATCAACATTCAGCAGCAGGTCACAAAATTCAATTTTTGTGAGGCTATTAATGCATTCATTAACAGATTATTGATGCGCACACTAATTTCAGTAATCGTATCAATGTTTGTGCGGTGGCATAATGGTTATGTTAATAGACTAATAATCCAGACACCTGGACTGTAATCTGGAGATGAGTTCAAATCCCACCATGGCAATAAGACAATTAAAATTCAATTAATTAGCATAACATCTGGAACAAAAAGCTAATACTATATCAGTAATGGTGACCATGAAACTGTTGGGTTGTTGCAGGAATCCACGTGTCCTTTAGGGAAATAAACCTGCCATCCTTACCCAGCTGGCCTATATGTGACTCCACACTCTTCAACCTTCCATATAAATTTTCTAGCAATCCATTCAGTTGTATTAAACTGCTATGAATAAATCAAATGAACAATATATCCAGCATCAGCCTCTGCAGCAAATACAAAAAAGCACTTCCAGCCCAGTCAACCCTGCAAAGTCCTAATATCTGAGAACCTGCAAAAATTGTGATGCTGTCTCAGACTCATCAAGCAACAGCTTGACTGTCATATTCTCCGAATTATACCCAAAAGTCAATGCCCCAGATTGTCTCATCACCAATTCTGGCTGAGTAGCCTGACCAAAGTCCTGTGCAGATCCTCCAAGTGTCTACCCCTTTTAATGCAATATCTGTCCTTGTTGCAGTTACTCCAACTAAACCTGGTTAGGCTAAGAAATTCTCATGCACCCCCTTAGACCCTTTCTGAAGTCTTGCCCTTTGGCAATCAATTGTGTGGTAGATCTTTCCTTAGACCAGACTTGTATCAATCCAGCAGCAGGCTATTGAGTGGAAGTTGCCTTGCCGTTGCCTTAAGAATTACAATTATGAAATATTTTGCCTGTAAGATGCATGAAATTATAGATCTTCATGGAATTATAATGCTTAGCAGCAAGAATTGTTGTTAATTGTATACATTAAGAGTAAGAATAAGCTGGTCAAGGGCATTCATTAGTTGAGCATGCACAAAGACACTCATTGACATTGGGATGGTGAGTAAGGCAGGAGCTAAACACTGAATAAATCTAAATTTGAATCCAGATTAACTTCTGGTCACTTCCTTCAGCAAGGCTGTTAAAAATTTAACAGTCATCACTTTTTTTAGGGTTGGAAGATGCAGCATGAAGTTATAAGCTTTCAAAGCTGAAGACCCATCTTTCTTTGTTTATTAACCAGAGAGATCATGTGTGCGCTAATGGATACTTTGATTTCAGCCCTTCTGGTCCTGAATGTTGTTTTCACAACATGAGTACCTGAAATTCACTGCTCTAAGTTGCGCTTGTAGTTTCAACATTAACAGCTAAACTTGAGTACACCTCTAACAAAGCAGAAGGTCCCACAGCACTGCATAATAAAAAGAAGGGAACAGGCACTGATCAGGAGGACCACCATAAGGAAGTAGCCAAGTGTAATGGTAGTGACAAGAGATGTGGCTAGATGGGAGTGGGTTCAAAAGAGTTGGAGAGGCAGGTTTCTGTGAACTGGATTGTCAGACTAAATGAGTAGTGTGAAGTCAGATCATTGAGGAATTTTGTAAATGAGAGCGATTTTGATATCAAGATGGAGGCTTTTGAACATGTTACTAGTTTAATATTTCTACTTTTACCAGTTTGAAATGCTGCAACAGTAAATGGAAAGTTTTATTTACAAAATTAAATGGAATTTGGGTAATGCAGATACTCAAGGAGTATTGTGTGTATTAAATACAAGTTTTGGATCCTGGAACTTTTTTCCTGTTTAAATCTGAAGTGCATCCTTTCTGCAGCTGCTGCTTGATCTTGTTAAAAGTATTACTGTTCTGTAAAACTGTATTTTCACTTTAAGGACTTCTAGAGTATGATAATTTCTATTCTCTATCCAGTGTCGCGAGGCACTCACAACACGACAGAAGCTGATTGTTCAGGATTACAAAGTGAGTTACTCCCTGGCCAAAGCATGTAAAAATGATCTCAGGAAATATCGGTGCAATGCAGAGAACTTGCCGCGTGCCCGCGAGGCTCGACTTTCCTACTTATTGCTCTGTCTGGAATCTTCAGTGCATAGAGGTAAGTTTTAATGTTTACTGGCACTGGTCTCAAATCAGGCATTTAGTCTGAGCCCAGGGCATTGAATATTTCAGTTAATTAAGTATTGATTATATCTGTCGGTTGCAATGGATTTTTAAGAGATATCTAATCTAACAAGTGTGATTCTGGACTTTGCCCTGGGATGGTGCATGCACTAGGAAGTTGGAGCGTTGCATTGCTTAGGTTTTTCCTGAGCAGAAACTTGAGTTTTCTGAATCGGGAAGTAGCAACTGACTGAAGGGGGAGGGCTCCCATTTTTTTTTAAAAAAAGGTTAAAACTGAAGAGAGGGAAAATGGGAGCAGGGCAGGGGTGGAACCATAGTTACATTCTCATGTGTTCTTTGTCTATTGACACTTGCACACCTAACCAAAAAGGGGGGGACTTCAGGCAATCCGCAGTGACATTTTAAAAGGTTATGAACAGCCCAATAAAAAACCAGGCTGACAGATTCATAATCAAAACAGGTGGCCTAGTCCGAGCTGTCATAAAACATTTGCAGAATGTGTGATTCCTCTAGTTTCTAATCCAGACTGTATTGCGAAATGCATAGAGTAATAGGTGTGTAATTTGATCATTGTTCTGTACCTTCTGGAAACCAAATTCAAGTTATTTTGAGAAGTAATTGGAACTTGGTGTTTGCCCTTTGACCACAGAGAAAAGTCACAGTGCATGAGCTGCCAAGTTTCATTCTGTGTGCATCCCATGGAGAAGGAGGAGGGGATAGTCAGCTTGCAATCTATAAGAGGATTCTAGGGAATGGGGTGTGCCTCTGATAATTCCTCTCTTGGGTTTGTGTAATGTGCAACGGTGCTGATGTTTCACTGGTTATCTCTCTGACCGGAAAGGTCGACAGGTGAGCGGCGAATGTCAAGGTGAGATGTTGGATTATCGTAGAATGCTGATGGAAGATTTCTCACTAAGCCCTGAAATTGTCCTCAACTGTCGCAGTGAAATCGAACTCCACTGTTCAGGCCTGCACCGGAAAGGTCGAACGTTACACTGCTTGATGAGAATGGGTCGAGGTGATAAGGGTAGTCTAGGACAGAACTGCCAGCAGTCGGTGAGTGTTTTGATGGAATGAAAAATGATCTTTTATTATGTGGAATGGGTGTTTTTGAGTCATGGCATATCATTTGACAGTTGGGGAGTGATGTTAGATCATTTTCTGCTTGAAGCGAGCAACTGCACAGCACAGGAAAGCAGCTTCAAAGGGAGCATTTCCAGCACACCAAGAGCAGATGTTGACAGTTCTGCAGATGTTGGCCTTTTTCATTGGAAGACAGTGCATTGCTCCTATTGAGATTACATTGGGAAGCTAAATGTCAGCACAGGAGGGTGTACTTCTAATGAGGCGTTTGGTTTTCCACCAGTGGCTAAACATAATGTGTGTGTGGGGATATGTGTGTGTGTGCCTATTCTGGACCATTTTAAATTTTTAAAAAAACCCAGCAGAAATGTTGTCTTAATATCAGCGAATGGAATGCCATCTCTTAATGAATAAGGAAGTAGATGTTTGACTGCAGTGCAAATTAGTGTCATGACCTGGATACCATGTGCGCCACAAAAACAATACCGCTCAAAAGTTTCTCATTTGTGCAGAGGGTACAGCCAGGGGTGTATTGATGTAATTTGATCATTAATAGAAGTAATTCAAATCTCAAATGATATTGATGGGTTGGTGGGGCGGGCAGTAAAGTGGCAGATTTTAACATGGACATATGAAGTTTAGAATTCTAGAACCGGGGACATGGATTCAAGATAAGTGGTAGTAAGTGGAAAGGAGACACAAAGAACTTTTGTGTCCACTTTCCACACAAAGATTCATGAGCTGGAAGGAATTGATAACCTGTAAACAGTACTTCATTATGTTGGACAAGATTTCTAGTTAGTCTATGCATGCTTATTGCCCCTTCTACTCCTATTCCAGCTTCAGTCCCTAATTCAAGAAACAGACCCTGGTGCAGACTACCGTATTGATCGAGCACTGAATGAAGCTTGCGAGTCTGTTATCCAAACAGCCTGTAAACACATCCGCAATGGAGATCCAATGTAAGTAAGATAAAGTATGGTATTCGTTGCAAGGCTTGTATCTGCTGGAGTTTAGAAGAGTAAGGGGCAACTTGATTGAAACATATAAGATCTTGAGGGGTCTTGACAGGGTGGATGTGGAGAAGATGTTTCCTGGGATAATCTAAAACTAGGGGTCACTGTTTAAAAACATGAATTCGCCCATTTAAGACAGATGTGAAGAATTTTTTCGAAGGGTAGAGCGTCTTTGGACCTCGTGCCTCAAGGCAGTGGAAGCAGAGTCTTTGAATGTTTTCAAGGCAGAAGTAGATAAGTTCTTGATTTTTAAAAAAGGTGCTGTAAGGTGACTTGGAGGAAGTAGGTTGTTACAGTTAGAACCATGATCTTATTGAAGGGCCAACTGGTCTACTACTCCTAGTTCATATGCTCTAATCATGGGTATATAGAGTCCATGTACAAGACTGGACTTGGGCTTCTTTATGTATTTCTACTCCTTTGCAGCAAATTTGGGAATCTCGAGTCCAGTTTAAAAAATGCGCAAGAAGGCACAGTCCTAAAATTACAGTACAGCAATTTTGGAATGAATTCCGGAAGCGCTTTTCCACATTAGTCACATTGGGAATATGGAAGTCATTGTCCACAAGACTTGTGGGTACTGGGTCAAAAAGGCTAAGGTTGCTAGATTTTTGGTACATAAAGGGATATTGAACAAAGATGGGTAAATGGTGTGAGGTACTGATTTAGTGGATTGATGGAACAGGCTTGAATGGTTGAATAACCTTCTCCTGTGATCTGGCATCATCCAGAGAAACATGAAGCCACACACGCCTGGTGTCCTAGGTTCAATTTGTGACAAATATTGAAGCACAACCAGGGAACTAATTAGAATGCTTTAGTACTGTTAACAATTTGGCGTCACTGTTCCTATTCACTATCCAATGGTTCCCAATGGAAAATGTGCATGTTGACAGAAGATTGCATTGGATTCAACTTATGCTTTCTCTTTCTAGTCCTGAGTGTCTTTATGAAAAAGCTACTATTGCCTGTGGAACCATTGACATGCAAAGTGCATTTTGTTAAGCTGAAAACTGCATACATAGATTAACATTGTGGGATTGTAACTCGAACTTTGCTACTGTCTTTTGAGCTTACTGAGGCAATCTGCTGATTTGACATGGTTTGCGCTTCATCAGTGAAGGTCCTGTATTTGAGAATGGGTCTGTTGTGCTAATACTGGCTGTATTTTCTATTGGCAGGATCCTCTCATGTCTGATGGAACACCTTTACACAGAAAAAATGGTGGAGGAGTGTGAGCGTCGCCTGCTTGAGCTGCAGTACTTCATCTCCCGTGACTGGAAGTAAGCATTGCCATCTGTTATTATCATTTGTAACCTAATGTTAAGTATGTGGTAACCAAACCATGAACAGTTTACAATCAAACATTAACTGCTGGAAATCTGAAGTCAAAACAAAGAATGCGCTAAATATCAACGGCTTGTGAAAAAGAAAGGTAAACATTTAATGACTAGATAAATGTATGGAAAATGTCTGGAAGACTACCTGGTCAATTTAACCTGTCCCCTCCTGGCATGGTGTCAACTTTGTGCCATCACCTCTGTGCAATCACATAATCTGGCAGATGTTAGGAGGGTTGGGGAAATTGCTGTTTACAGCAAGCAAGTAGCACCAGGTGACAGTGGTGACTGAGAGCACTTCCTTACGGCCCATTTACCTTCCATTTGTTTGACACCAGCATCGGGAGGGAAAGGTTGATCATTACAAGAGAGATCTGGGGAACAGTACTGGTGAAACATAGTGACAATATTGACCACTTTCACAAAGAAAACCGTAAATAGGCATTTTTCTTGTCCAGTAGCTTGTGAACCCATTCTATGATGTAGTAATTTGAACATATTAAAATAGATTGTAAATGCTGAATAAAGGGCAGCTTCATGCAGTGATTACTCCTTTCCCTGAAGAACAAACAAGAACTCCATACAGTTACTAAACCAATACCTGATGAATAAGTACTCTACAGTTGGTGGGCCCGAATCTCCCAAAAACATTCTAAGTGCTGAATTGGCAGGAGAAATGGTGTAAATCACGATTGTTTTTTTCAGTGACAGTTCAAACTCGATTCTCCCGCACTCTGTGCAATGCAGAGGTCACAATCGTGAATATCCCCCCCCCCCCCCCCCCCCCCCGGGGCACTGCTGGACCCCCTGGGGGACCCTGATTGCCCCCACCTTTCACTCCGGCGGGATCTCCAACCAGTTCCCCATAAGTAGGGAGCTACTCTAGGGCGGCACGGTAGCACAGTGGTTAGCACTGCTGTTTCACACTCCAGGGATCTGGGTTCGATTCCCGGCTCGGGTCACTGTCTGTGTGGAGTTTGCACATCCTCCTTGTGTCTGCGTGGGTTTCCTCCGGGTGCTCCAGTTTCCTCCCACAGTCCAAAGATGTGCGGGTTAGGTTGATTGGCCAGGTTAAAAATTGCCCCTTAGAGTCCTGAGATGCGTAGGTTAGAGGGATTAGCGGGTAAATATGTGGAGGTAGGGTCTGGGTGGGATTGTGGTCGGTGCAGACTCAATGGGCCAAATGGCCTCCTGCTGCACTGTAGGGTTTCTATGATTTCTATGAAAGCCCGCCTGAGTGAAATATTCCTGGCGGGGTGGGGAGATGCTATCGGGCTCAGAGAATTCCGTGCCGGGCCCCATAATGACATTTAATTAACATTAAAAATAGATTTAAATCACTGACCTGTCTTCCTGCCAGTTTCCAGTGCGGTCCTGATTGCGCCTGCTCTCTGGCTGTGGGAGACGAGCATGCACGAATCCCGGGAAATGGCCGACAAGCGCATCTCCCAACCCAAAGTGCCAAAAATCTTGGTGTCGGGTTGGGAGAATTGGGCCCGGTGTTTCAGATTCACTGATCACGATTCTTGCATCAACTCCGTTTTTGTTCATATTTTAAATAAAAGCATCGGCTTGAAATATTTTGAATGCTTCATGTAATAGAAAATTAGATTGGAACTTAAATTGTCTGTTTCGCAGTCATACGAATGTGGGCATGCCTGCTGTACAGAAAATGACAGCTGGATAATGTTGTCCATTTTAGTGTGACATTAAGCAAGACCATGACTTCATTTTGAGAGGAGTGAGCTTCCACCAATTTTCATTGCTTCTCTCAAGGTGCGAACTTATGCTGAAAATGCCAAGAACTAGTAGGGATGGAATGATCCTCTCTCTCATTGTGTGAGGAATAGTATAATTCTTAACTTCAATAAATGACACAAACCAAACGTTAATCTCACCCTTGTAAAATGCGTGTATAGGTCACTTAGGATTATGTTGTCACTGAGATTTCAGTGAAATGTTGCAGCTGACACTCTTTGTAAGATGCCTTGAGATATCTTGTATGTTAAGAGTTCTGTACAGTGCAAAGTTTCCTGGTTGTAAACTTGTCTTTGCATGAGCGATCCAAGTGCTGTTAGAGTGGGTAGTAACTTTATTGGGAATCTTGATTATAAAATAGAATTGTCGCGGTTTCTAACAATACCTCCTGGCATCCATTTTCAGGCTGGATCCTGTACTTTATCGCAAGTGCCAGGGTGATGCTTCCAGACTTTGCCACACTCAGGGTTGGAATCAAACCAGTGAGATGCTGCCCCCTGGAGCAGTGTTTTCTTGTCTATATCGTCATGCTTATCGTACAGAAGAACAAGGACGCAGGGTGAGAATGACACATCGTCCATTTCTGTGTGATGTTAAACATGTTTTGATTGTTTTGAAGGGGAGTATCGATTCAGCAAATTTTCCATGCAGCCCTCACACCCCCTTAAGCTGAAGATGTCTGCAGCCCAGGGTTATTTTATTTGAGAGCATGTGGACAGTTGAGCTTGGCCATGGGTTATCCAGGTGTCATTTCCAACAAAGACTTGTCTTTATTTCAAAGGGTGGTGAAAGTTTTCATTTGGCATAGGATACTTGGTGTAAGTCACGGGCATGGTTGAGTAGTGTCTTAAGTAGCCACTTCCAAGAGCCAACTGAACTTGCCTAGCTCTAAAAAGCTAAAAAGTATTTCATCATCAGGTTGCACTGACCTACCTCATTATGGTATGAAGTTTTCCATCTTGGAAATTTAAGTCACTTGAATTGAACAGCTCAGTCCTGCATTGCTGAAGGTCAAAAGATATCCCCACTAATAAATTCACCCATCAACGTATGTTGGTTTTGATACTGAAATCCAAAATCCACCTTGATCTCTGTAGATGATCTTTCAAGGTGTTAGTGGTGTCTGCATTTGGTTTTTTTGGGTAAATGCTGACCTTGAAGTCTAGAGTGTGGTCTGAAAGGTGTCCAGTTAATGCACTGGGTTTTGTTTTTTTTCATTTATAGGATATGTGTTCTCCTAGCTCGGCCAGCATTTAATGGCCATCCTTGAGAAGGCGGTGGTGAGCCACCTTCTTGAAGCTCTGCAGTCCATGTGATGTGTAGTTGCACCCACAGTGCTGTTAGAAAGGGGGTTTCAGAATTTTGACCTAGTGACAGAACGGTGGTATAGTACCAAGTTAAGATGGTGTGTGGCTTGGAGTGGAACTCTCAGGTGGTGGTATTCCCATGCAGCGGCTGCCTTTGTCTTCCTCAGTGATGGGGGGTCAGGGGTTTTGAAAGTGCTGTTGAATGAGCCTTGGTGAGTTGTTGTAGTGCGTCCAATAGATGGTACACAATGCTGCCACTCTGGTGATAGAGGGAGTGAATTTTTTAAAAATGTTTTTGAAGTTTTCATTATACATTTGCCACAAAATGCAACAAATCCCCAAAATCTAGTACTTTTCAATGACCATTATTCCACACAAATATACAGAGAAGACCAACGAATATTCATATAAATTATTCCAATTATCAGTCATTGCAATCATTGTACTCTGCTCCTCTCATACGGCTAAAGAAAGGATACAAAGAAGAACGGGGATCTCAGGATAACAGGATACAATTGTGGCCCGATACCCCCCTCCACAGGATAACGAAGACTGAAGTGCACAATGAGATCCTTTGTGGAGTAATATGCAACCAAGTGGGACTAACTCAATATCCCAGGATGCCCAAGCAATGAAAGGACATCCCAGGAAAAGGTGAACCTCAGGATACTGCCATCGTACAGGATGTGGCATGTGACTCTTGTATACAGGAACCAGTAAGGCAAGGATTGTACACCTCGCTTAGGCTCGCAGCGCAACAAACCTCCCTCCTCAACAGCCATATCAGAGGCACTGGTTAGGCTCCCAATCACTGGGAAAATTGAAATTGTTTCTACCAAGGAAACTCCACTAACAATGAAAAAAATCGTCAAGACGCCCATCAACAGGCTATCTCGGGAGGTACCACCCTCCATGAGAGATACCACCCTCCTTCCGACAAGATAAGGGAAATCTTCAAGGATAAACTAGAACAAATCAGAGCCTATATCAACAACCCACATACATAGATGAAGAAAGGAAGTCCCAAAAGAGAGGAGCGTCAGAATTATAGACACCACTTGTTATTTTTTCCACGTACACATACAAAGGATACCCGGAACAGAACAACATACTAGAACACGGCAGACTGGAGGAGGCAACCTAACCTAACTAACCAACCAACCTAATCTCCAACCAAAGAAAGACTCTAACGTTGAACCAAAGCCCTCAGGCTCTGCAAACAACACTACATCCCCAGGGGAGCCAAGTCCCAGGAACGAGAGCAGTCCATAACTCCCCAAAAGGGGTGTCTTGGGGGAGGGTAACCTACTTCCCCCATCCAACATGATAAATGAAATTGAAAGCTACCTTTTATTAGCTGTATTTTTTTTTAAATTACTCTGATATTTATCTGATTTTCCATGCCTGACATTGTTTGTAGATTTGTGCTTGCAACTTGGAGAGGTTATTGGTGATGGAAAGTGATGCATTCCAATGTGACCTGACCCTTCCAGAGCTGGATAGGTTGAAATGATCGCCAACAATAAAAGCTGCAAAATTACGTCACTTGCCCTTCAGCACGGTGGCCTAGCACTGCTACCTTACGGCACCAGAGACCCAGGTTCAATTCTGGCCTCTGGTGACTGTCTGAGTGGAGTTTGCACATTCTCCCCGTGTCAGCGTGGGTTTCCTCCAGGTACTCCGCTTTCCTCCCACACTCCAAAGATGTTCAAGTTAGGCTGATTGGCCATGCTAAATTGACTGTGTTCGGGGGATTAGCGGGGTAAATACGTGGGGCTAGGGGGAGCAGGCCTGGGTGGGATTGTTGTCGATGCAAATGGCCTCCTGCACTGTAGCGATTCTATGATTCTGTGAATGTTAAATTTTTCAATATGTTAAAAGCAGTGATAGAATGCTCAGATGTTTTTTCATGTTGCTTTCAGTAAGCCAATTGCAGATGATTATACCTTCCAGAATCAATGCAAGTGTTCACACGCTGATTTCTGTTTGCACCACTAAGCTTATGAGAGTTGAGCAGTGCCTTGTCTCTGCTCCTCTATTACTGATGACAGCTGAAGACTTCAATAATCTCAATGTGGATACAGTGCAGTTCTCCTAGTGAACATAAGGGAAATAAACTGATGTGCTGCAGTGTTATAATCTGTACTGGCTCCGTGTATTCTTTCAGTATTTATATCATACCGTGTAATATGTTTCTTTGTTGGAATCCTCAACATGTGGAAACTGTCCTCAACCCCTTACTAAAGCTGAAATCACTGTTTTGTTTTGGAATACATGTATTTAATAGCCAATACATTCAGTTCGTATCCTTTTCATTTTATAACAAAAATCCATTGTGTTTAACTTGTAGTAATAAAGTCCCTCAGCTGCTGGCTGGGTTTTGTAACGGTACACTTGCAAACAATCAGTCTTGAGGCTTCATTTTGAGGATTATGTTAGTTTGGTATTATGGACTTGGTGTACATTTAAAGTAAGTACTATTGTCACGATGCTAATTTGATCATAGAATCCCTACAGTGCAGAAGAAGGCCATTCGGCCTATCGAGCCTGCACCGTCAACATTCCCACACAGGCCCTATCCCTGTATCCCCACACATTCACCCTGCTAATCCCTCTAACCTACACTTCCTGGTTCACTAAGGGGCAATTTAGCCTGGCCAATCAACCTAACCCCCACATCTTTGGACTGTGGAAGGAAACCGGAGCACCTGAAGGAAACCATACATACATGAGGAGAACATGCAAACTTCACACAGTGACCCAAGCTGGGAATCAAACCCAGGTCCCTGGAGCTGTGAGGCAGTAGTGCTAACCACTGTGCCACCATGCTGCCCCAATGTGTGGTTGGACCTCAGTGCACTGAATTATGAACCTCCTTTTAAGGAATCAATTTGTTCATGTTTTGTGTAACTGTTCAAAATCATGTTTAAGTCACTGCTGATTTTTTTCTATATTACCAATGTAGAGATTGATTGAGTGGTTGATGTGAATAGCATTAAGGCACATAAGTGGAACCTAATTAAGTACATGAGGCAGAAAGGAACAGAGAAGGATACTTGTAGTGGATGGAGGTTTGTGTGCAGCATAAACACCAGCACGTACCTGTTGGGCTAGGTAAAACATTGTTTAGAAATGACAAAAAGCAAACTGACGAAGATTTTTTTTTCCATCTAGTTATCCAGAGACTGCCGAGCAGAGATTCAGCGAATTCTTCATCAGCGAGCCTTGGACGTGAAGTTGGAACCTGCATTACAAGAGCGATGCATAATAGACCTCGGGAAATGGTGCAGTGAAAAGACAGATCCTGGACAGGTAACGCCAAACTGGATGTACTTATCTGCAGTATTGCTGGGGTTGTCCTCGAGGGTGAAAAGTGGGAAGGTCAAACGAGACGTGTATGCATTCTGCAGGGAGGCGTTTACAGCTAATCTGATAACTGGATTCGATCTGGTTTCTCAGAGGAACTACTGTGTCCACTTGACGAAAGTATCTGGTGTGGAAAACCTACTGTCCCTTGCCCTCTGAATTTAAGTCACATGTGAAGAATGTGTCTGGACAACCCTGGGGGCATGGTGATGGTGTGATGAGCACCTCACTTTGGACTTGGGTTGTCATGTGTTACGTCCAAAATGAAAATGAGTATTTATACAGTTTATAACTCTTCCTCAACACTTGTATGTGATTTCATTAGAAAGTGGTCCTCGTGATGGTTCCCTGTTGGATTGTTGCAGGCCTTTTCCCCAGCATTGCTGCTGAATCTGGAATGGGAGCAAGACCAGTGTTTGTTTCAAATTAATGATTCAACGGTGCATTCTTGATGTTCATTCCTGGTTGCATTGCTATGTTTATAGGAACTGGAGTGTCTCCAGGATCATCTTGATGATTTGGCAGTAGATTGTAGAGACGTTGTGGGTAATCTGACAGAGCTGGAGTCGGAGGTAAGTTAGAACATCAGCAAGTAACTTCACAAAGTGGGTCACCAGATTTATCTAATTTTAATGAAAACACTATTCTCAGAGACTTTAACAACGTGCAAGAGGTATTGTTGAACTCATTACTGGGATTAGATTTTTTTGGATGTCAGATATTCGCCCACAATATTTATATTGAGTGGTTGCGAATTTCTGAGATCTCCCTTGGATTCTACAGTGGGCTGGTGATCCTCGTTTTCTCCCCTCCCTCTTCCCTTCCCACCCCCCACCTTGGCGTCCTTGCTTGCTTCCCTCCACTTCAGTGGCTGTGACTCATTCCTAAGATATAGGCTGTGCTATTAACTGTTTTTCTCTGTCTCCTGTGATAATTGCTTCTCTCTGGAATGTTGTTTGACTGCTTGGACAGGCTCTTCCTTAACCAAGAAGCCTTCCTTAAGCACTGAATCCATAATCTGATAACTTGATTTTCAATTTATTCAGCTTATCCACTTGAACAGATTAGTATTGTGGTACTGTTGACCGCACATTCAATTACTTTAGGTCAGCTCTTGCTTCTAAATTGCAGTTGTATCCCTCGGTGCTTCAAATCCTTTGAGAGAACCCAGGGAGAATCTCGTATAATGGTTTGTGACCCTTTTTTCTCCCCCTGCTCTGAGAGTTTTAAAGACCCAATCTGACTTTAACTGTCATTAATTCATTGGATCCTAGCATCCTCCATACATTGTAAAAGGAGACATTTTTTTCCATAGTACTTCTTGATTTATCAAAAGAAATTATAATTGGTGTACAAGAAATTCCTGCAATGTTCAATGAAGTCTCTAACCATGTGATGGTGCTTATCTGGTGTCACTGAGTGAGTCTCTGCTTCCCAGAGTGGTTCTGTATTAAACCATGGAGACTGTGACTTCAAACAGAACAGCTGAAGTGCTGTCAGTGCCATGTGATTGCGAAAGTAGATTCTGCTCCCTGCCTGTTTTGCGGCATCCCATGAGAAATCACTGAAATGATATACTATGAAGGAAGAGAGCACTTCAGATAAGAATAGCATCTCGCTGCGTTCTCCTCAGATTTGCCCCTCCTTTTAAGATGTTTGGAGTCATGGAATCTGTTGTGCACTTACCAGCACTCTTAACATCCTACATATCATGTGCAGTTTGTACTTCGTATTGATCTGTTTCATTTGCTGCATTTGTAATACATCACGATATCAGTTAGATCAATAGTTATTTAGCAATTTTATAATTGCTACTCAGTCCAAAGACATCCATTCATGCATAGGATTGTGTTGCATAGTGTTGGATTACATAGCCTTGGATAGGATTTCACCACAGAAATGGGCCATTCACCTAACTGGTCCATAAGAGCCTTCTCCCATCTTTTCTCATCTAAATTTATCATTGTGACCCTCTGTTCCCTTTTCCCTCATATACTTGCCTAATTTCCCCTTAAATGCTATTCCCTTTAATCACTTCCTGTGGTAGCAAGTTTCACATTCTCTCCACAATTTGGGTAAAGATTCAATGTGACTTTAACCGTCTTTAATTCATTGGATTCATGCATTCTTGGTGGCTATCCTATATTGATGGCCTCTCATTATGTCCTTCCCCACAAGACAAAGCATTTCTCTCTCTCCATTCAAATTAAAACCTAAATAATTTTAAAGACCTCCATTAGATTGCCCTTCAGATTATTTTCCAAGAAGAAAACCTGACTCAGCCTGTCAATTATTTTCTGATATGTATACCCATGTGTTTCTGTAATCATCCTTGTAAGTGTTCTCTGCACCATCTCCAGTGGCTCTTTTTATAATAGGGTGACCAGATCTGCACGCAGTAAACCAAGTGTAGTCGAACGAAGGTTCGATACAGGTTGGCATAACTTCACTACTTGTCAACTCCATCCCTCTAGCAATGAAACCTAGTGCTTGGGTGTGCTTTTTTTATGTGGACTTCGCTAAACCTGTGGTACAGCTTTTAGTGATTGACTTATTTGGATCTCTTGCTCTTCTACTCCACCTCGGCTTTCATCCTGTAAGCAATAAGTGACTGCCCTTTTTTCCCCCCCAAATGTACTCCTATTTATCTGTGTTGAACTTTATTTGCCAAGTAATTGCCATTCTGCAAATTTGTCTTTCTGTAATTCGTTGTCTGTATATTGAATCTGACTAATGCAGTAGTAGTTTTTTCACTTGTTCATACTGAGACTGAATGCTTCACCTTTTTGTGTCAGTGATACTTCCATACCCATATGCCATGCAGGGTATTTCTGTGTTGCACTAAGGAAAGCACTTAAACCGTGACTGCACAAAGAATTGTCACCCTTCCTCAGATCATGAGTAGGGAAGCCGTTCAGTCCCTCTTGGCTCACCCACCTCTAGTGCTCAAACAGTCAAGACTTGTTCCCCACTGCTACCTTTATTCATAAGTCCTTTTCACATGTTCTGTACTCTGTGCAAGGAATTACACCAATCCTCATTTTGTTATTTTCTGTTGCCATCCAATTGGGCAGAGGAATATTGTAAAATTTGAGTTAAGATTTTTGAATATTTACGGTACATCAGCTGTGACTTGAAATGTTCCATTGTTTTGTGCAACTGTTGTGAAGTTTATAAAACATTCAATGAGAGGATCATTCAGTCCATTGCACCTGTTTCAAGTGAATGGTGTACACCAACTCAATCTCAAATGAGCACTCTTGTTCACCCATTTTGTGTTGACATCAAAATCATGGACTCGGGTGAATTTTATTCCTTGTTGATGTCACTGGAGCAGATTCATTTAAGCAGGCCTCATTTAAGGATGAGGAAGTTGACATTTCTCACACAACTTTTACTTGGAATTACAAGTATCGGGTAGGATTTTCCTTCTCTTTTAAGAACCTCAATAATCACGTAAATTATGAGAGCAGAGAGAAACTGCTCCCCAACTCCTGAAGGTAGTTGAACAAGAATATCCCAGGATACTAGCATTACAATAGAACTTGCACGTTAGACCTTGGTCAAGCACTTTCCTTAATGTTTCCATGGTCCCTGCACAGTGGGAGCTGTACAAACAACTGTTGATTCTCTTTGTACTTGACCTTCAGCCCCCTTCTTGAGCAGCTGTAGATCTTTCTCATCTCTTATAAATTAGCTAACAGGTCTGTCTGTCTTTGTTTTAAAAACGAGAATCATGTTCACTCAACATTTTTTTCTCTAATCTGTTAATGCGAGTGTGACAATAAGTGAACTGATCTTGTTTTCCCCATCCCTTTTCTAGGATATTCAGATTGAGGCCTTACTGATGAGGGCCTGTGATCCTGTCATTCAGACATATTGTCACGTGAGTAACTGAGACATGCTTCCTGATATTTGCCAGAAGCCAAAAGATTTCAAATAGTCTATAGTTTATATTTAAAGTGGAATTCCTAAACCTCATACATCTTAGCAGTGAAAGTAACAATGTTAAAATGTGGTGATCTGTTGTTCCCTGGGCAGCAACAATGGTATCAGTATGCATTTTCCTTGTTAATTTTAAACAGTGGTCTCATTGTGTTTCTCCTCTTGCAGGAGTTAGCAGATAATCAGATTGATAGTGGGGACCTGATGGAGTGCCTGGTTCAAAATAAGCATCAGAAGGAGATGAACGAGAAGTGTGTCGTTGGAGTCACGCACTTCCAGTTGGTAAGAGATAATTCTTATTAGACTAGTGGGAGAATCGATGAGTCATCTGAAGTTTTTCTCCTTTAAAAGGTGGTGTACGTTATTGCTAAAACTCGTAGCTTATTAATTTCCATCCATGCAGATTGTGTACTTGCAAAAACTTTCTTCTTGCCTGCTGGTGTGATTTTTCCACTCCCTTGGCAAAGTCTCTTAAGTTTGTTGGCCATCTTGCACGTAAGTGCTCCACTACCAGTTGGTGAATCTGAATTCATCTAGTAATGTATTTTTGTCATGTGGATCCAGCACCCATCATGATGTGAACCCTTGGTAGGAATGCCATTGAGTAGTCTTTTAACACATGATGCAAATGATCCAATATATTTGTTTATCTACCAATGTTCCAAATTCTTAAGTGCTTTCACTGGACATTTTTTAACCTTAAATTCTCTTTTGCGCTCATCTGTCCTCTTCCGTTCTGCCATTACTTTTCCTTTAATGCAAGTGCAGCTGGTTATTATATTCTTGGTTTCCCTGAAGTTTGACATGCTATATGTGGCAATACATCTTCTGTAGTTATACACAGGTAACATAATCAACATGAGTCACAGTTTGAGAGTGCTATATGAAATGCAGCTCTGTTGTGAGGGTAGATTCGGCAACACAATGACAAAGTCAGAATCTTTACAGAAAATGGTTTTCATTCGAAAATGAAACTGTGGGAAAACATTAATGAAGGTGAGATATATGACTTATAATGAATGGTGCTGCAATATCTTTTCCCTGTGCTTCCTGAGATCAAAGGAAAGTGATCATATTTGCTCAATCATGTGAAGAATTCTGGGAGGGCAGCACTGTTCAATCATCCATAGGCTTCGAGAAGATAATTGTTAGCCACTTGACCCAAACTTTCCCTTCAGTATATATAATCCAGTTGATGTTCAAAGCTGAGAAAATCTGACTCCTTTTGTTTTGCTGCACACATTAATTCTGCCTACTGTTACAGATCCAAATGAAAGATTTCCGTTTCTCCTATAAGTTTAAGATGGCGTGTAAAGAAGATGTGTTGAAATTGTGTCCAAATATTAAGAAGAAGTAAGTTCATGCCTTTATTATCTGGACACTGATTCTGGTTTCAACGTAATTTAAAGGACTGATTTAAATCCTTTTTCTAACTGAAATTGATAGAGCCTTGGTGAGACCACACCTGGATTATTGCTTACAGTTTTGGTCTCCTTACCCAAGGAAGGATATACTGGCCATAGAGGAAGTGCAACATAGGTTCACCAGACTAATTCCTGGGACGGCAGGATTGTCCTAGGATTAAAGACTGGGCTGTATTTTCTAGAGTTTGGAAGAATAAGAAGTGATCTTGTTGAAATGTACAAAATTCTTACAAGGCTCAAGAGGGTGTATGCAGGAAGGATGTTTCGTCTGATTGGTGAGGGGAGGATGATGGAGGGTCCACAATCTTAGAATAAGAAGTAAGCTGTTTAAGACTGAAATGAAGAGGAATTTATTCAGTGAGAGGGTGGTGAATCTTTGGAATTCTATACCGCAGAGGGCTGTGGAGGCATAGTCATTGCACATGTTCAATAGATTTCTAGATACCAATGACATTAAGGGCTATAGGGATAATGTGGGAAGATGGCTTTGAGGTAGAACAGCAGCCATGATGTAAATTAATGGCACAGCAGACTTGAGAGGCAGAATGACTGACTCTTGCTTCTATGTTCCGATGTTCTCTGGATTATTAGTCCAAGCCTCTGAATTACTAATCCAATTTCATAACTGTTACACTATGCTCGATAAGTACCTTAGTTAGGAAGGAAAAAGTGGTCAGAAACCCAACTCCAACATGAAACAATCCCTAATTGTGGGTAAGTCAAGCAAGGATACAGTTCAACTGTGATGTGCCCATAGGCAAATAGCCTTTTGACAATCGCTATTGAAGTGCACAAATGACTAATAGCCACTTGAGATATCAAAGGATGTTTCTGGAACCACACGCTACATAGTTCTGACTGAGAAACTTAACAAACAAGAGTGGTGAAAGGAACCTTGGGTAAAATAATTCTGACCCTTCACCCTCTTTATGCACAGGGTGGATGTAGTGATCTGTCTGAGTACCACAGTTCGGAATGACACACTTCAGGACAACAAGGAACAGCGTGTCTCCATAAAATGTCGCAAACAGCTTCGTGTGGAGGAACTAGAAATGGTGGGTGCCACTCACTGTGCTGCTATGTCAGTACCATTGCTCCTTCCTTGTCATGCATTTCTAATGAAATAGTCTGTTAAATAGAGAAATGATTGGCATACTTGCATTTTGTATAAAGATGATTTTTGTTTAGAACATAGAACAGTACAGCACATAACAGGCCCTTCGGCCCACGATGTTGTGCCGAGCTTTATCTGAAACCAAGATCAAGCTATCCCACTCCCTATCATCCTGGTGTGCTCCATGTGCCTATCCAATAACCGCTTAAATGTTCCTAAAGTGTCTAACTCCACTATCACTGCAGGCAGTCCATTCCACACCCCAACCACTCTCTGCGTAAAGAACCTACCTCTGATATCCTTCCTGTATCTCCCACCACGAACCCTATAGTTATGCCCCCTTGTAATAGCTCCATCCACCCGAGGAAATAGTCTTTGAACGTTCACTCTATCTATCCCCTTCATCATTTTATAAACCTCTATTAAGTCTCCCCTCAGCCTCCTCCGCTCCAGAGAGAACAGCCCTAGCTCCCGCAACCTTTCCTCATAAGACCTACCCTCCAAACCAGGCAGCATCCTGGTAAATCTCCTCTGCACTCTTTCCAGCGCTTCCACATCCTTCCTATAGTGAGGTGACCAGAACTGCACACAATACTCCAAATGTGGTCTCACCAAGGTCCTGTACATTTGCAGCATAACCCCACGGCTCTTAAACTCCAACCCCCTGTTAATAAAAGCTAACACACTATAGGCCTTCTTCACAGCTCTATCCACTTGAGTGGCAACCTTTAGAGATCTGTGGATATGAACCCCAAGATCTCTCTGTCCCTCCACAGTCTTCAGAACCCTACCTTTGACCCTGTAATCCACATTTAAATTAGTCCTACCAAAATGAATCACCTCACATTTATCAGGGTTAAACTCCATTTGACATTTTTCAGCCCAGCTTTGCATCCTATCTATGTCTCTTTGCAGCCTACAACAGCCCTCCACCTCATCCACTACTCCACCAATCTTGGTGTCATCAGCAAATTTACTGATCCACCCTTCAGCCCCCTCCTCTAAGTCATTAATAAAAATCACAAAGAGCAGAGGACCAAGCACTGATCCCTGCGGCACTCTGCTAGCAACCTGCCTCCAATCCGAAAATTTTCCATCCACCACCACCCTCTGTCTTCGATCAGACAGCCAGTTACCTATCCAATCGGCCAACTTTCCCTCTATCCCACACCTCCTCACTTTCATCATAAGCCAACCATGGGGGACCTTATCAAACACCTTACTAAAATCCATGTATATGACATCAACTGCCCTGCCTTCTTCAACACACTTAGTTACCTCCTCAAAAAATTCTATCAAATTTGTGAGGCACGACTTGCCCTTCGCGAATCCATGCTGACTATCCCGGATTAATCTGCATCTTTCTAAATGGTCGTAAATCCCATCTCTAAGGACCTTTTCCATCAATTTACCAACCACCGAAGTAAGACTAACCGGTCTATAATTACCAGGGTCATTTCTATTCCCTTTCTTAAACAGAGGAACAACATTCGCCATTCTCCAGTCCTCTGGCACCATCCCCGTCGACAGCGAGGACCCAAAGATCAAAGCCAAAGGCTCTGCAATCTCATCCCTTGCCTCCCAAAGAATCCTAGGATACATTTCATCAGGCCCAGGGGACTTATCGACCTTCAGTTTATTCAAAACTGCCAGGACATCCTCCCTCCGAACATCTATTTCCTCCAGCCTATTAGCCTGTAACACCTTCTCTTCCTCAAAAACATGGCCCCTCTCCTTGGTGAACACTGAAGAAAAGTATTCATTCATCACCTCGCCTATCTCTACTGACTCCATACATAAGTTCCCGCTACTGTCCTTGACCAGCCCTAACCTCACCCTGGTCATTCTTTTATTCCTCACATAAGAGTAAAAAGCCTTGGGGTTTTCCTTCATCCGACCCGCCAAGGACTTCTCATGTCCCCTCCCAGCTCTCCTAAGCCCATTTTTCAGCTCATTCCTTGCTAACTTGTAACCCTCAATCGAGCCATCTGAACCTTGTTTCCTCATCCCTACATAAGCTTCCCTCTTCCTTTTCACAAGACATTTCACCTCTTTCGTGAACCATGGTTCCCTCACTCGGCCATTTCCTCCCTTCCTGACAGGGACATACCTATCAAGGACATCCAGTATTTGTTCCTTGAAAAAGTTCCACTTTTCATTAGTTCCTTTCCCTGACAGTTTCTGTTCCCAACTTATGCCCCCTAATTCTTGCCTAATCGCATCATAATTGCCTCTCCCCCAATTGTAAACCTTGCCCTGCCATACGGCCCTATCCCTCTCCATTGCAATAACAAAAGACACCGAATTGTGGTCACTATCTCCAAAGTGCTCTCCCACAACCAAATCTAACACTTGGCCCGGTTCATTTCCCAGTACCAAATCCAATGTGGCCTCACCTCTTGTTGGCCTATCCACATATTGTGTCAGATATTGAATAAACTGAAGGTCGATAAGTCCCCTGGGCCTGATGAAATGTATCCTAGGATTCTTTGGGAGGCAAGGGATGAGATTGCAGAGCCTTTGGCTTTGATCTTTGGGTCCTCGCTGTCGACGGGGATGGTGCCAGAGGACTGGAGAATTTGTCCAGAGGTCAGGTTTGATTCCTGACTTGGGTGATTTGTGCGGAGTTTTCAAGTTCTCCCCGCGTCTGCATGGGTTTCCTCCGGTGCTCCAGTTTCCTCCTCCAGTCCACAAAGACATGCTGGTTCGGTGCATTGACGGTGCTAAATTCTCCCTCAGTGTACTCGAACAGGCGCTGGAGTGTGGCGACGAGGGGATTTTCACAGTACCTTCATTGCAGGGTTAATGTAAGCCCACTTGTGGCATGAATAAATGAAAAACTTTAAAGAATTTCATCTAGTGTCTTTGACAGGGCCAAGTTGCATAAGATAATGACAAATTAAAAGAAAATTGACTCATAAAATCATAACCTGGGTGTAAATCTAAAGTCTCTCCAGCAGCTTGGATTGAGTACATCCAACTGAATGGGGATGGATGGGCAATGTGCCCTGAGCCATTTACCCTGTACGTTCTACTTTGGTGTGCCCTTCCAATGTGCAATATCTCACACTTGTCTGCATTAAATTCCATTTGCCATTTTTTAGCCCATTTTTCTAGTTGGTCCAAATCCCTCTGCAAGCTTTGAAAACCTTCTTCACTGTCCACTACACCACCAATCTTTGTATCATCAGCAAACTTGCTGATCCAATTTACCACATTATCATCCAGATCATTGATATAGATGACAAACAACAATGGACCCAACACCGATCCCTGCGGCACACCACTAGTCACAGGCCTCCACTCAGAGAAGCAATCCTCCACAACCACTCTCTGGCTTCTTCCATTGAGCCAGTTTCTAATCCAATTTACAACCTCCCCATGTATACCTAGCGACTGAACCTTCCTAACTAACCTCCCATGCGGGACCTTGTCAAAGGCCTTGCTGAAATCCAGATAGACAACATCCACCGCCTTCCCTTCATCCACTTTTCTGGTAACCTCCTCGAAAAACTCTAATAGATTGGTCAAACATGACCTACCACGCACAAAGCCATGTTGACTCTCCCTAATAAGTCCCTGTCTATCCAAATATTTGTAGATCCTATCCCTTATCACACCTTCCAATAACTTGCCCACCACCAATGTCAAACTTACTGGCCTATAATTTCCCGGATTTCTTTTGGAACCTTTTTTTAAACAACGGAACAACATGAGCCACCCTCCAATCATCCGGCACCTCCCCTGTGAATACTGACATTTTAAATATGTCTGCCAGGGCCCCTGCAAGTTCAACACTAGCTTCCCTCAAGGTTCGTGAGAATACCCTGTCTGATCCTGGGGATTTATCCACTCTGATTTGCCTCAAGACAGCAAGCACCTCCTCCCCTTTAATCTGTAAAGGTTCCATGACCTCCCTACCTGTTTGCCCTATTTCCGTAGACTCCATGCCCGTTTCCTCAGTAAATACGGATGCAAAAAAGCCATTTAGTATCTCCCCCATCTCTTTTGGTTCCATACACAGTCTACCACTCTGGTCTTCAAGAGGACCAATTTTACCCCTCACTATTCTTTTGCTCCTAACATACCTATAGAAGCTCTTTGGATTTTCCTTCACTCTGTCTGCCAAAGCAACCTCATGTCTTCTTTTCGCCCTCCTGATTTCCCTCTTAAGTAGCTTCTTGCACTTTTTATACTCCTCGAGCATCTGATCTGTTCCTTGCTGCCTGTACATTTCATACAACTCTCTCTGCCTCTTAATCAGTGTTACAATCTCCCTCGAGAACCAAGGTTCCTTATTCCTATTTACTTTGCCTTTAATCCTGACAGGAACATACAAACTCTGCACTCTCAAAATTTCTCCTTTGAAGGCCTCCCACTTTCCATTTGCATCCTTACGAGAGAACAGCCTGTGCCAATCCACACTTCCCAGATCCCTTCTCATTTCATCAAATTTGGCCTTTTTCCAGTTCAGAACTTCAACCCAAGGACCAGATCTATCCTTATCCATGATCAGGTTGAAACTAATGGCATTATGATCACTGGATCCAAAGTGTTCCCTCACACTCACATCCATCACCTGCCCTAACTCATTTCCCAATAGGACATCCAATATTGCATCCTCTCTAGTTGGCACCTCTATATACTGATGTAGAAAATTCTCCTGAACACATTTTACAAACTCTACCCCGTCTAAACCTTTAACAGTATGCGAGTCTCTCTTTGTGAGACATTGTTTCTGAAAATAGTACCTTCCTGAACCCTTCATTTGGGAAGCTGATAGGCCATTGGGGGAGCATTGCAAGAAATATAGAGGTCCTAATTGAGTGTGATTTTACTCTTAGTCAGAAATTTGCTAAAAATTCTCAAGTGTGTGTTGAGAAGACACAACAAATGGTAAATTTGTCTGAGAAATTCCAGGGTGTTGACTAGAATTTCTAATTTTTTGGGAAGAAGAACTAGGGAATTCAAAGGAAAGTGGACCCTTGCTAAGTGTACAACAAACTTGCTTATCATAGAATAGAATCATGGACTCCTTACAGTGCAGAAAGAAGCCCTTTGGCCCATCAAGCCTGCACAATCCCACCCAGGCCCGATCCCCATGTATACCCTAACATATTTACTTTGTTAATCTCCCTGACACTAAGTGGCAATTGAGCATGGCCAGTCAACTTAACCTGCATGTCTTTGGACTGTGGAAGGAAACCGGAGCACCCGGAGGAAACCCACGCGTACACAGCGAGAATATGCAAACTCCACACACAGTCACCTGAAGCTTGGAATGAACCTGGGTCCCTGGCGTTGTAGGCAGCAGTACTAATCACTGTGCCACTCTAAAATATAACATATAAAGGAAAGTCATGTATTTTTATGCACACTTCTTTTATCTCTCCACAGACTGAGGACATCCGTTTGGAGCCTGAGCTCTATGTATCTTGCAAAGCAGATATTGATAAGTACTGTCAGAACGTACCATTTGGGAATGCACAGGCAAGCAACTGAGGAACCCAGGATCTTCACCTGGAAAACTGTTTTGAGGGTTTTAAAGCCAATATGGGAGAGGGGAAATATTTTCAAATGTTAAGAGCAATGTTCTAATTCCTTGAATGTGCACAGGCCCTTTTTTTGCTCTGCAGTGCTTGCATTGTAGATTACAGTAGCTGATTTGTGTGTGGCCTGCATGGCTGACATTCGGGTTGTTGCAAAGCTTGGAGGGAATGTTGGTCAACAGCACAATTAGCTCCCTTGGCAAATGGCTTTTCAAAACTGAAGTCTACACTTTACAGATGAATTGACTGTTTCTGAAAGTATTGCCTCTTGTAAGACATTTCAAAAAAGTAGCATGAGTAGTGAGGTGGATTGCTCTTTAACTTTCAATAATTAGTTATTTAGCCATTCTGAAGCTGGATACATTGAGTCATTCCACGTTGGGAAATTGGATGTTTCTCGACCTAATTATATTTCTGACAGGAATCTGGATCTGATTAATTTCAGATCATTCATTTTGTTCAAATCAGCTCTTGTTGATTTTATCTCGAGCATACCCTTTGAATTTTAATTTTGGATAAAACTTGGAATTTATGAACTGATATTTGTTGATACACCTGGCATCTCGCTATCAGATGAGAGCCATTGGTGCAGCCAGAAATATAGAATGAATACCTTTAGAGACCTACAGAGAGTCAGCATCAAATCCTTTTGGGCCTTTGTCTGCCGACGATGCTTTTGAGCCAGAAAGTAGTGTCCAATATGATGGATTTCTCTCTTGCTATTTTGATTGTGTTTTGCCTTTAGATCTGTTAGTGCAATCCTTTAGATCTTGTAGATAATATGTGTGGGGCTTCAACTCCTTCAGCAACATCTGTTCACATTTTCGACAGATTTCTTCATCTACACACTTTTGAGGTTATGAAATGTAAATTTCACGTATCTATGCAAGTTCATGAGCTTGGAGCAGAATTTAAATTTGGAGCAATAGAAGGTTAACAAAGAACAAATTGCGGAACTGAAACGTTTCTAAATATGTAAAGTGCTGAAGACAAATTAGAAATGCCTTTAAACAAGAAATTTAAATTGCAAAAGGGATAAATCAATATGTTGAAGATTGACCTGCCAATACAAAATTTGGCCTGGAAAGTGTTTGAACACCAACCCAAAATATTTCCTCGCACTCGGTTGACATTATCATATTGGGCTTTGCTCATAGATGAAGTCTGGATGCACCCAAAGCTGCAATTCAAAATGAATCATTAATGGGGATTTCTGCATAAAATAGGGTTCCCCAGGAGCCTGTATTAGAACCACTGCCCTTACTGGTTAATCTTAATGATCAAGACTTGGGTGTACACTGTCAAAGTTTGGAGATGGCCTGAAGCCAAGAAATGCAGCTAACAATGAGGAGGAGAGTAACAAATATCAGATGAGCATACACTGGTGAAATGGGCAGTCACATAGCAGAATGCAGAGAAGTGTAAAGTGATGTGTTTTGGTTAAAAGAATGTGGAGAGGAAATGAGACAGTTTTAAAGATGGTGCAGAAACAGACCTGGTGTGTGTATATATGCAACTTATATTTATATAATGCCTTTAACATAATGAAATGTTTCAAGATACTGCACAGAGCATTAGCAAAGAACATATAGCACTGAGCCACAGAAGGCGGTGTTGCATCAAACGACCAAAGACTCCGTCAAAGACATAGGTTTTAAGGAGTGTCTTAAAGGAGGAAAGTGAGCTAGAAAGGCGGAGAGTTGCATGGCAGGTATTCCAGAGTTTAGGATCTGAGCTCAGCTGCATGGCTTCCCTGTTTTTTTTCCACACTCCAGGCATGTTATTCTGCAAGTTACACTTACCTGTGCCAAGTCAGCTCTCAGTCATCCCGGACCACTTGGCATTCATTGTTAGACGTGTTTTCAAAGCTTAAAGTGTTCCTTGCATTTGTTACCTATCCCTGTGGGTGACATCAATCCAGTAAGTCCAGGGTGATTGTAGCACTATGATTGATGTGTTTAAGAATTGAAAAATATTCCAGACAAGAGAAGTATTTGGAGTTGCGGACAACAGAGTACCATGTAAAGAGCAGTTAGCATGAGAATGTTGAGTGTCAGGGACCAGATCAGAAACTCCAAGGTATGTTATGAAGTTAGACTAGACCCTTACTTTTTTTTTGGCATTAGTGTGAGGATAAGGTGTTTTGCTCGAGGTGTGCTTCTACTGACACACTAGGAAGCTTTGCTTTTATCAAAACCAACTTTATTTAACAATGCATTTTAACTATAGCTAGCCTAACTTTACCAATTAAAATACTTAAACATGACCAGATACAGTTCTTAACTGCTAACTGATCTCTCGTTCCAATTTGAGCAATATAACTCATAACTTAGACCCCTCTTCAAAATCAGTTGGCAAACACAGGCTTACATGCTGGTACATGGGCTGCCAGTCCTCAAGCTTCCAGAACACCTCTAGAGAGAGAGACCTTTTTCTCCTAGCAGGCCCCAAACAGCAGACTTCATAGAGAAAGAGAGAGAGATGCCTCTTGCTCTTTTCAAAACTAAGCAGAAAACTAAATTGTTTTCCCCAGTAAGCTTAACTACACTCGTTCATGTGACTGTCTCTTGTCAATTGACCTAATTAAATCTTACTCTGAACCCCAAAATGCATTAGCTCAGGTCAAAGTAAACAGCCCATTATCTAGGATCAGTTATTCTCCTGTATTCTCAGCATGGAGCTACCTGGCTTGCAGACAGATCTGCTCCAGGTCAACCAGAGCTGAATTTTAAACACACCCCTCAAGAAACATTATATAAGTACATTTCTTAAAGGCGCAGTATTGTCACATGAGCCTCCAGTGCTCTTGTATCACTCAACATCATTTACTCATAAATTTGTACAACAAAGAATATTGTAAATTCACCTAGCTGTGCCTCTAAGAGCTGCTGTTTCTCTTAGCACCCCAAAATCAACCTCTTTCTCTAGTGTTTGATTCTTTAATATGATGCAGGTATCATTGGCAAGGCCAGCATTTGTTGCCCATTCTAATTGCCCTTAAAGTTGGTGGTGAATGGCTGCCTTGCATTGCTGCAGTCCACTTGGTGCAGGTACATCACAGTGCTGCTGGGAAGGGAGTTCCAGGATTTTGATCCTGCAATCGTGAATGAACAGCGATATAGTTCCAAGTCAGAATGATGTGTGGCTTGGAGGGAACCTGCTGCCCTTGTCCTTCTAGGTAATAGAGGCTGCAGTTTGGAAGGTGCTATTGAAGGCACCTTGGTAGTTGCTGCAATGCATCTCGTAGACTGTTGCCACTGTGCATCGGTGTGGCAGGGAGTGAATGTTTAGGGTGGTGGATTGGGTCCTGATCAAGCAGACTGCTCTGTGCTCGAAGGTGTTAAGCGTCTGGAGTCTTGTTGGACCTTCTCTCATCCAGGTTAGGCCATCACACTCCTGACTTGTGCCTTGTCAATGGTGGACAGGCTTCGGGAAATCAGAAGGTGAGTTACTCACCACAGAATTCCCAGCCTCTGACCTGCTCTTGTAGCCACAGTATTTATAGGGCTGGTTCACTTTCTAGACAGTGATAACCTGCAGAATTAGCGATGGTGATGGGAATGTTAAGGAGAGATGGTTAGTTATTCTGAATCTAAATAAATAATCTGCTCAGTTACCTGTTTAATGATAAACTGAAGGTCTAGGATGCATCATCATGGCTTTGCTTTGTGCTCTAGCCGTTAAATGTATTTTGCATCTAGTACAGATGCAGTGTCTCCGATCTGGCTGTTCAAAAACGGGCATTTTTTAAGAATGTGCCATGCATCAATTTTAATTGAGTGAAATAAAAAATAATTAATTAACCTGGACAATTAGGCTGGGTGCTGCATTGGCACGATATGGTACCGGACTAGTTGTCCACTTTGCTGCTTGCATGCCAGTCTAGTCCTGTGCTCCAAATGACCCTTGACCTCAGCTTGGTCTGCCCATGCTCTGAACCACCCTTCCGAAATTCAGCATTGTCTCGGTACTGAGATTGTTCATTATGAGACAATACCTCTATCCATTTGACCTTTCTCTATCTCTCTTGCCCCACGTCCTAGTTGCATTGTTGTGTCTTGGACCCTGTTGTTTAATTTTTATGAAAAACAATGATACAATTTAAGAAATACATTTAGTTTTGAGTTAGAATGGAGACTTTCTTGGGTCTGTCTGACTGAGTAGCCCTGTGTGTGCTCTTCCTCTTGCTAGGTGGTTGAGTGTCTTAAAGATGTTAAGAAGCTTCTGTCCACCCGCTGTCATGACAAAATTTTCAAACTACAGGAGACAGAAATGAGTGACCCTGAATTGGACTATACCCTCATGAGGGTCTGCAAGCAGATGATTAAGGTAAGTGGTCAGAACTTCAGAGAAATATTCAGTCTGGAGACTTCATTGTTTATACCCTTAAAGATTATATAATAAAAACTGTACAGAAGGTTGGGCTTGTTTATAATGTGATCCTGAACTTGTCACCAGAGAGAAGTGTGGTTTGGATTTGAAGGGCACTGCTATGTTATTGAAGGCAGTGTTTTACTTTATATAGTGAGTGGAGAAATTCCGAGTTTGTCTGGAAATGGAAGGAACAGATGAAACTGAGGAGCTTTGGACAACTTCTCTTCCCAAAATTCTTGCGGACTCCTACCCTTCAAATGGTTTTGGGTGCTTTAGTGAGATCTATGAAAGTAAGGTAAAGATGTGTAGCCTATTTGTTACACTTCTGCTGTAGCAGGCACATGGAGTAGATTGTGCCTACATGAAACTCATGGATTGTCTCCCATGTCTCTAACTGCTTATCCCTGGCTATTAGCATCAAGAAAACCATGATCATGGGATAAGGTGTTGCATCTCAGCCTCTGATTGCTCTAAATAATGCCCCACTAGGAATCGAGCTGACTTGTGGCTAAGCTGATAATTTATAAGATCAGTGTTCTCAGCACCTTGTTGTATGGTTGTGAAACATGAACAAATTACAGCTATCAAGAAAAGAAGCTGAAGTTTCTATCTTTGCTGCCTGTGCCACATTCTGGGTATATCTTGGGAGAACAAAATCACGAATGTGGCAGTCCTCTCAAAAGACAGAGCTTCCAAGTTTGTTACAACTCCTAAAACAGAAGCTGTTTCATTGACTCGGCCACATCCTCAAGATGGAAGGTGGGCATTTACCCAAGTGCGATGTACTTTTGAGGTATTCTGATGTGGTCTCATTGCACTTGTGCAGCCAATCTTGTACCCTTTATGAATGAAAAGCAGCTGCTGCAGTTTTTGATGGCTGTAGAGTTCTTGTATTGAGTCCTTCATTGCCACCTGTGATTTATTTTTGAGCCCCTCGTGATTATTAACACACACTTGGGTTCAGTTTCCAAGTTAACTAACTAGATTTATTTGTACATTAGACAAATAAATCGTTACAGAATACCACAAGCTGGATAATGGCCTTATCTTTTCAAACTGAACTGCTCTGTTGTCAGCAGTATAGGTATATTCTTTAACAGTCAGCATGTTTTCAGTTAAATCTTGCTGGGGATATGCCAGTTTGGCTCACGTTACCTGTTTCTGTCTGGAGGTTAAATTGCAGAGTCCATGAATATGCATGCAGGCATGAACTAATGCAGAGAGGAGTTCTAACTATTTCCAGGTTGCATGATCCACTAGATGATAAGTGTTTGGATCCCCAAAAGTAGTCTTACTGGCCTAATGAGCACATTCATGCTGTTTGGAAGCCAAAGACAAAAGCCGCCTTCTGGAAGCCAGACATGCTGGGATTGGGAAGCTTTGCCTGTCTTAGCTTGATCTTTATACAGGCACAATATATTAATTTATTCAAAATCAAAGTCTGTTCTGTTTCTGTTCACTTGACAACCTATCCACTCGTGCAGCAGCGCCACTAGGGAATGTGTCGCTTTCAAAGTCCAATGGATTGTTTAAGCCTGTGGTTTGAGTCTGCAAGAGGAAAAAATGATCTGTGAAAGCAAGGATATTCCAATTAATTTAAACCTAAAGTCACTTTAGAGCATTGATCAAGAGACTGACTACAGGCGTTGCTTTTGGGAGCATATTGTAGTCAGGCGATTGGGCCCTTTGCTGCTATTATTGCACGTAAGTTTGTTTTCTAATATCCAAATATATATTTTAATTCGTGGAACTTGGGCTTTGTTGGCTAGGCCAGCATTTATTGCCCTCCCTAATTGCCCTTCAGAAGGTGGTGATGAACTCTTGAACTGCTAGAGTCCATGTTATGTAAATGGCAGTCAGGCTTTGGGGAGTTTGGAGGTAAGTTGCCACAAAATGCACAACCTCTGACCTTGCAGCCAAAATGTTTGTGTGGTTGGTCCGGTTAAGTTTCTTGTTGATGGTGGAGCATTTTACAATGGTAATGCTATTGATGGTGGTTAAATTCATTTGTTGAAGATTGATAGCCATTGCCTTGCACTTGTCTAGCATAAATGTTACTTGTCACCTATCATCCCAAGCTTAAATGTTGTCCAGCTCCTACAGCTCAGCATTTAACACCATCACCCCTACCAAGCTTGTCCATAAACTCCATACCCGAGGAGTCAACATCTCCCTCTAATTGGATCCTGGACTTCCTAACCAACAGGCCCCAGTCTGTTAGGTTAGATAACCTCACTTCCCCCACCTTAACCCAGAGCTCCACAAGGATGCGTACCGAGCCCCATTCTCCTTCTGCTTCACCTATGACTGTGTGCCTGTCTGTGACACCAATACCATCATCAAGTTTGTGGACGACACTACGGTGGTAGGCTTGATCACTAATAACAAGTCAGCCTACAGGGAGGAGGTCCAACATCTGGTGATATGGAATGCTGGAAACAACTTGGCCCTCAACAATAAGAAGACCAAAGAACTCATTGTGGACTTCAGGAAGTCCAGAGGCAGCACGCACAGCCCCATTTACATCAATGGGGTAGAGGTGGAAAGGGTCTGCAGCTTCAAATTCCTGGGTGTCCACATCTCGCAGGACCTCTCATCGCCCCTCAACTCCTCTCCCTAGTGAAGAAGGCTCAGCAGTGCCTATCCTTCCCGAGGAGGCTAAAGAGAGCCAGTCTGTACCCCCAAGCTTCTCTCAAACTTGTACTGGCGCACAATAAAGAGCATATTGTCAAACTACATTACGGTGTGGGACGGCAGTTGCTCCATTTCTGACCGGAAAGCTTTGCAGCGGGTAGTCAAAACTGCCCAATACTTTATCGGCACCCAGCTACCAGCCATCCAGGACATTTATCTCAAACACTGTCTGTGCAGATCTCTTAGCATCACCAGAGATCCCACCCACAGACTCTTTGCCCCCCCTGCCATCTAGGAGGTGCTAGAGATGCATTTAAGCCTGCACAACTAAGCTCAGGAACAGCTTCTTCCCCAGAGCTATTACCCAGCTGAATTCTGTCCTTTAATATATTCAGTAAGAAGCCTAACAACACCAGGTTAAAGTCCAACAGGTTTATTTGGTAGCAAAAGCCACGAGCTTTCGGAACAAGCTCGTGGCTTTTGCTCCCAAATAAACCCGTTGGACTTCTTACTGTGTTTACCCCAGTCCAACGCCGGCATCTCCACATCTTTAATATATTCCCAGGCGATGGACATTGTGCAATATGCGTGTATACACTTAATGACTATTGGCACTATTTTATAATGACTACTGCATTTACTTTTTTTTCCTTTGTATCTTGGGAGCCTGCAAGCTCACTTTTCTTTCTTTGTGCATTATACAATGACAAAGTTGAATTGAATATGGACAGCTTCAGTCCACTTGAAAGTGCAAATGGAACTGAATAATGAAAATTCCCACATCTGAGCCTATCATGTGGAGGGAAGGTTATTGATGAAGCAGTTGAAAATATTATGGCCTAGGATATGATCTGGGGCTGAAATGATTGGGCCCAACACCCGCAACTTGTGTGGTGGATGTGACTCCAACCAGTGGAAGTAGTTTTCCCCCAATTCCCATTGACTTAAATTTTGCAGGGCTGCTTGATGTCACACATGATCACATGCTCCACGTCATTGGATTTGAAATTCAATTATTTTGTCCAAGTTTGCACCAAAGCTGCAATGAGGTCGGGAGCTGAGGGTCTGGCAGAATACGGTCAACATCATCTTCCATCAATTTAATAATCAAGAATAGACTGGGATGGTATTTGTCCTGTTTTTGTGGGCAGGACATACCTAGGCCATTTTCCATTGTTGGCTGGATGGCCAGTGTTGTAACTGAATAGTAGGAGCAATTTCACCAAGGATGCAGCTCCTTGTGGAGCACAAGTTTTTACTATAGCTGACATGTTGTCAGGGCCCACAGCCTTCACTATCCAGTGGCTTCAACCATTTCTTGATAGCATGTGGAGTGAATTGAATTGGCTGAAGAACAGCATATGGGGCGGTAGGGATTTCAGAAGGTGGTCGAGGTGAGTTGACTGACAGTTGCATGTTCCCTTTTATTTGCAGCGTTATTGTGCTGATGCTGACTCGAAGAATGTATTGCAGTGCCTGAAGCAGAATAAGAATGCTGAACTGATGGACCCTAAGTGCAAGCAGATGATAACCAAGCGGCAGATCACACAGAACACTGGTACGTGTTGTTGATGCCAGGAAATCTGGCAACATTCGTAGGATTGGAAAACTCCATGTCAGGAACTGCAGCCTTGTCTGCCAAATTTATGTGGAATTATGACAGTTCTGTACTGTAGGCCCACCTGTCAGGAGCAAGAATTGACATAGCCCAGATTAATTTCCGCAGGAAACCGTGGGCGGCACGGTAGCACAGTGGTTAGCACTGCAGCTTCACAGCTCCAGGGACCTGGGTTCGATTCCCGGCTTGGGTCACTGTCTGTGTGGAGTTTGCACATTCTCCTCGTGTCTGCGTGGGTTTCCTCCCGGGTGCTCCGGTTTCCTCCCACAGTCCAAAGATGTGCGGGTTAGGTTGATTGGCCATGCTAAAATTGCCCTTAGTGTCCTGAGATGCGTAGGTTAAAGGGATTAGTGGGTAAAATATATGGGGGTAGGGCCTGGGTGGGATTGTGGTCAGTGCAAACTCGATGGGCCGAATGGCCTCTTTCTGTGCTGTAGGGTTTCTATGACAGTTGCAATCAGCCAAGAGGGAACATTTATCTCTCAATGCATGGTGGTTTCAGGGTGCCCAAGCTCAGTCCTGAACACACTGCTTCCAATCTGCAGGGGATTTTTTGTAGGAAAGAAAAGAAACATAGGAAGCATAAGTGGTGAGTTGAACATTGCCTTTGGATTAGTTCCTTCATGGACAGATGTGCAATCGTGTAGCATTCAATTCTCCATGTGTAGCAAGGTAATTTTAGTGCATGATTGTTTAACAAGGCTTTTCATGGCTTTTCAGTGTTGGTGTTTTGGTTCTCTGCTTTAGGAATGATCTGATTCCACATTGAAACTCCAAGGACTGTTAATGCTGTCCCAAGTTTCTTTTTGTTCTGAAGTGAGCAGAGTTTATTAATCTGCAGTGGGGTTCACACTTTTGCTTCATTAAGTTGGAGTATATTATCCTCTGATCTTGCTTGCAACAGAATGAATGAAAGAGTTGCCTGAAAATGACTCCAGTTATTCATAGTTGGCCATGAGGGGAATGTTGCAACTCCTTTTACAGATAGGCTGTCCCTGGAGATCTAGGAACAATAGGTCTGTTCTATCATTCAGTTTGGTCATGGCTGATTTGTATCTAAATTCCATTCACCCACCAACGTGTTCCATATCTTGTAACACCCTTCCCTAACAAAAATCAATCTCTGTTTTGGAAATTTTCATTCAACTCATATTCTCAATAGCTTTGTGTGGGAGGAATTTCCAATATCCCCTGACAATTTATTTTAATTCAACTCCTAAAAATTCATGCAAGTCTAAATGAAGATGTCAATGAAACCTTGATTTTAAATGCCTGACCAATTTACCAGATGTTGTATTAATAAATATAGCCTTGGTTATTTAGGGCATTTTCTTTCCTGGGTTTATAGTGCATTTTCTTTCATTTCTTTCTTGGAGCTCTTTCGGCAGACCAACTTCAACCAAAGGGCGAAATGGGGCAGAGTCCAGGGTAATTTCACCTTTCCTTTTCCTCCCAATGGAAGGTCACTTGGTCTCAGACAACCTTTCATGCCAACTTAGCTGAAATGTTAACTTGCACATGATCCACGTCAAAGCTTTCAAGCTGACTGCAAGCACAGCCGTACAACTGGAGTTTACGCCTTAAATCAGTTCTTCCTCCACATATTATTGTGCATTTTTCATTTAAGTTTTGTGTGCTTGTTTCAGATTACCGTTTAAATCCAGTTCTGAGGAAAGCCTGCAAGGCTGACATCCCCAAGTTCTGCCAGTCTGTTTTGAATAATGTAAAGGATGGCAAAGAGCTGGAGGGTCAGGTCGTCTCCTGTCTGAAACTGAAATATGCTGACCAGGTACTGACAGGACAGGTGGGCCACGAAGGAGACCGTTTTCCTGAACGACATGTTGGTCATTTCTCTTACTCCCTATCCTCCTTTGCTCATTGTTACATAACTAAGAAATGAAGCTTTGATAAGTAAATCAGGAACTGAAACTAATTTCACTGCTTAGTAACTAGATTCTTTAAGGATTATTAATGAGGAGGAATTTGGACACACTAGTTGGAAAAAGACTTAAAAAAGGATTGGATAAAATGGAAAACACGTTCACAGAACTAATATAGGCCTGATGGGTCAAATGTCTGTTTCCTTTCTGTATGATTCTGTTCCGTGCGCAGAATTTGCTCATCATTGAGTATCAGCAGGCCTGTCCGAGAAGTCCATCTGTTTTTCTTTTGCCATTTAGTAGACGTACCAGAAACCATTGTCATATTTTATATTAGCCTTTCCATTTGTTTAGAAAAATTCTGATACTTTAAAAAAATTTCACTGAGCCTTCATATCCTGCTTAATGCAAGTTTGTAGGACAATAACTTCCCCAAGAAGTTACTTCACTGACCTGCATCGTGAGTATGGTCCTACTGACCATCTCCAGCCTTGCTTTGTAGGAACACATATTCAAGAACTGAGCAAAAGCTAACTGTTAATTAGAGGCAGGCTTCCCACTATTTTGACAGATCGTTTATTTGCAGAAGCTACATTTAGTGAGATAGCAGATAATCCCGTAATGTGACATTTTATGAACTGCAGTTCTTGTCAGCAGTGAAGCAGCAAAGGAGCTTTCTGTGTGCTAATGGCCACCTCTTCCTGACAGGATTTACAAAAAACTGCACAGAACTCTATTTCCAAATTGTTTAACACAGCCCCTTATTAACCGGAGATTGGTGACTGAAGGCAACTAATGTTTCCAGAGTGATTGGAGAATGCAATAGTAAGTGGAAGCCCTGGTGGGTTGGATGAATAAGCAAAGTGTGTAAAACGGAAGTTGGTTAGGGCCTAGATTTTTTTTTTGGATATCAGCCAGCTTCATCACACCTTGGTGTACTGACTTGCCTTTTAGAGTTGTGCAGATGGACAGATTTTGTTTCCACTGAGGCTCTGCCTGTACTTATTGTGCACACATCCTTTCTACTTGCCCTGCAGTGAGTAGAAATAATAGGCTGATTCCACTGATCGGCATTTTTTTCTTTATTTCTAAGCTATATTTAGTCTGCCTGGCAGTGACCTGATCTGAGCTATTGTGAATCTTCAATTTTCCTTTAAGAATGTGCTGAGAGCATGAATTTAGCAGTACCTTATGTTAGTAACTGAGCTCCAGCTGACTGTGTTCTCATTTCTTGGCAGCGCTTGTCTTCTGACTGTGAAGATCAGATCCGTGTGATTATCCAGGAGTCAGCCCTGGACTACAGGCTGGACCCTCAACTGCAGATACACTGCACTAAAGAGGTGAGCCAGACCGTGGTGACGTGAAGGTGGGGGGGTTGTATATCATGGGGAATAATGTCTGGGATAATGAAGTGTAGCTTGGAGTGAGATTGCAAGTGGGATCATACTGTGTCCTCCCTTTACAATTGCAGATTACTATGCTATGTGCAGAGGAAGCAGCAGCACAGGAACAGACTGGGCAGGTGGAGGAGTGCCTGAAAATCAACCTGCTGAAGATTACAGGAGAATCTTGCAAAAAGGTAAGTCTATTTTCATAATGAATTGTAGGTTTTAAAAGTTAATTATTCAGGTGTTTGGAAGTCCAATTTTCCTAAAGAGCGACACCTGAAATTTGGGACTTTAAATCCTGACAAACCACAAGAATGTTTGCACATGTGCAGATCAAAATCTGTAAGTCTTTTGGACCCAGTGTGCCTGCATAGAGATAGAAAATGACGTGAAAACTTTGGGGGGGAGGTGGGGGGTGGGTTGTGGCTGGTGCAGGAAGAGATCCCTGTTAAGTTTAAAAAGTAGTTAGCAGACTTCAAATTAGCAGATAGGCTGTGGGTAATTGCAGAGGACTCAGGCGAAGCCCTAAAGTTCAAAGAAGGCAGCCAAAGTTTGGTGACTGTGCTGCAGGTCGTTGAGGCAAAAGTTCTTTGGAGCAGTAGTGACCTGCTTGGCGTGGCCGGAGAGCTGAAGTTCTACTCGAGTTGGTGCTTGAATGAATTCTTTAGAATCCAGGCGAATGGAATCTCGGGAGGCAAGATTGGAACCCTCTAAGGTGGGCCATCATTGTTGCCTTCAAGTTGGAGCAACTTTTGCAGGGAATTCTCAGGTTAGATCTTCAGTAAATATTGAAATCCCTTGAGTAAGACAGAGTTTCAGTGAAATTGGTTAACTCAATGTTATGGATGACTGTGCGGATTGTTGAGAATTCCGTGGACTTTGTTTTGGTCACATTTGCGATTTAGTGTGCAGCATTGTGTGTTTGACCACAGTTTGCCTGTTAATTAACACGTACTGTGTTTATTAACTGAGTATAATATAGATATTGTAAATTGTTTTCTCTTTCTGACCTTGTATAATAGTTTATTTTTGCTTGTTCAAAGCTGATGGAATCTTGTGGCTATATCCATTGAGCAAGTGTTTTGAATTGCAACCAAAAGAGAAAATGCTGGAAAATCTCAGCAGGTCTGGCAGCATCTGTAAGGAGAGAAAAGAGTTGACGTTTCGAGTCCAGATGACCCTTTGTCAAAGCTCCGAGCTTTGACAAAGGGTCATCAGAATTCAAAACGTCAGCTCTTTTCTCTCCTTACAGATGCTGCCAGACCTGCTGAGATTTTCCAGCATTTTCTCTTTAGAATTGCAAACTTTGTCTCCTTTTAACAAAACATTTATTGGTCCCTAATCCGATCTTGCAACAACTTAGAATTTGGTGTCAGATCAAAGCAAGTACTTCAAGGAAAGAGGTGTGAATGAATCTAAGAGCAGATTGACAAATTATTAGAAGTGGCAACACATGTTAGCAAAGCCATGAAAAATGCAATCAATACACATCGGTCCATTTCCAAAGGAATAGAATTCAAAAAGCGGAGAAGTTATGTGAAACTTTCGTGGATCTTTGGTTAAACTACACTTGAAGAATTTGGTCTCCATAATTACAAAAAGGATACAGAGGTACCGGAGACGTTGCAAAAAAAATTCAGAAGAATGACACCGATCAGGAAAGATTGAGCAGGCTATTACACTAAATAATGCTATGTATTGCACATGGGGTAGGATATATATAAGATATGTGTAAGATATATATATATATATATAGGATATGTGTATATATTTAATTACGTGGGACAAACTGGATGGCTCAGAGGATATTGTCTGTCATTGTGTATATGTTTGTACTAGTGTGAAAGGATATAACTACAACTTTACATTGGCGGGATTATGGGGGTGGGGGTGGCACTGGGTAAAATGCTCTTTCGGAAAGTCAGTGGATACTCTGGGCTGAACGGCCTCCTTCTGCACTGTGGGAATTCTATGGTTCTGTGGTAACTTATGGCACTGCATCCACCATATAGTTGATATAAATGTCCTTCCCAGTTTTGGAAGTGACAGATGAGGTTTGTTCTAGTACGTATAGCTCATCATCACATTGTCCGACCCAACAGAAGAGCGCAAGGCTGTGAATCAGTTTCAGGATGTGACTAGAAAGCAGAGATTGCTTTGGTTTTGTTTAATGGAATTTTCATTCCTCTGTAGGAGGTGTTGAATATGCTGCAAGAGAGTAAAGCTGACATCTTTGTGGACCCAGTGCTACATGCAGCCTGTGGCCTAGATATCAAACACCAGTGTGCTTCAATCCTACCTGGCAAGGGACGCCGTAAGTGAATCAGACTGGAGCTGTAAATGGAGGGTGGGGGGGGATAAATGGAAAAGATTGTTTTATCTGCTATCCAAACTGATAATTTGGTACGTCAGTAAGGTTACCTCAATTCTGCTACTTAACCATAATAATGTATTTCTGTCATGCAGCAGGCATGGAAAGGGTATAGAAACAGAAAATGCTGGAAAAACTTAGCAAGTCTGGCAGAATCGAGTATTAACATTTCAAGTACAGTATGAATTTTCAGAGCCGTAAAGGAGGTTCCAAAGATCCCGCTATGCAGTAGTGCAGGAAATTGAATGAATGCCCTCTACAAGTCTCCACATTCAACAAATAATCCTGTTCCATTTCCGCCGCCACCTACCAAATCTGTCTCCCTCATTTCCACGCACGCACGCCTGCCCACCATCTACAAGGCACAAGTCAGGAGTGATGAAATATACTCCACTTACCTGGATGAGTGCAGCTCCGACAATACACAAGAAGCTCAACACCATCAAGGACAAAGCAGCCTGCTTGATTGGCACCCCATCCACTACTATCAAAATCCACCACCACCACCGATGGTCAGTGCAGCAGTGTGTACCATCTACAAGATGCACTGCAGCAACTCATCAAGGCTCCTTTGACAGCACCTTCCAAACCCATGACCTCTACCACATAGAAGGACTAAGGCAACGGATGCATGGGGACACCAGCACCTGGTCAAGATACCATCCTGACTTGAAACTATATTGTCATTCCTTCACTGTGGCTGGTTCAATATCCTGGAACTCCCTAACAGCACCATGGGTGTACCTACACCACATGGATTGCAGTAGTTCAAGAAGGCCACCTTCTGAAGGGAATTGGGGATGGGTCATAAATGCTGCAGCAATGCCCACATCCCTTGAAGGAATTAAAAATATTGTTCTCCTTTAAATTCAGTATATTGTATCCAGCATCCACAATGTTTTTCTGTACACTTAAAAAGCATTTCATTGGCTATGAAGTACTTTTGGATGTCCTGAGATGCTAAAAGGTGTTTTACAAGTTCAAGAATCGTTTAAAAAGTGGGCTTTAACCTTTGATCATGCATTAGTAATCTCCTTTGTTGATATACATAGCCTCTCAAAAGATTTGTCTGTTCTAGTATTTCCAGCACCAGTGGGACTCCAGGTGTCCACTTCCCTTTTGATGATAGCTCCAATGCAAGAGGTCCTGACTGTCCTTGCTCTAGCTGGTATAAGGAACGCTATTTCAGTCTCTGGAATTATATTTTTTAAAAAAATATCCTCCAACTCATCCTAATAAATTCATATTTCCTTCAATTTTTTCTGTATATTTGAGGATAATCCAAGCACATAATTTAGCAGCAGTGTTGTTGGGCCTCCTTTGTGGAGTCTGCTTCCTGGCACCAGCTTCAAATAGTGAACTCATGGGAAAGGTTTGTCATTTATTGAATATATTTCTCATCTTTCCTCAGAAATGTCATGTTTGCTGGAGGCACTGGAAGATAAAACGATTAGGTTGCAGCCAGACTGTAAGAAGAGATTACAAGATCGCTTGGAAATGTGGAGTTACGCAGCCAAGGTAATGTGAAGTAAAAAGAGAAAATGCTGGGAAAGGCCTGGCAGCATCTGTGGAGAGAGAAACATAATTAATGTTTCCCGTCCATTTGACCCTTCTATAGAATAAAAAAGAATATGAATGCAATGAATTATATACTTGAAGAGGAGGGTGGGGCAGTATGGAAAGTTGGAGTTTAGTAGAGATTAACAAATGAGACAGAGGGGCTGCTAATGGTGCCATTAGGAACTGAAGTGTGTTAAAAATGGCAAATTTAGGATAGTAGAATGTGTTAATAGGAGAACAGAGGTCAGTGCTCAGTGGCAACAAAACTGAACAGTGTCCAAGTTGGGGTTGTGTTGAGACAAGCCAGGGGACAAAAGCAGGGTGTCAGGATGGAGGGGAAAGTTCACAGTCTAAAGTTGTTGAACTCAGTGAGTCAGAGGCTGTAACATGCCTAATCAAAAGATGGTGTTCTTCCAATTTACGTGGGACTTCACTGGATCATTGCAGCCGGTCTAAGATGGACAAGTGAGCATGGGAGCAAGATACTGAATTGAAATGGCAAGTGACCAGAAGGCTGGGGTCATTCTTGCGGTCAGAGCGAAGGTGTTCCACAAAGTAGTCACCCCGTCTGCGTTTAGTCTTCCCGATGTGGAGGAGACCACATTGGAAGCAGCAAATACAGTAGACCAAGTTGATGGAGATGCAAGTGAAATGCTGCTTCATCTGAAAGGAGTGTTTGGCCTCTTAGACAGTGAGGAGGTAAAGGGGCAGGTGTTGTACCTTCTGTGATTGCATGGGTAGTAGCTGTGGGAAGAGGCTGAAGGGTTGGGCGCGATGAGTGGATCAGTGTGTCACAGAGGGAGTGATCCCTGCAGAATGCTGATGGGGTGTGAGGGGAAAATGTGTTTAGTTGTGGCATCATGGTAGAAATGATGGGGGTGATCCTCTGAAAGCAGAGGCTGTTTATGTTTAAAAGAGAACAAGAGGGACCGTGTTCTGGTTCTGGGAAGGAGGGGAAGGGGCGAGGGCAGAGGTCCGGGAGATGGGTTGGAAATGGTTGAGGACCCTGTGGGGGTGGAACCTCGGTTGAGGAGAAACAGCAGTCATGTCCAAAGCACTGTTTGGGGACATGGATCTCTACTTGTGTCATACCAATTCTGGGTAGTTGGGCTAAGAATGAACAGTGAACCATTCTCCTTGTGGAGGGAGGCCATAAAGCCATTACTGATTTTTTTTTTTCCCCCTCCACTCTGCTGTTTGTTGCTAGCACTGGATTATTTTCCAACTGTGAGAGTATGGAAGGGTGAAGCTTATTAACAGCCCTGTACTTCAGCAAGCCTTGACTTTCAAAATTGATTGAGATGTTGGCCACAAATTTGATTTCTTGCAGTAAATTTCTGATGTGAACAATATTGTCAGGGAGCAAACAGTTTTTTTTGGCAAGGCTGGCAAATAGGTGTTGGGAGGAGAGTAATAGAATTGTGACAAGTCAATTTAAGTCATGGGGAATTCAGTGTGATTTCTGCCTATTTGGAAAATGGTGCTCTGCAAGGGTTGGGTGAAAATTTCTGTGTGGCCAGTGGAATTCATGTCCATAAAACTTTTAAATGCTCAACAAGCATCTGTTGCCTGGTTTCCATGGTGTATAATCTTGCTTTACAATATAGGCTAAAAGCTCCTCCGTTAATGTAGCATTGCTGTTTTTCTTGTAGGTTGCTCCAGCTGAGGGATTTTCAGACTTGGCCTATCAAGTTATGACGTCTCCATCCAAAAATTACCTTATGGGCTTGTTGGCACTTGGAGTCTGCATCCTGTTTCTACTGGGTATGACGTGCGGCCGGATCACCAAACGAGTGACACGGGAACTGAAGGATAGGTAGAGCATGGCCCAAGCCTGCCTTTGTACAGCTTCTGTATAGTCTCCTTAAATAAGAGCAGCAGATGCAATCCAATCCTTTACACTTTCTCTCTGTTTGTTCTGCACAGATTTTACCTGCAGAACAAATGTGCGAGCCAACAGCTGCTGCCTCAGCTCCAGCCGGACTCCTCTCTTTAGTTTCCTGTAGACATGGTTCCCATTGTGTATCTGAATCACGTTCGCCCAGATCAAACGAGTCTTACTGGTAGCAGTCTCATCCAACAGAGATTCTCAGCTGTAGGAAAGGTAACTGCCACAAATGGAATGACTCCAAAGATTTATATCAGTACATGTAGATTGTAGGATCCAGTCACAGTTACTTCAGCCTCTTATTTTGTCCTTTTTTGATTGTACAAAACCTACTGGTCTTGCTCTCTTTTTTTTTGGAGATTATATTCTTTTCACACTTTCTTTTGGTGATGGTAGGGAGGAGGAGGAGAAAAGCGGGCTATAGTTCCACCCACTAGCCCATGTTATAAATTAAATACTGAGTGGTGGTTCAAAAGGACCTATTTGTGCAGATTGAGAGGTTTGAGCCACCCTTTAAGGTGCCTAAAGGTATTCAGGCCAACATTAACTCGCAGTATATTTGAAATGTCTGACGTTACATACAATTGTGGTAGCTGTTTTCATCTACATCCTATGCTTTGATGGTTGGGCTACTTGGACTGTCAGCTTCAGATGATGGGCTGATGGCACTCATTCAGAGGTCTGTTATAGATTTTTTTTTTCTTGCTCAATTGAAGTACAAATTAGGAAAAAGTTCACCACTGAATCTTTTAAGAATGGTTTACCCTGCAAATCCATAGAATCCCTACAGTGCAGAAGGAGGCCATTCAGCTCATCAAGTCTGCACCGACAACAATCCAACCCAGGCCCTATTCCCGTAACCCCACATATTTGCCCTGCTAATCCCCCTGACATGAGGGTCAATTTATCATGGCCAATCAACCTAACCCGCACAGCTTTGGACTGTGGGAGGAAACTGGAGCACCCAGGGAAAACCCACGCAGACATGGGGAGAATGTGCAAACTCCACACAGACAGTGACCCTAGGCCGGAATTGAACCAGAGTCCCTGACGCTGAGAGGCAGCAGTGCTCGCCACTGTGCCACCGTGCCTATTAAATATATTAAAGTCACTTTTTATATTTTGGGTGAGGCTAGGAACTGACCTTTATTTGAGTTAAGCCATAGTTCATTAAGATGTTTGTGTATTTCTCTACATGGGTGCACTTTTTTTCACAGCTGCATTCTGATTATGGTACTCTGGGGTAAAGGCTGACTCGTAGGAAGCAAAGCAGCCTCCAGTTATTTAGTTGAAGTTTAGGAGAGTAAAGTAATTTCATATGAGGTGCATTTTCACATGCACACAGAATTATGCAGTCACATTGGTACATACTAGGTGACGTAAGGTGTATAGCATTAAACTTTTGCACATCAGTATGTTGTATGAAAGTAACACTGATTTGGAATAAAAATAAATCTGGAGAGAAGTAAAACTGTGGCAGTATTTTTGCTGGTTTTAAAAATTCTGTTTGAATAATTGCCAAACCCCACCAGTGTGAAGTCTTTTTTTTAAACTGCGAGTATACAGTGTGGTCATTATTGCAAGGTTAATTTGCACAAAGTGAGCTGGCTGTTTTAATCAGCCTCAGTCATTGACAGGATCTCTGTTGGATGCACCTGGGGGTGCTACCAGTGATCGACACCATTCCACTAGACTGTGTTGTAAATCCCTTCGGCCATAGTCCTCTATACAAATGCTTCTGAACAATTTGCAACACTCTAATCAGGAAATGTACATTTTAAATACTGATCTCTTGACTGCTAACAGAAGTATCACACACACTTTATTTTCTCCTTTTGTGTTAAATCTTCAGCCTTATTTATTGTTTACTAATAAATTCTAGCAGGGTCACAGCCTGTAATTGTCGACTCTTTTCTGTTGCCTTCTGTTTTAAGTTCTCGTGTGGATTTGCCTGGTTACTTTGGTGACTGCCATCATGGTGAAGGGGTGGCCTGCATGTTGCAGACTTGGGATGATCTGTTTTTTTTTAAATTTCCTTTGTATTAGGGGTGTTTAAAATTTTTTAATACAGAATATCTGTAGTGAAATTGTGTACAGTGAGACTCTTTGGCGTCGCCCTGTTGCACAGACAAGACGCGAAAAGTCGTGCGTTGTACTGCTATAGGTGTTGATGTCACTTTGAAGTAAAATTTACAAACTGTAGGGTTTTGTAAATTTTTTGTGTATAAAATCCGCTTCATGAACGTACAAGATACTTGTTCCCGATCATGCTGTGTAATTCAAGATGTTAATGAAATCCTAACATACAGGCTCTTTGTTCTGTACAGATGAAATGGCAGAATTTATTAATAAAAAGGTCTGCAGGTTTTTAAACTTTGTCCTTTCCTTTTGAGTTGTTCATTCCTGCATTTTTCTTGTTTAAGTTCAACCTTTGTGGATTTTGACCAGTTTTCTATGTAAATATTCTTGTACTAAAAGTAGAGTTGCCATAGGTTGTGACTGGTGGTGATTTAACCTGAGGATCACCACACCTCACGCAAGGGGCAAAGTTCAGAAGGTCGGGCCTTCATGAATAACCTCAACCAATACGGGAATTGAACCTACACTGTTGGCGTCATTCTGCATCACTAGCCAGCCAGCCAACCAACTAAGCTAAACTATTAAAGGTTCAGCATTGTGTTTCTTTTAGTTTGCAAGCCCACAGGTATGCGCCTTTTCCGTGGTAGTTCTTGTCTCTCTCTCTGTCTGTCGCTCTCACTCACTCTCTCACTCTCTCTCGCTCTCGCTTTCACTCACCCCTCGGGAAGTCACCTGTTCATGCTTTTGATGATTGCTATTGGTTTTGCTTTGCAATTAATACAAAATAGTCTTTAAAACTAACCTACACCTGAAAATAATTTTTAAAATTCTGTTTGATGCTTGGATATGAATCCTGGACCTGCAGTAAAGAGTCTGATGTCTATCATGATTCCACTGCAAACTTGATGTGAGAGCAGTTCATCTATTGCTCTACACGGCAAATTTATTGAAGCAATAGAAAAAGTAAAAGTACTACTCTGCATTGCTGAAACATCGAGACTACCTGTCTCACTTTACAAAACAATATCTTTGCTTTTCCCTCCCCAGAACTTAACTCCCAGTTATTATTTGCTTAATATTCAAGTATTTCTCTCTCTCCCAAGACCTGTCCACTTTCTTCTAAATTATTTACATGATTATAGCAAATTTATTTTTCCATTATCTACATCCTATGGTAGATCTACAGTTATTTCTGAAGCCATTAAGGAAAATCTGAAAATTGTTGCTACAAGTCTTCAGTGAACAAAACTTGCATCAATGGACATGTAGTCTGGCCTCTTGCAGGGAATGAGTACATAGTGGGATTCAAATCTGGCCAAGATGGACTGCTGTTTGAATTCCCTAACCATTAGACAATCTTGATCCATTTTGAAGTAAACATGGGGCCAGAACACATCTGTTCCTATTTGTCAATGATTAGTAAACTGATTTGGTGAAAGTGATGTAGAACATAGACCATTACAGCGCAGTACAGGCCCTTCGGCCCTCAATGTTGCGCTGACCTGTGAAACCAATCTAAAACCCATCTAACCTACACTATTCCAATACCATCCATATGTTTATCCAATGACCCTTTAAATGCCCTTAATGTTGACGAGTCCACTACTGTTGCAGGCAGGGCATTCCACGCCCTTACTACTGAGTGAAGAACCTACCTCTGACATCTGTCCTATATCTATCACCCCTCAATTTAAAGCTATGTCCCCTCGTGCTAGCCATCACCATCCGAGGAAAAAGGCTCTCACTGTCCACTCTATCTAATCCTCTGATCATCTTGTATGCCTCTATTAAGTCACCTCTTAACCACCTTCTCTCTATAGATGCAGCTAATAGGGCTGTAATCGCGATGTTATTCTACAGTTGAGACTAGTGTACAGGAAACAGCTTTATTGTTGCCCCATACCTAGACTTGGAGTGCCCTGCACTGAGTTTGGTTCCTTATTAACAACTAAGCTAAACTATTAAAGGTTTTTAATACCCTTGAGACATTGGAGCGACTGAAGGAGGATAATTTCCCCCTTTTTCCCACCTCTCAATTAATCACAACTAGATGTATTTTAGAGAAGTGATTTAACCCCATTAGGCACTTGTGATTTTAAAGAACAAACACATGTTTTCTGGAAAGTTTAAATCTAAGAGATCAACATTGATTTGCACAATATTTGGAATGCAGTCACAAACAACCGCATGTAATTGCAAAAAGAAGATAGCATGCACTGATGGCTTTTCAGAATAGAATTCCAAACTCACTGTTATTTCTACAGTTTAGTCATTGCAGGCCTGAAAATTCAATTTTGGTTCACTGAAGGAAAAATTAAAGTTGGAGCTTTCTGCTGATGGATTTATAATACTCAAAATAGCAGGTTTCTAGGATTTCCAGTCAAAACTGGTTGATCTTACAGGTGTAAGAAATGTTCCACCTCTCTGCTTAAACATGACTTTTTGTTTTTGAGCAAGAGTCTTCCCTCTGACTTCCTTGTCCCAGACTGACTTCTCTGGGCTGTTAAAATATTAAATACCTGCAATCTTAGGCCAGTTTCTGTCATGTGACCACCGAATCAATGCACTCATTGTCTACACAAATGGCATAAGCCATTGTCACACACAGGTGAATGAATGATGGCCGTTTGCACCTTGTGATAAAGTGGTTCCTTCACACCCCTCTGTTTAAATAGTTTACAGGCACAAAAATCGAAGGTGACTATTGTATCTGAGCTTCTTTAAATATGATGTGGAGATGCTGGCGTTGGACTGGGGTAAACACAGTAAGAAGTCTAACAACACCAGGTTAAAGTCCAACAGGTTTATTTGGTAGCAAACGCCACTAGCTTTCAGAGCGCTGCTCTTTTGTCAGGTGAGTGGAAGTTCTGCTCATAAACAGCAAACAGGTATAGCCAGACAGTGGTAACGGTTAATTTCACGAATGATCACTTGCATTCTGATGTCTCTTCAATGTAAAGTCCTCCAAAAGATCATTTACATTTTAATGATATTCCAGAGGCATGTCCAGACATGTTTGCCCCTGTCTGTACGGAAACCATAAAAGTAAACTGACCGCCAGCCACCCACTGTTCAGGACTCCATTTTGTCAAGGTATATTGTCTGTCTTCTAAGCTCCCTTAAAGTTTAAATGTTTTGTTGTCGCCGTACACTCTCAGGCATATGATGCAAGCAGAACACCTAGTACAAATGTGTCCACCCGAAGTGATGCACAAACTGATCCAAACTTGTTAGTTTATAACTCAAATTAAGTCTTTTGTTTTTCATCCATCAGTGTTTTTAGGAAGGGTAATTGTCTAGAAACGTTTCCCTCCCCAGGTGATGCCTGACCTGATGATTTCTAGCATTTTTTGTTCCTGTTTCAGACTTCCAGAATCCACACTTTTTTGTTCTGTTATTGCTAACAGATACTGCTGCGTTTGCATTCTACTGTTACCCTTGTAATAGAAATCATAGAAACCCTACAGTACAGAAAGAAGCCATTCGGCCCATCGAGTCTGCACTGACCACAATCCCACCCAGGCCCTACCCCCATATCCCTACATATTTTACCCGCTAATCCCTCTAATCTATGCATCCCAGAACACTAAGGGGCAATTCTAGCATAGCCAATCGACCTAACCCGCACATCTTTGGACTGTGGGAGGAAACCGGAGCACCCGGAGGAAACCCACGCAGACACGAGGAGAATGTGCAAACTCCACACAGACAGTGACCCAAGCTGGGAATCGAACCCAGGTCCCTGGAGCTGTGAAGCTGCAGTGCTACTGTGCCGCCATGTGAAAAAGTTTGTGATGGCCATGCTCACTCTGAAGTTGCTGAATTGCATACATGCACAGGAGCTTATGGTGAGGAATTGCAATTTCTACTTCAGATGGTGTGATGGTCCCACAAGGTCAATAAGTGGGTGAAGGCAATCATAAATTACAATTAAAATTATAATGAACTTAACTCCCTTTATTGGTATGGTCCACACATTTGTGATTGTGAAAATGTTAATTAGCTGTACTAATTTACCAAGTACTGATGAAGTATGTTTACAGACATTTTACATATGAACATATGAATTGGAAGCCTGAACCATGGCTGATCTGGTTGTGGCCTCAAATCCACATTCCTGCCTACACCCGATTTCCTTTAATTGCCTTGTTAGTCAAGAAGCTGTCCTTTTTTCATGGGATGGGGGTGTTGCAGGCTAGTCAGCATTTATTGCCCATCCCTAACTGCCATTCAGCAGATGGTGGTGCGTTGCCTGGAACCGCTGTAGTCCACGTAGTGCATGTACACCCACAGTGCTGTTAGGGAAGAAGTTCCAGGATTTTCACCCAGTGACCATGAAGCAACAAGCATTTCCAAGTCAGGATGGTGTTTGGCTTGGAGGGGAACTTCAAAGTGTTGGTGGTGGTTGCGGGTTTAGAAGTTGCTGTCTCGTTGGTAAATTCCTGCAGTGCACCTTGTAGATGGTATACACTGCTGCCAGTGCATCAGTGGTGGAGGGAGTGTATGTTTGTGGATTGAGTGCCAATCAAGCAGACAGCTTTGTCCTTGATGTCGAGCTTCTTGTGTTGCTGGAGCTGCACTTCTCCATGAAAGTATTCCATTGCACTCCTGACATCGGCCTTGTAGATGGTGTACAGGCTTTAAGGGAGTCTGGAGGCCAATTACTTGCCACAGGTTTCCTCGGCGCAGACCTACTCTTGCAGCCACAGTGTTTATATGGTTAGCCCAGTTCAGTTTCTGGTCAATGCTAACCCCCAGCACGTTAATGAGGGATTCATTGTTGGTAATGCCCTTGAATATCAAGTGCTGATGGTTGTTGCTTGGCAGGCTTGAGGCACAATGTTACTTGCCATTTGACAGTCCAAGTCTAGATATTAAAATATAAGCAAAATACTGCGGATGGTGAAATCTGAAACAAAAAGAGGAAATGCTGGAAAATCTCAGCAGGTCTGACAGCATCTGTGGAGAGAATAGAGCCAGCGTTTCGAGTCTGGATGACCCTTCTGAAAATTGGACAAGATTTACATTGAAGGGGGGTGGAGGGTGGCTGTAATTGATAGAAATGGCATAGACAAAAAGACAAAAGTGCAAATGGGAATGATAAAGGCTGAGAATGGTGCTAAGAGCATCCATTAAGAGATTGGAATGTGCAAATAGCAGAACAAAGGTGCACAGTGTAGGAATGTGGCAGTTGGCTGAGGGGGTGGGGACACAAGGTGGAAAGCAAGATTGTAGAAGTGGAAAAATAAGAATATAAAGCAATAAAAATGGATGAATAAGATGAAAAGAAATGAAATAAAATAATAGGGTGGAGGAGGGACTTCATGCTCTGAAGTTGTTGAACTCCATTTCAGTCAGGAAGTTTGTAAAGTACCTAATTGGAAGATGCGTTGCTGTTCCTCCAGTTTGCATTGGGCTTCACTGGAACATTGCAAAAGGCCAAGGATGGACATGTGGACAGGAGAGCAAGGTGGTGTGTTGAAATAACAAGTGATAGGAAGATCTGCATTCTCCTTGTGGATGGACCAAAGGTGTTCTGCAAAGTGGTCACCCAGTCTGTATTTGGTCTTTCTGATGTAGACCGCATTGGGAGCAGTGAATACAATAAACCAGATTGAAGGAGGTGCACGTGAAGCACTGCTTTACCTGAAAGGAGTGTTTGGGCTCTGGGATGGTGAGCAGAGAGGAGGTGAAGGGGCAGGTGTTGTACCTTCTATGATGGCATAGGAAAGTGGGTAAGGTGTTGGGTGTGATGGAGGAGTGGACCAGGGGGTCCCAGAGGGACCAGTCCCTGCAGAATGCTGATATGGGGAGTGAGGGGAAGATGTGTTGAGTCGTTACATCATGCTGGAGTTGGTGGAAATAGCGGAGGATGATCCTTTGAATGCAGAGGCTGGTGCAGTGAAAAGTGAGGACAAGCGGGAATCTTATTCTGGTTCTGGGGAGGGGGTGAGAGCAGTGGCCCGGGAGATGGGTTGGACATATTTGAGAGCCCTGTCAACCACAGTGGATGGAAAACCACGATTTAGGAAGATCGTTTGCCATTTCAACACATCACCCTGCTCTCCACCATCAACATCTGGGGGTTAGCATTGGCCAGAAACTGAATTGGACCAGCCATATAAACTGTGGCTACAAGAGCTGGTCAGAGGTTAGGAACTCTGCAGAGAGAAGCACGTCTCCTGACTCCCCAAAGGCACAAGTCAGGAGTGCAATGGAATACTCTCCTGCTTGGATGAGTGCACATCCAGGACGTGGCATCCCTTCCACAAACATTCACTCCTTTCATCTCTGATGTACAGTGGCGGGAGTGTACACCATCCAGAAGATGCACTGCAGGAAATATCCAATACTCCATAGACAACAGCTTCCAAACCCACAATTGTTGCCATCTGAATGACAAGAGCAGCATATGCATGGGAACACCACCATCTGGAAATTCTCTAAAGCTACACACCATCCTGACTTGGAAATGTATTGCTGTTCCTTCACTGTCACTGGGTCAAAATCTTGGAACTCCCACTCTAACAGCACGGAGAGTGTATCTACGTCATGTTGATCCAGCAGGTGGCAATTGCCATGCAAATCAAATCTCAAAGGGAAACTTGACGAGTTTATAGAAAACGTAGAAACTAAAAGTAGGAGTAGGTCATTTGGCCCTTCGAGCCTGCTCTGCCATTCATTTTGATCATGGCTGATCATGGAATTCAATATCCTGATTCCCCCCCTTACCCCCATATCCCTTGATCTCTTTAGCCCCCAGAGCTATGTCTAATTTCTTGAAATCAGACAACGTTCTGGCCTCAACCACTTTCTGTGGCAGTGAATTCCACACAGTGGGTGAAAGAATTTCTCCTCACCCCAGTCCTAAAAGGTTTACCCCTTATCCTCAAACTATGATCTCTAGTTCTAGACTCCCCACCATCAGGAACATTTTTTGGAATCTACCCTGTTTAACCCTGTTAGAATTTTATAAGATTCTATGAGATCCCTTTTCACTCTTCTGCTTCACCATTCATTGTGATCATGGCCGATCATCCAACTCAGTAGCTTAATCCTCTCCCCCCCCCCCCCGCCCCTTCCTCCATATCCTTTGACACCCTTCACTCTTCTAAATATCAATGAATATAATCCTAACTGACTTAGTCTCTCCTCATACGACAGACATGCCATCCCAGGAATCAGCCTGGTAGACCTTCGCTGTATAGCAAGGACATCCTTCCTCAGATAAAGACACCTCAACTGCACACAATACTCCAGGTGTGGTCTCACTAACGCCCTATACAATTGTAGCAAAACATCCCTATTCCTATACTCAAATCTTCTTCCAGGAAGGCCAACATACCATTTGCCTTTTTTACTGCCTGCTGTACCTGCATGCTTTCTGTCACCATGGGTTCTTCTCCATGGGCCATGGGAATGCCCATAAAGAAGGGTCACCCATGCCCCTATCACTCTCAGCTCCTGCCCCATTACCACCCCACTGGGTTGGTAGGCACTGGGAGGGCACCAGGTTTCACCTAAATGCCTCCACACATGGTGATGGGATTTCCTGAAGCATGTAAATTGCCTACGGAGGTGGGACGTGGTACTTTATTGGCTATCATAACTCTTTGTGTATTGCGATCACAAGAAGATACATGTATTGAATTCAGAAGCCACAAATTCCAGTAACAATTTGGGGATTTATTAACAAAAAACTTAAATACACAAGGTTACATTTACACATTAAAACCTGTCTTACAGAACATTCCCCCTACTTGGTTAGACAAATGTGAAGTTATCCACTTCGGTAGCAAAAAAAGAAGGCAGATTACTATCTGAATGGCCATAAATTAGGAGAGGGGAATGTGTAACAAGACCTGGGGTATCCTTGTACGTTAGTCACTGTGCTGAAGGCAGTAAAAAAGGCAAATAGTATGTCAGCATTCAAAGCGAGAGGATTCGAGTACAGGAGCAAGGACGTCTTGATGCAATTATACAGGGCCTCTATGAGTCCACACCTGGAATACTGTGTGCAGTTTTGGTCTCCTTATCTAAGGAAGGATGTTCTTGCTGTAGAAGGAGTGCAGAGTACGTTTTCTGGATTGATTCCTGTGATGGCGGGACTGACATTTGAGGAGAGATTGAGTTGATTAGGATTGTATTTGCTGGAGTTCAGAAGAATGAGGGGGGAATCTCATCGAAACCTATGAATACTAACAGAACTAGACAGAGTAGATGTGAGAAGGAAGTTCCTGATGATGGGGGTGTCCAGAACCAGGGGTCACAGTCATAGGATACAGGGTAGACCATTTAGGACAGAGAAGAGGAGAAATTTCTTCACCCAGAGAGTGGTCAGCCTATGGAATTCACTACCACAGAAAGTAGTTGAGGCCAAAATATTGTATGTTTTCAAGAAGCAGTTAGATATAGCTCTTGAGGCGAAGGGTGTCAAAGGATATGGAGGAAGGGGCAGGGGGGGGAGAGGATTAAGCTACTGAGTTGGATGATCGGCCATGATCACAATGAATGGTGAAGCAGACTCGAGGGGCCAAATGGCCTACTCCTCCTATTTTCTCTATTTCTTGAAATAACACAGCACCATCGCCCACATCACTGGTATCAATAGCCAACTTGAAATGTTTTGCATAATTAGGTGTGGCCAGAACAGATGTAGTAGTTAGTACAGCTTTAAAGCTGTCAAATGCATTCTAACTTCCCTATAACCATTGGAATTTCCTGTTCTTTTTAAATAATTCAGTCAATTGAGCAGTCACATAAAATCTGGTACAAACTTCCAATAAAATCCACCCATGCCTGGAAATCTCAAAACGTCTGTTTTGGTGTAGCCATTGGGAATTCCACTTTTACTTTTGCATCTCGTGGGGCCACTTGACCAGTCAACAATATGGCCTAAATATGTAACTTGCTGTAGAACATAGAACATTACAGCGCAGTACAGGCCCTTCGGCCCTCGATGTTGCGCCGACCAGTGAAACCAATCTAAAGCCCATCTAACCTACACTCTTCCAATATCATCCATATGTTTATCCAATGACCATTTAAATGCCCTTAATGTTGGCGAGTCCACTACTGCTGCAGGCAGGGCATTCCACGCCCTTACTACTCTCTGAGTGAAGAACCTACCTCTGACATCTGTCCTATATCTCTCACCCCTCAATTTAAAGCTATGTCCCCTTGTGCTAACCATCACCATCCGAGGAAAAAGGCTCTCACTATCCACCCTATCTAATCCTCTGATCATCTTGTATGCCTCTATTAAGTCACCTCTTAACCTTCTTCTCTCTAACGAAAACAACCTCAAGTCCCTCAGCCTTTCCTCATAAGACCTTCCCACCATACCAGGCAACATCCTCTGCACCCTTTCCAATGCTTCCACATCCTTCCTATAATGTGGTGACCAGAACTGTACACAATACTCCAAGTGCGGCTGCACCAGAGCTTTGTACAGCTGCAACATGACCTCCTGGCTCCGAAACTCAATCCCTCTACCAATCTGGATGCCAACTTTCAGGGATCTATGCACATGGACACCGAGATCTCTCTGTTCATCCACACTACCAAGTATCTTTCCATTAGCCCAGTACTCTGTAATCCTGTTACTCCTTCCAAAGTGAATCACTTTTCTGCATTGAACTCCATTTGCCACCTCTCAGCCCAGCACTGCAGCTTATCTATGCCCCTCTGTAACCTGCAACAACCTTCCGCACTGTCCACAACTCCACCGACTTTAGTGTCATCCGCAAATTTACTAACCCATCCTTCTATGCCCTCATCCAGGTCATTTATAAAAATGACAAACAGCAGTGGCCCCAAAACAGATCCTTGCGGTACACCACTAGTAACTGAACTCCAGGACGAACATTTCCCATCAACCACCACCGTCTGTCTTCTTACAGCTAGCCAATTCCTGATCCAAACCGCTACATCACCCTCAATCCCATGCCTCCGTATCTTCTGCAATAGCTTACCGTGGGGAACCTTATCAAACGCTTTGCTGAAATCCATATACACCACATCAACTGCTTTACCCTCATCCATCTCTTTGGTCACCTTCTCAAAGAACTCAATAAGGTTTGTGAGGCACGACTTACCCTTCACAAAACCGTGTTGACTATCCCTAATCAAATTATTCCTTTCTAGATGATTATAAATCCTATCTCTTATAATCCTTTCCAAAACTTTGCCCACAACAGAAGTAAGGTTCACTGGTCTATAATTACCAGGGTTGTCTCTACTCCTCTTCTTGAACAAGGGGACAACATTTGCTATCCTCCAGTCTTCTGGCACTATTCCTGTAGACAATGATGACATAAAGATCAAAGCCAAAGGCTCTGCAATCTCCTCCCTAGCCTCCCAGAGAATCCTGGGATAAATCCCATCCAGCCCAGGGGACTTATCTATTTTCACACTTTCCAGAATTGCTAACACCTCCTCCTTATTAGCCTCAATCCCGTCTAGTCCAATAGCCCGTGTCTCAGTATTCTCCTCGACAACATTGTCTTTTTCCTGCGTGAATACTGATGAAAAATATTCATTTAGCGCCTCTCCTATCTCTTCAGGCTCCACGCACAACTTCCCACTACTGTCCTTGACTGCCCCTAATCTTACCCTAGTCATTCTTTTATTCCTGACATACCTATAGAAGGCTTTAGGGTTTTCCTTGATCCTACCTGCCAAAGACTTCTCATGTCCCCTCCTGGCTCTTCTTAACTCTCTCTTTAGGTCCTTCCTGGCTAACTTGTAACTCTCAAGCGCCCTAACTGAGCCTTCACGTCTCATCTTTACATAAGTCTCCTTCTTCCTTTTCACAAGGGATTCAACTTCTTTAGTAAACCACGGTTCCCTCACTCGACCACTTCCTCCCTGCCTGACAGGTACATACTTATCAAAGACACCCAGTAGCTGTTCCTTGAACAAGCTCCACATTTCAATTGTGCCCATCCCCTGCAGTTTCCTTCCCCAACCTATGCATCCTAAATCTCGCCTAATCGCATCATAATTTCCTTTCCCCCAGCTATAACTCTTGCCCTTTGGTATATACCTATTCCTTTCCATCGCTAAAGTAAACGTAACCGAATTGTGGTCACTATCACCAAAGTGCTCCCCTACCTCCAAATCTAACACCTGGTCTGGTTCATTACCCAGTACCAAATTCAATGTGGCCTCGCCTCTTGTTGGCCTATCTACATACTGTGTCAGGAAACCCTCCTGCACACATTGGACAAAAACTGACCCATCTAAAGTACTCGAACTATAGCGTTCCCAGTCAATATTTGCAAAGTTAAAGTCCCCAATAACAACTGCCCTGTTACTTTCGCTCCTATCCAGAATCATCTTTGCAATCCTTTCCTCTACATCTCTGGAACTTTTTGGAGGCCTATAGAAAACTCCCAACAGGGTGACCTCTCCTTTCCTGTTTCTAACCTCAACCCATACTACCTCAGTAGACTAGTCCTCATCAAACGTCCTTTCTGCCACCGTAATACTGTCCTTGACTAACAATGCCACACCTCCACCCTCTTTTATCACCTTCCGTGCTCTCACTGAAACATCTAAACCCCGGAACCTGCAACAACCATTCCTGTCCCTGCTCTATCCATGTCTCTGAGATGGCCACAACATCAAAGTCCCAGGTACCAACCCATGCTGCAAGTTCACCCACCTTATTCCGGATGTTCCTGGCATTGAAGTATACACATTTCAAACCATCTTCCTGCCTGCCAGTACACTCCTGCGATGCTGAAACCTTATCCATGACCTCACTACTCTCAACCTCCTGTACACTGGATCTACAGTTCAGGTTCCCATCCCCCTGCTGAATTAGTTTAAACCCTCCCGAAGAGCATTAGCAAATTTCCCCCCCCCAGGATATTGGTATCCCTCTGGTTCAGGTGTAGACCATCCCGTTTGTAGAGGTCCCACCTACCCCAGAATGAGCCCCAATTGTCCAGGTATCTGAATCCCTCCCTCCTGCACCATCCCTTTAGCCATGTGTTCAATTGCTCTCTCTCCCTATTCCTCTCCTCACTATCACGAGGCACGGGTAACAAACCAGAGATAACAACTCTGTTTGTTCTCGCCCTCAGCTTCCACCCTAACTCCCTGAATTTCTGCCTTACATCCCCATCCCTTTTCCTACCTATGTATTGGGTGCCTATGTGAACCACGACTTAGGGCTGGTCCCCCTCCCCCTTAAGGATCCCGAAAACACGATCCGAGACATCACGGACTCTGGCACCTGGGAGGCAACACACCAACCGCGAGTCTCTCTCGTTCCCATAGAATCTCCTATCTGTCCCCCTAACTATGGAGTCCCCAATGACTAATGCTCTACTCCTCTCCCCCCTTCCCTCCTCAGCAACAAGGACAGACTCTGTCCCAGAGACCTGTACCCCATAGCTTACCCCTGTTAAGTCCCCCCCCTCAACAGTATCCAAAATGGAATACTTGTTATACAGAGGAACAGGGGATCCAGGGAATCGCTGCTCTGACTGCTTCTTACCCCTTCTAGCCGTCACCCACATATCATAATTTCTAGCAGTAGCTACCTCCCTGTAGCTTCTATCTATAGCTGCCTCTGCCTCCCGAATGATCCTGAGTTCATCCAGTTCCAGCTCCAGATCCCTAACACGGTCTTCAAGGAGCTGGAATTGGGTGCACTTCCTGCAGGTGTATTCAGCTGGGACACTGGTGTCCCTCACCTCAAACATCCTACAGGAGGAACATTGCACTGCCTGCACTGACATCCCTGCTACTTCCCTTACTAAGAAACGAAAGAGAGAGAGAAAAAAAGCTTACCTGCTCTCACTCCGAGTCTTTTTTTTAGGTTGGGGGGGGGGGGGGGGGGGACACTCTACAGGTGTAGAGTCTCGGGTTACCTCCCCGTTCAAATTTATTGGGCAAAAAAAAAACCTTCCCAGGCCTCCCCGCGGCCTACTTCCGGTTTCCTGTTTAACTGAAAAAAAAACTCCGCTAAAAAGTAAGGTAAAAAAAAAATCACTCTTGTCCTCAGCCACTACTGACACGAATCACTCCCTCTCTACTCTGCTCCGGTGGAACAATGAGGTCGATCCTCTAAGGTAAGTAACTTTTAAAGAAAAAAAAACCTTCCCAGGCCTCCCCGCGGCCTACTTCCGGTTTCCTGTTTAACTGAAAAATAAAATCACTCTTTTTGCCCTTTCGCAAATTCACTTTTAACCAAGTTTACATTGGCTTCCTGCAGGCGATCAAACAATTACTTTAAATGTTGCAAATGCGCCTCCCTCATTTCACTGAATACTACAAAGATATCAATATAAACAGCACAATTACTCGGTCCTTGAATTATTCTCTTAATCTCTGAAAAGTTGCTGGCGCAACCAAATACAAAAGCTGATATATCTTTCGCTCTTTCTAATAATGGTACTTGCCAATATCCTTGCAGCAAATCGGTTTTTGTGATAAACACTGGCTGTCTCACATTCTCAATATAATCCTCTAACTATGGAATAGGATCTGAATCCACTTTTGTTATTGGGCGCACTTAGTGGTAATCGATGCACAGTCTTTCTGATCTATCTGGTTTCAGCACCATCACGATGGGTTAACTCCAATTACTGCAACTGGGCTCTATGATGTCATCCTGAAACATAAATTCAATTTTCTTTTGCAGTTGACCTAATATTATTGGATTTAATATATAGGGGTGTTACCATATTGATACTGAGTTCCTCACTTTCAGATAATGTACAGCTAAGTCTGTTTTCCTCAGCTTATTTCCACATTAGCTCTTTCAAATCACTGACACATTTCTGCAGGTAACTTGGTAACACAGTTAGATTACTAAGCATTTCCTCATTGTCCAACTTAATTAGAGGAAAGTCAATTTCAGAATCCTTCATTCCAACCCTCCTTCCCTTATTTATAAATACCAGTATCTTCTCCTGGTTTTTCTCCCTGACAAAAGTATTTTTAAAGCATATTACGTTCTCTGATTCTTTTTCCTATCTGGGGTATATACTAAATAGTTTATACGTCACTCAGTCTCTTCTATCTGGTTATGTCCACTAAACCTTACCTTGAATGGTTTGCCTGACTCTGGCAACAATGCTAACAGGTTTTCCCCAGCCACAAAACTATGATCCTTTGCCCTTCTACCCATATTTGCCTTCATCACTGTTTGTGATATATTTAAATGTTCCCCAGCTAACTCATCTGGTCTACTCAATTATTCTCTGAATTTTGTCACATAATCCAGGAGTGTAGTTTCAGAAGTTTGACTTACTAATTTCTCCTGAATCAACTCGAGTGGTCCCTTATTTCATGATGATAAACCAACTAAAATGGACTGAATCCTGTTTTCTCTATAGGAGCATCTCTAAAAGCAAACAACAAGAATGGGGTCCCTGGATCTCAGTTCTGAGGGTAGCATTGACTATATGCTCTCACCATAGTCTGATTCGACCTCTCTAAGGCACCTTGTGATTCAGGGTGATAGGCTGAAGCCTTAAACTGTTTTATTCCCAAGCTTTTCATTACTTTAAATAGCTGTGACGTGAAATTCAAACCCTCATCTGGCTATGTATTGTAGTGATCCATATCTTGCAAAGAATTTGGCCAACTCCTCTACAATTCCCTTTGCTGAATACTTCCTAAAGGTATCACTTCTGGAAATCTGTTGGATGTATCCATGATTGTCGGCAAATATTGGTTTCCACTCGAAGGAAGGGATCCTACAAAATCAATCAGGACCCTGTTAAAAGATTCCTCAAACACTTGAATTGGAATTAAAGGTGCAGGTTTCATTACTGCTTGAAGTTTTCCTGTCACGTGATGTGTGACGTGTTTTACAACATTTGACTATATCTTTGACTATATCTAGGGGCCAATAGAAATGTTTTGGTATTATAGCTTGAGTTTTCCTAATTCGTAATTGCCCAGCCATTGGAATTTCATTAGCCACCCCAATGTTTTATTTTGGTACCCAGGTAGTATCACTATTGGTGCACTACTGCTCACTTTTCATTGGCCAGAATATGAGGCAGTCTCCATCAACTCATTATTTTTAAGTTAGTAACACTCTGGAATGCATTCTGCCTCAGTTTAAGATTAAGCTGACTGGAATAAGTGCCTGATGTCTGGATCTTGCTGCTGTAAACTCTACTAATTTCACTGAACTGAATACTTCAGTCTTATTCTCTCCAATCATTTCTTTCTGAGTAATCTTCTCAAAGACAGATCCAGCTAACTGAATTTCAGTATCCTCCCCTTTTCAGAGTTTATTTATTATTGTCACAATTAGGCTTACATTTACACTGCAATTAAGTTACTGTGAAAATCTCCTAGTCACCACACTCTGATGCCTGTTTGGATACACTGAGCAAGAATTTAGCATGGCCAATGCACCTAACCAGTACATCTTTCGGACTGTGGGTGGAAACCGGAGCACCTGGAGGAAACCCATGCAGACACTGGGAGAACGTGCATTCTCCGCACAAACAGTGACCCAAGCCAGGAATTGAATCCGGGTCTCTAGCACTGTGAGGCAGCAGTGCTAAGCACTGTGCCACTATGCCCCCTGTCATTTAAATTCTTCTTCTTCCTGTTTAGACTTGTGAGCGTGTCACCTTATCACAGCACCATCTGGAAACAACCCAGGATGCTCTTTCTGCAAAATCTGTTAGTTGTGTCACAATGGGCTGCTCTACTACTGTAGGCATCATCAACACTTGTAACCCAGCAATATAATTTCCTATGATAAACTGAACTCCTGCAATGGGCTATTTTCCATTACCTCAAAAATCACTTCTCCTGTTTTCAGATTATTTCTTAAATTTACGTTACACAATGGAATAGGTTTGGCATCTCTATGAATTCCACTGATTAATACTCTTTCCTACAATACCCCTTCTGGACAGCAGATAGCACTATCCCATAACATTAAGGACTGACCAATCGCCGTGTCCCTCCAAATTCAAACATTTTTTTCCTGCTCTTCCCTATACACGTCAATATACTTTCCCTTTGCATTTTAAATCTGAAAATATCTCTGTAACCTACCCTTCAAATTTCCCTTGGGTAGATTGTGAACACATTCCCACTTCTCTATTACTAATCCCTTCCTGTCCACTTGTGAAAAAGCTATTGGCTTGTGTTGTAACAAAGTCTCAGAGCCCACAGTACTCCTACTCTCAGAAATTTCTGACTCCCTATTACTACAATAGGACTTCCATTTAGCCTCCAACAATTTTACCTCATGTGTCCAGTCTTATTACAAAGGTAACATATTACTTTCTTTCCTTCAGCTTTATGTTCTACCTTTCCAACTTTAGGAAACTGGCATCCTTTGGCTTGTTCCTTGGTACTAACATTTTTACCCTCACCAGGTTTCCTATGTCTCTAGTTTCCATGCTGATTTCCATATAACCCTTCTGTTTGTTTGTGTGAAACATTGTATAGCTAAATCAACAGCTTCCTTGATCTTGACTGCAGCTGTTCAAGACGACAGCTTACCACCATTTTCTCAAGGGCAATTAATTAGCATAATTAAGGACCCCACACACCCTGGACATTCTTCTACTTTCTTCTGTCAGGAAAAAGATACTAAAGTCTGAGGAGAAGTACCAACCGACTCAAAAACAGCTTTTTTCCTGCTGCCATCAGACTTTTGAATGGACCTACCTTGCATTAAGCTGATCTTTCTCTACACCTTAGCTATGACTGTAACACTACATTCTGTACTCTCTCGTTTCCTTCTTTATGAACGGTATGCTTTGTATCGCACGCAAGAAACAATACTTTTCACTGTATACTAATGCATGTGACAATAATAAATCAAATCAAAATCAACGGGCAATGAATGGTGGCCTAGCCACTGATGAATTTTTTAAAATGTTCTAAGAAGAAATACAAACCCCCAACAATTAATAGACAGAGAAATTCACATTTTAACCAAAAATAATGTACATAAAGTGAAATTAAACAAAGCAAGCACTACTAACTTAGCACTGTAGCTTATAAAGACATATGCTGTAAACTCAGCACTCCTTTTTACTTAGCAACCCCAAGAGTTTCCTTATCATTCACGATCTTGAGGGTTCATTAATTTTCTTAGGAACAATCCAAAGATACGTCACAGTCCTCTGGAATTTACTTTCATTCTCCTTGGTATTCCAGCTATTCCTGGAGGCATAAATTATGGGAATCCTTCCATTAGCTTTTAGATAGGCAATACTCCAATTTTTCTTTCCAGACCTCATAACTAGGGATTCTTCAGCTCCTTGTCTGGGCTTTGTGCAGATGTAGATTGATTTTCCCCAGTCTGTTCCTACAGCTTCTGTGCAGCTCCTTCCAAGCCAGCCAATCAAGCTGACTGCTTTTTGCCACAAGGTTCTATGAAGACCACTGTAAATTTCTTCTACTAGCCGCAAGCCAGACCAAAACTTCCAACTATTTTTCCTCATAATACCCAAACTGAACTACCTACTTCTGTCACAGATAAATTAAACAAAATAATCTTCTAGCCAAGGCTTCATCCTGAATGACTATTTCTGTAAGAAGTCTCACAACACCAGGTTAAAGTCCAACAGGTTTATTTGGTAGCGCAAGCCACTAGCTTTCGGAGCGCTGCTCCTTCATCAGGTAAGTGGGAGTTCTGTTCACAAACAAGGCATATAAAGACACAAACTCAATTTACAAAATAATGGTTGGAATGCGAGTCCTGTCTTTCATCTTACTAAAATTAAACACTTTACGCTTCTGTGTAAAATTTAATTTGCCATGTCTCAACATTTTACCAGTCTTTCTATGTTCCCTTGAAGTCTGTCACTATTTCCACGGTTTACAACATTTCTGTGCTTTATGTCCTCTGCAAATTTTGAAATGATGCTCTGATCAGATTATTATGTGTCAAACAGAGCAGTGGTCCTATCTTTCACCCTCCATAGACTTGAGCTCACCTGAAGCTCTGCTGTCTGTATCCTAACTTGCACCAAGTTTTGTTTTCTTGTCAGCTATCTACTCGCTGACCTATATTATTGGTTCCCAGTCTGGCAATAAGTCAACCTTAAAATGTTCACTTTTGTTTTTAAATTCCTTCATGGCCTGGCCCCTCCCAATGTCTGTAACCTTCTCCTACCCCACTATCCTCTGAGATATCTGAAGTTCTCCAGTTCTGGGTTCCTCAATGTCACTGATTTTAATCATTCCACCACTGGAAATCATGCCTTCAGCTAAACCTAAACTCCAGCATTTCCTCCATAAAACCTTTTCATTTCACTCTGGTATTTTCAGATGCTTCTTAACACCTGTCCCTTTGGCCACCTGTCCTTCTCATTAGGCTCAAGTGCTTTATTTTGTATGATTACTGTCAGGAAAACAAGAGTTTGTTTTTTTTTCTTTTGTAATATCTCATATTCTCATAAACCAAAAAACTGGCTTGTAGGGATGTGACCGGTTTAATTAGATTAGAGGCAGAAAAACTGCAAAGGTCAAATATCAATGAGAAGGTGTAAAGGTAGTTGATATGGTGATGAACAAAGGAAACCTGGAGCACCTAAATAAAAATATTGCACAAGGCAACAAAAGAAGGTGGCCATTGTATTTCAAAGAGGAACATATACCAATCGAAAGATTGTAAATAGATGAAGAAAGATGAGGTAAATGTACTCTTAGCCATAAAGTTAAAAAAATTGGGGAAAAGGGAACTTCTAAAGGATTGTAGGAAACAATAGAGAGTAAGATCAAAAGGGGGAAACAGATTTAAGAAAACATTAATGTTCTGTGTGTGTGTGGTGTGGCGGGGAGCTGGGGGTGGGGGGGGAATAGCTGGTGAGATCTCAAAGAAGGCAAAGTACTCTCAGATAACACCCTAAGAATAGCAGGGCATTGAGTGGTAAAGTTACTGGAGTTTTATAGATAAGGACTGTAGTCATCCAAAGGGGACTTTAGCGTTTTGGAAAGGTTTTTTAAAAATAAAACCTACTGTTAGCTGTGTCAAAATATTCCCGTGTTTTAAACATATTTTTCTTTTCTTTATTTTTAATAGATGTTTAATTTTAATATAAAATCACTACAATTGGTCTGAGAAGTTACTTCCTGATTTCAGAAGACATCCTCAAAATACACAAATTGCAAAAGCAGTCTGGCAGCTGTTTCAAGTTTCCCTTTGGGATTTGGGCAGCTGGCACTGCTGTGCCATAACAAAATTGGAAGCTCTTTGTGGGATTTAAAATTCCTTGGAATTGATGAGTTAAAGGCAATAAGAGTGAGGAAAATACTGAACCAGGAGTGGTATTGTGAGATTTTAAAGTGGGAGACTGCAAAATGGTTTTGACAATTGCTAAGACTTTTTGAGAGTAGAAGATATAACTGTAGGTGGATTACAAAGGTGAATCAAGTTAAATTAACAGAATTAGCGGATATGTTAGAGTTACCTGCAGGGGTAAGGAAAACAGACATAATTGAAAGAATAGCACAGAATTTGAAATGTAACAAAATACCCAAAAGACCAAGTTCTCAAAGGAGGCACTTGAATCAGCTAAGATTCAATTGCAAATGAAAAAAACTTGAATCGGCAGAAAAGAAAAGAGACAAAGGTAGAGCAATGAGAAAGCAAGAAAGGGAGGCAAGCAAAAAAGAAAAGGAGAGAGAATGTGCCTTTCAAAGTGAAAAAGCAGAAAGACAAGAGACAGAAAAATGTCGGGAAATGAAATTGGAAAGAGTGAAGTTAGAAAAAGAGGAAAGAGAAAAGAAGAGAGACAGAGAATTCTAACTGAGAAGGCTGACAATTAAAGGAGAGACATCAGAAGATGGGGAAGGACTTATTTCCAGATCAGAGCCCAGTGGGAGATGTTTAAATTTGTACATGCTCTTCCAAACTTTAAGGAAAGTGATGTGGAAGCACTCTTTATTTCGTTTGAGAAGATAGCTAAACAGATGAAATAGCCAAGATAAATTAGTGGATAGAGCTCATGAGGTATAGGTATCTGTATCAGAAGAGACATTTGGGGAATATGATGCAGTAAAACAGGCTATTCTGAGTGCATATGAGTTGGCTCCAGAGAACAGTCTGATAAATTTATATTGAATTTGAGAAATGCAAACAAAATCATTTTGACTGGTAGATGAGGGCATTACAATAGAGGTAATATATGAAGCTCTTAGAGAAATAATTCTTTTGGAAGAAATTAAAGATTCACTTCTTCAGTAGTAAGAACCCATGTGGAGAAACAGAGGGGTAAAACAGCTGGACAATTTGATTTGATTTGATTTATTATTGTCACATGTATTAACATGCAGTGAAAAGTATTGTTTTTTGCGCGCTATACAGCCAAAACATACCGTTCATAGAGAAGGAAACGAGAGAGTGCAGAATGTAGTGTTACAGTCATAGCTAGGGTGTAGAGAAAGATCAACTTAATGCAAGGTAAGTCCATTCAAAAGTCTGACAGCAGCAGGGAAGAAGCTTTTCTTGTGTCGGTTTGTACGTGACCTCAGACTTTGTATCTTTTTCCCAACTGAAGAAAAAATGTCTGGGGTGCGTGGAGTCCTTAATTATGTTGGCCGCTTTGCTGAGGCAGCGGGAAGTGTAGACAGAGTCAATGGATGAGAGGCTGATTTGCGTGATGGATTGGGCTACATTCACGACCTTTTGTAGTTCCTTGCGGTCTTGGGCAGAGCAGGAGCCATACCAAGCTGTGATACAACCAGAAAGAATGCTTTCTATGGTGCATCTGTAAACGTTGGTGAGAGTTGTAGCTGACATGTCAAATTTCCTCAGTCTTCTGAGAAAGTAGTGGCGTTGGTGGGCTTTCTTAACTATCGTTTGGCATGGCATAGGGGGACCAGGACAGGTTGTTGGTGAACTGGACACCTAAAAACTTGAAGCTGTCGATCCTTTCTGCTTTGTCCCCATTGATGTAGACAGGGGCATGTTCTCCTTTACGCTTCCTGAAGTCGATGACAATCCCCTTCGTTTTGTTGACATTGAGGGAGAGATTATTGTTGCCGCATCAGTTCACCAGATTCTCTATCTGTATTCTGTCTCGTCATTGTTTGAGATCCGACCCACTATGGTGGTGTCGTTAGCAAACTTGAAAATCGAATTGAAGGGAAATTTGGCCACACAGTCATAGTTGTATCAGGAGTATAGTAGGGGGCTGAGAACACAGCCTGGTGGGGCACAGGTATTGAAGATGATTGTGGAGGAGGTGTTGTTGCCTATCCTTACTGATTGTAGTCTGTGAGTTAGGAAGTTCAGGATCCAGTCACAGAGGAAGGTGCCGAGGCCCAGGCACTGAGTTTGGAGGTGAGTTTCGTGGGAATAATGGTGTTGAAGGCTGAGCTGTAGTCAATAAATAGGAGTCTGACATATGTGTCCTTGTTATCTAGGCGTCCAGGGTTAAGTGCAGGGCCAGGGAAATGGCATCTGCTGTGGACCTGTTGCAGCTGTAGGCAAACTGTAGTGGATCCAGATAGTCTGGGAGGCTGGAATTTGTGCCATGACTAACCTTTCGAAGCACTTCATAATGATGGATGTCAGAGCCACCGGCCGAAGCAGCAGAGATGGCAGATGATTATGAGCTGGTCCATAGACCAGAAACTGTTTTGACACCCTTTTAAATGCAAAAATGGGGAGGTGAAAGGAAGGCAGATAGTTGAGGAAGAGAAGGAACAGTTAGAGATTTGAGGGAAATTTCACCTCAGACTAGAAAGGAAGGTGCTGATGTTGGAAGTGACATGAGAAAGCTGAAATGTTTTCATTGTGATAAGGTTGGTACATAAAATTAATGTGCTGGCGGGTTATATGCAGGAAAAGTTGTGAGTTCAGGGGCTTTAGGGCAAGGCAAACCAGTGAGTTTTGTGCAAGGGGAAAGAAAGGGCAGGTATTATGCTGAAAATATGTCACAAGCTACCCAATGGAATGTTGAAAGGCAGGCTACAGAAATGTACAAGGATTTTATAAGTGAGGAGATAGTCTTTCCATGGCCTGAATTTTACCCCTGGGGCATGCCCAAATTCAGTGCAGGAGGGAGTGGATGTGAAACTCCCTCTATCTCGAGATGACATTGTTAATATAATATTAGACAAGTAGCCAGTTAAGGCCCACCCAGTGTGTAATGCATCTGTCAGTTTGGTCTCTGTGCAGGCGGCAGCAGGAAAACATCCAATGAGGGCCTGGTTGGGGGGGAGCGGTTGAAACCAGAGGAGGCAGCTCCCTGAATGCTGCCAGAAGTTGTCAGGGAGACTAAGGAGCTGTGTTGCTGAAGATCAATAATTTTACTGCAGTGCCACAAAAGGTTCAATAATCTCCTGTGTTTGGCAAGGGTAAGTGCAGCAATGGCATCGACCTTTGATGGAAAGAGTAGTCAGGTGTCCATTCCCCCATGCATTCAGGTGTCTTAATGATGGTGTCAACTGGCACTGAAGTCTGCCCTGCCAAGGCTGAACTGTCAACACAAGAGACCACAGTGCATTGGAGGGGGGAGGTTTGCCACAGTGAAATGGCCCACTTGGCACAGTGGTCAGCACTGTAGCCTCACAATGCAGGGATTCGGGTTTGATTCCCGGCTTGGGTCATTGACTGTGTGGAGTCTGTACATTCTCCCCATGTCTACGTGGGTTTCCTCCAGGTACTCCAGTTTCCTTCCACAGTCCAAAAGATGTGCTGGTTAGGTGCATTGGCCATGCTAAATGCCATGCCTCAGTGTGCCCGAACAGTCACTGGAGAATGGCAGCTAGGAATTTTCACAGTAACTTCATTGCAGTGTTGATGTAAGCCTACTTTGTAGCATTAATAAATAAACTTTAAAAACATGAATTCCCGTGTGAGAGGAATGCTCCTCAAGGAAGATGGAACGCTGAAGAGACTTTCCATTGTCTGGTCAGGAGAAGACAAGTCACAATAGTACGGAGTGCCACCCAACTGGCTTAGGAGTTCTCAATCTCTTGGTCCTGACCAGAAGTGAGAGTGAGCAAAGCCGGAGAGGAAAAAGAGCAAGAGAAAGCGTGAGACTGAGAGTGGAGCCGGGAGATAAAAGAGCGAGACTGAGAGCGGATATAAGAGCGCCATTGGTGAGGAGTCACTGAGGAGCATTTGGGAAAACTCAGCCTGGTCACCGTAACTGCGGATGGAAGTGATTGCAGAGGACCTCATACTCAACTGGAGGAAGAGCAGTCAACAAACGCCAGTTTAGAAAGTGACTTGGGACCAACCAAAGTAGTTGATTGGTGAGTAAGTTGTGGTGAGTATTTTCAATCCATTAAAGTAATTAATTGTTAAATACTGAGGTAGGTAATGGAAGTGTTTGGTAAGAAACAATGTTCCTAACTAAATCCCAATGTGAGAAGGGTGATATACTAAACCGGTCAACAAATTGAGGCTTGATGGATTGAACTTAAAAATAAAAAAAGGGGCAGGCACACCGCTGGGAGTATACTACAGATGCCCAAATAGTGAAAGGGAGAGAGAAGAACAAATATGTAGGCAAAGTCTGAGGTCACGTACCAGCCGACTCCTTAAGATCCTTTGAATGGACCTACCTTATATTAAGTTGATCTTTCTTTACACCCTAGTTATGACTGTAACACTACATTCTGCACTTTCTCCTTTCATTCACTTTGAACGGTATGCTTTGTCTGTATAGCATGTAAGAAACAACACTTTTCACTGTATACCAATACATGTGACAATAATAAATCAAATTAAGTCAAAAGAGGGCATAGAAGGAAACTTTAACTATTCCAATATCAACTAGGATTCAAACAATATACGGGGCACTGCATTGTCAAGAGATTAAAATTCAAGGTAGATTGAACATCTGAAACTTGAAGAAGGGACTGAAATGAACTTTATTATGAACACAGCAAGCAAACCTGTGTATATTATCAAATTAATGCATGCATTTTATAATCTAATAGGTTGGTTTATAGAGATAATTAGTAATTCATGCAAAAGGGGTTAAGGAAATGAAGCTGTTTTATAATTATGATGGTTAGTTTTCCAAAAAAGATAGAGGTGTCCAGAAAATGATAATTTTTTTCTCTTGTAAATCACTCTCATTTTCTCATATACTAGGAAACAAGCTTGTGGGGGTGTGACTGGTTTAATTGTAGAGTCATAGAGGTTTACAGCATGGAAACAGGCTCTTCGGCCGAACTTGTCCATGCCATCCTTTTTTTTTAAACCCCTAAGCTAATCCCAATTGCCCGCATTTGGCCCATATCCCTCTATACCCATTTTCCCCATGTAACTGTTTAAACGCTTTTTAAAAGACAAAATTGTACCCACCTCTATTACTACCTCTGGCAGTTTGTTCCAGACACTCACCACCCTTTGTGTGAAAAAATTGCCCCTCTGGACCCTTTTGTATCTCTCCCCGCTCACCTTAAACCTATGGTGAAGGTGGCACCGAACTGTCTCGCAGTAGGTTGCTAAGATGGCAGAGAATGGAGTGGCTCAAGAAATAACTCAGTTGGAGAAGAAAATATGTGAACAGATTGAATATTACTTTGGTGATCACAACTTGCCACGCGATAAATTTCTCAAAGAACAGATCAGGTTGGATGATAGTTGGGTACCTCTGGAAACGATATTAAATTTAACAGGTTAAATTGTCTGACAACAGATTTCACTGTAATAGTTGAAGGACTCAAGAAATCAAAAAGTGGACTTCTGGAAATAAGTGAAGATAAAACCAAAATTTGTCGTTCCCCAAGCAAGCCTCTTCCTGAATTTGAGGAGTACAAAAACTCTGTGAAATCTGTATATGTTAAAGGCTTTCCCACAAGTGCCATACGAAGTGTAGAGGCTGGGGACGAGCTTGGGACTGGGACAAGGCTGGCAAAGAAGAAGAGCACTCTGGGGGAGGATGACCTCACTGGGCCTGGAGGTCTGGAGTGCTTCTACTTCAATGCAAGGAGCGTAGCAGGTAAGACAGACGAACTTAGGGCCTTAATGCTCACGAGGAATTTGGATGTGGTTGCGGTGACAGAGACTTGGTTGAAAGAGGGACAGGACTGGCAGCTGAATATTCCGGGGTACAAGAGTTTAAGGCGAGACAGAGGAGGGGCCAAAAGAGGTGGGGGAGTAGCAGTATTAGTTGGAGAGCATATTACAGCGGTGCAGAGGGAGGACAATTCAGAGGGGTCGTGTAATGAGTCACTCTGGGTGGAGCTTAGAAACAGGAAGGGCGCAGTCACTATGTTGGGGGTGTACTACAGGCCCCCCAACAGCCCAAAGGAAGTGGAAGAGCGGATATGTCAGGAGATACTAGATAGGTGCAGGAAAAATAGGGTTGTTGTAGTGGGAGACTTCAATTTCCCTGGTATAGACTGGAAATCGCTGAGAGCAGGGACTCTGAATGGGGAGGAATTTGTAAAATGCATTCAGGAGGGTTCTTTGGAACAATATGTAGATAGCCCGACTAGAGAGGGGCTATACTGGACCTCGTACTGGGGAATGAGCCCGGTCAGGTCTTCAAAGTTTCGGTAGGGGAACATGTGACAAATAGTGACCACAATTCTGTTAGCTTTAGGATAGTGATGGAAGAGGATGAGTGGTGTCCCAAGGGTAAGGTGTTGGATTGGGGGAAGGCTAACTTTAGTGGGATTAGGCAGAAATTGGCAGCTCTTGATTGGGAGAGGCTGTTTGAGGGTAAATCCACATCTGGCATGTGGGAGTCTTTTAAGGAACAGTTGTTAGGGCTACAGGACAGGCATGTGCCTGTAAAAAAGAAGGATAGGAAGGGTAGGATTCAAGAACCGTGGATAACCAGGGAAATTGAGGGACTGGTCAAAAAGAAAAGAGAGGCGTATGTTAGGTCCAGGCAGCTAAAAACGGAGGGAGCTCTGGAGGAGTACAAAGAAAGTAGGAAAGAACTCAAACGGGGAATTAGAAGAGCAAAAAGGGGTCACGAAATGTTCTTGGCAGACAGGATTAAGGAGAATCCCAAGGCATTTTATTCATACGTTAGGAACAAAAGGGTTGTCAGGGAAAAAATCGGACCTCTCAGGGACAAAAGTGGGGAATTATGCTTGGAGCCCAAAGAAGTAGGGGAGATCCTAAATGAATACTTTGCGTCGGTATTCACAAAGGAGAGGGATGTGTTGACTGGGAGTGTCTCGGAGAGGAGTGTTGAACCGTTGGAGAAAATCTCCATTACAAAGGAGGAAGTGTTAGGTTTGTTAGAGAATATAAAGACTGACAAATCCCCAGGGCCTGATGGAATCTATCCAAGGCTGCTCAGGGAGACGAGAGATGAAATCGCTGGGCCTCTGACGCAAATCTTTGTCTCGTCACTGGACGCAGGTGAGGTCCCAGAGGATTGGAGGATAGCTAATGTGGTCCCGTTATTTAAGAAGGGTAGGAAGGATAACCCGGGAAATTATAGGCCGGTGAGCTTGACGTCCGTGGTCGGGAAGTTGTTGGAGAAGATTCTTAGAGATAGGATGTATGCGCATTTAGAAAGGAATAAACTCATTAACGATAGTCAGCATGGTTTTGTGAGAGGGAGGTCATGCCTCACTAACCTGGTGGAGTTTTTTGAAGAAGTGACCAAAATGGTTGACGAGGGAAGGGCCGTGGATGTCGTCTATATGGACTTTAGTAAAGCGTTTGACAAAGTCCCTCATGGCAGGTTGGTGAAAAAGGTTGGATCTCATGGGATAAAGGGGGCGGTGGCTAGATGGGTGGAGTTCAATCCTGATAAATGCGAAGTGATGCATTTTGGTAGAAATAATGTAGGGAGGATATCAGACGGACATATTTTACACAGAGGGTGGTGGGGGCCTGGAATGCGCTGCCAGGCAAGGTGGTGGAGGCGGACACACTGGGAACGTTTGAGACTTATCTAGATAGCCATATGAACGGAGTGGGAATGGAGGGATACAAAAGAATGGTCTAGTTTGGACCAGGGAGCGGCGCGGGCTTGGAGGGCCGAAGGGCCTGTTCCTGTGCTGTATTGTTATTTGTTCTTTGTTCTTAATGAAATTAAGGACTGGTTTGATGAAACTGGGCCTGTGTAAAACATACAGATGAGAAGGACATTGCAGAGACAATTTAAGGGATCAGTATTTGTGATCTTTGACAGTACAGATTCTGCCACAAAATTTGTAGAAATGCCGGGTCTGAAATACAAGGACAATGACATGATTGTGCTTTTCAAAGTAGCTTATTTTGTAAAGAAATCTGAAGAAAGGAAGCAGCATAAAATAGCAAAAAAACAAAAAAATGAGAATTGTATTGGAGCAAAAGACTGCAAAGGTCAAAGATCAATGAGAAGGTGTGAAGGTAGTTGGTTTGATATGACAATGAACAGAGAAAACCTGGAGCGCTTAAATAAAAATTTACACAATGCAATGAAAGAAGTAATTTGAAAATGATTGTTGTATTTCAATGGGGAACATATACAAATTGAAAGATTGTAAATCGATGAAGAAAGATAGGGTAAGTGTACTTTTAAAATATAGTCACCATAAAGTAAAAAAATTGATCAATTTTGGGAACTTCTAAGAGATTGTAGGAAACCATAGAGGGTAAGATGAAAAGAGGAAAACAGATTAAAGAAAACAAGTAAGACTATGTGCGTGGGGTAGCTGGTGAGATCGCAAAGAAGACAGAGGTGTGGACGAAACCAGACTGGGAGTACCAGTTTGCTGTCACCCTCAAAGAACACTCTAAGAGTAGCAGGGCATTGTGTTGTAAAGTTACTGGAATTTTATAGATTAAAAAACCTATAAGGACTGTTGTCATCTAAAGGGGGGGTTTCGTTCTGAGTTATTTAAACCAAGATCTGTTTGAAAAGATTTTTAAAAGTACTGTTAACTGTGTTAAGGTATTCTTGTATTTTCAGTGTAACTTTTTTTCATCACTTTTAATAAATGTTTATCGTTAATATAAAATCATCATAATTGGTCAGCGAAGTGACTTCTGATTTCAGAAAACTTCCTCATTACACACAAATTGCAAAACTGGTCAGGTAGCTATTCGAATTTCCTTTTCAGATTTGGGCAGTGGGCACTTACCATCTGCTGTGGAATAACACAAACACTCCACTGATAGCTTTCTATAGGTATGTCAGGAGTAAAAGAATGACTAGGGTAAGATTAGGGCCAGTCAAGGACAGTAGTGGGAAGTTGTGCGTGGAGTCTGAAGAGATAGGAGAGGCACTAAATGAATATTTTTCGTCGGTATTCACACTGGAGAGGGACAGTGTTGTTGAGGGGAGTACTGAGATGCAGGTTGTTGGACTGGATGGGATTGATGTTCATAAGGAGGAGGTGTTAGCAATTCTGGAAAGGGTAAAAATAGACAAGTCCCCTGGGCCGGATGGGATTTATCCTAGGATTCTCTGGGAGGCTAGAGAGGAGATTGCAGAGCCTTTGGCTTTGATCTTTGTGTCGTCATTGTCTACAGGAACAGTGCCAGAAGACTGGAGGATAGCAAATGTTGTCCCCTTGTTCAAGAAGGGGAGTAGGGACAATCCTGGTAATCATAGACCGGTGAGCCTTACTTCTGTTGTGGGCAAAGTATTGGAAAGGATTATAAGAGATAAGATTTATAATCACCTAGAAAGGAATAATTTGATTAGGGATAGTCAGCACGGTTTTGTGAAGGGTAGGTCGTGCCTCACAAACCTTATTGAGTTCTTTGAGAAGGTGACCAAAGAGGTGGATGAGGGTAAAGTGGTTGATGTGGTGTATATGGATTTCAGCAAAGCGTTTGATAAGGTTCCCCATGGTAAGCTTTTGCAGAAAATACGGACACATGGGATTGAGGGTGATTTAGTGGTTTGGATCAGGAATTGGCTAGCTGTAAGAAAACAAAGGGTGGTGGTTGATGGGAAATATTCATCCTGGAGTTCAGTTACTAGTGGTGTACCGCAAGGATCTGTTTTGGGGCCACTGCTGTTTGTCATTTTATTAATGGCTTGGATGAGGGCGTGGAAGGATGGATTAGTAAATTTGCGGATGACACTAAATTCGGTGGAGTTGTAGACAGTGCGAAGGGAAGTGGCAGGTTACAGAGGGACATAGATAAGCTGCAGAGCTGGGCTGAGAGGTGGCAAATGGAGTTTAATGCGGAAAAATGTGAGGTGATTCACTTTGGAAGGAGTAACAGGAATACAGAGTACTGGGCTAATGGTAAGATACTTGGTAGTGTGGATGAACAGAGGGATCTGGGTGTCCATGTGCATAGATCCCTGAAAGTTGGCACCCAGGTTGATAGGGTTGTTAAGAAGGCGTACGGTGTGTTAGCTTTTATTGGTAGAGGGATTGAGTTTCAGAGTCAGGAGGTCATGCTGCAACTGTACAAAACTCTGGTGCGGCCGCATTTGGAGTATTGTGTACAGTTCTGGTCGCCGTATTATAGGAAAGATGTGGAAGTGTTGGAAAGGGTGCAGAGGAGATTTACCAGGATGTTGCCTGGTATGGTGGGAACATCGTATGAGGAAAGGCTGAGGGGCTTGAGGTTGTTTTCGTTAGAGAGAAGAAGGTTAAGAGGTGACTTAATAGAGGCATACAAGATGATCAGAGGATTAGATAGGGTGGATAGTGAGAGCCTTTTTCCTCGGATGGTATTGGCTAGCACGAGGGGACATAGCTTTAAATTGAGGGGTGAGAGATATAGGACAGATGTTAGAGGTAGGTTCTTTACTCAGAGAGTAGTAAGGGCGTGGAATGCCCTGCCTGCAGCAGTGGTGGACTCGTCAACGTTGAGAGCGTTCAAGTGGTTATTGGATAAACATATGGATGATATTGGAATAGTGTAGATTAGAGGGGCTTTAGATTGGTACCACTGGTCGGCGCAACATCGAGGGCCGAAGGGCCTGCACTGCGCTGTAATGTTCTATGTTCTATGTTGGGTGGTTTTACAATGCTAAAGGCGCAATATAAATGTAATTTGAGGTGATTGTTGTTGAGTCCCCAAGTTTCAGAGGTGACAGCACAACAAAGTCTGCTCCTTGTTGTCCTGCCAATCATCTGCACCCAGTGAATGGAGGGGGGCGTGGTCTTTGGCCATTGAGACCGCGCCCACCCCCTCCATGGGCGGGGCCGGTGCTGGTGCGTGATGACGTTGCACGGCGGGGGGGCTGTGCGGAGAGGGGGAGCGGGTTGCCGGAGCCCCCGGGTGGAGTTGTTGCTGTGTTGTGGTTGGCGGCTTTGTGCCGAGTTTCCTAGACCCACACCGTCAGGAGTCGGAGTGGCCCTGGTGAGTGAGAGACCGGCCAAAGGGCTGGGGAGGCACCGTGAGCCCGGCCCGGGAGGGGAGGAGACCAGGGTCAGTGTGAAGGGCACCGGGCATGAGGGCCGGGCCCAGCTCTCTGTCGCCATGGCAGCTCCGGGGCTTTGGGTCCTGGAGAGCAGCTGACTGGCCGTTCAGCCCATGCTAATTGGAGAGCTGTAGGACGCCTTTGTGCCCATCTTCTCTGTGCTAGCCCGGTGCTCTTGAAGGAGCATTTCACCTAGTGTTATTTCCCCTGTCCTTTTCTGGTAGTGCTACCATTTTATTTCCTTTGATTCCATTCCCGTTTGAAAGACTTGGTTGAATTTGCTTCCATTGCACTCCTGATCCCAACCATTTGTTGCGCATGATTTTTTTTTCTCATATCACCATATTTATTTTGCTAATTAAATCTATGTTCTCTGGTTCAAGGACTTTCTGACAAAGTAAAAAGTCTCACAACACCAGGTTGAAGTCCAACAGGTTCATTTGGTAGCACGAGCTTTTGGAGCGCTGCTCCTTCATCAGGTGAGTGAACCACTCGGGGCCATCATCTGGTGAAAGAGCAACGCTCCGAAAGCGCAACGCTCCGAAAGCTTGTGCTACCAAATAAACCTGTTGGACTTTAACCTGGTGTTGTGAGACTTCTTACTGTGCCCAGCTCAGTCCAATGCCGGCATCTCCACATCATGGCTTTCCAACAATGGGAAGTTTTTCCCTAACTACTCTGTCCAGGCAACCTCATGATTTTGAATACCTCAATCAAATCTCCACTTACTGTTCTCCAAGGAGAACAACGCCGGCCTCCCCAATCTTTCTATGTAACTGAAGTTCCTCATCCCTAGAACAATTCCCATGAATCTTTTCTACACCCGCTCTAATGCCTTCATATCCTTATTAACATATGATGCCCAGTACTCCAGTTGAGAGTGAACAAGTTTTATACAAGTGTACCGTCATTCCTTGCTTTTGTGCTCCCTACATCAATTTATATATCCCAGGATGTCAATTTTTTTAAACCTTGATTGTAATTTCTCTTACCATCGTAAATGATTATTGCACATATACAACCAAGTCCCTCTGTTCCTGAACTCCCTTTAGAATTGTACCCTTTATTTTATATTGTCCTTGTATTCCTACCAAAATGAATCCACGTCTGCCCATTCCACCAACCTATGTTATTTTTAAGTTCTACACTATCTTTCTCATGGTTCATAACATTTCCAAGTTTTCCATCGTCCGCAAATTTTGAATTTGTGCCCTGTGCATCATGGTTGTTAATATATATCAGGAAAAGCAGGGGTCCTAACAGTGATCCCTGAGGAACTATAAACCTTTCTCCAGTTTGAAAATCATGCATATATTTTGCTGCAAAATTGATTAGCTGTAAAATTTGTTGTACAATTGCAAGTTTGTGTATTTCTAATACTGTGTAACATACACAAAACGAGGCTGACACATGTTTCACTTCACAGGGTTTTTATGGAATTAGATAATATGTCAGAGCTGAGTTTGCATTATATTAAAAGGTACAGTGAGTTTCGTTAGATGAATAGCTTCATCTGGAGCACTACACAGAATTGTTTTAGTTGTTCAAACCCTGCAATCTCCTCACCCCTCTCTATCCGTGTCACCGCTTTACAAACTGCAGGGAATGTGTTCCTCCAATTCTGGCCTGTTGTACAACTTTGGCCCATCAAGTGTGGCCATGCCTCAGCCTAAGGTCTGCAGTTGCTTCCTGAAACCTCTCTGCCTCGATCCTTTTAAAACTCTTCTTAAAATCTGCCTCTTTGGCCAGGGCTTTAGTCACCTCTCTGTTTTCTTTGACTCAGTGTCAATAGTTGTCTGATAATGCTCCTGTGAAGTGCCTTGGGTTGTTTTGTTAAGTTAAAATTGTAGAAATGCAAGTTGTTCTGAATTTCCATTTGTGAAATTTTGCTTCTTGCTGTTTCAGGTATTACTGCCCGATCTATTCTGTTTATTTCATGGTGAACAATGAGGAGCTGCCCTGTGCCTGTATGGAGCTGTCTTCGGGCTGAGATGTTTCCTCGGCTATTGTCTGATGTTGTCTGCCCTTTGCGACGCCATTTGTCCAGTAGCTGTCGGAGGGGAAGCTCAACGGCGCTTGTGTCAAACGTGAGCCCGTTGCCTTCCCAGGCCCATGTTGTGATTTGTGGAGGAGGGATCGTAGGTTCCTCAGTGGCATATCACCTCTCCAAACTGGGCTGGAATGATGTTGTGTTACTGGAGCAAGGACGGTAAGCACTGATAGAGTACAGCTTTCAAAGTGTGTGGAGGAAATATTTTTGTTGTCTAGTTCTGTATTGTATTTCATACTACTGTAATAAATTCAGATACCTTTAAAAGGAGGAAAAAAAAGGCTATTTAAACCTGCAATTTGGTATTTTAGTGTGGTTATACCAGTGTTTCTATAAGAGCGCGTTCAATTTTGTCATCACCTCAGGCTGCTCTTAGTAGTTATGCCAACTTGTGTCACAAGAAAGTCAGTCCTGCAATTTTAAAGCATACCTAACATAGCACAATGGACATTAGTCAAAGCTTGCCTCTCGTATATAAATAGATACATAGTGGTACATTGACCAGGAAAACTTCAGACAATGGGGGTACTACAGTCTCTATGCTTCTGCCAGCGAGGTAAAATATTAGCCTGGTTACCCATTCTTGTACTGTATCCCGTGATCTTCAGTGGAAACTGTGTGTGGACATTAGGTGACGTCTGAAAGAGGCTGTCTGTTGATGTGGGAAAATCATTCCAGGTCTAGACTCGCACATGAAAAATAATCATTTGCATGAAGAGTGTGAAGTCTTTCAGTGCTTATGGGAACTATATTTCTGGCGTGGAGGGAACAACACTGGAAGTAAAGCAGATATTCAGAGGAATCTCTGTCCATTGTACACTCGATTAATAATGGCAGAATTTTAATATCGTTTTTCCACAGTGTAGATGAATTAACATGAGGGTAGGATTTTAAGTGCAGACCTGTCCTGTCTGTGTCTGGAATTGCCATCTGGGAATGCTGTCGATATAGTTTTCTAAGTGAATTTTAATTTCTAATCTCCTCCCCGATTTGCCTTGTGATTTTGAATGTGATTTTGTTCCACAGTCGCAAATGCCTCAGTTACAGTTCAAGCTACCTCAACTACAGCTCCTCACACCCTGCTTCCTGTAAAAACTCCATTCCATTCTCCCAGTTTCTCTACCTCTGTCACATCTGTTCTGATGATGCCACCTTGGAAAATGGCACTTTTGACTTGTCTGTCTTTTTCCGTATCCAGGGTTCTCCTACCCTGTGGTTGACAGGACACTCAATGGGTTCAACCCATTTCCTGTACCTCTGCCCTTGCGCTTTCCCCTCTCTTCCAGAACCATGATAGAGTCCCTCTTGTCCTCAATTTCCACCCCACTATAGCCCCTATGTTCAAAGGATCATCCTCTGCCATTTCTGCCACCTCCAGCATGATGCCACAATGAAACACATCTTTTCGTAAGCATTCTGCAGGGACCATTGCCCCTGTGACACCCTGGTCTACTCCTTTATCACTCCCCAACTCCTCATCGCCTCCCCACGCCACCTTCCCTTGCAATTGAAGAAAGTACAACAGCTGCCCCTCTTCGTCCTCAGTGTTCAAGGCCCAAAACACTCCTTTCAGGTGAAACAACATTTCACTTGCAGCTTCAGTTTGGTCTATTGTTTTCACTGCTCCCAATGCAATCCCTCGTATGTTGAATTCAACAACTTTAGACTGTGACTTTTCTCCTCTATCCTTTATTTAAATTTTAAATTGTTTTTTATATATTCAAAATATTACTTGCCGTGATGCAAAATTCAACCCCTTCCCTCTCCCCCACTGGGCCATTTGCCACTGATTAAGTTTTGTTTTCACTGAGCACTGACTTTTATTCTCCCGTTAACGCATTCTGATATCTTGGGCGGGATTCTCCGACCGTGCTTGCCTGAAAACCGGAGATTCCCGCCTAACTTCAATGGACCTTTATGTGGTTTGCACCCCCCACCCACTTGAATTCCAGTGGCGGGTGGGATGGGAGAATTCTGGCCCTTACCTTTGTGCAATGACTTGCACCTTTTCCTGCCATTACTGCTTCCTCTCTCACGAGCCTATGCATCTTTGTTGCAATCTCTCCTCACTCCTCCCAATCGCTGACTTTCTACTATTCTCCAGCTGCTGCACCCCTCTCCTGTATAAAATCCATCACATTTCTACCTCTCTTTAGCTCTGAAGAAAGGTCATGCGGACTTGAAGCATTAACTTTGTTTCTCTACACAGATGCTGCCAGACCTGCTGAGTTTTTCCAGCATTTTCCGTTTTTGAGCACAATTCTTCCATGTGCGAGGATAAATATTGTAATTCACCACACAAGGACCCTGCTCTTATTCAGTTGGCGCTGTTGTGGTGTATCACAGTGACGAATGGGTTTACTGGCCAATTCCTTTTCCACCAACCTTCTCTTCCCTCTCCCTCCAGTTTTTGTCGTTGACCTCCCTTCGTCCAGTGCCACTTGAGAGGTCATTTCTATTACTCGTGGCTGAGGTAATCCAATTGACCACGCATGAGGTGTCAAACCTTCATGGTTTGTATGGTTCAGTCATACCGTGTCATTTATTTATCAACTCACAAGGCAAATTTTCTTTTAAAGAATATAAATTACAAGCTTTATGGTATGCAGTAAAGTGATGTCATGGCTGCACAATGATTTTTTTGGTTAAATTCATCGGGCGTGAGAGAGTCTGGCGTCCAGCCACCCCGCCGCAGTTGTTCCAAACTGTAGCACTAATTATTGAGCCTCTTAATTCATGGGAGTTGGGGAGGGTGGTTGTGATAGATGATCTAATTCCAACCTGTGTGCCTCTTGTTAATGTTGATAGGTTGGCTGCAGGAACCACGCGACTCTGTGGAGGGATTGTAAGCACGGTCAAGCACATCAGCATAGAAACCAAGATGGCTGATTATTCAAACAAACTTTATCAGCATTTGGCACAAGAAACTGGTGTCCAGACAGGTAAAGACTTTCATTTGGTATTGCTTGGTATTTTCTTTGGCACCATCATTTTCAGTGGGTGGGAGAGTGGAGGGGTGTTTTGGTAGATCATATTCGATGAGCAGGGCTATCTGTTCGCTGATCGGAGTACTTCAATTATTTTTGTAATTGGGATACATAAATCATATTTTGGGATTTTTATGCAAGTATGTAGTTAAGATATGACGGAGAATAATAAACTGTTGGTTTGGTGTTTGGAGCTGGGGAGAACTGGCACGCATTGTTGAGAGATGATTCATGTAAAGGTCACATTTAGAGTGCTTCTTTTTACACAGTACATCATTACAATATTTCTGTTTATACTGTTTATTTATGGTCTATTTAGGAAGTAATTACAGTGTTTTCAGTTTCTGTGGCAAGCGGTTGCAGTGTTTCTGTTTGTGTGACGAGCAGTTACATTGGGGACGATTCTCCCAAAAAAGTTTTAAATGCTGAATTCACAGGAAAAAAGGTGTAAATCACAATTGTTTTTTGAGTGGGAGCTCAGACTCGAATCTCCCCACTCTGTGCAATGCAGAGGTCACAATGGTGAATCTCATTGAAAGCTAGGGGGGGCGGGGCCTATTCACAATGGAGTCTGACAGTTCTGGAACTCTGTCCATGCGCAGTGGCCCCGAACTGTCAGCCTCCTGTTTGCTGGCCAGCCCGGGACCCCCGCAGTGCTGCCACTCCAGCGCGCGCGTGCAACCAACACACACACACACACACACACCACATACGACCCCATCCCTCCCAGTCCTGGAGCTCTCCGATCTCCAGCCCTCCCCAGCAGTGATGACCCCCCCACCCCACTCGGGAGGCAGACCACCACCCCCCCCCGAAACCAGCCCCGAACAATCCCAATGGCAGTGTGGCAATGGGACCCCCTCACTCCCACTGATCGCCCTCTAGGCCCCGCCTGATGGACAGTGCCAAGGTGTCCCTTGGGCACTGCCAGGGTGCCCATGCCCAGGGGGCACCACATCCCTGCCGCCCGACCCCTTGGGAAGCCCAAGTTGCCCCCCCTTCATTCCAGCGGGGTCGTCCTGCTAGTTCCCCGAAAATGGGGAGCTACTCTAAATCCCACCGAAGCGAAATTGCACTGACAGGGTGGGAGATGCTATCGGGCCTGGAGAATTCAGTCCCGGGCCCGATAATCACATGCAAATAACATTAAGAATAGATTTAAAGTACTTACCTGGTCTTCCTGCCAGTTTCCTGCGTGGTCCTGACCGCACCTACTTTCCGGAGGTGGGAGACGATGCATGCCTGAATCCTGCGAATCGGCGCACGTGCGCATCTCTCGACTGAATCCGCCAAAAAAGTTAGCGGGTTGGAATAGGAGAATTGCCCCATTGTTTCTGTTTGTGTTGTGAGCAGTTAGTGTTTCTACTTGCACAGGGAGGTTAATACTGTACCTGTTTTTTTTAATGTGGGGAATAATGAAGTCAGCTTGGAACCATAGAGTCTAAAGGGACTCATTCATTTCTTACAGTCCTTTCCACAGTGTCAGCTATGGCTCAATGATAGCCTCTGAGTCACAAGGTTTAAGGGTTCTGTTCCACTCCAAGAACTTGAGCAAAAAGTTGAATTAACACTCGAGTGCAATAGTGAGGGTGTGCTCTGCTTCTGGTGTTACCTCTTCAGGATGAAAAGAAAAATTGAGGTACTGTGTTTTCTAAGGAGAACAGCAAGTATCCCATAGAACTATTTTAAAGAAGAGCAAGTGAGTTCTCCCCATTATTCTGTCCAATATGTATCCCTCAATCAACATTACAAAAACAGATACAGGTCATCATCACACTAATGTTTGTGAAGCTTGTGCGTAAATTGGATGCCGGTTTTCCTACATTACAGTGATGACTACATCTCAAAGTATTTTGGCCCCAATGTGCTTTGGGACTTGCTATAGTCATGAAAGCTGCTAAATTATTACAGTTTTTCCTTTCAATGGGGCGAGGTTACGTGTTTTTATTTACATGTGTACATAGGGGTTGTTATAACATTTGCAAGTTGTGCATAGTTGAAGTGACAGCACAGAAATGCCGCTTAATCTCTGTCTCTTTGCACTTATCAGGTTACATTCAGACTGGTTCAATCTCACTGGCTCATACACAAGACAGGCTCATTTCCCTGCGTCGTCTCGTCTCACGATTACAGTAAGTAAAACCAAAGCAGGCCTGAAATAAATAATCTGGAGTCACTTTGTAGTGTTCAGTGATTCCATGTTACTCCACATTTGTCGCAGTTACTTTATTTTAACATAAGTAAGACTTGATACACTTAGTACCCTGTATTTGAGCTTCACAGAGCTAGCACGGACGAGATGGACTGACTGGTCTATTTGTGTACTGTAACCATTCTACGATAATGGAAATGGTCAATAATTTCAAAAGGAAATTGGGTGGTCATCTGAAGAAGCAAACTTGCAGAGCGGGGAAATGAGACTGACAGATTGTTCCACAGGGAGCCGGTATGGACTCAATGGGCTGAATGGTCTGCTGCTATGCTGTAAATGACTATAACTCCACCTATCATGCGAGGCTTGGTGGTTTTACATTAGAGATTATTTTGGAAGTAGCTTCATATCTTCCCTTCTTGAGCATTCTGTTTTAGAAGATAGATGTGGGTTAAGCCAGGTCTTTGAATGGCAGAGCCTTGACTTCAAATCTTCATGCGGTGATATTGTCTGCCAACGTCCACAGTTTATTTCTTCAATTCTTAAAACTGATGATGGTTCATCAACCTCTAAGTGACCTGAGAAGCCCTGGGCCCCTGTTTATACGGAAAGAGAAGCAGAGAATCTGTTATGTGCGACTCGAGTCCAAGTGTTTGTTTTTCAGTTGATGATTTTCACCATGAAGAAAAGCCAATTAAATTAAGAAACTAAATGACATATAGAATTTAGATTCAGTAATACGTTTCCTCACTATCACTGCGTCAAAACCCTGGAACTCCCTCCCTGATAGCACTGTGGGATATAATTGTAATAACACCACCACCTACCTTATCAAGGGCAATTGAGGATGAGTAATAAATGCTGGCCGAGCCAGCTACATCCACAGCCCATAAATGGATGAAAAAGTACTTGTAGGTGGGATATTAAAGGGTTAATATCGCAGGCAGACTCTGAGGGTCTTGCAAAATTTGCAGGCTTAAGCTGGCTTTGCAACATAGTATGAAGCAGGCATGGTTATTCTTGGCTCAAAAAATGTGGTTAACCAGTGTATAGAAAAAAACTCCAGCACAGACAAAAGAAAACAGACTTTGAGGTCTGCTTAGCTTAAGAAAAAGAGGAACCGAAACCATGAGTAAACTGTTGGCACTTTTTAAAAAAAAAAGTTACAAATATTCAAAAATAACCTAGCATTATCTATTGTGGGCACAAAGCAAATGACAGTGATGAATGAATATCTGTATGTATCATTGAAACCGTGTGTGGTTAATCACGCAAACGCTTCTCCAACTTAGCTTAATTAGATTTTAGATGAAGTACATAGCTTCCAATTTATATAATGGAAAGTGTCCAGAGAACATAGATTTCTCTGGAATTAAACTGGAGAAATGTGATACATGAGGTGGTGGGGTGAGGGGCTGGTGGAGGGTAATATTAGCAGCTGCTGTTCGGGACTATCATAATCCTCACTGTCTTCCGAATCACTAGAGTAATTATCTCGTCAGTGCCGATGGGTCTTAAAGGGGTGCGGCTTTTCCTCAGTCCGATCTTTCGTTTGGGTAGCACGGGATTGGGTTCTACAGGCTATCGGAGAAGTGGATTGTCCCGTGCCAGGTCCCGAGGGAGTTTGTTGGTCGGGGACACCAATTGTTGCCGGGGTCGGCAAAACAGGAGGTTGAGTGGGAACTTCGGATTTTGGGGAATAAGGTGGGGGAGGTGGAGTTGGTTGGACCTGGACAGGTTAGACTTGAAGTTGGGGAGCGGTCGGAGCGCTAGGCTGACTTCCCCAATCCTCCTACTCTTGCTGTTCCTCAGTGTCAGTACTTTGGAACAACATTGGCAAGCCAGATATGTCAGGAGGTACCTCTGTTTTTTTTTGTTCGGCTTGCTGTTCTAATCCTTTGTCTCGGTCTCGCCTTTCCCTTCCCAATCTCTCTTGTCAACATTTCCCAAGTTTTGGGTTTCCCTTCTTCATCACATTCACTGATCCCTCTCCTACGTGCATTATCCACCCCCAGCTGGCCAGCTTTGATTTTTCAGTTAATTCATCGGCTCTCTAATAGCCTCTTCTGTTTTAATACACTTATCCAAATCCCAAGTTCCCCCTAATGGCCAATTTTCATTTCCCAATTTTTTGTTTAAACACCCTGACAAGCATCTGAGTCGCTCCTCGTCCTTTGGGTTTTCCCGACACATTTTATATAAAGGGGTCCCATCCCCTGACTGATCCAAAATTTGACCCATTGTTAAGAGATTTTTTGACCGCTTGTGCTTCACGATCTTCAGTGCCGTGTTGCCTCTATGCACACTTCAGTGTCCTGACCTTCGTGTGGGGGATTTCCCCTCTTGACAACCGGTCTAAGGCTGCGCGTTTGAGACAGGCGCTTTCTTTCGATCGGCATAAGTAGCCACGTCTCCAACTTCACCTAATTCCCACCCTTTACTTTTTTTTCTGAAAACAATTTAATAAATACTCCACAAAGGCAAACAGGCTTTAACAACTCCTGCTCTCAATTTAATGCAACAACAACCACCTACATTCGACAAGTAACCAGACCACACAAACACATTGAAATACAAAAACTACTCAAATTATTAGGTCGACCTTAGATTTTCTCTCTTCAATTTCCCATCTTGCCAATTAATTTATAATATTTCCGAGGACTTGAACCTCAATTACTACTGACCTAGGGACTCGAACCCCGGCCACCGAAAGACTCTAAACGGGGGATCCTAACCACCCTTTTCCTGAGGACTCTAACCCCAAACCAGGGGACTCTAACCACCCTTATTTAATATATCAAAACCTTGGAGACTCTAACCTCCAAATACATATGGGGGACTCTAACCGCCCATCCACCTGGCGACTCTAACCACCAGGTCCACCGGGGGACTCGAACCTCCCAGTTTAAGACTAGTCAGTGTTCAAGGACGTAAGTCGTCTCCGGATTCTGTCAATACAGAACCTCGGGGGATGAGGGGTTGACTGAGTAGTAGTTCAGTGAGAGAGACCAAGGTTAATCTTACCTTGTGGGCCCGTCTGTCTCACATTACCGACACTCAGACAATCACTTATTCAGTCCACCTCGGAGGAAATCTGTATATGTTGGAATCCCAGCGGTGCCTCCAAATGTTAAATTCGTTTTTGGGAGAATCTTGCGTTCTTGATACAAAGGCAAACACCAACCGTTGTCCGATTCAAAAGTTCTTTATTTGTCTTGCATATGTGCAAGCTGGCAAACTTTTGCTAACTGACTCCCAGCACTGAGCGGAAGTTACATAGCAAAGGTTTGCCAGCTTGCATATATGTAAGACAAATAAAGAACTTTTGAATCGGACAACGGTTGGTGTTTGGCTTTGTATCAAGAACATAAGAGTCTCCCAAAAATGAACTTAACATAGATATATTTTTTAAAAGCTGCCATGTGAAATGGCATTGCACCACTTAATGTAAATTTAAGAAACCTTAGCAGTCTAAAAATATGCTAATTTATCTTTTTTCCCAACATTTGTACCTTTTTAAAATTTCAGAACTTTTATGTACTGTTTTCAAAACGTAAACCACAAAGGCACAAAAATGTTACCATGTTCTTACCACTATGAAGTAAAAATCAGCTTTAAAAACAGGAAGTGTTAGCAGCACCATTATTAACTTTTTTCAGCTCGTTATTGTCCTGTTGGATAGCAGTAGCATTATCATTTTTAGTGCGTTTCAATATCACTGAAATGAATAGATGGTCAGAATCGCCTTAAATTATTGAGTTCTTGGCATTCATCAGAAATCCAAAATTGCCACTAATTTCTTTGATGATTTTGTGTCTGGAATTAGAGACTCTTATACAATTTACAGTAACCAGAACTTCATTGCAGCCCTAAGAGTCTGTTTTTTTACAATTTAATAAATTAATTAATCTCTAATTCCAGTTTAACTCGGAGCTAAGTGACTGAAGAAAAGGTTTGCTTTTACAGCTCAACAAAACTTTTGTAACATCCTTACACTGAAGGGAACAGCCAACAGTATTGAAACATTCACACAAATGTTTTAAGAAAACAGTACACTGAAATCTTGCAGCTTATAACAGAAGTAAAGAGATACAAGTAGCATCTCAAAACTGGCGACCTTGGGACGGAAGCTGGATTTCTGATCTTGCTAGATTTCCAGTCAGCTGGTTTGGGTCATGAGCAATTTGGGTCATGTTAGTTCAGGTGGGATCAAACGTCGCTGAGCGAGAGAATACTGTGGCATACAAAGTGGCAAAGCTGATAACCAGTCGGGTCCCACACCGCTCCAATACAGCATCGAGCTGAATTGTCCAGGCATGTTGTTTTTTTTCATTAAAATTGACACATGATGCATTATAAAAATGTTTGGTTTTCAGATAAGTTCAATGTTTATGCAGCCATGTTTAAGACACTGCATTGTGTAATGTTTCTCCTTCTCTCTTGCATCAAACTAATTTATCCCTTTTCTCTCAAACTGATTTTCAATGTCAGCTGTTTGCTGCCTAATCTCATTTAGAAAAAGTCAGTCATAACCAAGACATGTTACATAGAAACATTAGAAAATAGGTGCAGGAGTAGACCATTCATCCCTTTTGAGCCTGCTCCGTCATTCAACATGATTATAGCTGTTCCTTGATCTCAGCACCATTTTCTAGTGCTCTCCCCATACCCGTGACACCTTTGGGGCTGAGAAATCTATTTCCTGCTTAAATATACTCAGTGATGTGGCCTCAGGTTCACCATCCTGAGTGAAGAAATTTCTCGGCATCTCAGTCCTATATGGCCTGCATCATATCCTGAGCCTGCGACCCCTTGTTCTCGACTCAGCCAGAGGAAACAGCATCCCTGCATCCAGTCTGTCCAACCCTGTCAGAATTTTATACGATTCAATGAGATCCCCTCTCATTCCAGGATATACAGGCTTAGTCTCCCTTCATGCGACAATCCTGCCATCCCAGGTATCAGTCTGGTAAACCTTCGCTACACTCCCTCCGTGGCAAGCTAATCCTTTCTTAGATAAGGAGACGCAAACTGTGCACACTATTCCAGATGTGGTCTCATCAAGACCCTGTATAGCTGCAATAAGACATTCTTGCTCCTGTACTCGAGTCCTCTTGTAGTGAAGGGCAACGTACATTTGCCTTCCTAACTGCTTACTGCACCTGCATGTTTTCTTTCAGTGACTGGTGTATTTGGATACCCAGGTCCTCTTTGTATGTCAACATTTCCCAATGTTTCACCATTTAAATACTATACTTCCATTCAAAATGGATAACTTCACATTTGTTCACAATATATTCATCTGCCATATATTTCCCCACTCATTAAACTTATCTAAATCACCTTGAAAACTCTTGGTATCCTTCTCACCACTTACATTCCCACAAAGTTTCATGTCATCAGCGAACTTGGAAATACTACTTTTGGTTTCCTCATCCAAATCATTGATGTATATTGTGAATAGTTGGGGCCCAAGCACTAGCCACTGCCTGCCACTTCAAAAAATACCCATTGTTGTCTGGAAATTAGGCACTTAGACCAGTTTATACTAAAACTTGTTTCCCCAGATGCTCTTACTCATGAGACGAACAAAGGACAAGAGTTGATTCGTTAATTTTATCTCTCAAACTCTGTGCAAAAATAACTCTCAATTCCCACAATAACTGAATGCTTTCTAATGAGATTTCTGTTACTATCCATGTCGATGAACTTGACCGAGCTGCCGAGTCTGGTTTGCTGAGCTCTGCTGTCTCTCAAACTCAGGATCTTGTTCGTGAAGGTTGGTCCCACATGTCCTCTTCTGTCGTCACTGGGTCTCTGCCTAGTCTTCGCTGTAGGTCGAATCTTCACTGGGAGTAGCCTCCAGATGTCTTTTCTTATCCCTCTCTTCAAGCCCTTCTGGAAGGTTCTTTGGCTTCCAGTCAATGAGGTTACCGGGTGGGGGTCGCAGCTCCCAAAGGGATTGCCGATTCCATATGTGCAAGACACCAGGGCCTCCTCGGTGTCCATCCTCAGATGCGTGGGGTGCATGTAGCCCCTTTTCATATAAGGTAACAGGGAATCCAAGTCATCGGAAAGTCTGGCTGAAAATGGAAAATATACAGTTACCATCCTTATTTGGTCAGGGCTGAGCACCTCCGGTTCCAGCCTCCAAGGCAAGTCCAGGCATGCCCTTGCTTGCCTTTGACCTATGTTTGTGTTTAAACTTGGCCTTCCAAATTCCCATCAGGCCTGGCTGCGGAGGCTGTTGATTGCTGTTTAATTTAGATCGTCCAGTTTTGTGTTGGCCCTCATTGCTCAGGCCATTGGCCCCCTGGCCACACCATTTATTCTGGCTCTGTTTCCTGTCTGCTAGCCATCTCTCAGTCCCATGCACTTTAATTTTGCACACTAACCTCTTATGTGAGACTTTATCAGAAGCTTTCTGAAAATCCAAATACACCACATCCACTGTTCCACCCTTACCTATTCTATTTTTGGTTACCTTTCAGAGTCCTGTGAAAAGAGCTGGTGTAATCTGTCTGCAAATTTCTCTTGCCCTTAGATTGCCACTAATATCTTAAACTTTATTCAAATCTTCTAAATTGCAGAGAATGTAACCCAAATTTGTGCAATCTCTTTCCTCTCAACCTTGGATTTGGTAAACTTATACTGCACTATCTCCAACTCCAAAACGTGCTTCCTGCACTGTGGGGCATGGAACAGCTCACGCTACTCCCAAGTGTATTGTGACCAGGGCGTTTTATAGCTGAAGCATGGCTTGTACCCTCTTGTATTCCAGTGCTTGAGCTATAAAGGCCAACGTTCCATTAGCCTTGTTGATTATTTTTTGTACCTGTCAATGACATTTTAATAACCTGTGTGCCTGAACCTTCAAGTCTCTTTTGGCCCTCCACTTTTTTTACCTGTTTACCATTTAAAAAGTACTGCTGTTCTTTCCTTTTTAGCTCCAAAGTGGGTGACTTCACATTTGCGGGCATGGAAATCCGTTTGCCACACTTTTAACTATTTACTTAATCTGTCAACATCTCCTTGCCACTTTGCACTTCTAGCTACACCTCTTAAAATACTACTTATCTCTGTGTCATTGACAAGTTGGTTCGGTGGCTTTTTATTCCAATATCTAAGAAATGAGTAAATATACTGAATAATTAAGGCCCCTTTACAGATCCTTGCGGGACACCTCTAGTCACATCATGCCAGTGAGAGCACTTACCCATTTTCTGTACATTCTATCTCCTGTCGCTCAACAAATTTCTTAACCAATTTCAGCTAATAGTCACTTATGAGAAACTTTAATAAATATCTTTTGGTAGTCCATATAAATAACATCCTTATACATTACTGGTCCACTACTTTAGATTCCCTTTGGAAAATTCAATCAAATTCAGCAGGCATGACATACCATTTACCTATCCATGCTGACACACACCGATTTGCTGACAATTGTCTAGGAGTTCAGTTGCCCCCTCAATTGTAAATACTAGCAACTTCCCAACAATAAATGTTATGCTAACTGCTTTATAGTTCCCTGGTTTTCCCTTTGTAACCCTTCTCCAACAAGGGGCACTAGATGTGGACATCTGAATTGTACCAGGATGGGGGAGGAGAGAGAATTCTAACTTGAATAATACAATGGCAGCAGGTATAGTGGAGCAACAATAAGGGAACTTCATGCAATCTTTAATAGGTGGCCTGGCATACTAGGCTATTCTGACTGCCCTCTGAACAGGGCTGGAGTTGGTCAGCTCCTGGTTGGCCACTATATTTCAGGTCCATTGATTTGAAGTACCTTTTTTTCTGTTCAAAGTTCGTAGCTGACCCCATATGTTATTTAAGTTTAAGTGAGATTTGTACTGCACATTGTTGTCCCTTGGGTTGTGGACATAACCATATTCTTATTTCTCTTACTTGCATTTGTGTTTACATCTGTTCAGACCAGTTCTCTCTTGGCCCTACTGAGAATGTTGCAAACCTTCTGATATACTCTAAGAACAGACACTACAGAAAACTTCATCCCGTCATGTATCTTCAATACTCTCGTTCTACCCAGTTATGTGGTTGGGTATTTCTGTTTCCAGGCATAGGCATCGGGATTCCTTTAGCACAAGCTGTTCCTGTTCTTTGTTTCTATTTCAATGGTAGTGACACACCTAAGATCTTGAAACTATCAAAGCTTAATGCATGGAAATTAGGGTAAAAAGCATTTGGAATTGACTATATTTCAATTGTATACAGAAGGTTTTGTGTATTTCTACATTCAGAAAAGAGGATTCTTTTTCCCAGTGATAAGTATGTTTTTGTAGCATCAATGCCCCTTCTTTCACACCTAGAACCTTAAGTCAGTAGTATATCCATGGTAGTGCGTTTTTCACAGAAGCTTTTCAGAAGAAATCTTAGGCATTGCGACTAATATGTGACTAATCCCCCAAAATAGTGTGGAGGAGCAGAGGGATCTAGGTGTATGTGTGCATAGATCCCTGAAAGTTGGGAATCAAGTAGATAAGGTTGTTAAGAAGGCATATGGTGTCTTGGCGTTTATTGGTAGGGGGATTGAATTTAGGAGTCGTAGCGTTATGTTGCAACTGTACACAACTCTGGTGCGGCCGCACTTGGAGTACTGTGTGCAGTTCTGGTCCCCACATTACAGGAAGGATGTGGAGGCTTTGGAGAGGGTGCAGAGGAGGTTTACCAGGATGTTGCCTGGTATGGAGGGGAGATCCTATGAGGAGAGGCTGAGGGATTTGGGATTGTTTTCGCTGGAAAGGCGGCGGCTAAGAGGGGATCTTATTGAAACATATAAGATGATTAGAGGTTTAGATAGGGTGGATAGTGATAGCCTTTTTCCTCTGATGGAGAAATCCAGCACGAGGGGGCATGGCTTTAAATTGAGGGGGGGTAGTTATAGAACCGATGTCAGGGGTAGGTTCTTTACCCAGAGGGTGGTGAGGGATTGGAATGCCCTGCCAGCATCAGTAGTAAATGCGCCTAGTTTGGGGGCGTTTAAGAGATCCGTAGATAGGTTCATGGACGAAAAGAAATTGGTTTAGGTTGGAGGGTCACAGTTTTTTTTTTAACTGGTCGGTGCAACATCGTGGGCCGAAGGGCCTGTTCTGCGCTGTAATGTTCTATGTTCTATGTTCTAAAATAAGCTCAAGCTCTTATTCTTTCAGACCTCTTGAGGGAGATGTAGGTTAAAGTGACCTACAGAGTGCATGTGTGGGGTTGTCGGTAGCTATTGATTAGCACCTCCATACGGCCGTGTATTCAATGTTTTAGGTCATCAGAATTTCAGGGCTCAGTCTGAAAATGGTACATAAATTGTTTACATTGCAACATGCAAACTTGACTTAGTTGGTGCAGAAGTATTAACTGGTTAATATATTTGAATCTTTGTCCTTCTGGCCATACAACGCAGGTCAGAAGAAATGTATGTGTAACCTGCTATTAAAGCAAAAATACTTGTATTTATATAGTGTTTTTCACAATTGCCAGACGTCTTGAAGTGCGTTACAACCAATGATGTTTTTTTTTTGAGTGTAGTCACTATTGTAATATAGGAAACGCAGTCACTATTATAATAAGGGAAACTGAGAAGCCAATTTGTGCTCAGCAAACTCCCATGAACAGCAATGTGATTATGACCAGATGAACCCTTTTTTTTGTGTGATGTTGATTGAGGGTTAAATATTGGCCAGGACCCTTGGGATGACTCCCTTGTTCTTATTGAATGTAGGTTCTAAAGTTCACATTCCAGTCATGTTTCTCTGCATTCATAGGTTATTAATTTTGAATGTGTGACTCTTACCCGAATTTGTGCTGAATACAGGTACAAATTTCTGAAGACTCATATTGTGGTGTAATGATACTTTATGTTGGAAGCATCTGCAATGCACAGTACCAAACATGCAGGTTCAAGACCTACACTCCTTAATCTTGGATAAAAGCAAATTACTGCGGATGCTGGAATCTGAAACCAAAAGAGAAAACACTGGAAAATCTCAGCAGGTCTGGCAGCATCTGTAAGGAGAGAAAAGAGCTAACGTTTCAAGTCCAGATGAGCCTTTGATAAAGGGTCATCTGGACTTGAAACGTTAGCTCTTTTCTCTCCTTGCAGATACTGCCAGACCTGTTGAGATTTTCCAGCGTTTTCTCTCCTTGATCTTGGCTGAGCCTGGACATTTCCCCATAGAGAGGAGAGTTATAGACACATGATTCCAATGCATGTACTTGTGGGTGATGGATGGAATGGCAAATCACATATCTTCACTCATAACTATAGAAATATGTGGATTTTTGGAGGAGCTGATGGAGTAGAAAGGGGTGTTTAACTTCCACCGGGCAACAATGTACAAAAATAAAACAGTACGCAGTGGCTCAAGGGACCAACCATGAAGTCACATTAAGCTGTTCAGTTTATGAATATGTGATCTCTATAGCAGTCTTGATGATGTTCTGGCACTAACTGACACCTTGGATTTTGTTTGAGCTGCTTTGAGATCACAGGCTTCGCTTAAGTAAACCCAGTTTGTTGTGAAAATGTGTAAGGGTAATTTTGCATGAATTGTATATCTGCGAAATGTATTTGGAAGTCTTCACAATGAGATATGATGGTCCATAGTGCTGGCTCCTGTGATCATCACTGCTGTCAAGTTGTATTGATAGCGTCCATCAGTGCACACCAACTTGCTCACTTTCCCACTTGGAAGTATGTGTTTTGTAAGATATGTATTACACAAAGTATTAAATGTGATGTTCCACGTGTGTTATCAGGGTTATGGGAATCCCTTGTGACATCATCAGTCCGAAACAGGTAGCACAGCTGCATCCTTTGGTAAATATCCATGACCTGGTTGGAGCAATGCACGTCCCAGGAGATGCAGTCATTTCACCACCAGATGTTGTTCAGGCGCTTGTGACAGCTGCTGTGCACAATGGTGAGTTTCCACCCATTTCAGTCTGATAATTTTTGAATGGTGAGCAATCAAATGATACTTCCATAGAAGAATTCTGTTTCGTATACACTAGTTTATATGATCTATCCTGATATTTGGCTCACTTAGTGACATGATGTACATAACATCTTTGAGGCAAGTTGTATCTTAAAACGATTGTCATTCAATACACAGGTAGTTAAGTAATATTCCCATAACTGGTAGACAGTTGGCAAGCAGCAGGATAAGATCAGATTCTTAGCCTTTGAGTAAATCTATTTGTATGCAGTCTTACTTCAAATAATTCACACGCATTATTGTCTTACCAATCCTTGTATATGATTAGTATGTTGGCATCAAAGAGAAGGACATAGCAGGTTTTCACATACAAAACCTAGGGTATTCACAATCTTTTCCCTAGTCAAACTTCAGTGTACTTTGTATACCTCTGAGAGGATTTCGAGAGGGATTCTCCAAGTGTAGGTGAAAATGAAGCTCATCATCATGCCATTTACAACACTTTGACCTACCTTTATCACTCTACTGGGTGGTGAGTTCAGTAGGCTGGCTACATGATGTAATGCTGGATTTGTGGAGGGTCTGTTGAGTCCGGTGTTCCTTGTCCCACTATTGGTTTGCCACTATGGTGAACCAAAGAAGTAGGAACATAGTAGATCATAGTAGACTGTAACATTACATTCTGCACTCTCTCGTTTCCTTCTCTATAAATGGTATGTTTTGTCTGTATAGCGCGCAAGAAACAATACTTCTCACTGTTATTACATGTGACAATGATAAATCAAATCAAAGATCAGACAGCTCCTTGAGTCTGTTTTGCCATTCAATGCGATTTTGGGTCTGTCTCAACTCTACCCCAATACCCCTTGATTCCTTGAGAGATGAAAAAGAATCTTTTCCAGCCTTGAAATATTCAATGGTGGATCATTTACAACCCTCTGATTCATAACCCTTTGAAGGAAGAAAATTCTCCTCATCTCAGTCCTAAATGATTGATTCCTATTCCAGAGACACTGCCATTGTGTGTTCTAGGTTCCCCAGTTAGGGGAAACGGCCTCTGTATCCACTCGAGCCCCTTCAAAATCTTGTACGTTTCAATGAGATCACCACTCATTTTTCTGAACTCGAGAGCGTAGGCCAAATTTACTCAACTCCTTATAGGACAACACTTTCACTCCAGGAAAGAATTTAGCAAGCTTATTATGCCACCTTTGTCAAGTACATCCTTATATTTGGAGAGCAAAACTGCAAAGTGCCCTCGGCATGGTGTCATCAAAGCAAATTGTGATGAAATTTCCTTATTCTTATCCTCCTATCCCCTTGCAACAAAGACCAACATGCCATTTGCAAAGCTAATTTATTGCTGCACGTACATGCTAGTTTTCTGTGTTCCTTGTATGGGTATACCCAATCTTCTCTCATCATTGAAGTTTAGAAATTACACGCTTTTAAAAAAAAAATCGCTTTTTTTATTACTGTTAATTTCAATGTGAATAACCTTGCACTTCCCTGTATAATGCTCCATTGCCACCTGTTGCCTCATGCACGTAACCTGTTTATCTTGGCAGCCTATTTGTAACCCCTCAGTTTATATTGCCACTTCGATTTGTATCGTCAGCAAACCTGGATATATTACTTGGTCTTTCAATCTAAGTCATTAATTTTGATTGTAATAGCTAAGAGCCTTGAACTGATTATGGTGGCACTCCACTAGTTGTGGCCTGCAGCTTGAAAAGGATGCTTGAATAAGCTTGAATCGGCTTATCCCTATTTTCTGCTTTCTGGAAATTAACCAATCCTCCATCTATGCTAATATATTATCCCCAACTCCCACGAGCTCTTATGTTGTGAGTCAACCCTTTATACATGGCACATTATTGAATGCCTTTTGGAAATCAAAGTATGCTACACCTTCCAGCTCCCTTTATCTACCCTGCTAGTTACATCCTCAAAAATATTCTAATAAACTTGTGAAGCACGATTTGTCTCTCATAAAACCAAATCATTCTGATCATTTTAATATCTATATTAATTACTTAGATGAAAGGACAGAATGTACTGTAGCCAAATTTTCTGCAGTACAAAGATAGGTAGGAAAACAAGTTGTGAGGAGGACACTAAGATTCTGCAAAATTAATGTAGATAAGTTGAGTGGGCAGAAATTTGGCAGATGGGATATAATGTGGTAAAATGTGACATTGTCTACTTTGGTAGGAATAGTAGGAAAGCAAAATGGTATTTAAATTTTAAATGGCGAGAGACTGCAGAATGCTGCTGTCCTGAGGAATATGGTTGTCTGAATATATGAATTACAAAGTTTACATGCAGGTACAGCAAATAATTAGCAAGGAAAGTGAAATGTTGGTCTTTGTTGCAAGAGGGCTGGAATACAAAAGTAGGGAAGTCATGTTACATTTGTGTAGGGCTTTGGTGAGGCCATGTCTGGAATACTGTAAAGTTTTGGTCTCCTTATTCAAGGCAAAAAAACAGTTCAGAGGAGGCTCATTCGACTGATTCCTGGGGTGAAGGAGTTGTTTTTTTTTGAGGAAAGGCTGAGCAAGCAGGAAAGTGGAGATAAGGCCAAAATCCAATTAGTCAGGGTCTTATTAAGTGGCTTGGCAGGCTTGAGGGACCAAATAGCCTATTTCTGCTCCTTAATACGTTCCAGCATTTTCCCGATGATTTTTGTCAGGCTAACTGGCCTATGGTTCCCTGTTTGCGCTCGCTTTCCATTATTAGCTTCCAATCCGCTGGGACCTAGAATTCTGGGAACTTATGAAAAATAACCACTGCATCCTCCATCTCTGCAGCTACCTCTTTCAGAACCTTAAAATGTAGATCATCAGATTCTGGGGATTTGTCAACTTTAATTCCTTATTTCTCTTTTTCTCTGCTGATATTAATTACCCTAAGTTTCTCGCTCTTGGTTACCCTGTATTTCTGATATGTAACTTGTGTCTTCTGCTGTGAGGACAGAATCAAAATATTATTTGACGTTTCTGCCTTTTCCTCCTTCCCCATGATGATGTCCTGTGTTGGTCTCTGAGGTCAACATTTACTTTAGCTTCTCTCCTTGCTTTTATTTACTTCTAAAAGCTCTTGTAATCTATTTTTAAAAATTTATCTGGCTATTTACTGATTTTTTTCCCCCTCTTTTTAATCATGTTTTAAAGTTCAGTCTTCAGGTTAACTAGTATTCTTTTCAACATCCTTTTTTCAATCTAGTAGCAACCTTAACAGAAGATGGGTCATTTTTGGTGAACTTTTGTTTTTAATGGAATGTATTTTTATTAAATTTGTAATAACTACTTTAAACAGTTGGAAACACTTAACATTTTTTGTTTATTTACCTCACCTCCTATCTAGAAAATTTATTTGTTTAAGATTTTTGTCTTGAAGAATGTTGCTCCATTCTTGTTAGCTCAAGAATGTTGCTCTCAAACTTAATTTCTTTCCTGAACCTCCTTTTATGGCTCCTTAAGATCCACTTCTTTGAACAAGTCTTTTGGTCACCTTGCTGAATCTCTTCCTCTTGAGCTAAGGGTCTATTTTCCTCGCGCCTCACTGACGCACTTAGAGATAGTTTTCTACGTTAAAAGCACTCTAAACGCCTACAGTGATTATACCAGAGTAAACTTTGGAATGTCTAGTCAAACCTTCTTTACTTCTCCACCTGTCTCTCCTCCTCTAAGTTACTTCTTCAAGTGTACTGATTTAATCAAACTTTTGATGTTCTAATATCTCTAACTCTGTGCTGCAATGTCAAATTTGATTTGATAACACTCCTGTAAAGCACCTTGGACATTTTTTACTATGTTAAGGTCATATGAAAGTTATTAATGTAATGTTTTGAATTCTGACACCTATTTAAATGTTGTTTACGGCAGGTGTCCAGATATATGAAGGGACCAGTGTCAGTCATGTGATGGTCGACAAGGGTCATGTGACTGGAATTGAAACTGACAGAGGGCACATAGAATGCGAATACTTTGTGAACTGTGCAGGCCAGGTAAACAACTCACAGACCATGAATCAGTGGAACTGTGTATTCTGTCATTTGTACTAATTATGAAGCTACTGACCTCCCTTCTTACCATTCAGAGAAGCAGAACACAACCCAATTTGCAAACAAAATGAAATATTGAGAGCTCTATCACAAATAATATGTTTGAGTTGTGAAAAGCTATTGGAAGTTGCTCTTTAATTTCAAGTGGAGTACAGTGGAAAATATTCTACATTTCATGAGCAACAAGCAATGATGTTCCATGATCTTTGACTGACTCCACGTTTACAATTTTGACCTCTACTGTAATACTGTTCCTTTGTGGTATAGCCTCGACTTAAAATGTCAGCATGGTAGCTAGCTTCTGTGGCAGTTCTGGGAGGCCTCCCTGAGCTTATGCCCCTTTGCCCTCTTTTCCCCCCTCCCCACAAAGAAACAAACACACACACACACACACATTATATGTAAGGGCAGGCACTCCAGGAGAAGCTGAAGGCTGGTGTAACTCGGGTGGATGATGCAGTATGCCTCCCCTATTAAGTTTGACTCTCCTGCCCACAGAGATGCCTACTGCAAAACAAGACTGACAGCTTCATGGTGATTCATTTTAATAGGCAGTCATAAACTGGACTCTTTCACCTCGTGCCTAAACTTCACAATTCCATGTTCCAAACTTTGAATTCGATGACTTGCATTTTCATGGGTTGTTATAAAAATTGCTTTATATTGAAGCAGTTTTCTTTTTTCCACTTCCCACTTTAACTTCATACTATTCAGCATCAACTGCTCTGAGAGGAATTAACATCTGTAGAGTAAGTTGGGCAAGGTTCTTATAGTTGAACTCTTGTAGAATTGAAGTGCTACAGTGCGTATAATATGCTTGGGTTTCGTATATGATGCCAACACTGTTCTCTCTCTCTTCCCTCACCCAGTGGGCCTATGAACTTGGTTTAATGAGTGAGGAGCCTGTAACTGTTCCACTGCATCCATGTGAACACTTTTACCTGGTGACACGGCCACTCAAGCAGGGTCTGCGTCCTGACACGCCAGGTAAGGAGGCTAACTTTACACATGCCTGGCTGGAAGCAACAGCTTATTTACATCAAAATAGTTTTAAAATATGAATCAATGTGTACTTCCCAGAGCAGGTTGATGACATTTTCAGAAAACAATGATTTTTGCTTTCAATCTGTTGGAACTTGTATATTAGCTCAAACAATGAGACTCAAACTGCGGTTAATGCGGGATCAATTAAAGGCTCTAAGGCTGACCTGGACACATCTCATTAAGAATAGGATTGAAGGCAATGGGGACCTTCCTTTGTTGATTTCCCCTGCGAATTCCGCTTTGCGTCCTCTAGTGGAATTCTTGTATGCACACAACCTTTGCTACTTAGTCAGCTAAGGCAGTAGCTATTGTGTTTCAAGTGCTCAGCCCTCACCTGGTGAGAGAACCTGAGGATTGTTACCTGGACCATCCAGGCCAGAACACTCCTGACTTCTGTGTCCACATTGCTGGAGTGTTTGGCAGAGTTGAGGCTCAAATACTGTGTCCTTTAGTTTATGAAGCTAACTTTAGGTATGTGAAGATTAAACATTAATCACAACATTAACCATATAATGCATTGGTGAAATACACACCAGTACTCTGTCCATGCTGGCTAATGGGCAACATTAGAACAACAACAGCTTATTGTTTTATTGCACTTTCAGTGCAATAAAACAACATAGAGGCATCACATAGGCATTGCAAAACCAAGTAATGCACCAAACCACAAAAGGCAATAAATAGGCCCTGTGACCAAAATCTTGGTCAAAGAGGTTTTGAGGAGCTTTCTACAGTAGGAAGGAGAGGTGGAGAGGTTTGGAAGGGTATTCCAGAGCTTAGGCCGAAGGCACAGCCAGCAATGATGGAGTGATTAAAATTAGGGATGCTCAAGAGGCTGGAGTTAGTGGATTGCAGATAGCTCAGGGTTGTGAGGCTGGAGGAGATGAGACAGGGAGGGCAAGGTCATGGTGGAGACTGAAAACAAAAATGAGCTGTTTAACATTTGAGATTTGGATAACCTCGAGTTAATGAAGGGTAGAATGTGGGAGGCTGGCCTGGAGTGTGTTAGAATAATCAGGTCCAAGGGTATCAAAAGCATGAATGAGAGTTTCAGCAGCAAAGGAATGGACAAGGGATGGAGTTGATTGATCTTGCAGAGGTGGAAATAAGCATTCTTAATTACAGCATGGATATGTGATAAAAGTTCGTGGAAGCAACAGTTGGATATGGCACCAGAGTCCAAACAGTCTATTTCAGCTTCAGACATTTGCTCAGGAGAAGGATGTGGTTGTGAGTCCCTTCTGCAGAGGGTTGGGGGGTGATGGGGTGGCTGATTCCTGCCGCAGGGCTAGTCCCTCTGCAGAGAAGTAGGTGAGGTGGGGTGAGTCCCCATTGGAGAGTGAGGTGGTCTACATGTTGGCGACATATATTGACCAACCTACTCATCTCTTACTGATGATTTGACTGTCTCAAAAACCTGAATAGTAGGAATTGATCTTTAGAGAACATAAATAGTCTTTATCAGGCTGTGGTTTACACTGATGTATCTTGTGTCTTAAATCTTATCTGCATAGCCTTTAATCTTCTCCTCCCCACATCTTTCACAGGGCTGTGTCCTTTCTGATGAACTGTGTTCCTTCCTTTCCCAGTAATCGTGGATCTGGATGGTAGGATCTATGTCCGCAACTGGCAGGGTGGCGTGCTCTCTGGTGGCTTTGAAAAGAACCCAAAACCTATCTTCACAGAGGGCAGGAACCAGCTGGAGTTCCAAAGCATGCTTGAGGACTGGGATCACTATGGTATGTGGATGGGGGGGAATTGTGCAGCGTTTGGACTTCAGACAGGCAAGTGCAAGGATTGGAAAATATAGCTTGGATGTGGCTGATTCAGTGCATGACACCTCAGTGTATATGTCTCTCAGCCAGGTGATAATTCTGTGTATGCATATACATGTCTGAGCCTACTGAATGGAAGATGAAAGACAAAGGTAAGGTTGAAAAGTCATGTAAAAATAGCAAGTTGCGACAGCCATTAACTAGTAGCTGAATCTTTTATTTTCATTCCCTTAGAGATGGGATTAACTGCTACTGACACCACCTGATTTTTCTCTAAATAGACAAGACATTAACATGCCTCCTCCCCCATCACTTCCGGCTGCAACTTTTCTTCTTTGCTTTGTAGAGCGTGCATTATCTCAAAGATTGTTAAAGGGCTGCATAAAATTGTATAATTTTATGCAGCTGGTAGAGATGGTGCCATGGACTTGACACAATATCACATCCGTCTTTGGACTAATTATCCCACATGGTGTTGGCATTGTCAGTGCTGTGAGCATTCAGAAATGACAAGCATGGTAGACCATTTGTTCCATCAAACCTGACCTATACAGTCATGAAGCTTAGAATTGTGTTTGGACATCTCCCTACCATGTAACCCGGGCAGGCAAAAAATAAAAACTCGATGCAATGCCAGTTCGTCTCAGATCATGATCAAAACTAGTCCGGATTCCATGTTGACCAATCTATATTGCCTTGGAAGGTAAAGGTCATTTGGGGAGTCCTGCCCCTCATCACCCACCAGTGACTGTGTGGTGGATAGCTTGACAATGGCTTTTTGGGAGAGGTAGATGTGTCATTACAGTTGTACCCCAGCACATTCAACATGGATATGGAGTGCAGGTGTGCCAGAAACGAGCCTGGGAGAAGTGAATATGATGATTACTGAATACAAATACTCTGGAGGCCTGAGCTATCAGACCCCAGAGACATGATGTTGAAGGATGAATATGGTTGAATGCTCCAATTTATTGTTTAACTGTATTGTGTTGCCAGAGCCGCTGCTTAGTGCGTTGCTACGACGGATGCCAACTCTGGAGTCAACTGAGATCCTGCAGCTGGTGAACTGTCCAGAATCCTTCACTGCTGACATGAGGTGCATCATGGGAGAGTCAGCAGCTGTGCGGAACTACTTTGTTTTGGCGGGAATGAACTCCAGTGGCTCATCTTTCGCAGGCGGAGCTGGAAAGTGAGTGGTTCATTGACCACTGTGCTACAGTTACAATGAATTTACATGAATGGGTGAAACGTTTCATAGCAAGCGTGCCCATAGAGCAGATACGATGGGTCATGAATTCATTGAGAGGTATCAGGAAAAATAGTGATGACATGAAAATGTCAGGGAACTCCGATAAATTGGAATGTTTTCTGCTGGTTATATATTTTTAAAAATAATGGGAAAATGTAAGGTGCTCAAGGCAGGGACAAATTGGTTAGGCTAATGAAACCTATGCTTTTGATATATTGAATCCTAGCAACACTGCAAGCAGATGTTTATCTAAGACAAGCTGTTAACAATGGGAAACAGAAGAATAGTGTTTTGAATAAGGTGGAGACAAGGTGTGAACTTTGAACTTGCACTCTAAAAGGTAAATGAATGAAGGTAATTAAGTTTGACTTCTGAAGTGCCTAGTTCAGATAAGCGAAGATCAAAAAGGAAAAGCTGTACATCAGGAGATGATTAAACCTCTGCAAGGGTAGCTGCTTCAGACCTCAGCCACAGAAGGAATAGCAGTCTCTGAAGAAAGCCTGTCCTGAGAAACCAGTATTTGTTTTACCTCAGAAGTAAACCCCAAGGAGATATAACTGCCTGGTGTAGTAACTGTCACTGGATTAAAATAAAATAGTTCTTTAAAATCTGTAAGATGTTGTGGAACACTTGGGCAGAATTAGTTCTGAAGGTAGTGAAATAAAGGTATTTGGAACTGGGTGAAATTAGCGATATGGTGTGTAGCTATTGTCTTAGTTAAAGGTACTTCTCATTTATTTTATTGCTTACTAAACATTTATTTAAAATCCTCACAATGTCTGGGCCATCATTCTTTGGATTTCAAACGTTTCCTCGCATTGTATCAAATTGCAAAATACAGTTGTTTCAAGTGTCCCTTCTGGGATTTGGAATAAACTGACATTTGCTATCAGCTGTGTTCTTAAGAGGGAAAAGTTAATTGATTTTTTTCTTCTCTATCTCTAAACTGGCCATGTGCTTCTTTGGCAGAGTTTGGAAACCAGTATATATGCCTATGTCAGAGAATTGTATGTAGTATGCAGTGAGGACCTTGGTGAAAGTAACATTACTCATTGCACACATCCCACCCCTCGTGCCACTACTTCAAATTTTCCTAAATGCTATTGGGAATTTGCATTTTAATTGTCAAATCTTCAGTCCTTGATGAATATTTTTCCCTCTTACCAACTCTGCAGAATATTTTGTTGAAGCGTATGATAGCAGCATGCTGAGATTAGGAGGGAACTGGACAGAGGAGGAGAACACATGATCTGTTTTTAGTTTCACAGACCTTATCAAGCAGATACCTTTTGGCTATCTGTGTCACCAGACCCTCCAATCCAAGGTTTGCTAAATTAAAAGAACCTAAAGCATATTGTTAGAACCCAGGACAGAAATTCCAAGGTATTTTATGAAGTCAGCCTAGACCATACATTTTGCACTTGAATTTGGCTAGGGTAAGCATGAGATGTTTCACCTCGGGTATGATTCAAATGATCCACTCGGGAGCTTTTATCAAACAAAGTTTATTTAAGAATACAGTTAACACACAAAAGCAGTAACTTCTACCAATTACAAACAGGAAAAAGCAACTATGATATAGTATAAACCTTAACAACAAAATACACTGTTCCAATACAACAAAACCTCCTTTTAAAAATAAACCTGCCACAGGTTTAGCACAAAAAATAAGAATGCTCACATGACACTGTTGGATTCTGCAGCTTTCTTGACACTTACCAAGGTAAGCTTGAAGTCGGAACAGCTTCCGAAAACACCAGGGGGGGAGAGAGAGAGAGACAGAACATTGCATCCAGCCTGATGTCCAAACACCTAACTAAACAACAGCCAGCAGAATTCCCAATACCAGGGTGAGGGGCACAGCAATACTGCTTTTCATTCTGGAGTCCAACAGCTTCTCAGAACACCAGTGAGAGAGAGACAAACCTGCTTGCAGCTTGAAAACCAGAACAGCCTCTGAAACTGAACCAAACTGAAAGCAAAAGAACTCCTGTCACTTGACCTGTCAATCATTCTTCCCCCTAACAATTCAAAAGATCGTAAACTTCCAGAAAGTGCATTAGGCCCAGAGTAAAAATATACAAAACACCATTTACACCATTTAAGCAGCAATAAAACAACATCTGCTTAGGCATCTTGGTGCCAGCTGATAACTGTAGAGATCATGTTTATAAAAAAATACACTTCTTAAAGACACAGTAGTGTCATAATATGGCTTTTTGGTGAATTCAGCAAAGTTCTTTCAAATGGAGAAAGTCTGAGATGCATGGTGTTAGATTAACTCAGACTTAGCTGTTGGTTACCAATTTTATTGTGACCTGAGATGGACGTGATGTGAAATGTTCAAGCATGACTGGGCATTATGTGTTAGGATTGCAGAGACCTGCTTGGCTGTGAGACATATTGTTGTTCCTCTCTGAACATACAGGTGGGATTAGTGTCCCACAGTCCTGACAACTGTACTGATCTTTCACTGAGTGTATGAAGGTGGGGTTAGAGAGTCCTCTAGTCACCTATGGTATGTGTGCATTGGCTTGATAGAGGTGTTGCTCTATGTTCAGGTTGTTCTGTTGCAATAGGGATCTTAACTGGTGTATCTGGTAAAAATGGTCATAATGTTAGCCCAGACTATCGTGGAAGAGAGTTTTTGATTAGTTGGTTTTGATCTGATGTTCACTGACAAGATATGAGGATGCTATTACCACTGATTGCTTGAACATAGTTGTTTCCTTGCTTAACTAATTTATTTTCATGTTAGATTTCTGTTCCTTGTGATTCTGCAGGTCCAGTAGTTCGATGGTTTACTTTTTATGTTCATTTCAGAAAAGCTCTTTGTTGCTTTGACTTTGTCTTCTTTCCATTTTCAGATATTTGGCTGAATGGATGGTGCATGGATATCCCTCGGTAAATGTCTGGCCATTGGATATCAAACGCTTTGGGGTGCTACAGAGCAGCCGCACGTTCCTCCGCCATCGTGTCATGGAAGTGATGCGTAGGTTTCCAAGGAATTGATATGCAAAGGAACAGTGACTGGGTGCAGGAGTTGGGCCTGATGCTGTTTTGAAGAGACCGTTATCTATGAATATATCAGATGTAGCTGGCTGCATGAAGGATCCGGCAGTATTGTTCACTGAAACTCCAGTCTTCGCTGAAGTTCCTTTAGGGTGGGGGTGTTGGCAGAGGTTCTGTTGATTGGAGGCTTGGGGATGTGTTTATGGAATTACCAGGTGTAAGGGAAATGGTTCAGTGGGATTCTTGACTGTTGCTCTCCACAGAATGAATTTCTAAATCCAGCCAGGGCCCCATCGTCTTTTGGCTACCTCCTTTTTTAAAGAGCGGTTTCACATTTTCTGTTTTCCGATCTGCAGGAAACAGGCCAGAGTCCAGCGAATTTTGGTAAATTTCCACTTGTGCATTTGCTATTTCCCCTGCCATCTCTTTTAGCACCCTGTGATGCATTCCATCAGGGCCAGGAGACTTGTCTAACTTTAGCCCCAGGAGAAAGGACAGGAGCTTATTGGGTCAGTCACCTTATACTAACCCCACAAACCAAGTTGTCCTTTTTGACTCCCACATGGCTCTGTGTCCAGCTGCATACAATATAAGGGGATTCCATCCTATCATCCGGGATGACGAGTGGTTTTGACAGTGAAGAGGGAGAAATGAAAGAAAATGAATGCAAAGAGCATTCCAATGTTTTTTCCCACAATAATGCAATGCAATATTGTTTAATTTGACCTGTTAATTTGATTTTCTTCATTCAATAATTGTTGATATGTTTTATCTAAGCAGTTGTTGTTATATACTGTTTTGAAGTCTTTTTGCTTAGTTCACTTCTTAAAACCACTTAAATGAGCAGCTGTAACTTGTGTTGTCTGATCATTTCACAGAACCCTTTATTCTTTGTGCATTGTGACTGACCTGGGTTACAGCTAGGGAGAAGTTGAGGGTGACGCAGAAAATAAGCTCACTTTTTGTTGCCCTCTCTGATCGCAGCTCTCATGTATGAACTGAAAGTTCCTCGTTGGGATTTCCAGACTGGCCGACAGCTCAGGACTTCTCCCCTGTATGATCGCCTGGATGCACAAGGTGCACGTTGGATGGAAAAGCACGGCTTTGAGAGAGTCAAGCACTTTGTCCCGCCTGGAAAGGGTGAGTATATCTTTTGCAATTCATCAATGTGCAAAGCAACACTCCTTCCTGATGTTGGTATTGTGGCTGTCAGATGTGGTTTTGGGAGGTTGTATGAAATTTTGAACCTGGATATACACCACTAATGGTGCAGGTTACTGGGCGAGCAGGATGACTTCAGAGATGGTGATCTGTACAACGATAAATAATGGTAACTGACTACAGAGAGGAACTAAGTAACGTGGTTAAATCATAACTCAGGGCATTTAAAAATGGTTTGCAACCAGTGAAGTACTTTTGAAGTGTAATTACTGTTGTAATGGAGGACTCTTAAGTAAGTCAAATCTTCACATCCATTCCTGTTCTAAGTCCAAAGGCTCCTCTCATAATTACAGGTTCCCATCTTTGGTACTTTCTGTCATTATCCTGGTGAATCTTGGGAAACTATTGGAGAAGATTCTGAAGGAGAGAATCTATTTCCATTTGGAGAGTCAAGATTTGATCAGCGATAGTCAGCATGGTTTTGTCAAAGGGAGGTCATGCCTAACAAATTTGATTGAATTTTTTGAACTTGTAACCAAGTGTGTGGATGAGGGTAGTGCAGTTGATGTAGTTTACATAGATTTCAGCAAAGCCTTTGACAAAGTCCCACATAGGATGCTGATTAAGAAGGCAAATGCATATTGGATACAGGGTGATCTGATAAGCTGGATTCAGAATTGACTTAGCGGTAGGAGACATAGGGTGATGACAGACGGTTGCTTCAGTGATTGGAGGCCAGTGACCACTGGCGTATCACAGGGATCCGTGCTGGGCCCCCCATTGTTCGTCATTTATATAAATGACGTAGATGACTGTGGGGGATAGGATCAGTAAGTTTGCCAATGATGCAGAGATTGGCTGGGTGGTTAACAGTGAGGTTGAGTGTCTTTGGTTAAAGGAAGATATAGACAAGATGGTCAAATGGGCGAATAAATGGCAGATGGAATTTAACCCTGAAAAGTGTGAGGTGATACACTTTGAAAGTAGTAATTTGACAAGGAAGTTTACTATGAAAGGCTGACACCTGCAAGTTCCGAACAACAAAGGGACTTTAGCATCTTTGTCCATAGATCTCTGAAGGCTGAAAGGCAGGATAATAGGGTGGTGAAAAAGGCATATGGGCACACTCCCCTTTATCAATTGGGGTGTAGATTCCAAAAGCAGAGAGGTCATGATGGAGTTGTATAGAACTTTGGTGAGGCCACAGCTGGAGTACTGTGTGCAGTTCTAGTCATCACATTGTAGGAAGGATGTGATCACACTGGAAGGGGTGCAGAGGAGATTCAGTGATATTGCCTGGGGTGGAACATTTAAGTTATACAGAGAGGTTGGATAGGCTTGGGTTGTTTTCTCAGGAGCAGAGAAGGCTGAGATGTGACCTGATTGAGGTGTTCAAGATTGTGAGGGGCATGGGCAGGGTGGAAAAGAAACAGCTGTTCCCCTTAGTTAAAGGGTCAGTTACGAGGGGATATAAGTTAAAAGTGAGGGGTGAGAGGTTTAGGGAGGATTTGAGGAAAAACCTTTTCACCCAGAGTGTGGTGACAGTCTGGAAGCACTGCCTGGGAGAGTGGTGAATGCCTCACATCCTTTAAAAAGTACCTGGATGAGTACTTGGCATGCCATAACATTCAAGGCTATGGACCAAGTGCTGGCAAGTGGGATTAGGTGGGCAGGTCAGGACCTTCATGCGCCGAACAGCCTCTTCACTATAGTATTCTGTGAATCTACTTTTTCTATGGGTTCAATGTCTTCTATTATGCAGTGCCCAAAACTGCATCCTCTAACTGTGGGCTAACCAATGATTTGTACAAATTATCATTACTTTTTTACTCTTGTATTCTATTCCCTTCTTTATAAAACCCACTTCACAACTGGCCATTTTTAATGGTTTTCTGTACTTGCTCTCACTGCTTTTGGGAACCCCTCTATTCTGTTTATTCATACCTCTGCTTTTCTCTCAAATGATCTACATTAAATTGCATCTGCTTTCTGTCTGCCCAACTAGCTAAAATGTCTCTCTTTCTCTGTCCCCTTGTTGTTTGTCGAACCTCCTATTTTTATCTTGTTAGAAAATATCAAGGTGGTGCTGTCTATACCCAAATGTAAGTCATCTGTACGTACAGCTCATACATATGAGCAAAAATGGGAGCCATTATTGTCCCCTAAGGTATACCAATTTTCAACCCTTTGGACATGATTGTGATGTCCAACATCTGTTGTGTGTCCCACAATTGGTCTGTGGTTTTGTGTGTGTATCTTCTCCCCTTGTCTGTCCCACATTTATCTATAGTGTCTTGTGCATTTTCTGTAATTGTCTGCCCCATGTTGATCTGAAATTTCAATCTCTGAACTACTTATTTTTGTCTTCCAGATTTGTTGGAATTAGACCAGAGTAAGACGTTCTACAAACCAGACTGGTTTGACATTGTAGGAGCAGAGGTCAAGTGCTGTAAAGAAGCTGTTTGTGTCATTGACATGTCATCTTTCACCAAGTTTGAACTCAGTGTAAGTTTCTGCTGAAGCTGGAATGCGTGCTACAGCTGGATCAATACTGATCCCCTCAAAAAATGTCAGTGGCTGAAAAATTACAAGAGGGCAGCGTGTAATTAAGGCAAGTGAAGTATAGCAATACTTTTCTGTAGACTTTGGAGCATGAATTTGAAGCTGAAGACCTGAGCAACTGGAAGTTCCAAACCTGTATTGTGGATCCCTTCTCCACTACTTCTGTGCAGCTCAAATCCATCAAAATGGTCACACAGATTGTGGGGAAAAAGAGAACATTAAAACATAAAATAGGATCAGGAGTATCTAACCTTGTTGATGGAAAATCTGTCCAAGTCAAATGACACAGCCTCCACTGCTCTCTGAGAAAATAAATTCCTCTTCACCTCCGTCTTAATTTAGAGATCCCTTATTTTGAAATTCTGCCCCGAGTTCTAGATTCCTGCAAGAGGGTTTTTACACTGTCATGCCCCCTCAGAATCTTGTTTCAATAAGATGACATCTTGTGCTTCTAAATTTCAATGAGCATAGGCCCAACCTGCTGAATCTTAGCTAAAGGCAATCTCTTCGTCCCAGGAATCAAGCTAGTGTACCTTCTCTGAACTGCTTCTAGTGCAAGTTGAAGAAGGTTGTGGAATCATATAGTCATTTACAGCACAGAAAGAGATGATTTGGCTCATCAAGTTCATTCCTCCCCCTTGCAAAGCAGTCCAGTCAGTCCCATTCCCCTGTTCAATTCCCGTAGCCCTATAAGTTTGGTTCCTTCCAAGTGCCTATCTTTTTGAATATCATTGTTTTCTTTCACTATGCTCGTGGGCAATAAGTAGTCATAGAATGTTTACAGCTCAGAAATAGACCCTTTGGTCCATCTTGTCTGTGCTGGCTCTGTGAAGCTCAAATACTGAGTGTATCAGGTCTCACTAATGCTTAAATAAAGTAACTGTTACAAATGGGGATTCAGCTTCATACCGTTGAGCAGACAGTCCAAAGGGACTTTTCAAACAGGTGTTTCACTGGTTTTACTTGGTGTAATCCTGAGATAAAGCATCCCAAGGAGATGAACCTGTCCTGAATATGAGCCAGTAAGATTGAACGTGTCTAGAATAATCTCCCTGGGAATTCCAGTGTTGCGCAGAAACAGGCTGTCAGTCACTGAGGCAATGCAAAGTTGAAAGGACCACAGTCACATTAATTAATTTGCTATTGTACGGGAGAAGAATAGGTTGCATTTCGCACCCTGCAGTTGCAAAAGAACATGGAGCCAAATGTTACAAAGTTGACATAAATTGAGAGATTTCAGGAAATGAGAAGCCTACACAGCTTCAATGAAAAGCATTTCAGAAGTTGTTCAAAGAAAGTGAAATATGGTTTGCAAATAAATGCAATGCTAGCATGTGAGTGAAGTAAAGGGGAAATTGTGGAGGCTCTGACCACAATGTTCCGATTCTCCTTGAATATAGGGATCGTCCCGGGGGCCTGGAGGGTTGCAAATATTATTGAGGAAATTATGGGAATTAATATCAGCAGAGAACAAATAGTGGTGAACCTGACAAATCCTTGAGACCTGATGGTGTACACCCTAGGGTTCTGAAGGAGGCAGCGGATGTTCTGGCTGTGATTTTGCACAATTTCTTAGATTAAGGGACATGAGATTTCTTAGGTTAAGAAATTGTCCCATTGGATTCTGAGATGGTCTCATAGATTGGGAGTTAGCAAACCTGCAGGTTGTGATGAGGATATTGTGCTTCTGCGACGGGATACAAATAGGTTAGGTGACTGGGTGAAAACCTGGCAAATGGAGTTTAGTGTGCGTAAGTGTAAGGTCATGCACTTTGGTAGGAGGAATCAAAAGGCAGATTATTATCTGAATGGAGAGAGACTGCAGGTAAGTGAAGTACAGAGGGACTAGGGTGTTCCAGTGCATGAACACAAAAAACTAGCAAGCAGTTCCAACAAGTAGTTAAGAAGGCAAATGTCATTTTGGCCTTTACAAAGGGGTTGGAGTTTAAAAATAGGGAGGTTTTGTTGTAATTGTATGAGGTGTTGAGGCCTCACCTGGAATACTGCATACAGTTTTGGTCCCCTGATCTTAAAAAGGATATAGTAACATTGGAGGCGGTCCAAAGGAGTTTCACCAGGCTAATTCCTGGGATGGGGGGGGTTGTCCTATCAAGAGATTATTAATACTGAAACCTGGAATAGGGTACAGATGCTATAGGGAAGATAGAACAGGAGGCAGGAGAGGAGGCGCTTTTGATTAGGGAGGACATCACAACAGTACTGAGAGGGGATATATCCAAGCATTCGGCCGCTGAGTCTAAATGGGTAGAACTGAAATAAGAAGGGAGAGATCACTTTGATAGGATTGTACTACAGACCCCCAAGTGGTCAGCGGGATATTGAGGAGCAAATATCTAAAAGGAGATTACAGATAGCTCCAAAAACAATAGGGTGGTAATAGTAGGGGACTTTAACTTTCCCAACATTAACTGGGACAGCCATAGTATTAGGGGCTCGGATGGAGAGAAATTTGTTGAATGTATTCGGGAGGAATTTCTCATTCAGTATGTGGATGGCCCGACTAGAGAGGGGGCAAAACTTGACCACTTCTTGGGAAATAAGGAAGGGCAGGTGACAGAAGTGTTAGTGAAGGATCACTTTGGACCAGTGACCATAATTCCATTAGTTTTAAGATAGCTATGGAGAATGATAGGTCTGGCCCAAAAGATAAATTCTAAATTGGGGTAAGGCCAATTTTGATGGTAATAGACAGGAACTTTCAAAAGTTGATTGGGGGAGTCTGTTGGCAGTCAAAGGGACGTCTGATAAGTGGGAGGCTTTCAAAAGTGCATTAATCAGGGTTAGCGCATTCCTTTTAGAGTGAAGGGCAAGGCTGGTAGGAGTAAGGAACCCTGATGACTTGGGGTATTGAGGCCTTGGTCAAAAGGAAGGAGTACACATATGACATGCAAAAGCAGTTGGGATCAAATGGATCCCTTGAAGAGTGTAGAGGTTGTCAGAATAGAGTTAAGAGGGAAATCAGGAGGGCAAAAAGGGGACATGAGATTGCTTTGGCAGCTAAGGCAAAGGAGAATCTAAAGAGCTTCTACAAATACAAAAGAGTAACTAGGGAGAGAGTAGGGCCTGTTAAGGATTAACAAGGTCATCTATATGCTAATCCACACGAGATGGATGAGATCCTAAATGAATATTTCTCAATTGGTATTTACTGTTGAGAAAGGCATGGATGTTAGGGAGCTTGGGGAAGCAAATAGTGATGTCTTGAGGCGTGTACATATTACAAAGAAGTAGGTGCTGAAGTCTTAAAGCGCATCAAGGTAGATAAATCCCCGGGACCTGATGAAATGTATCTCAGGACGTTGTGGGAGGCGAGGGAGGAAATTACAGATCCTCTAACAGAGATATTTGAATCATTGACAGCCACAGGTGAGGTGCCTGAAGATTGGAGGATAGCAAATGTTGTGCCTTGGTTTAAGAAGGGCTGCAGGAAAAAGCCTGGGAACTACAGATATGTGAGCCTAACATCTGTAGTGGGTAAGTTGTTAGAAGGTATTCTGAGAGACAGGATCTCCAGGCATTTGGAGAGGCAAGGACTGATTAGGGACAGTCAGCATGGCTTTGTGAGTGGAAAATCATGTCTCACAAATTTAATTGAGTTTTTTGAAGGGGTAACCAAGAAGGTAGATGAGGGCAGTGCAGTCGACGTTGTCTATATGGACTTTAGCAAGGCCTTTGACAAGGTACCGCATGGTAGGTTATTGCGTAAGGTTAAATCTCACGGGATCTAGGGTGAGGTAGCCAATTGGATACAAAATTGGCTTGATGACAGAAGGCAGAGGATGGTTGTAGAGGGTTGCTTTTCAAACTGTAGGCCTGTGACCAGTGGTGTGCCTCAGGGATTGGAGCTGGGTCTACTGTTATTTGTTATTTATATTAATGATTTGGATGAGAATTTATGGGGCATGGTTAGTAAGTTTGCAGATGACACCAAGATTTGTGGCATAGTAGACAGTGAAGAAGGTTATCTAGGATTGCAATAGGATCTTGATCAATTGGGACAGTGGGCTGATGAATGGCAGATGGAGTTTAATTTAGATAAATGTGAGGTGATGCATTGTGGTAGATCGAATCGGGGCATGACCTACTCAATTAGTGGTCGGGCATTGGGGAGAGTTATAGAACAAAGAGATCTAGGGGTACAGGTTCATAGGTCCTTGAAAGTGAAGTCCCAGGTGGACAGAGTGGTGAAGAAGACATTCAGCATGCTTGGTTTCATTGGTCAGAACATTGAATACAGGAGTTGGGATGTCTTGTTGAAGTTGTACAAGACATAAGTAAGGCCACACCTGGAATACTGTGTACAGTTCTGGTCACCCTGTTATAGAAAGGATCTTATTATAATACGAGCAATTGGGACTAACATAGAAAAGCTGCAGCACAGACAGGCCTTTCGGCCCACAAGTTGCGCCAAACATGTCCCTACCTACTAGGCTTACCTATAACCCTCTATCTTACTAACTTCCATGAACTTATCCAAATGTCTCTTAAAAGACCCTATCGAATCCGTCTCCACCACCACTACCGGCAGCCGATTCCATGCACCCACCACCCTCTGAGTGAAAAACTTAGCCCTAACATCTCCTCTGTACCTACTCCCCAGCACCCTAAACCTGTGACCTCTTGTGGCAACCATTTCAGTCTTGGGTAAAAGCCTCTGAGAATCCACTCTATCAATACCTCTCAACATCTTGTACACCTCTATCAGGTCACCTCTCATCCTTCGCCCCTCCAAGGAGAAAAGACCTAGCTCTCTCAACCTATCCTCATAAGGCATGCCACCTAATCCAGGCAACATCCTTGTAAATCTCCTCTGCACCCTTTCTATGGCTTCCACATCCTTTCTGTAATGAGGCGACTATAACTGGGCACAGTACTCCAGGTGGGGTCTGACCAGGGTCCTATACAGCTGCAGCATTATCTCCCGATTTCTAAATTCAATTCCTCTATTGATGAAGGCCAGTATTCCATACGCCTTCTTAACCACAGCCTCTACCTGCGACGCTGCTTTGAGCGTCCTATGAACCCGGACTCCAAGATCCTTCTGATCTTCCACACTGCCAAGCGTCTTACCCTTAATATTATATTCTTTCATCCTATTTGACCTGCCAAAATGAGCCACCACACACTTATCTGGGTTGAAGTCCATCTGCCACTTCTCTGCCCAGTCTTGCATCTTATCTATGTATCGTTGCAACTGCTGACATCCCTCTACACTATCACAATACCACCAACCTTTGTGTCATCAGCAAACTTGCCAACCCAACCTTCCACTTCCTCATCCAGGTCATTTATAAAAATCACAAAGAGCAAGGGTCCCAGAACAGATCCCTGGGGCACTCCACTGGTGACCGACCTCCATGCTGAAAAAGACCCATCTACAACCACTCTTTGCCTTCTGTGGGCAAGCCAGTTCTGAATCCACAAAGCAATGTCCTCTTGTATCCCGTGCCCCTTCACTTTCTCAATAAGCCTTGCATGGAGCACCTTATCAAACGCAAAACTTAGTGGTAAAAACTGGGCGGCATGGAAAAGTTGGGCCAAAGGGCATGTTTCCATGCTGTAAACCTCTATGACTCTAAGAGACACTAAATAATCTGGTCTGATTTCCTTGGAGTTTAGAGAGTGAGGGGTGACCTTAAAGTGGAGGTGGATAAAATATTTGATAGATCAAGGAATGGAGGGCCATGGAGAAATGGCACAGGAAAGGAGTTGAAGGTGGCATAGATCAGCCATGATTGTATTGAATGGCAGGGCAGGCTTGAAGAGCCTGTGCTTCTATCTCGTGTGTGTTTTAAAAAATGTGAAACTTTGTTGATGTTCAAAGAAAATTGGGCATGCTCATAAAAGAAACACAAAGTTAGTATGTGGTACAGCAAGCAATTAGGAAGGCAAATGGCACGTTGACCTTTATTGCAAAGGGATTGGAGTACAATAATACAGAGGTCTTGCTACAATTGTACAGGGTTTTGGTGAGACTACATCTAGAACACTATGCAGTTTTGGTTTTCACATTTAAGAAAGAATATGCTTCATTGGAGGCAGCACAGTGAAGATTCACTAATTTGGGAAGAGGAGTTCACCTAGGATGAGAGGCTAAGTAAATTGAGTTTATATTCTTTTAAGTTGAGAAGAGCGAGATGTCAATGCAACCTACAAAATTCTGAAGAGCTTGATAGGGTAGACGCCGAGAGATTCTTTTCTCTGGCTGTGGGATCTAAAACACCGGGGCACTGTCTCAAGATAAGAGGTTAGTCATTTACAAACAAGGAGAAATCACTTCACTCAAAGGGTTATGAATTTTTGTAATTCTCTACTCCAGAGGGTTGTGTGGATGCTCTTGTCGTTGAATATATTTAAGGCTCGGATAGACCAATTTGTGGTGTTTGAGAATGAAAGAATATGGGAAGCACACAGGAAGCCCAGAATCGGACACAATCATATTGAGTGGTGGAGCAAGCTTGTCGGACCTTATGGTCGTCTCCTCCTACTACTTGTGAAATTTTTTTTAAAAAGGGGAAGGGGGTAAACCTGGAAACTGTGGGCCCGTCAACCTAACTGTGATGGTGGGGATGCCTTTAGAGGCAATAATTCGGGATAAAATTAATTGGCATTTGAAAAAGTATGGGCTAATTAATGAAAGTCAGCTTGGATTTGTTAAATTGCAAATTGTGTTTGACGAACTTAAAATGCAGCAGGCAATGAGTTTGAGTTTTATAGTGCTTTAATATTTAGCGTTTTTTTTATTCATTCACATTTTCCCAAATTAGTGAATCTTCACTGTGCTGCCTCCAATGAAGCATATTCTTTGAATTAAGAAGGTTAATGAGGGTAGTGTGGTTGATGTTATGTGTATGGACGTAAAGATTTTTGATGACATACCGGTTAGAATTGTTACCAAAATTAAAACCCATGGGACTTCAAGGGTCAGGAGCAGCATGGGTGGAAAGCAGAAAGTAGCAGTGAATGGTTGTTTTTCAGCCTGGTGGGATGTTATGTAATGGTCCTGAGAGATTGGTATCAGGACTGCAGCTTTTTTTCATGTGTAGAGCATAGTTTCAAACTTCACAGATGATAGAACTCAGAAATGTAATAAACATTGAGAAGGATAGACTGTTAGAGTCTTGTAATAGTGACCATTAAAAGAAATAGATGAAATTTAATGATTTGGATAGGATTAACTAAGGAGCAATTGTTGCCATTGGCAGAAAGGTTGGCAACTAGAGAACAGAGATTAAAGTTTATTGGCAAAAGAGTGAATAAAACATTTAAAAAAAAATAAGAGTTGCAGTGACCTGGAATGACTGAAAGAGTGAAAGAAGCAGATTCAATCGCAACACTCAAAAGAAAGTTGGATAAATACTTGAAAGGAAAAAAATGATAGGGCACTGAAAACCAATTAATCTCACTATCCTGCTATTTCAAAGAGCCTGAACAGGCTTGATAGGTTGAGTGCCTTCTTTCTGCCATTATTGTAAATGCATAACTGGTCCTTTTGAGAAGTAAACTTTGTGGGAGGAGGCTTTCAGTAGGAAAAAAACTACAGTGACACATTCTGGAACCATCGGGTATTTAAGACCAAGTGTTCATTTGACAACTGAGGATCTTACGTTATTGGAATTCAAAATTGATGCAATTTCTCAGTCAATAATTGTCATCAACAGTTCAATCATATTTAATTGTAAAATAAAATTCTCTTCTGAATGGAGATGCAGCTTATGGACCGAGTGGTCTTTGTGTGCTGTGATCATTCTATGATTCTAGAAGTGATGGAAATGGAAATGATCAATGATTTCAAAAGGAAATTGGATGGGCATTTGAAGGAAACAAACTTGAAGGGCTCTGGGGAATGGGACTGACTGGATTGCTCCACTTGGAGCTGGCATGAACTAAATGGGTTGAGTGACCTCATGAATGAGAGGTGCTGGAGTTTGCATCTGTATAGTGTCCTTTGTGATACACAGTGGGAAGGGACTGGGGTTCCAGGACCTAGAACCTGAGAGGTTTTAGCAAAGGTTGGTGGCCATTTGGCCTTTCAGGCCTTTTCTCATTCAAGCTCCTTAACAATCCAATTCTAATACCCATTTTTTTGGTATTCTTCCTTTTCAAATGTTTATCCAGCTCCTTTTAAATGATATAGGGCGGAATTCTACCGGCTCATCCCGTGCATTGATGGGCAGAGCGAGCCAGTAAAATCACGTGAGAGTCGAGAAATCAGGATCACACCCGATTTCTCAGTTCTCGTGATTTTACGAGACCCAGATTTCCGGTGTGGTCACTCTCTCGCTGGAAATGGGCGAGAGGCTGAATAATTTATTTAAATGCTGTTTTACATCTGCTTAGCAAGCCCGGCAATCAACTGTTTGGGCTAACTTGCCTTTATGGTCTCGCCGGGAGAGGTTCTCTCCGGCAAGGAAAAACTTGCTCCCTATGAACGGGGAACAGTCATGTTGACCTCACCAGTGGAACCGGAGGCCATTGAGGCCCCCCCCCAGGGAGGTTGGGGCAAGGCGGAGGTGCCCCTTGGGCAGCACCAGATTGGCACCTGGGCAATGCCCACTGGGCACCTTGGCACTGTCCACCCGGCAGTGCAGGGGGTGGGGTCTGTGGGGGCAGTGCCGGGGTGAGGCCAATGGGGGGTTGGAAACAGGGGTGGGGCCAATGGGGGATGGGGAAGCCTGCTGCAACTCTGCCTGCGATCGCTGGTGGAGGGAGAGGGGCACGCTGCCTGCGATTGGGGGGGGGGGGGAGGGAACGGGGGCCGCGATCGGTCTGAGCAGGGGGGGCTGCGTCTTGGGCTGAGGGCCCCGACGATTGCGGGGTTGGGGGGGGGACGGTTGAGGCAGCCTGCAGTAGCAGGGGCCTGACGGCGCTCTCTCTGTCTGTCAGATCCCTGCTGCTGCTAATGCACATGTGCAGCATCAGAACTCTGCACGTGCGCAATACCTCCCTACACAGGCTGGCTGGCAAGTTAACTCCAGCTCACAGCCTCTAGTGGCTAGAAACTGACCAGCCCATCTTTTCAGAGACCAAGTGCATAAAATTGGGAGTGAAAACTCGTCCAAAAAACAGATCAGGAACTCTCCCATTTTCATGCTAGCTGGACACATAAAATCAATCTTGTAAAATTCCGCCCATAGTGTCTATCCCAGCAAATACTTGTGCTAAATGATTCATCGTTTTAATAACCCGGTGTAAAAACACTTATAAATGACACAGAATTTTGCTCCTTTATAGATTCAGTAATGAGGAAACAACCTGCCTCTATTTTCCTTCAATCTTTCACTATTCCTCTGTATAAACCAGAAACCTGTTTGTTGTTTCACCACCCTCGTTGAACATCAGAGACAAATGCACCAGCGGTCTTAGATCGCCATCTTCCTTCATTCTTTTAATTTTTGCTGTTATTGGCATGTTTCTTTTGACTGATTTTTGTTGTGTAAAACTGAACTGCATTTGCAAACCTTTGGCCCACTGAACTAAATTGTCTGCCGGACTGCAGTCCTCGTGAGTTTGACATGCTTGCAATCTGATGTCAGTAGCAAATATCCTTCCTTTTGTGTCTGTCAAAATCATTTGGATAAATGGGAACAAAAGAGTTTCTACTGCACAGCACGACCCTGTCTCACCAATCTGAAAAACATCTACATACACCCACACACTACTTTCTGAGCTGTCTTTATACATCTCTTAATGCAGTGATGTCCAATATACCGGGTCAGCAGAGAATCCAGATATTGCTAATTGCATTTGTGATTATTAAAATACAAGAATGAGCAATTGTCACCATATCGACATGATGTATGAATGTTTATTAGTTTTTTTTGTGCATGTTTATTGGTAAAATGGGGCAGCACAGTGGTTAACACTGCTGCCTCACAGAGCCAGAGACCCAGGTTCGATTCCTGGCTTGGCTGGCTGTCTGCATGGAGTTTGCACATTCTTTCCGTATCTGCGTGAGTTTCCTCCGGGTGCTCCAGTTTCCTCCCACAGTCCGAAAGTCGTGCTGGTTAGGTGCATTGGCCATGCTAAATTCTCCCTCAGTGTACCTGAACAGGCACTGGAGTGTGGCCACTCGGGAATTTTCACAGCAACTTCATTTCAGTGTTAATGTAATCCGACTTGTGATACTAATAAAATAAACTTTATAAAAATAAAATGGAAAGTGCAAGCATTTTGATTGAGTCTTTAGCATCTGATATACAGAATGGTGTTACTAAATAAGCCTACATGTGAAGTATGTTTATCTGGATGTGAGAATGTATCTAAGTTGTTTTGAACCAGTATTCATGCATGTGACTAAAACAATGTATTTGTAGCCATCACGTGTGGCTAATCAGGAATTTATTTTAGATTAAGCTACCTTAATCCCTGCAGCTGCATTCCCTTTAATATCCTGTGCCTTCATTTCTTTTAAGGTGGGATTTTATCAAATGCCTTCTGAAAATCCACCTGTGCACCAGCCATCATATTCCTTTTAGCTATACACTCTGGGATTTTCTTTGAGAATTAATTAACTTATTTACACACAGCCTGCCCTTTAGAAATCCATGCTAGCCTTTTTTAGTGTTTGTTCATTTCATCTCATCGGTATCATTAATTTTCCATCACTGAGGTAAGTTTGGTTAAGTGGATTTGCCCAAGGGACATGCAGTGGAATTGGAATTCTTCACTGTCAACCTTGTTTTAAAAGATTAAATCCAGACAAAAATCCGAGGGATGAAAATTCACTCTTTTAAAAAAAAAAGATCTAGGTTGAAGTCTTTGAGTACGTTTTTATGTAATCCTGTTTGCTGGTTATGCAATGGCTTTATTGATGTCATGCCAACATATTGTTTTTTTGATCTGCTGAAGTGACCTTTTCAGACGACACCAGCTGCCATCTCCAGGAGCAAGTGATGATGTGCAGACCCAAATCTCATAACTGAGAAAGAATGTCTTGTATTTCTTTAGTGCCTTACTATGTTTCAGCAGTGTGCGAATGTTCTTAATGTGCATTGAATTGCTTTGAAGTGACTGTTATGTGAGTAAAAGCAGCAGTTGTTGTGTGAATAGGAAGATTCCATAGCACAAGTTCCCAGTTACTCTTCCTGATGTAGAGGAGACTGTGTTAACCTATCTCTGGAGTTGATGGTTGCGTGGCAAATATTGATCAGGACCAACATTTCCTCTGAGCTGTGTAGGTTCATGCTTGCGCAGAAGCCTAGATGCACGGAAAGCCACTTCTTTAAGTTGTACAGCAATCTTAAAGGGACCATGCAATAGTACAACGAGCAGGCTGCACACAGCGTAAGGAAATTAGAGGGAATGTTGGTCAGATCCACTAACTAGGTCTGATTTTGTAACATCAAGACCCATTGACAAGTTTGGAAAATTTTGGGCAGAGATCAGATTCTCAATTTAAATATCTTGGAACTTATCAGTGAAAATCTGTTTAAAAATCAGTTTGTTCTCCAGTGTATGCATTGTGTGCTGATCAGACTTTCTGCTCAAGTCCTCAGGTGGCCAGGCACTCGAGATTCTGCAGCACCTCTGCTCCAATGACTTGGATGTTCCTGTGGGACACATTGTGCACACAGGAATGCTGAATGAACGGGGTGGCTACCAGAATGACTGCAGTGTAGTGCGACTCAACAAACGCAGGTACTTGTCCACATGTTTGCCCAGAAGCCACTAAAGGCCCTCAACAGGGAATACAAATGTTATAAATTGACACCTGCCATCAGAATATCATTATAGCTTCCTTAACGTACAATGCCTGCAACAGTTTTTATTGAAGGAATGTTCAGCAGAAGGTGTGACTGCTTCTCCTTCAAATCTTCTATCATCATCCCACTTCTCAAAAAGAACAATCACCCTTAACTCTTCTGTCCTTGCAAATTACCATCTTCTACCTGCTTTCCCCTTCAAATTCCTCGAGCATGCTGTCAGCTCCCAAATCTGTGTCCATCTTTTCGAGAGCTCAATGTCTGATGTATGTTGACAACACCCAGCTATGCCACCACCAACCCTCTTGATTCTACCGTCTCTAAATTGTCAGACTTCTTATCGGACATCCCATACTAGATGAGCAAAAATTTCCTCCAAGTAAATATTAGAAAGATCAAAGTATTTGTTGTTGCCACAGGCTCTGTTCCCTAACACTGATGCCACTCCTTGGCAGCAGTCTGAGGCTGAACCAGACAGTTTGTAACCTTGGAATTATTGTGGAGAAATTTGAAGGTGGCCAATTGTGTCTCAACTTAGACAATTCAAAACTCGCAAGGCAAAAATCTCTGTGCAAAGATATAACAAATTTATTTTACATAGAACAAACATACAGCCAACCAAAGACACTCAGAGTTAAATGGCTCTGGGAATAAAGCAACAAAACCACTCCAAAAGATCTGACATACATAGTCAAATACAGATCAATTATAGTTTTTCTTAATCAATAATTCCACCTTCCATTAGCTTAAAATCGGTTTTATTTAGTAATCATACATCAATACAAATCTCTGTCAGGTACCTCAGCCAACCATATGATACTTCATAACATGATATTTTATTTGTCTATCAAGTCCGGACATTGCCTCCCTTCTTGGCTCTAACTATTTCCCTGTTGCCTGGTAGTGGCAGATGCTACCGTAAGGTCAAAGTGAACATTCCCACCGGCTCATTGCCAAGTTGAATAGACATATTTTCCTGCGTCCAGAGGCATATCTATCCTTGGGTCTAGGCAGTGAATGTACCTATTCATTAATGTTGCAAAGTAAGTCCCCTCATAGGAATCCTCCCAATATGACTACTGCTGACTAGCCGGTTCCCAAACCTTTGGATTTAAACTATTGACATTTACCACCATGCATTTCTGTAACTTTGCTTGGCTAAAGTGAACAATACATTTAAAATATCAGCATATATCTTTTAAAATTACAACTACTTGTTTTGATTCTCTTACTGCATTCATGTATGTATAAACTGTTTGTGTTAGCTTATCTAATAATCATTTAACTCCTTACTGATCTCATGTCCTCTTAAAGACTGCGTACTGCCTATAAATCTTATTAGCTGGTTAGGAATCCCCTTCTTCAGAATCATATGTGACCATGCGTTGAGCTTCCGACCATGCATCTGTCATTGCTGACACCATCTCTTTCCATTTCCATAATATCACCTGGTTCCACTCCTGCCTCAGTTCACCTGCCGCTGAAACCCTCATCCATGTCTCTTGACTATCTCCAAGACATTTCTGGCAAGCCTCTCATATTATGCTTTCATAAACTTGAAGCTATTTAAAACTCTGCTGCCCATTTCTTTACTCACACCCAGTCCCATTCACCCATCACCCTTTTATTCACTGGTGTATATTAGCTCCTGGTTGAGCAACGTCATGATTTTAAAATTCTCCATTATGTTTTCAAATCCCTTCATGGCCTTGCATGATCTCTCTAATCTACTCCAGCCCTCGAGTGTCAGCATTCTCCTAATTCTGGCATTTTTAGCATTCCCAATTTGGAATTGCTCCACCACTGTTGTCTGTGCTTTCAGCTGCCAAGGTCCCAGACTCTGGAATTCCCTCCATAAAACTCTGTCCATGTAACTCTCTTTTCTCTTAAAATACTCCTTGAACCTACATCTTTAGCCAAACCTTGGGTCCACTACCTGACTATCTAATGTCTCGGTGTCGAATTTGGTTTGATAATGTTCTTATCTTGCTTTGGGATGTTTTACTACATTAAAGGTGCTTTATAAATACAGTTTTTTGATTTGTGAAGTAAAATGTTGGCACAGGACACTCCATGCACAAGAATGGGAAATTCAACGAGGTCCAATCAATTTAAAGAGATGGGCCACAAGTTGGAATGGTGGTGTAGTTGAAAAATGCAAGTCCATCCCCAAATTTCATTTATGCACTTGAGCAGAACCTGGGTGCCTGCTGGATGACAATGTCTGTGGAGACTGTTGTGCTGAGCTGAGCTCATCTGTTGCTGGCACCTTCAGATTCACTTTGCCATTTTGTCCCATTTCAGTCCATTATATGGTGATGTTTGACACTGAGATGCTGAACTCATTTGAGAGAGTTGAGACCTCTCTCCATAAAGCAGTAAAATATATTATATTTAAATGTGCTTCATTATATTTTGCTTTGTTGATGCATGCTAAACAAACTTAATTAAGTCATTAATTTTTTGCCACCCGTGCTAAGATTGTGCCTGTTGGCTTTGAAAAGTCTTGTAAAGAATTGCAGTGTATTGCAATAAAAATAATTTGTTCCCTGTTTGTTGCTGACTTGCATAAATAGAGGGAACACTGTATCACTGAACAGTAAGGAGGGCTGCTTTAAAGGATATTCATGGAGACTGGACAATCAAATGTCAACAGAGGAGAGGTCTCAGATAAAAGGGCCCTCAGAGATGGAAGTAATTGCGTTCATTAAAATGTAATCCTCCTTGTTCTGGCACTGTTCGCCACACCTTTTGTGTTGAGTGAATGGGGCAGCGAAGGTGTTAACATTCCTCTCTGCAGTAATGTTGAATCTTCTATACGCTGCAAGGTGAGTAAATTGTGTTGGAATTAATATGTGCTTTTGTTCAATTCTCAGCTTCTTTATCATCTCTCCCACAGACCAGCAGGTACACTGTTGGTCTTGGCTCAAACTGCATATGCCCAAAGACAGTCAGCTACAGCTGGAGGACGTGACCTGGAAGTACACAGGTATTGTACTTGAAGTTACTTGCCACACCTAACTTGGCTGTTCTAAGAGGCGTAACTCATATTTTAACCTAGTGCTACTTTCAGGCCAGAGCACTTGCTCTTTCAGAATGGAGGGCTCCCTTTTTAAAAAAAATTGTTGAATCTTGCCATGTTGGAAGAAATGTTTTCAGTAACTTCACAGCATTGTGCTGACTACATATGGACAGAGAGTTAACCAAAGCAGTGTAAGGAAAAAGAAATAGCAGAAACTTTGAAGATCTCTTTTTTCCAGTTAATTACGTGCCTTTCCTACTAGAACCCTTTGAAATAAAATGAAATGCATTTGAAGCTGGAGTGAGTGATTTAATATTCTGTGACCTCAATAGCTTCACTTGAGCCAGAGGTGGACTTACACAATTGTTATACTTAGTGTTTTAGCAGCAGTGAATCACAGTCAGCCCCAGTTATTAGGCATTGATCTAGATTTTTCAGAATGTGGATAATTCCTTGTTCCACTTGTATTCTGTAGTAATAAAATGTTAAATTGACACTGTCCCATAAGGTGGCAGAGTTCCAGATTCCACCAAGTATCCAGGATCTATTACATAACATCTTTTGTCATAGCTAATGATTGACCTGCCCTTGCTGACTACTAGATGACCAAATCCATTGGAAGACTCCCTTCTGACTTTTTATTTTTGACCTTGCTTTTCGGAAAGTGTTGAGAACCTGCTGCTGTCATCGGAACAGCAGGATTACTTACTGCATGGACACTATAGGCTTCAGCTTGTACTTTAGGTTTGTCTACAGAAGTAGGTTTAATTGCAGGCTGCTTGCTATCGTAGAGTTCCCCACTTTTTCACATTTGTGTGCAAAGAACAGAACAATAATCAGCGGATCGAAGAGAATGCTGAATTATGTGGATGAATTTGGCAGGGAGGAAGTTATGTTTAAAACAGTACTCAAATATGACTCATTTCCAGTGCTACGTCCAGTGCTGGACACAGAGACACACTAGATGCCCAAAGACAGTCAGCTACAGCTGGAGGACATGACCTGGAAGTACAGTGCTGGACACAGAACTAGATGCAGTTTGGAGTTGAGTTGAGTATGGCTCACAGAAAGATCATGTAAGTCAATCCTTAGGGTCATAGATCAGAAGTTTTAGGGGTGGTGCCTGCAAAGTGATTTTATAGATCTATGTAAAATATTAAAAGATACGGAGAATTTAAAACCGAAAACTTCAGACTGAAGGTCAAGAGTAATTGCCACATCTTAGGATTTTAAAAAAACATATTGCCACAGGAATGATTTGAGGTGGAGTTTCACTTTTAAGTATTGGGTTTTTAATGAATTCAGATGCTCGATGATTAAATACTAAACATTGGTGTCGTTGCATCATTTCTTCAAATAAAAAGCAATTCCTCAGCCTTTCTTGGTAGTCAATAAGCATCTTGTACCCACCCATTCTATCTGTGAGCAGAGGCAAATAGAGACAAAGACATGAATAATTTGACAAGTCTGTAAAGGCAGTAAAGCCAGTCAGGATTTTAACTCCGAAACCGACAAGAGCAGGCTTTGGACAGATTCAGAGGGAGAAAGCAGGTTTTTAAAAAGTTGAAGACCTACTTGAAAAATGTTGTCCTCGTTGTTTTGTGGTATTACGTATTGATTGAACTAAATGGGTTTTGTCAAACCAGTTGCTATTTCATTTCATCAAACTGTTCTGGCACAGAAGGAAGCCATTTGTGCAGGCTCTTTGCAAGAGCAATTTAATTAGTCCCACTCTCCTTCCATTTCCCTGGAACCCTGTAATTGTTTTTCTTTCAGGTGTGTATCCAATTCACTTTTGGAAACCATGGTTGAATCTGCCTCCACTGCATTTTCTGACTGCATTCGAGATTGTAACTAATTGCTGCGTTTAAAAAGTTTTCCTCATTTCACCTTTAGGTCTTTTGTCAATCACCTTAAATCTGTGTTCTCTGGTTCTCAACCTTTCCTCTAATAGGACAGTTTCCCTCTGTGTACTCTGTCTAGACCCATCATGATTTTGAACACTCTCAACCTTCTACAGACCAATCCTAGCTTCTCCATTCTACCCACTTAACTGAAGTCTCTCAACCCTAGAAACATTTTTAAGTCTTTCTGCACCCCCTATTGAGTCATCAAACCTTCAAAAAGTGCAGTGCCCAAAATTGGGCACAGTAGTCGAGGCCAAACCAGTATTATAACTTTCTAGCTTTTGTGCTCTATGCCTCTGTTTGTAAAGTCCTGGATCCCGAATAACTTTTTGAATGCTTTCTTAACCTGCCCTGCCACCTTCAGCAATTTGAGCACATCGAACTCAGATCTCTGTTCTTGCATCTATTTTAGAATTGTGTTCTTTATATTACCTTTCCCTAATCTTCCTACCAAAATGTATCACTGCACACTTTCCTGCATTAAAGTTTTATCTGCTGCTGGTCCACACATTGTCTATATTCTCTTCAAGTCCTAAAATATCCTCCTCGCAATTTGCAATCAGCAGTTTTTGAAATTGTATCCTACACATCCAAGTCTAGATCACTTATATAGATCAAGAAAAGTAGCAGTCCGAATGCTAACTCTTGAGGAACCCACAATACACCTTTCTCCTGTCTAAAAAAAACTGTTCACAACTACACTGTATTTCTTGCAACTCAAACAATTTCATATCCATGGCGCCACTGTACCTTTTATTCCATGAGCTTCAACTTTGCTAGAAGGCCATGTTCACCATATCAACTACATTACCCTCCTCAATCCTCTCTGTTACCTCATCAAAAAACTCAGTCAAGTTGGTTAAACACAATTTGCCTTCAACAAATTTCCGTTGGCTTTTTTTAATCAATCCGCACTTATCCAAGTGACTGTCAAAGTTGTCCCAGATTATTGCTTCCAAAAACTTTCCTATCGTGGAGGTTAAATTGAGTGACTTGTAGTTGCTGGGTTTATGCTTGCACCCATTTTATTTCAGCACATGTATAACATTTGTCATTCTCCAGTTCTGTGCCCAAACTCTCAATATCCAGTATCCCTGGAATTTCTACCCTTATTTCTTGTGAAATGAACCGCTGAGTGATTAGTACCTGGTCTCATTTTATCATGGCCTGGATTTTCCAAGGAGTGGCAGTCATCGTCGGATTGCCGCTGCATCCAGACAGTTACCTAACCAAATGTTGCTGCACACTTTTTCCAAGGTCTTCAGAACCCAGCCATCCAAGAAATGCAAAGCGCAGTGTCCTCAGAGGATCATAATCATTTTGAATCATGAGTCAGAGGAAAATGCAACCCTTCTTTACAGCATTAGCTGTTATGTGACTAGTTTAAGTATCCAAATGTTGGTGAGTTAACATGGGTGGGTGATTATGGCAAAGACTGAGGCTGTTTGGCCCATCAAATCCATGTTGGCTCTCTGGAGAGTCAATTCCATTGTTGTCCTCTATAGGTTGTCCTCTATAGGATTCCAGTCAATTCCATTGTTGTCCTCTATAGGTTGTCCTCTATAGGATTCCAGTCAGTTCCATTGTTGTCCTCTATAGGTTGTCCTCTATAGGTTGTCCTCTATAGGTTGTCCTCTATAGGTTGTCCTCTATAGGTTGTCCTCTATAGGTTGTCCTCTATAGGTTGTCCTCTATAGGTTGTCCTCTATAGGTTGTCCTCTATAGGTTGTCCTCTATAGGTTGTCCTCTATAGGTTGTCCTCTATAGGAATCCAGTCAATTCCATTGTTGTCCTCTATAGGTTTCTCAGAGTCTTGAAGAGCAGGGAATTGCCCATCAGAAGTTGAAACTTCCAGCAGAATTCCTGCATGTTGGTACTTACACTGGGTCCCAATGCACAACTCAGTTATCTGTCCAGTCTCCTTGTTTTTTTTGCTAAGTCTACCTTTGAAAATTTTTATTAAGCAGAAATGTGAAATACACAGATGTCTAGTTCAGATCATGAGGTTGTAACGCTGGGTTATGCTTTTGCATGATTATATATTGGGCAGTGTGAGCACATCCCTAGACGCAGTGTATTCAGATTGGTTACAGGAGTGATCCGTATCATCCACTGTAGAGAGTATCTACCCAATAGACCCTAAACCCTTCACAGAAGGCCAAAGATTTCCTGGTACTAACTGGTAAAAGTCTAATTTATGGCACGTATTAGGAAGCTCTTTTTCAATGTTTGCGAAACTAACCTCTGAATATAGTGAAGACAGTAAGAAGTTTAACAACACCAGGTTAAAGTCCAACAGGTTTATTTGGTAGCAAAAGCCACACAAGCTTTCGAAGCTCTAAGCCCCTTCTTCAGGTGAGAAGTTCTTCACTCACCTGAAGAAGGGGCTTAGAGCTTCGAAAGCTTGTGTGGCTTTTGCTACGAAATAAACCTGTTGGACTTTAACCTGGTGTTGTTAAACTTCTTACTGTGTTTACCCCAGTCCAACGCCGGCATCTCCATATAGTGAAGACAACAGCTGTGAGATTATTTATGAAACGGTTGGAAACTTCAGTGGGGCTCTGAGTTTATATAACTGCAGCTTTGTTGAATTTACTGTTAGGCAGTTGTTATCTACTTGTCCTTGGGCCACATCCATGTGATCATCATGTTGGATTTGAAGTTTGGAACATGTAGGATTAAAAATTACAGTTAGCTGCTGAGAAAGTTCAAAAATATCATACTTTATTGACTTCCTTCATTAGCAATTTCTCCCTTGAAGTTGCCAACATCATTGACTTCTACCATGTCCCTGGACAGCCTGTTGTCCACATGCATCGCTTTTTGTGTGATTTGATTTGATTTATTATTGTCACATGTATTAGTATACAGTGAAAAGTATTGTTTCTTGCGCTATACAGACAGAGCATATTGTACATAGAGAAGGAAAGGAGAGGGTACAAAATGTAGTGTTAGCTAGGGTGTAGAGAAAGATCAACTTAATGCAAGGTAGGTCCATTCAAAAGCCTGATGGCAGCAGGGAAGAAGCTGTTCTTGAATCGGTTGGTATGTGACCTCAGACTTTTGTATGTTTTTCCCAATGAAGAAGGTGGAAGAGAGTACCTTCAAGAAATTTATTTTTAAAAATCGTGTCCTCTGCAGTTAAACAGCTTTGCTTTTTATTGTTGCCTGGCTGTCTGGTTTGAAGTCCTTTTATTGCTGCTTCAGTAGTTTAAATGGGGTTTTGTTTAGTTTTACTCTGGGCCTCAGGTACTTTCTGGAATCTTTTATGCCCCTGGATTGTGAGAGGGAAAATAGATTGACAAAGTCAAGTGTTTCCTCCCTAGAAGAATCTAAGGATTAATTTTAAGTTTTAGTTTAGAAGGGGGTGGACATCAGACTGAAAAGCAGTGTTTCTTTTTCTCTCTCTGGTATTCAAAGTTCTGCTGGCTACCAGAAAGCAAGGCTTTTTGTCTTCCTGCAGTGAAAAAAAAAACCTGCTGTTGGTGGTTGGCATGCCTAGAGGCAGTCTCCGTGGTATTTTGGGAAGCTGTTCTGACTTCAAGCTAGTCTATGTGTATATCAATAGGGCTGCTAGAAGTTAGGCTGGGAAGTCAGAGTTTCAATTCTCCACCCAAAGGACTAAGTTCCAACGTCACGTGAGCGTGCGTATTTCCTGTGCTAAACCTGTGGCAAGGGTTTTCTATGAGGAAGTTTGTTTGTTTGGAACATTTTGTATACTTGTTAAGGGTTATACAATTTTTTTTGTTTGTAATTGGTAAAAGTTATTGCTAATTTTCTTTCTATACATGTTAACTGTATACTTAAAAAAACTTTGTTTGATAAAAGCTCCGTAGCGGGTCAGTTGAATCAATACCTGAAGTAAAGCATCTCATTCCCACCCTAGCCAAAAACATATCACAAAACTTACGATCCAGGCGGGCTTCATAAAACATTTAGGAGTTTCTGACCTGAATTATAACAGGATGGGAGGCTGGTTTGCATGATGGACTGGGCTTTGTTCATGACCAGATCAAATCAAAATATTCTGGGACTGAGATGATTGGTTTCCAAAAGTATTGGTATTTCTTCATTTATTCTGCATTGAATGAAATGCTGATGTCAAAGACCCATCAAGGTATAAATTGCACAAATATATTTGTCAGGTATATGTAATGCTGCAGGTAATTAACCTTGCTTTCATAGATTGAGGGGTGAATTAGAAGTCATAGATCTATGAAAGTTGGGAATCAAGTAGATAAGGTTGTTAAGAAGGCATATGGTGTCTTGGCGTTTATTGGTAGGGGGATTGAATTTAGGAGTCGTAGCGTTATGTTGCAACTGTACACAACTCTGGTGCGGCCGCACTTGGAGTACTGTGTGCAGTTCTGGTCCCCACATTACAGGAAGGATGTGGAGGCTTTGGAGAGGGTGCAGAGGAGGTTTACCAGGATGTTGCCTGGTATGGAGGGGAGATCCTATGAGGAGAGGCTGAGGGATTTGGGATTGTTTTCGCTGGAAAGGCGGCGGCTAAGAGGGGATCTTATTGAAACATATAAGATGATTAGAGGTTTAGATAGGGTGGATAGTGATAGCCTTTTTCCTCTGATGGAGAAATCCAGCACGAGGGGGCATGGCTTTAAATTGAGGGGGGGTAGTTATAGAACCGATGTCAGGGGTAGGTTCTTTACCCAGAGGGTGGTGAGGGATTGGAATGCCCTGCCAGCATCAGTAGTAAATGCGCCTAGTTTGGGGGCGTTTAAGAGATCCGTAGATAGGTTCATGGACGAAAAGAAATTGGTTTAGGTTGGAGGGTCACAGTTTTTTTTTAACTGGTCGGTGCAACATCGTGGGCCGAAGGGCCTGTTCTGCGCTGTAATGTTCTATGTTCTATGTTCTATGTTCTATGATGTAGATTTTGGGGTGTTGGTTTGTGAGAATTGAACAATTTAATGTTTTAAAACCCTTTGTTTTTCTTTCACTTTAGCATTGAATTTGATTGGTCCCCGTGCAATGGATGTCCTTTCTGAATTGTCTTATGTGCCAATGACTCCAGATCATTTCCCCTCGTTATTCTGTAAGGTGGGTTATAGAATTTTATTGTCGGTACATGTGTGTCAGCACAGAACAGTCTAATAGCTGTGTAACTTGTGCATTTGGAATGAAATTGATGCTAATTACAAATGATCACAGAATCGCTGCAGTGCAGAAGAAGGCCATTCTGCCCATTTGTCTGCACTGACCCTCTGACAGAGCATCCCATCCAGAACCTATCCCTGTAATCCCACATATTTGCCCTACTAATCCCACTAACCTACACATCGTTGGACACTAAGGGACAATTTATCATGGCCAGCCCACCTATCTTGCACATTTTTGGACTGTGGGAGGAAACCCACGCAGACATAGAGAGAACACAGTTGCCCAAGGCTGGAATTAAACCTGGGTCCCTGGTGCTGTGATGCAGCAATGTTAACCACTGTGCTGTCATCTTGCTAGACACCACCTTAATATATTGACAGCCAGAAATTTCAGCTGATTATGCCAATACCCATCAACTTTCTCCTTGATTCAATGATGATTTGAAAAAGAGGAGTCTTCACTCTTGTTCTGTTATATTGTGGAAGCTTATCTCAATCGAAATAGCACAGTATCTTCCTAAGTTTACCTCCGTACTCTTTCCCCAAGGCAGCTGCAGATATCATGTTTGTATCCAGCTTGATCTTGCCGTCTGGCATTTGTTGTGTTGGTCCAAACCTCCCCGCACCAACCCAGCACAAGGAGGGAATGCTGCTTGCCTATTGCATTGGGGAGGAGAGAATAATCTCCCTTTTTTTGTTATGGATTCCTGTTCCTGCTAAGTACAGCAAAATTGGCAATTCTACATCTCGGGATCAGAAACTAAGGTTGGCTAGAACAGCAGCTGTCTTATCATGCAGTGTAGTGCTGGGTCTCAGTTACTTGCAACATAAACAGGACTGCAAAGCCCAACTTGATGGTGGCAAAACCTATTGTCTCAACCAGAAGGTAGCAGTTGGATGAGGGACAGCTTCTTCCCAATTTTCTCTACCTTCCATTCTCCACTCCTGCCACATCCCCTTTTTCTGTCTCTTCAATTAACACACACGAACAGCCATTTCTTTGTTTCCATTGAGAGAAAGGTGGTACTAGAAATCAGTCTGTCCCATCGACTCCTGTATATAGAAACAGCTACATTAATCCCTTTAGTGGGTGGAAGTTATATACTCATCAAATAGTTGCACAAGTCCTGCAGCATTTGAATCTACTGTATTAGAATGAAAAGCAATATTACTGATATGGGGTGGGTGTAGGTGAAGATACCTAGCGGGGTGGGAGGGCATGTATTTACGATCGTTTATTGAGTGGATGTATGTGTTTACAGTGGAGAGGGGGTAGCATGTACTGCACCTTTAGTAATTCTGTTTTTAATGAGAGGGATTCACACAAGCCTTTGGGTCCTCGCTGTCCACAGGGATGGTGCCAGAGGACTGGAGAATGGCGAATGTTGTTCCTCTGTTTAAGAAAGGGAATAGAAATAACCCTGGTAATTATAGACTGGTTAGTCTTACTTCGGTGGTTGGTAAATTGATGGAAAAGGTCCTTAGGGATGGGATTTACGACCATTTAGAAAGATGCGGATTAATCCGGGATAGTCAGCACGGATTCGTGAAGGGCAAGTCGTGCCTCACAAATTTGATAGAATTTTTTGAGGAGGTAACTAAGTGTGTTGATGAAGGTAGGGCAGTTGATGTCATATACATGGATTTTAGTAAGGCATTTGATAAGGTCCCCCATGGTCGGCTTATGATGAAAGTGAGGAGGTGTGGGATAGAGGGAAAGTTGGCAGATTGGATAGGTAACTGGCTGTCTGATCGAAGACAGAGGGTGGATGGAAAATTTTCAGATTGGAGGCAGTTTGCTAGCGGAATGCCACAGGGATCAGTGCTTGGTCCTCAGCTCTTTGTGATTTTTATTAATGACTTAGAGGAGGGGGCTGAAGGGTGGATCAGTAAATTTGCTGATGACACCAAGATTGGTGGAGTAGTGGATGAGGTGGAGGGCTGTTGTAGGCTGCAAAGAGACATAGATAGGATGCAAAGCTGGGCTGAAAAATGGCAAATGGAGTTTAACCCTGATAAATGTGAGGTGATTCATTTTGGTAGGACTAATTTAAATGTGGATTACAGGGTCAAAGGTAGGGTTCTGAAGACTGTGGAAGAACAGAGAGATCTTGGGGTCCATATCCACAGATCTCTAAAGGTTGCCACTCAAGTGGATAGAGCTGTGAAGAAGGCCTATAGTGTGTTAGCTTTTATTAACAGGGGGTTGGAGTTTAAGAGCCGTGGGGTTATGCTGCAACTGTACAGGACCTTGGTGAGAGCACATTTGGAATATTGTGTGCAGTTCTGGTCACCTCACTATAAGAAGGATGTGGAAGCGCTGGAAAGAGTGCAGAGGAGATTTACCAGGATGCTGCCTGGTTTGGAGGGTAGGTCTTATGAAGAAAGGTTGAGGGAGCTAGGGCTGTTCTCTCTGGAGCGGAGGAGACTGAGGGGAGACTTAATAGAGGTTTATAAAATGATGAAGGGGATAGATAGAGTGAACATTCAAAGACTATTTCCTCGGGTGGATGGAGCTATTACAAGGGGGCTTAACTATAGGGTTCATGGTGGGAGATATAGGAAGGACATCAGAGGTAGGTTCTTTACGCAGAGAGTGGTTGGGGTGTGGAATGGACTGCCTGCAGTGATAGTGGAGTCAGACACTTTAGGAACATTTAAGCGGTTATTGGATAGGCACATGGAGCACACCAGGATGATAGGGAGTGGGATAGCTGGATCTTGGTTTCAGATAAAGCTCGGCACAACATCGTGGGCTGAAGGGCCTGTTCTGTGCTGTACTGTTCTATGTTCTAAGCCGGGTGGGCTGATATTTACTGTGTGCCTCTAATTAACAGGAGATGAGTGTTGGTTATGCTAATGGAATCCGGGTGATGAGTATGACACATACGGGAGAGCCTGGCTTCATGCTGTATATCCCCATTGAGGTGAGCACTGAAGTTTAGTTAATAAGTTGGGTGACAAACGCTTATGTTGCTTTTTGTATTAGTAGCCTGAAATTCTCCATTATAATAAATATCTAATAACTGCCTAAGTGTAACTTTTCAGTTGGATTTGTTCAGGGAGACTAGAAGATGTTTGGAACTACCTCGGTGTGGACATAACGAGAACACAGATTTATGTTTAGCAAATTTCAAATATTACAATGTGATGGTTTAGTTGACAAAACATTGAACCATGTGGAGCAGTTCAATCCCAGCCTGAGCTGTTAATCTCCACTGAACGGGCAATAGTGGCACGGCTGCCCTTGGATTCAGTACCTTTGGCTAAAGACAGGGTAAAAATCAGCCAGGACTCATGTACCTGACTGATTTCCACTGAATATTACTGGTAAATAGATCCATGTTTTCATTAGGGACCCTCGGGATTAGATTCCACAGGTTTTGATTTGATTTATTATCACGTATTGGGGTACAGTGAAAAGTATTGCTTTTTATGTGCTATGCAGACAAAACATACTCTTCAAAGAATACATAGGGGGGAAGCAAAGGAGAGAGTGCAGAATATAATCACAGCTAGAATGTAGAGAAAGATCAGCTTAATAAATTGCAGATCCATTCAGAAGTCTGATGGCAGCAGGGAAGAAGCTGTTCTTGAGTTCGTTTGGTTCATGATCTCAGATTTTTTGTACTTTTTTTTTCCTACGGAAGAAGGGGGAAGAGAGTATGCGTGACAGGTTGAATAACTTGTCCAGGTTCAGGCATGTTGGCATCTTTCGACTTGGCAGTAGCCCGTCTGGTGGTTGAGTAGTCATGTCTCGGACTCTTCTGTTCCATTTTTCAGTATGCACTTCACGTCTACAATGAAATCATGAATGTGGGACAGAAGTATGGAATCCGAAATGCTGGGTACTATGCACTGCGCAGCCTGCGGATTGAAAAGTTTTTTGCGTTTTGGGGTCAGGATCTGGATACGTTTTCAACACCTCTGGAGTGTGGTCGTGAATTCCGAGTCAAGTTTGACAAGGTACTTAACCATGTGAGTTTAACTGGGAAGATATCAGAATATATTCTTAATTTTGCGAGGTCGAGTGGGATGGAAGAGAATGTAACGTTCTGTGAGTGTCACACAAGACCTCTTCTTTCCTCTCTACTGGCAAGGAGAGAGGGCACAACAATGGAATGACCCAGTGGAAAGGGATCTGAGATCAACTGTGAATGTGACCTACTTGTCAGACTCATCTGAATTGATTTGCAAGGGCAAGAAAACACAGATGGTTCTGAAATCTATTTGTAAAGTTGCGCATGTTCTAGCGTGGAGCAGAGCGGTGCTATTCATTTTGTGTCTGTGTCTCTGGGGTTAACCTCCTCTTTGTTTAATTGTAGGGGACTGATTTTATTGGACGTGAGGCCTTGTTGCAACAAAGACAGGAGGGAGTTTGCCGTCGGTTCACTATGTTTATCCTGGATGATCATGACACTGACCTTGACCTTTGGCCTTGGTGGGGAGAGCCTATATACAGGAATAGCCACTATGTTGGCATGACAACCAGTAGTGCTTACAGTTACACGTTGGCCCGCCATGTCTGCTTGGGCTTTGTTCACCAGTATGATGAAGACACTGGAGCCAAACTGGTGGTGACCCCAGACTTCATCAATCGTGGAGACTATGAGATTGAGATTGCTGGACAGCGCTTCCGGGCGAAGGCCAAACTTTACCCATTTAGTTCGCTGTTTACACAGAGGAGGAGGAAAGATGAGATGGAACTGAGCAGCTTTCAAGGGAAATAAGAGCCACAGCAGCATCAGTTCAAGGTGACAATGGGTCAGCCATGCACTCCCCAGAAGGGAGACCATTATACTGGTGTTGGCTTGCAAAGCTAATTTTTCCTACCCCTCTCAGACACTCTGTGTGTGTGCGTGCGTGTGTGTGTGTGTGTGTGTGTATCTGCACAGATAAAAGAATTGTTCTGTATCACATCCAGTGTCACGTGCAGGCATCACTCCTGGGTTTTCTTGGTTTAAGGTCCAGTGGAAAACGCTGCTCTCCTGAGAAAAGGAGAGTATTATTATGAGAGTGGAATTCAGAATTGTCTACATCTTATATATATCTCTCTCTCTCTCACACTGATGAACTTTGAGTTTGGGAAGTAGGTGCTGACCTCTGCTTCTAGCACCCAGATGGCACATGGGCACAGACCTATTGTATTGATGGTGCAGGCCTCTGAAACAGTAGGCACAGGTTGAGGGGCACTTAACCACCCCTCCAATTTGCAAGTGATTCACTGAATTAAGTACCCTGATTGAAATGTTCTTTTCTTTGCTCGTTTTCCCTGGAGAATAGTGCCAGCAGAATCATCTTTATCCAGCTTCCAGGAGCCAAATGTGTGCAAGCAATCTGAAACTCTAGGATAAGATCCTGCCAAGTCTGCAGTGTGTCTTTGTAATTTTTTGTCCGAGAACTCAATTACAAGGGTAATTTTAAAGGGAAATTCTAGGAGCACACCAGTAATATTTAACCAGTAATATTTAACTGATGTATAGTAACCCTGTCGATATAATCCACCCATTCAGAGTGGAATATTTGTGATTATATTGACACTGAAGTGAAAAGGGCAATAAATATAAAGGTAATTTTAAAAATTACTTGTATAACAGATTCAAGATGAACTTGAATAACAGTTTTCTGATGATTTTGGAGGAGGAGGAAGTAGATGGAAAAAGACTTTTCCCGAGTCTTTTTCCATCTACTTCCTCCTCCTCCAAATTCCCGAAGTTATGCAGCTGTTTTGTAAGGTAGAGACAGGCTGTTGTTTAACAAAGCTCAATGATATTTCTAAAATTAGAAAATTCCTTCAAAATATGCAGTAGAGAACAGGAAGAAAAAGCTGATCCATCGAGCATGTGCCATTTGTGGGGTTCAAGTTGCTTGTAACAATAATCCCATCTGCGTTTAGACTGCTTATAATGAATTTGTACTCGTGCTTCAAGTGGGTCACTGCACGGTATATTGCAATGCATTCTAAGAGCATCTCTTGTCTGAAACATGTTAGCTAATCCAATTTGTGGCTGTGGCAGAGGTGCTACTGGAGGTTACGTTGTCCATGGGCTATGTCAGGTGTAATTTGAGAAAATTGGGATCCTCCCAATGTGTTTGTGGGTTGTGGGTGACACTGGCAAGACTGCATTTATTGGCCATCCATATTTTAGGGTTCGTACAATCTGTTGAAATTCAAGGCCGTTTCAAGTTAAATCTTTCATTCTCATCGACTTCTTCAGGGCAAAATTACACAACATGGAACATAAGTATTCAGCTATCCTGGGGTGATCTTGTAGAAAATTCACATTTCCTTTTTCAAGATCCTTTAAAACAGTCGTACACTTAAAATGGCCAACCTCCTCCCTTGATGATTAACAGAGCCTTTACTTTTTACTAGAACCATGGAAACCACTACTGGCCAATTCAACTTATGCAATGGGTACAGAGCTGTATTGTCCAGACTTGTTTTGCTAAAAGAATGGCCAAGTGCGAAAATGTTCTTTCCCTTGCAAAATTTCAGTCATGAGACAATATGTTCAAACAACCTACATATTATCCGTTTCCAATAATTGTGATGAAACATATATTTAAGCTATGTTTAATTGTTTATTCACAGTGACATACAAGACAGAAATAGATGAAACAGTGATGTATGCATATTCACCTGGCAGTTAGCTGTTATTTATTCCCATTTTATTTTTCCCTTTTTTAGTGTAGATTTTTACCTTTTCAGTGCCATTGCAATGTCTTGGATTGAAATGTTATCATAACCTAATAGCTAAACCTCTGCCCATTTTTTAAGCCCCTCTGCATTGCCTTTGCAATGAACTAAACATACTAAAACATAAACTTATCAAGTTAGATTACATTTTCTGTTCTTGCAGTTTGTCGTTTAATTCTTGCTCCAACTTGTCTAGCTCCTGCTGTTTCTTCTTGGAGGTTCTCCTTGAGGAGTTTTAATGACTGGTGAATGTTAACTTGCCAGTACACTCAGCCTTCTCATTAAAACTCTGTTTACATAATCAAAGCATTTTTATCGTATGAACTCTTTCTTCTTTAAATTATGCAATTCCTTCCACTTGGGATTTTCTTTTCAGCTTTGCTCCAAAGGTTCATCTAGCCTGCTCTTGTAGACACCACAGAAGCCAGTAGTTTCTTGCTAATTTTTTACATTGGTCAAATCTAAAAAATTCACATGATCACACAGTTATGCTACAATGGATCTTTCTTTCAAGTTTCCTGCTGCAACCTCTAAGACTGAAAATCCTCTTTCCATGTTAACTTGGCCATGTGATAACACAAGGAGTGACTTGACAATGTCAAACAGCTTTGTGCATGCCTGATCTGCCATGTACTCTGAAAAGTACTTCAACTCTTCCTTACAGCAGTGGCTTAGCACAGTTGGTTAGTGATGCAGAATGGTGCTAACAATGTGGGTTCAATTCCCGTACTGCCTGAGGTTATCCATGAAGGCCCACCTTCTCAATCTCGTTCCTTGCCTGAGGTGTGGTGATCCTCAGCACCAGTCAAGTCTGTGCTCATTCGGGACTATGGCGACTTTACCTATGTCGACTTGGAAATATTCTGGTGTTGTTTTCCGCCACACAACAAGTTCAAAATTCCAGCTTTTAATCATGGCCTCAATTTTGTTCTGGACCTCAAATATTGTCAGGTTCTGCCCTTTGAGTCCAATATCTAGCTCATTTAAGTGAATGAACGTGCTATTTGATTTGATCAGCCAGTTGCTGGGATATATAGATTTTATATCTGGTATCGCACGGCACTAAAATCCATACACAATATTGCTCAATTGTATGGTAGGCAGAATGGTTCATTTGCTTGCTCGTAATAGGCAGTTTACAGAATGTACTCAACAGATCATGCTTGTAAAACCCAAAACAAAACTCCTACTGTTAAGGTGTCTGAAAAAGTGCTAATAACTGCACAAACAATTTAATATAATTAATTGAACTCGTAATGTGACTCATTTACGCTTGCTAGAAATTACATCTTTCACATGCAGGGACCTTGCAAACAAAAGGAATTTGTTCAAGCCTTGCACCTTTTTTGAATTACTCAGGAGCTTGGGAAACCTATAGATCCTCATTGCTTTCAAGGCAATGTCTCAGTCAATCAGAGTTTACTTACCTACCAATCTCTTTTTCTCTTGTAGTATTATATGTTAAGGTCACTTGAAATTGGCACGCTTGCATTTTTCCTGATGAGTGCAAGATGAAAAGTTTCTGCAACATGTCTCTCTTTTCAAATCTTGTACATTTGTTTTGAGAGGGTGGGGGAAAAAGTATGAAATACACCCTGAATTTTCATCCCTACATCATACAACGTGCTTCATCGCTTTAAGGAAATTCCACCCACTTTAGATTAAATGTAGCAACATTACTGTTTTGTCATACGGTGTCAGCAGAATGAAAGTCCCTTTCCCATCACACGATGCATGGTTAACTAGAAGTGCAAGATGTGGGCACAAACCACATCAATTGCGTTAATGTCCATAATTACTGTCATTCAAATGCTGGTATGGCGTAATAACCTTAAAAGTTGTAATAACTCTTCTTACAAACTGCAGCATGGAACCCTATCTGCAAGTGACTTTCTGGTCCTGTCCCATTTTAGTAAGCACACTCCTTCCTATTATTTTACCTGTTCATGCCACTCCTGCCCTGTCCCGATCCGATTTGTATCACACTTCCTCCATCTCTCAATTCATTTGTCTCATTCCCATTCCTCCTATTCATAATTTCCTTATTCTCATTTTTTTCTGTCATTATTCCTATCCAGATTCTCCAAGTCAGTTTTGTTGACTAATGTTAGTCCTGCTCCACTTTTTTATGCTATTGTTCCCTCTCACCCAGTTCCCATTTGATTTTCTAATTGTAAATCCTCATCTCGCAGCATGTGGGAATATATTGATGGCATCAAACAAAGATATTTCAACTAATAATTTTCAATAGGCAGTAGCATTCGTCCCAAGTTTACTTAAACAAACGGATAAGTGCTCATGTAATCAAAAAAGAGAAGCAAAGGTTGCATGTATGTGATCTTTTACATAACATGTATGCGTACCTTGCATTGCATTTTTGCATAGTGGTGATTGGGGAGTACAGCCCTTCTGGCATGCATTTTATTGAGAGATTTTAGTCAGCCATGAAGACAGTATTATATGAGCTTTTGATCAAAATTCAACCTACAGTTGAAAGCGTGCAATGTATGTGATGCCTTAAGCGGCTGGTGACAATTTCAATGCATCAAATCAAAACATAATTTTAGGCCAAGTTTTGTTTTCATTTTTAAGATCCTGCCAATGTTTGAGAAGCATTTTCAAGGCCGAAAAATTGAAATTCAAGGACTTTTCAAGGTGAAGGGTCAAATTAAAGCACTTTTCAAGGCTTCTACAAACGCAGATATTTGGTTTCTGACCACGAAAAGCCAGCTACGCAACGTGTACTGGAGTATGTGTGGGCCAGGCCCTGTAAGGTTAGCAGATTCCCTTGATATTCGTGAGATTTTTACAACAATCCAGTAGATTTCATGGTTTATGTTGCCTAATGTCGGCCCATTGTCCAGTAAAGAACACCGACCTCACTGTTTACTCTTCTGTTAAAGGTGCCTTGAGTTTGTAGAGCTGTTGGCTGAGCCAATGCCCTTATTGGTTTGGTTTTGTATAGTTCCTGTACATATTGTCAGATCATAGAATACAGAAGCAGTTCTGTTTCCTTGCTTTTTCCAATTGCCTCTGCAAATGTTTTCCCTCAAGTATTTATCAAATTTTCTTCTGAAAATTAACAATGAACCTGCTTCCACCAACCTTTCAGGAAGCATGTTGCAGGTCTTGAAAAGTACTCCTCAAATTGCAGTGTAGTCATGCCTAGTTACTTGTTTCAGGATTGAACATCTGTATGCTTACAGCTCAGTCATTAACCTGCTTTTGAAACTTTCTTGAAATAAAGGACTTAATCTGTAGTCATCAGTGATCTGGTATCTCATGAGTTCACCTTGCATTACATTTTTGGTTGTGAAGCTCTTCTGTTAACTTGTTTCATTTGTGTAAATGGCAATGATCCTGACCAACACTGACCGTTACTTCACTGCCAGCCCTATCTTGCTCAAGCCAAGTAGATATTACAGTATCTGTTTGGACATCTGATAAAGAATACTTGAGGACTGATGCCATCTTCCATCTGGTTCACTTCTAATTTCGTTGCTAATTCTGTCTACATTTGTGCTGCTGCCCTTGTCAAGAGTACAGTGCAAGTGAAAAAGAAGTGCAAGTTGTGAGAGATTGTAGAGCCTGTGTGCCTCTAGTAAGGGTACAAAGTCTTAGAGGAAAATATTACCAGGATTTTCAATTAACATGATGGCTATTCTTGTAATGAGTCACAGGTAGCTTGATATCAGGTGGAAAACTTTCCACAGGCATGGTTAATAGCATTACAGAGATTAAAAGAAAATGATCAGCTAATGCCCATGTATAAAACTGAAAGAGTCATGCTTGCATGTTCATTCACTGCAATGTGCAAGTGTTTACTGTGGTTGTGTGATTCAGACTTGCAGGCATTTTTGATGGGCTTGAACTCATAGTGGGGAGCGACATTCATTGGAAGGACATTTTGCAGAATTGCTCATAGATCCAGTGTCAAATTAGTTGCCATTCCAACTTTACAAATGCTAATTTTATCTCAGGAGGTCTCATATTTTGTTCCCCCTAATGCAGCTTGATGAAATGAACAGGTTGATCTCGTGATTCAAAGGAACATTTTACTTGTGAACAGAATTAAGCCTTTGCAACTTGCTGGTTGTTATTCTAACTGATCAAATAATATTGAACTGTATGATGTTCAGCTCTATCTGTAAGTAAAATGATAGTTCTGATTTTGTCAGTGGATGTTACAAGAGATTAGGAAATGCAATGTCCCAATTGGTCTTATGAAAACTGCAAAATATGAAATATAGTTGAGAGGCAGGAAATGGAAAAGTCCCGTCTAATTTTAATTATTTTTGGAGCTACTGAAATAGTTGTTACCCACCTATGAGGTATGTAATCCAATCCTAGTTGTTGATTTTTCTCTTCCTTTGTGGTGCAAGCAAATGCCTGTCATCTGCTTTGTGTACCATTCCTTTGGCATTACTGAGATGGACAATTAATTCACTATGTGAATCTACAGTAAACCTGTCATAATCATGAGACAATGCTCGAGGACATGATACCAACACCTCTGAGGTTCTAAGTGCGCACACACATGGAGGACTCCACTACATTAATGTGGAATTTAGGAAGCAGTGCACATTATTGGAATACTGTGCACACAGAGTCTGGATTCTTTCTATTGTATTAACGTACTTGTTAAAGTCCTCCAATGGACAAGTGCATAAATGTACTGCTGAGCAAGGAACCAGGTCATACTGACCAGGAAGCTCTCAGATTGTGCTGTGCTATGTTGACTTAGCCAACTGAGAGTCAAGTTACAGTTGTCCTAAGAATTCCTAAACTCTGCTTACCCTGACCCAGGACTCCTGTTGGAAAGAGATGTGTAGATAGTGGGCGAGAACAAAGCATCTGAGTTTTGACATCTTGATTACTGAATAACTTGCTACAATGCAGTGTCTATGTTTATATCTCGGAGTAATGTGTTGCTAACTTAACTGCTCCCAATAGAGGGAATTTACAAAAATACATACATTATTATGGGCTTATTTTGCTTGGCAGTAAATCCGTCTGCACCTGTGTGCTGGTAAAGATGTGACTGTGCAGCAACCGGTACTATAGAAAAATTAGACAACTTACTTTGCTCTGTGCCATGGAACTTACTAACTCTTTCTTCTCTCAGTTAAATTCCAGATCACAAGGAGGAAAAGTAGTTTCAAAGATTACTTAATATTTTTCCTGCCATCAGAGAGAGAGTGGGTGGGGGTGTGTTCCTTGTTTCTAGGTATCAACTAGGTGACCCTCTAACTAAGCAATTCCTTAAACCCTTTGTTCAGGTGATGAATCCAACTAGTATTGATAAATTGTGTGTAAAGTCTTGCAGTGCAGTGTAAATAGTACATCAAAGTACTGTACAGTTTAACTTCAGATGAAGAGAGAGTTTGGCCAGTTAAGTAAACTTCAGGAGAAAGACACATTGACAATCTCGCGTGAGAAATGGACTTAACCTGCCTGTACCTTTTAACACTATTTTTGCAAGGGTGCAATGGTCTTTCTTCATGTACATATAGTTGAATTCTGAACATTGGTGCTGTAATGCAAGCGATTTGAAGCAAGAGCAATGAATCAGCTAATCATGCAAGTGTGTACAAAGTGATTAAAATGTAAATGTTTTAAAAACATGCATAATATTTACATTAATGTAGTGTTGGTTACTGCAGTGACACATTTTGTCATATTTCTATGAAGTGAATGTGAAACAACAACTGTACCTCTACTCTTTTGTCTGACTTCAAAGTAGAGAATATTTTCAAAAGAACACTGACCTCTTGTGTGGATTCTCTTTCTGTCCTATTACATGCAGTGATTTGAGGGTGATGAGTACCCAATCTGAGTTGGTAACACCTGTTGATATTCACTATGTTGAAAGGAGCCCACTTAATGCAGACTGCAGGTGATCTATTTGGAGGAGCAGCTCCGTGGACAATGTGACAAAGGTCTCATCTTGAAAAGGGTAAACAAAGAAACCACTGGTAGGAACTGAAGGCCATTTGACTCTGTATTCAGTTAAATTATGGCTGATCTTCTACCTCAACACCGTTTTTCTATATTGTCCTCCTAATCCCTTGACGTTTAATGTGTAGAAATCTCTGCCTTGAACATACTCATGATGTGGAGATGCCGGCATTGGACTGGGGTAAACACAGTAAGAAGTCTAACAACAGGTTAAAGTCCAACAGGTTTATTTGGTAGCAAGTGCCACTAGCTTTTGGAGCGTGTTGCTCCTTCGTCAGGTGGAGTGGGAGATGTGCTCACAAACAGGGCATACAGAGACACAAACTCAATTTACAGAATAATGATTGGAATGCTAATCAAGCTAATCAATGCTAATACAGCTAATTAAGTCTTAAAGGTACAGACAGACAATGTGAGTGGAGAGAGCATTAAGCACAGGTTAAAGAGATGTGTATTGTCTCCAGACGGGACAGCTAGTGAGATTTTGCAAGTTCAGGCAAGTTGTGGGGGTTACAGATAGTGTGACATGAACCCAAGATCCCGGTTGAGGCCGTCCTCATGTGTGTGGAACTTGGCTATCAGTTTCTGCTCAGCGACCCGGCGCTGTCGTGTGTCGTGAAGGCCGCCTTGGAGAACGCTTACCCGAAGATCAGAGGCTGAATGCCCGTGACCTCTGAAGTGCTCCCCAACAGGAAGAGAACACTCTTGCCTGGTGATTGTCGAGCGGTGTTCATTCAGCCGATGTTGTAGCGCAGACACACGACACCGCAGGGTCGCTGAGCAGAAACTGATAGCCAAGTTCCGCACACGAGGACAGCCTCAACCGGGATCTTGGGTTCATGTCACACTATCTGTAACCCCCACAACTTGCCTGGACTTGCAAACTCTCACTAGCTGTCCTGTCTGGAGACGATACACATCTCTTTAATCTGTGCTTAATGCTCTCTCCACTCACATTGTCTGTACCTTTAAGACTTGATTAGCTGTATTAGCATTGATTTGCTCGATTAGCATTCCAATCATTATTCTGTAAATTGAGTTTGTGTCTCTGTATGCCCCGTTTGTGAGCACATCTCCCACTCCACCTGACGACGGAGCAGCACGCTCCGAAAGCTATGGCATTTGCTACCAAATAAACCTGTTGGACTTTAACCTGGTGTTGTTAGACTTCTTACTGTGTTGAACATACTCGACAGCCATCTAGGGCAGAGAATTCTAAAGATGAAAACATTCCTCAGTTCTAAATGACCTACCCCTTGTTCTGAGATTGTGTTCCCGAGTTGTGGATCTCCCAGTCAGGGGGCATCTGCTCTAAGCCTTTAAGAATTTTGTATGTTTCAATCAATCATAAAATCCCTACAGTGCCATTCGGCCCATCGAGTCTGCACCAAGTCTGACCGTGTCTTACCCAGGCCCTCTCCTCCACCTCGTAACTGCACATTTACCATGACTAATTCATCTACACATGGGGCACTAAGGGGCAATTCACCTAACCTGCACATCTTTGGACTGTGGGAGGAAACCCACGCAGACATGGGAAGAATGTACTCTACACACAGTCACCCAAATTCACAATTGAACCCAGATCTCTGGCACTGAGAGGCAGCAATACTAACCATTGTGCCACCATGCCACCCCCAATGAATCTAAGTTTGAACAGTAAGGAGACCAAAACTACATAGTACTCCAGGTGCAGTCTGTACAGTTGCAGCAAGATATCTTTACTCTCTACTCAAATCCTCTTGCAAAAAAGGCAAATGTACTATTTGCCTTTCTAATTGCTTGCTGCACTTTCATGTTAGCTTTCAGTGACCCAGGTCCATTTGGACATCAACACTACCCAATCTTCCACCATTTAAGAAATGTCCTGCATTTATGTTTTTCCTACCAAAGTGGACAACTTCATATTTTAAATCCATGTTGATTCTGGCCAAGCCTACTTTTATTGTTTGATTATCACACCTTTATATTAGATTCTAGCATTTTCCCCACTCCTGATGTCAGGTTGACAGGTTTGCAGTCGCCACTTTCTCCCCCATTTCTTGAAGGAGCAGGATAAAAGTAGAAGAAGATGGTCGTGTCATCTGAGTAGGTTGGGACCCAATACATGTTTTAATTGCATTCTATTTTCTCCTGTTCATAGAAAATGAGTATTCAAAGTATCCTGGTGGGGGGGAGGGGGGGGGGATTAAAGGTGAAGAGGGCTAAATAATCCCATTTTTCAAAGCCAAACAAGATCCTGCATTTGGATTGGACTGAGAACTTGAAGATGTTTAATTCTCAAGGTTATTTTTAGGTTGTGTAAACATTGGATTTGTTTGAAAATAATTCTTGAGCAGTTTATTCTGGCATTTGAATCCACCAAACCCATGATTTGCATGGAAATAAGTAAATGCAATATCTATTTAGAGTGCAACTAACATGTACTGCCTGAAGGACTCTGGAAATATCATGCCTCAGAATTGATAACCCAGCTCACCGCTGGCAATCAGCTCCTCAGCAATCCGGTATCTCCTGCAGATATTAACACAATCCAAACAGACAGATGTCTCATCCAAATGTGAGCTCTGAATGTCCCAGAGCCAACAGCCAACAAAATGCTGCTTGAAATGTAGTCACTACAGCAGCCAACTTGCACACAGCAAGTCCCTGCAAACAGCAATGAGACAAGAACCAGATAATTATTCCCAGTGACCTTGGTTAAGGGCCAGAGGCTGAAATATTTTTGGTTTGATATGAGGAAATGACCTGTTAGAGAATTATGTCTCACCATGGAACTGAATGAAGGTTGTCCTGCGTTTCATTTTTGGATCAAGGGCAGAAAAGGGAGGGGAAAGGCGGTAGACTTTTGTTTGTCCTATCAATATGTTTAATGATGCAAAGCAGTACATTGTGTGTTGAGGGGTGTTGTATATTTGTGGGGATTTGACCTAATCATCCGCTTGCAGCATCCACGAAGATCAAACTTGCAGACCTCCAGCCAGTTTCACCCATTACATCACAAGGTAGAGCAGAGGCCCCCTGACTGATAAACATCCCATGTTGGAGTGTACAGCACAATCCTGTGTTAACAAAATGCACCCTATTGCCTCTGCTGTAAATTCCTGCTGCTGGGAGTTGTTGAAAAACTGGTCAGATTGAATATAATAAATGCAGTCACTGGGGACTTGGTAATTTGCAGAACAAAAGGTGGCCTTTCGGCCCATGGAGTCTACATTTGCTCCCCGTGGGACAATCCAGTCAGTCCCATTTCCCCCACTCAATCTGTGTAACCCTGCAAGTTTGTTTCCAAGTGCCTATCAATTTCCTTTTGAAACCATTGATTGTTTCTGCTTCTACCGCTCTCATGGACAGCGAGTGATCAGAATGGTTACAGCACAGGTAAAGACGATTCAACCCACCTTGTGTGTGTTGACTTTGTGAAGTTCAAATACTGATTCCCATGAAGTTTCACTTGTGCTTAAATAAAGTACTTGTGGCCCAACCCAAACCTCCAGTGGGTGGGTCTGTGAATAAACTCAAAAGGGTTGAAAGAATGGACTGATTTAAGAAAAAAGGTGCTAATACAGACACAGGTGTGTATAATATACCCATGCACACTTACACAAATCTTCATGGGGAAAGGAAACATTTTAAGACTTTTAAAATAGAGTAATGTATAGAAAGAGAAATAAAACTGGCATCTCATCCTCTTTAATCTTCATTTGCACTTCAAACTGTGAACTTTCTGCAAATGAAAAAGAGCACACGGTTAATATCCCAAGAGTGAAACAGTGTTAGAAAGGAGCATGCTTCTGTTGCCATATTGATCTGAAAGTCTCCAAACTTGGCTTTCCAGGTGCCTGAGAGTTTACTTAATGATTAAGCAAACGAGGAAGATTCCAGGTTTGATCTCCCACCTGTTTTATTGAACAGATAGCAGTCACTAAACCAGATTCAGAATTTGAAGCTTGATCAAGATTTACATGAATTGAATGGCCAAACAGATTCTCGGGGCAGAATGTCTTACAGCTGTTTGTGTTCCTAATCACTGACTGACAACCTCTGATGGAAGTCTGCATAATATGAATGTTAGGCAAGGATCACAGCCTGTGCTGCAAATCCTTTGAATGTCGAATAGCTTGTCACTGCTTTCTGTCATGATTTGCATAAATAACAGGCACCTGCACAAAGCACTGGAGAATGTGGAGTTTGCTCAGTCAATGTCTTCAAGAGGGAAAGGGAAAATTGATTTTTGTACTATTTTTAAAAAAAAGTTGAATAATTGCATCTGCCTGTTCAGGATCATACAGGATCTGTAGATGGCGCCTCAACACCAGTATTGAATAAAGTCAGTTTAAATATTATTGTTAAACTATTGTTGAAGACAGTGCTATTGTTTCCCACATTTCTTGATAACTAGCTTAGATTAATTTGGCAAAGGATGTTAAGGAAGATTATTCCGATTTATCCTTGAAAGCATTTTCCAGTACCATTTTGAGGCCACTCACTCACCTTGTCCTTTGGCGCTTTGACCTTGTTTCTGTGAAGGAACGAGAAACAGAAGGGGAGGGGGGAAGAAGCTCTTGATGTTTCTGACTGCACTTCATTATTCTCTGTGAATTGTTCTGGTTCTTTCTGACTAAAACAGAAACAAAATGGAATAAAATAAGAAAAAAGTGCACCTTGTATGATAATCGCAGTAGTTAGAGGATATGCTGGTTTGCAAAGTTAAGTACCTATTGCCATGGAAAGCACAATAGATTATTCTGCTGCTGACCTGGAGCTGTGTATAAAGTGGTATTTCTGCTTAAAACCTCACTCTCCATTGAAGAGTAATTGTTTCTTTGCAGATTGTTGACTGCTTGTACATCTGGCTGTTCCTCAAGATTAGTTAAACTCTCAGGACATGTTTGGTTTTTATGATGCTTGAAGTATATGTGTATTAGCCACAATACTTTAACTTGCACGTAAGAGTTGATCTCCAATGGCATTGCTACTTCTCTCTACAGATCTTTTATTTATTTATTTTTAAAAATCCAATTCAATCAAATCAAGTCCAATTCCGTCTCAACAAGTGAGACATTCCCGCTCCAAGCTGACAGGACAGGGCTCTCACCTCCTGTCTTGGGCGTGATCTACATGATCCAAGCTGATTGGAGTTGGCATTGCACCTCCTCCAAGGCTTGATCTCATTTCCATCTTAGCCAAAAGGCCGAGATGCCACTTAAAAAAAAAAATTGCTTCAACTAAAATGTAACCTAATGACTTGAACCAAGTACAGCATGTCGATACTACACTTGATCTTAGCCAAAAGGCCGAGAAGCGATCAGCAAGTAAAATATAACTAGTACTGATTTGTAACTGGATAATTTAATTTTATTTTAAAGTCTTATGTGAAAACTAACATTTTCAATTGTATTATGATAATGCCCATATGTCTGTGGAAATTATATCTTTATGTATTTAATTTTATGTTTCGTTGTGTTGAAGGACAATACACAAAGATGGCAGGGAAGATGTTTGGAATTGGAGAGTGTTAAGCAGATTATGTTTGGTATTGTTGGGGGAATGAAAGGGAAGAGAATGGCAGAAGCAGATAGAAAATGGTGTCTTAAAGTACGAGGCAAGGAGTCCTTGCTGGACTCTGGGGGAAAAAGGCTGTGGGGACTATTGGGATGGAGTGGGGTTGCAAGTTAGGTGCACTGATAGGGCTGTTGTGGGAACAGACAGGGTGGCAAGTACTGCCTTAGGGGCTGCAAAGATCTGGAAGATTTGCAAAGACAAGAAGATTGAATGGTAGGATGTGAAACTGGGGAGAACCTAGATGTGACAGTATTGGAGTCTGGTCGTATTTTAAGGGGAAAGATGAAGAAGAATGTCTGAGCCTATGCCAGTGGTTCCCAAACTTTTTTCACTGGGCCGCACTTTCGGAATAAAAATTTGCTCATGCCACACCAAATTTTTCATTGATAAGAAATACATTCAAAAACAAAAAAAAACTCCGAGCAGTGCTTGATTCATAACATAGAACACAACTACTTTATAATATGATCATGCGACATCCAGAAAGTATAAAACAATCACTTTGGAAAAATATCTAATCCATGTTTAAATGTTTCTTTGATTGTCCTTGAATCTTCCCGCCACACTTGCCATCCTCTCTTGCCGCACCAGTGTGGCGCGCCGCACCCTTTGGGAACCACTGGCTTATGCAAATGTGTTTTCCTACTCCCAACTTCCAAATATTTTATCATTGTGTTAACACAATGTTGAAGATTGTTTTAGTTACTTAAAATACTTTGAAGTACAATTATATGCTGGTAGTTGTTTAAGCGCACAATGCTTCAAATAATAGATAACCCTGAAACAAACTTTATTTCAAAATACTTGTTGTATGAGGCTAGCTCCCATGTGATAATCCCCATGGTGCTTTTCTTGGAAGGGTATACTAACAGCAGCTGGAAGGGCGTGTTTACTTCGGTACTCATGTTTAAGGGAGATGGGATAAGTTTTCACTTACCACTTGAATGGAGCTGATTATTTTAAATTAAAATTATACCAATTTCATGTCATTACAGTAAATAGATAAATTTCAGTCTGATAGACTCATATAACAAATATGTTACAAAAAGTAAATGTTATACCCATAGGATATGAGCAAGAATCTGTAGGATATAAATTAACACCCCCAGCCCCATGGCATTGCACGTTGGAAATGTAAACCATGTAGTTTACAGGTTCAGTGGATAGAGAATGATTGGACATGAAAGTGCTTGCATAATTCAGTTACTGTTTTAAAGACACACACTCTGTCCTTTGGAATGTATGATTAAATCCTCATTTATAATGTAACCTTGTGAAATAATTACTGTTGGGGACCAGATCAGAAACTCCAAGATATATTAAGAAGTTAACCTTGACCCCCAACTTTATTTGATTTTGGTATTAGTGTGAGCATAAGGTGTTTCACTCCAGGTGTGATTCTATTGACCCACTAGGTAGTTTTATTAAAGCAAACTTTATTTAACAACATAGTTAAAATATAATAAGAATTAGCATAACTTTTACCAATTGAAATACTTAAGCTGATCCAGATCAGCTGGATAGTGGCATAGATCAGCTAGATAGTCAAAATCTTTTCCTAAAGTTTGGGGAGTCTAAAACTAGAGGGCGTAGGTTTAAGGTGAGAGGGGAGAGATGCAAAAGGGTCCAGAGGAGCAATTTTTTCATACAGACGTGAGTGGCTGGAACAAGCTGCTAGAGGTGGTGGTAGAGGCGGGTACAATTTTGTCTTTTAAAAAGCATTTAGACAGTTACATGGGTAAGATGGGTATAGAGGGATATGGGCCAAATGCGGGCAATTGGGTTAGTGGTTAGTGGTTTAAAAAAAAGGGGGCAGCATGGACAAGTTGGGCTGAAGGGCCTGTTTCCATGCTGTAAACCTCTGTGACTCTATGACTCAATGACAAGGTATAATTCTTAACAGCTATCTATCTCTATAGTTACAATTTAAGCAATACCCCGCAGAGATGCATCCTTCTTCAGAATCAGTTAGCACAAAAACATAAAGCTTGCGTGGATGCTGGATCTCCAGCCTCTGGACAGAGATCCAAAAAGCCACTTGTCTTTTGACTCCCTTACAGCAGCCTTTAGAGAAAAAAGGTATCTTCAAGCAGCAGAACGTGAGGTAAAGAGACCTATTTTCTTCCGAGAGAGAAAGCGCTACTTCTCTCTACAGCTTCACAAGCAGCAACTAAGTTTTTTCTTCTCTCTGAGCCTAGCCCCACCCAGTCACATGACTTTTTCTGTCAATCAACCTAATCAAACCACATTCTAAAAAACCCCAGGGGAAAACACTAAAACAACAACACTGCATTAGCTCAGATTAAAACAAACACTCCAGCAATTAAGATCAATTATGCTTGTCCAGCTTCAAGATGGGCTGGCAATTATAAACAAAGCGATGCCTGTAAATAGAACTGACTACTAAAAAGATCCTGCACAATAAACATGACACAATTACATTTCCTAAAGGCACAGTATTGTCAGATTTCATTGCCCCCTTCGTGATAGTGTTGAAATATCTCTGGTGGAAGGGTATAGTGTAACAAGTTTACATTCTAAATGTGGAGATAGGAACTTAAATTGAGAAAAATGCTAACAAAGTGTGCGCAGGTGCAAGATTATTGTGGTTTTTGTATAGAACAGTGGGAAGCATTTTCCCAGGGCAGAAATGACAATTACAAGGGGGCACAAGTTCAAGATGAGGCGGGGGGTGGCGGGGGAGAAAGGTTCAGTGGAGATGTGCAGGGAAAGATTTTTACACACAGGGTGGTGGGGGCATGGGATGCACTGCCAAGTGAGGTGCTTGAGGCAGACACGTTAGCGACATTTAAGATTTATCTGGATAGACACATGAACAGATGCAGAATAGAGGGATGTAAACGGTTGGTCTAGATAGGACAATGTGATCGGTGCAGGCTTGGAGGGCTGAAGGGCCTGTTCCTGTGCTGTACTGTTCTTTGTTCTAATTTGTTTATTTTGAGAATATTTATTTTGTCATCAATGCTGGGATGATAATATGATGGAGGGAACTGCACACACTTCCTAAAAATCTGTCTTTGAACTTCATTTAGTTGAATTTGACGCATGAGTTCTATAAAGGCCGAGTAATCTCCATCAGAAAAGTTACCTCACAGTATCTCTTTCACCTGAAAAATTCACAACATTAGTTATTTCTGTGCTAAGTGGCCAAGCCCTTTCCATCAATAGCAGCATTCAACCTGTTAGGACTATAATCGGATTGGACTGTCAAGATCTCTGTTTGAGCTATTCACTGTTCCCCTGTCAGTGATGTAATCAGGTTCTTACCCAGAAAGGATGTGAATCTGATGGGCATGAATTTAAATTATTTAAAACAAATTTAAACAGCTCTACACCATAGCGTCCAGCCCTCCTGGGTTCCCTGGCAGTGTGACGTCACGCCGGTGCCATTTACTGGATTTCAAAAACAAGAACCAGTTGTGATGACCACGCCAAGGGTGCAATAGTGCCTGGAGGCCCTGGGGGATCAGGGCCCAGCGTTCGCATCACCCCCTCTGGCACCCTGGCCATGTCCCAGGCACTGACCCCTTCTGTGTGGTGTGGGGGAAAGAGGGGTGCATGCCAATGACAGCAGATCCTGAAGCAGATTTGCAATTCATGTGACTCTGAGCTTTTGTATTATGCACTCTAGTTTATCTGTGTTTTCTGAGAATGATTTTCCTGTTGTCTTTTGTCATTACGATGAATTTTTAATATTGTAGGAATGAGTAAGCACTCAGTTGGACTAGGAATAATTATAACCTGTGCAATGCAATTGAATGATCAGTTCTGCTCACCATAAAGAGGACCTGAAGTTTTGCACTGGCTATAAGTTAGATACTCACTGTGTCATTTCCAAACTGTTCAGCTCCTTCTGCAGATGAGTACATTCATCTTTTAGGTGCTATGGGAAAAGTTGTAGAAACAGATCAATGCTGTGGTAGGTCAGGGCAATAGAGCATCTGTTTGAAAAATGAACCACTGCAGAATAGTGATGACCCATTTAACCCTAAGTGAAATTCATTAATTTCCCTCTGTGTTGATTCCTTCTGGAATTGTGAACTGATTAGGTGATTGTTGGGATGAGGCCCAGAAAGGCATGCTGAAGGCCACTAGGGTGAGGGAGTGTAGAGAAATTTTATCATCTTTGATTGTTTCTCGATACAGAACATGATCTCTCTTAATTTATGCCTTTTGAAAGCTGTGTCCAGGTTCATAGGATCTGAAGGAATGAAAGACAGAGATTATGTCTCTCTCTCATTTCCAATCCTGGCTCACTCCAATGCTAAAAGGTTTTCATACCCTGCCAATAACTTCTGGTCTCAGCCCTTCAGGTCCCCTCTCCTTGACCTCTCATACCCAATCCTACCGTTTTCTCTCACTGTACTACAACTTGTATTAGTTTATCACCTTTAATATAATACAACATTGTAACATCTCTTATGACGATTAAAAACACTAATCAGACAATAGTAGGAGAGAGATCCAGACTGGGTACCAAGGCAAGGTTTAAGAAAGAAAACATACATTTATATTGCAACCAGTTTTGAAGTGTGGTTAAAACATGACGGCCAGTTTGCACACTGTAATGTCCACATACAGTAATGGGATAAATTGACCAGGGAATTTTCTTTGATGTTAGCGGAGGCTAAATATTAGCTAGGATTTTTTTCCTCAGATCTTGTATGTTTACCTGTAGTGTACAGAAGTGGTGAATTTTAATAAGGTGTGTTTTGATGGAAAGGGATAGCAAGATGGAGAGATTTGGAAACATATCAGAGTGTAACTGCACTGACTGAAAACTGTGGTACAATGGGATGCAAAAGAGGCCACAGCTTTAGGATGCTGAAGGAAATTGCAGGGATTCAGAGTGGTGAGGCAAGGCAATGGAAGGGCTTGTGGATGAGATGGATTTTGAAATTCATGTGTGGAGAGATTGGGAGACAAAGAAGGCTGACAATGATAGGGATGCAGTTGTGAATTTGTCAAGGGTTAAATCCAGGAGTCTGGCATTGGAGTATGAGAGTCGTAGATCAATCTTTTAGCAAAGATGAGGCGGATCCAAGGCATCTAATGTTTCAAAGGTAGAAAAAGACAGTGTCGGTCGTGGTTAAGATCTGGAGTTTAAAGTTCAACTTGGGTCTCACAGAACCGAGTGTCACATAGTCAAGTGCCAAAATGTGGTTTTTGGTTGAACTAAACGGGGATAGCTTATGGTATTATCAATGTTGAATTGAAGGCAGTCTTGCTTTGGCGGTGGGTAATGGAGAAGTAAAGCTGGATCTTTTCAACCTAAATGTAGAACGTCCCCCCATGATTACTGGTTATTTGCTCAGGCCTATTGTTGTGCAGAAAGAGGGGATGGACCTTTCCAAGAGAGATGTGTTTAAAGTTGGCTAAGTAAGATGCTGTGGAGACATTGCTACCCCCGTTAGATATAGGAGCAGGCCATTTGGACTCTTGAGCCTCCTCTGCCATTCAATAAGATCATTGCTGATCTGATTGTGGCTTTATGCCTATTTTCCTGCCTATCCTCCAGAATCTTTGACTCCCTTGTAGATCAAAAAGCTGTCTAACTCGGTTTTCAATCTAGTGAATGATTCCAGTCTCTACTGCTCTCTGGGATTGTGCATTCCAGAAAAGTTTCCTCCATTTCTGTCTTAAATGGGAGACCCTTATTTTGAAATTGTGGATTCCTCACAAGTGTAAACATCTTCTCATCTATCATGTCAAGTCCTAACAGAATCTTGGATGTCTCAATAAAATCACTTCTCATATTTTTAAACTCCATCTTGTCAGGGATCAACCGAGCAAACTTTCTCTGAAACTGCCTCCAAAGATGATTCCAGTAAATAAGGAGACCAAAACCATACACCATACTCCATGTGTGGTTCCAGCAATGCCCTGTACATTGGTAACAAGGCATCCATACTGTTATACGCTACACCTCTTGCATTAAAGCCCAACATTCTATTTGTTTTCCTAATTAATTCTGATTTTTGTAAGACACTTGGATCCCTCTGTATCACAGCATTCTGCAGTCTCTCTATTTAAATAATATTCAGGAACCCAAGACCATGGGGAGCAAAGCCAAAAAGTCAGAAGTGGAACGATAGCGTTGAAAAGTGGGAGTCAGAGTGGAGAAACAGAAGCGTGTGAAGGTTTGTCGAGGTTGAGAGCAGCAAAGTTTCAGGACTTCAGGTCTACCTGGGTCTGTCTCCAATTGTGGAGCTGTACTCACTGGGCCTCTCTGTCAGATCTCACTTTTCCAACCTTCACCAGTTTTCTGTTCCAACTAAATACCTAACTCAAATGGAGCTGAAAGATTTCGGGTTTGAGCAGAGGTTTTGGAAAAACGGGAACTATGTTCCTGTAGTCAGGAGTAAGAAAAGGAGGTCCAGATCTGAGAGAGACTAGAAAGGAGCTCTTGAGCAGCAATGTGAACATTTGACTGCATGCAAGAGGTGTGCCAATAGATACGCATCTCTAATCTGACAGGTTGTTGAATGATCTATGTTAGAAGTAAGCCATTCAGCCCTTCATGCTTCCTCTGCCATTCAGTATGACCATGGCTGATATATTTCAACTTCACCTTTCCATACTATCCCCATTTCTGTTCATTCTGAGTATCCAAAAATGTATTAGTCTTTGTCTTGAACATACTCAACAACTGAGTACCCACAGCCTTCTAGGGCAGAGAATTCCAAAGATGCACATCCTCTGAGTAAAGAAATTTCTCCTAATTTCGGAACTAAATGATCAGCCCTCATTCTGAGATTGTCACTCCTAGTTCTAGACTTTCCAGCCAGAGGGAACTTCCTTCCATTATCTGATCAAGCCCTTTTAAGAATTTATGTTGCAATGAAATCATTCTAAATTCTGGACCGTATAGAACACAGACTATTTAATCTCTCATAGTACAATCCCCCCATCCCAAGAAATGCTCCCTCTTGGACGAGTACATTTTTTCTTAAGGAGACCAGACCTGTCCACAGTACTCCACCTAATACAATTTCAGTAAGATTTCTTCACTCCTATACTTCATTCCCTTGGTTAAAAAAACTAACAAACCATTTGTTTTCCTAATTGCCTGCTGAACTTGCATGTTAACTTTTTGTGATTCATGTACAAGGACACCCAACTCCCTTCGAGTACCAATAGTGCCTAGTCTTTCGCAATTCAAAAACAGTATTTGTTTTCTATTTTCCTTCCAAAGTGGATAACTTTGTAATTCCCCATTGTATCTTCCATCTGCATATTCTCACTCACTCTCGCAACCCTTTGCAGCCTCTTTGTTCCTCCTTGCAGCTTACGTTCTTACCTTGCTCTTTATCAGTGGAAAACTTGGGTACGTTAGTCAGTCCCCTTATCTAAGTCACTTACTTATCTAAGTAAATTGCTGAAGCTCAAGCACTGATACTTGCAGCTTCTCGCTGGTTACAGCCTACAAACCTAAATATAACCTGTTTATGCTTACTCACTGAATAATGAGTAGAAAATAATCTTCTATCTACGCTAATGTATTACGCCCAATACCAGAAGTTCAAATTAAGGTTTGAAGTTGATTAGTGTCACAAGTAGTCTTACATTAACACTGCAATAAAGTTACTGTGAAAATCCCCTAGTCGCCACACTCCAGCACCTGTTTGGGTACACTAAGGGAGAATTTAGTATGGCCAATGCACCTAACCAGCACATTTTTCAGACTGTGGGAAGAAACCGGAGCAGCAGGAGGAAACCCATGCAGAAGTGGGGAGAATGTGCATAAGACAGTGACCCAAGCTGGGAATCGAACCTAGGTCCCTGGCGCTGTGAGACAGCAGTGCTAACCATTGTGCCACTATACTACCCTGGTAATAATAATTAGTAGTAATTGTTAGTTTTTGTTTGTCTGGACTTTGGTCAGTCTAAGGGTCTAATGGCCCACACAAAAACAGAAAATGCTGGAAATTCTCAGCAGGTTTGACAGCATCTGTGGGGAGAGAAAGATGACGCTTCATCAGAGTTGGGAGCAAAGAGAATCAGCGGAGATTTATACTATGAGGGTGGGGGGAGTTGGAATGGGACAAAGGGGATGTAAATGAGGATACAGTATTGTGGGCATTCATGGGACCGCAGAGGACTGAAACCTGTGACATGTGGCTTCCAAATGTTGGTGGTAGGGAGGGAGAGTTTTGGTGTAGGACAAAAACAATGAAAGGTAAGGAAGCCTCATGGAAGAGATGGAAGGATTGGAGTGGGGATGAAATGGAAAAGATGGATGAAATGATGGAACTGGTTAAGTGTGGCAAAATGGTGGGGACAATTTAATACAGAGCAACAGAACATAGCAAAACAGACAACAGGTATTTCTTTGAAGTTCTGAATCTGGATGTTCCTAATTTACTTGAGTTACCATCTTTCTTCATGCCTATATAAAATGGAATGTACTGGCCGTATTTCAATAGAATCTGAGATTCTGTTTCTACTCCAATCGGCAGCCTTTGAATTATCTGTCTCACCAACTCTTTTCTGGTAATGATACTAATTTCAAAACAGTGAGTTTGAATGCTCCTACATTCTTAGTCATACTTATAATTCCTTTAGTTCTATAGCCATTGTATGCCACTAAAGCAGCCTAAGTGTCTTTGTAAAGTGGATGGATGGAGAGAAATTTGTTGAGTGTATTCAAGAGGAATTTCTCATTCAGTATGTGGATGGCCCGACTAGAGAGGGGGCAAAACTTGACCTCCTCTTGGGAAATAAGGAAGGGCAGGTGACAAGTGTTCGTGAGGGATCACTTTGGGACCAGTGATTGGAGGGTGGCAAATGTTGTGTCTTTGTTTAAGAAGGGCTGCAGGGAAAAGCCTGGGAACTACAGGCTGGTGAGTCTAACGTCTGTAATGGATAAGTTGTTAGAAGGTATTCTGAGACAGGATCTACAGGTATTTAGAGAGGCAAGGACTGATTAGAGACTGTCAGCATGGGTTTGTGAGTGGAAAATCATGTCTCACAAATTTGATTTGAGTTTTTTGAAGGGGTAACCAAGAAGGTAGATGAGGGCAGTGCAGTCGACATTGTCTACATGGACTTTAGCAAGGCCTTTGACAAGGTACTGCATGGTAGGTTGTTGCATAAGGTTAAATCTCATGGGATCCAGGATGAGGTAGCCAATTGTCATCAAGCCAATTTTGTACCCAGAAGACAGAGGGTGGTTGTAGAGGGTTGCTTTTCAAACTGGAGGCCTGTGACCAGCAGTCTCCACTGTTATTTGTCATTTATATTGATGATTTGGATGAAAATTTAGGAGGCATGGTTAGTAAGTTTGCAAATGCCACCAAAATTGATGGCATAGTGGACAGTGGAGAATGTTATCTAGGATTACAATGGGATCTTGATCTATTGGGCCAGCGGGCTGATGGCAGATGGAATTTAATTTAGATAAATGCAAGGTGATGCATTTTGGTAGACTGAACCAAGGCAGGACTTACTCAGTTAATCGTAGGGCGTTGGAGAAGAGTTGCAGAACAAATGGATCTAGGGGTACAGGTTCATAATTCTTGAAAGTGGAGTGACAGGTGGACATGGTGATGAAGAAGACATTCGGCATGCTTGGTTTCATTGGTCAGAACATTGAAAACTGGAGTTAGGACATCTTGTTGAAGTTGTAAAAGACATTGGTAAAGCCACACTTGGAATACAGTTCTGGTCACCCTATTATAGAAAGGATATTATTAAACTAGAAAGAGTTCAGAAAAGATTTATTAGGATGCCACTGGGACTTGATGGTTTGAGTATAAAGAGAGGCTGGATAGACTGGGACTTTTTTCCCTGGAGCACAGGAGGCTTAGGCGTGATCTTAAAGAGGCCTATAAAATAATGAGGGGCACAGATAAGGTAGTCAACATCTTTTCCCAAAGGTAGGGGAGTCTAAAACTGGAGGGCATAAGTCCTCCGTTTGAACAGAGGGAAGTACGATAGGATGAGGGCTGAATTGGCTAAGGTGGACTGGGAGAGCAGACTGGTAGGTAGGACAGCTGAGGAACAGTGGAGGATTTTTAAGCAGATCCTTTTCAGTACTCAGCAACAATATATTCTGGTGATAAAGAAGGACTAAGAAAAGGGATAACCAGCCGTGGATAACGAAGGAAATTAAGGAGAGTATTAAATTTAAAGACTGATGCGTACAGAGTGGCCAAAAATAGAGGAGAATCGGAAGATTGGGAAAACTTTAAGAAACAACAAAGAGCGACTAAGAAAGCGGTAAAGAAAGGAAAGATAGGTTATGAAGCTAGGCTAGCTCTAAATATAAAAAATGATAGTAAAAGCTTTTACAAATATATAAAAAGGAATAGAGTGGCAAAAGTGAATGTTGGACCCTTGGAAGCCGAAAGGGGGGATTTAATAGTGGGAAATGAGGAAATGGCTGAAACTTTAAGTTTTTTGTGTCGGTCTTCACGGTGGAAGACACAAATAGTTCACCGAATATTAACGGTAGAGGGTTGGTAGGAGGAGAGGTACTCAATACAATTAATGTTACCAGGGAGGCAGTGCTTGGTAGACTAATGGGATTGAAGGTGGACAAGTCCCCGGGCCCGGATGGAATGCATCCCAGGGTACTGAAAGAAACGTCAGAGGTAATAGCGGATGCGTTAGTGGTTATTTATCAACATTCGTTGGATTCTGGGGTAGTGCCGGCGGATTGGAAAACGGCTAATGTTACGCCGCTGTTTAAAAAAGGAAATAGACAAAAGGCGGGTAACTACAGGCCGGTTAGCTTAATGTCTGTAGTTGGGAAAATGCTGGAATCCATCATTAAAGAAGAAATAGCAGGCCATCTGGATAAGAATGGTTCAATTAAGCAGACGCATCATGGATTCATGAGGGGAAAGTCGTGCTTGACGAACTTGATGGATTTTTATGAAGATGTGACTAGTGCGGTTGACAGAGGGGAACTGGTGGATGCGGTGTTTTTGGATTTCCAAAAGGCGTTTGATAAGGTGCCTCACAAAAGGTTGCTGAAGAAGATTGGGTCACACGGAGTTGGGGGTAGGGTGTTAGCGTGGATTGGGGATTGGCTATCCGACAGGAAGCAGAGAGTCGGAATAAATGGGTGCTTTTCTGGTTGGCAGATGGTAACTAGTGGCGTGCCGCAGAGATCGGTACTGGGGTCTCAACTCTTTACCATTTATATAGACGATCTGGAGGAGAGGACTGAGTGTAGGGTAACAAAGTTTGCAGACGACACAAAGATAAGTGGAAAAGTGAATTGTGTGGAGGGCGTAGAAGATCTGCAGAGAGATTTGGACAGGCTGAGTGAGTGGGCGAGGATCTGGCAGATGGAGTATAAAGTTGACAAATGCGAGGTTATTTACTTTGGAGGAAATAATAGCAAATTGGATTATTATCTAAATGGAAAAAAATTACAACATGCTACTGTGCAAAGGGGCCTGGGGGTCCTTGTGCATGAGACGCAAAAACCCAGTCTGCAGGTGCAACAGGTGATCAAGAAGGCAAATGGGATGTTGGCCTATATCGCAAGGGGGATAGAATATAAAAGCAGAGATGTCTTGCTGCATCTGTACAGGGCATTGGTGAGGCCGCAGCTGGAATACTGTGTGCAGTATTGGTCCCCTTATTTGCGGAAGGATATATTGGCCTTGGAGGGAGTGCAGAGAAGGTTCACCAGGTTGATACCAGAGATGAGGGGTGTTGATTATGAGGAGAGACTGAGCAGATTGGGTTTGTACGCGTTGGAATTTAGAAGACTGAGGGGGGATCTTATAGAGACCTATAAGATAATGAAGGGGCTGGATAGGGTAGAGGTGGAGAGATTCTTTCCACTTAGAAAGAAGGCTAGAACATGAGGGCACAGCCTCAAAATAAAGGGGGCTCAGTTTAGGACAGAGTTGAGGAGGAACTTCTCTCAGAGATGGTGAATCTCTGGAATTCTCTGCCCACTGAAGTGGTGGAGGCTACCTCGTTGAATATGTTTAAATCACGGATAGATGGATTCCTGATCGGTAAGGGAATTAGGGGTAATAGGGATCAGGCAGGTAAGTGGAACTGATCCACTTCAGATCAGCCATGATCTTATTGAATGGCGGGGCAGGCTTGAGGGGCTAGATGACCTACTCCTGCTCCTATTTCTTATGTTCTTAAGGTGAGAGGGGAGAAATACAAAAGGGTCCAGAGGGGCAATTTGTTCACAAACAGGGTAGTGAGTGTCTGGAACAAGCTGCTAAAGGTGGTAGTAGAGGCGAGTACAATTTTGTCTTTTAAAAAATATTTAGACAGTTACATGGGTAAGATTGGTATACAGGGATATGGGTAAAACGTGGACAATTGGGACTAGCTTAATGGTAAAAACTGGGCAGCATGGACAAATTGGGTCAAAGGACCTGTTTCCATGCTGTAAACCTCTGACTCTAAGTGTTAAGGCAATTTTTAAAAAATGTGTTGGTACCTATTGCGATTCAATGTAGTTACAGGATTGTTGAATTTAAACACAAATAACCCCGAACTGTCTGAATAAGCGAAGCCTGACCTACCAAGTTTGATTCCAGCATCATCTCAAGTGTGTTTATCAGCTGATCAATGTACAAGTTTTTCTGAAAAACAAGAAATGTCAAATAAATGCAGAGAAAGAAGTTCTGAAGAGAAGGAGGGACAATGTTGTCCACACAGACTCCAGTACCCTGCCCTCAAATCCCATAGAGCCTGACCCTATTTCTGGTAATGTTCTCTTTTAACCCCTCTTTTATTTTAGGCTTAGAGGTTTGGAAGAGGTCTATTCTTAATGCAGTTGAGGTGAGAATGACTGCCCTTGACGACATTTGACTGAGTGTGACATCAAGGGGCCCCAGCAAAATGAATCAATAGGAATTGGGGGAAAGCGCTCTCCTGGTTGGAATCACACCTAGCTCAAAGGAAGGTGGTTGTGGTTATTAGAGGTCAGTCATCTCAGCTCCAGCACATTACTTAGAGTAATGTCCTCAGCTACTTCACATTGATCTTCCTTCCATCATAAGGTCAGAAGTAGTGATGTTCACTGATGATTATGTTCACTGATTGCACAATGTTCACCATTCGTGACTCCTCAGATACTAAAGCAGTCCATATCCAAAAACAGGAAGACCTGGGCAATATTTTGACCTGGCTGACCAGTGGTAGGTAACATTCGTGCCACACAAGTGCCGGTGAATGGCCATCTCCAATAAAAGAGAATCTAACAATCGCCCCTTAACATTCAATGACATCACCATTGCTGAATTCCTCACTATCAGCATCCTGGAGGTTACCGTTGACCAGAAATTGATCTGGGCTAGGTATATAAATAATGTGGCTGTAACAACAGCATGTCAGATGCTAGCAAACTCCTGCAGCGAGTAACTCAACTTCTCCTAACCTCCCCAAACCCTGTCCACAATCAACAAAGCACAAGTCAGCAGTGTGATGGAATTTTTGCCACTTGCTTGGATGAGTGCAGCTCTAACAATACTCAAGAAACTGGACACCGTCCAAGACCAAGCAGCCTGCTTGATTTGCACATTTTCCATAAACATTCACTTCTTCCGTCACTGATGCAAAGCAGCAGCAGTGTGCACCATCTGTATGATGCATGGCAAGAGCTCACCAAGGCTCCTCAGACAGCACCTTCCAAAATCATGACAACTACCATCTAGAAGTACAAGGGCGGCAGATACATAAGAAGACCATCACTTGGAAGTTCCCTCCAAGCCTCACGTCATACTGACTTAGAAATATATTGCTGTTCCTTTACTGTTGGTGGGTCAAAATCCTGGAGCTCCCTCCCAAACAGCCCTGTGGGTGTATCTGCAGCACATGGACTGCAGCAATTCAAGAAGGCAGCTCACCACCTTCTCCTCAAAGGCAATTAAGGATGGGCAATAAATGCTTGCCTAGCAAGTGAAGCCCACATCCCCTGAATGATTTTTTTTAAAAAAAAGCTATCTTAGTAGTGTAATGGATAAATCCTGTCAGAACGTGTTTTTGTAAGCAATTAGACATAAGAACATAAGAAATAGGAGCAGGAGTAGGCCATCTAGCCCCTCAAGCCTGCTCCGCCATTCAATAAGATCATGGCTGATCTGATAGTGGGTTCAGTTCCACTTACCCGCCTGCTCCCCATAACCCTTAATTCCCTTAATGGTTAAAAAACTATCTATCTGTGACTTAAACACATTTAACGAGGTAGCCTCTACTGCTTCATTGGGCAGAGAATTCCAAAGATTCACTACCCTCTGGGAGAAGAAGTTCCTCCTCAACTCTGTTCTAAATTGACTCCCCCGTATTTTGAGGCTATGCCCCCTAGTTCTTGTTTCCATTGTAAGTGGAAATAACCTCGCTGCTTCTACCCTGTCTAGCCCCTTCATTATCTTATATGTCTCTATGAGATCTCCTCTCAACCTTCTAAACTCCAATGAGTACAGGCCCAGTCTACTCAATCTCTCCTCATAAGCTAACCCCCTCATCTCCGGAATCAACCTGGTGAACCTTCTCTGTACCCCCTCCAAAGCTAATATATCCTTTCTTAAATAAGGGGACCAAAATTGTACACAGTACTCTAGGTGCGGCCTCACCAGTACCCTGTACAGTTGCAGCATGACCTCCCTGCTTTTATACTCCATCCCTCTCGCGATAAAGACTAACATTCCATTTGCCTTCTTGATTACCTGCTGCACCTGCAAACTGAGTTTTTGTGATTCATGCACAGGTCAGGGGGTTATGCCTCTGGCCAACAAATGTGCAGTGTTATGGGGAAAAGGGGGGTGGAGTGGGACATCAATGCAAATTATGGATTTAAACCTTACATGGAGTATTCATGATAACCTATGGCTTAATCCTGATCCTGATTTAGGAGAGTTGGTTATAAGTATTGGATAACAGCTAATGATTTTCCTGAAAGCATGTCTGAGGTAACAAACTGAGCTTTGGACTGTGTCGAACCCAATTAAGTGATGGTAATTTGACATCGCACCTTGATGCAGTTCAGATTAACCTGGGTACTGCAGTAAAGAGAAAGTTATATTGCTGCAAGAGAGCATTCTTCTGTGATTCAGACTAATAGATGTTTTATGAGTACCTTAGCTGGAGCTTAACCCTACACCTAAGGTATGTTTTGACCTGACCCCAATGAAACCGTATGGATGGAGTTCTCAGATAAAAGCAAAATACTGTGGATGCTTGAATCTGAAACAAAAATAGAAAAAGCTGGAAAATCTCAGTAGGTCTGATAGCATCTGTGGAGAGAGAATAGAGCCAATGTTTCAAGTCAGGGTGATTCCTCGTCAGTCTGGTCATTCTGACTCAACGTTGGCTCTATAATCTCTCCACAGATGGTGTCAGATCTGCTGAGATTTTTGAGCATTCTCTGGTTTTGTTTGAATGGAGTTCTAATTGGCTTTAAATCCTGCTCAATTTGGGCTGTAAGTGCCTGATAAGATCAGGGAGTTATGCCTTCTGGCCAACAAATGTGCAGTGTTATGGGGAAAAGGGGGGTGGAGTGAGACCAGGTGAATTGCTCTTGTAGAGAGATGGCACAGACACAATTGGCTGAATGGCTACCTTCTGTGCTGTAGCCGTTCCATAATCTACATGCTTACTCATTGTACATATGTACAATTTAAAATTGGAGCAGACGGTAGATACACAGTTCGCTCACCATCAGCTGTTTAAGAAACCTAACCTGCTTGAGTTGCCTTGTCATAGTGGCAATGAACATAAACTGTTTCCTGGGGCCTTGCATAGTACCACTGAATTTGCCAATTCCAGTTCTGGGAATTATCTGCTGATAGTTTGGGTGTGGGTGGAATAACGTTATCCTGAAAATTTCACAGCCGGGGTGATCTATTCAGTTGAACTCTTGAGGCCACAACCTATTTTCCTTCTCCACTTCCACAACCCAGTTACTAGAGCAGGCACTATAAATGAGTAGTTTTGGTTTTGACTGAAGTTTGTACCCTGACGAAAGATTAAAGGCATTTTACCACAGTTATGACGTGATCTCTGTCTGTAGATAATATTCTGACTTTATCCAGCACCTTCTGTAAAATAGCAGGAGAACTATTTAATCCACATATCTGTAAACATTTTGAATATCACTACTATATTCTCTCTCTCAGTGAAATGCAACTCACATGTAGGACCTTTGCCCTACTGCTCATATCCTCAACAATGTGTTCCTGCTGACATCTCTGATTCTCCAGTTTCTCAATCTGGATTAAAACAAGAAATATTTTAGTGGGTTTGGATTTGGTAGGCTGTTAAAATTTTAAAATACTGCATTGAGTCTACTCACTTCTACCTTTTAACAGAGGTGGAACTGAAGGATAGGTGACCACCCCATTTTCAGAAAATGGGTTATTTGTTTAAGTGTTTTAATGTGGTTGCATGCCTCAGACTTTAACTCATTCATCTTTTAACCATTGGCTGGCTGTTCTTCCTGAACTTTGGAAAACCCAATTGCTAAAGGGAGGAAAGGGCTGCTTGAGAGCCAGGAGGAGCCCTTTATCTAAACAAACCTGTTTCCCAGTCTATTTGAGTGGAAACACTCACAATCATCTCCAAATCTTCTAAATCATGCATACTATCTCCTCTGATCTCTACCCCAAGCAACAAGAGGTCTATCCACTCTTGGATTGCAGAGTCTTCTGAAGTTTCCTTCTCTGAAGGCAAGCGAAGTCAAGCAATCAGGTTGACTTCTAAGTGGGGAACCTGTTTAAAATCACACTCAGTCAAGGGAGACAGAATTGAGGGAAACATGAATTTCTGGATTGCAAACCAGAACTCATTCCCCAGAATGGAAATTCCTTCTCAGTAAATATTGGAGGCATCATTTCTGACTGGTGCTCTCCATTTCAGATTGAACCTTTAAAAACAGGCAGTGATTTAAGAGGCTGTTTTACAAGGAACATTACGGAGAATGCATTACATGTGGCCACTGGGAATGAAAAGGAAGTAGCGGTGCAGACATTCTATTGAAATGCAATGAGTATCCTACATGTATCCACTCTGCCCCCTTTAAAGAAAATGCATGTGAAAATTGGTTTATTCAGTTGTCACTAAAACATGTCTCTCAAATAGCACATCACAGATTCTCTATTAATGCATTCATGAATGCCAAGAGGACATACTCTGGGGAGTGCAAGCAAGCACAGAATGCACTATGCAGGGAGAGTGTATCTGTGCACAAGAAACTTTAGGTAAGAGATAACCAAGAGACAATCAGCAATAAAGAACTGAAGATAGAGAATAGAAAAAAAAATCACTTACCTCCTGCTCATAGAACCTGAACTGGAAAAGGAGACTCTCCCTTTGCTGTTCCTGTTATGAATTGAAACAAACATTATGTACTGACCAAACAGTGCCAACAGCTCCCAGTTTATAATACAAAGATTAAATAACTCAATGACATGCCTCAGTGTAATATGCAGACTGACAGTACCAATAACACTGTGCATTATACACTGACTGAACAGTTCCTGGCTTTTTACATGGGTTGCATAGACCAAATAGCAATGACAGCTCCTGATATACCCAGACCAAAGAAGGTCTGGGGCATTATATAAAAATCAAGCATCACCAACAGACCTCACTGTATAATGCACAATCGACGTTGCACGTGGTTACTGCCAGCATGTTATACACAGAGCAAATGGTACTGACAGCTCCCAGTGAGTTATAGACGAGAATGAATAATTCTCATTGTACTAAACACAGTGCAAAATTTTCTTTCTCTGTGGTGAATGTATATGGGCACATTTAAGACTAGAACTTTTTACAATACAGCTTCCTAAAATTCTGCTACAGGCTCAGATTTAAGTTTACATCGAGTGAACCTGATTTATTCAGTTGTCAGAGACACTGAACATATCTCTCAAATAGCATATCACAGATTGTCTATTAATGCATTCATGAATGCCAAGGGGACATACTCTGGGGAGTACAAGGAAGCACTGAATGCGCTATGCAGGGAGAGTGTGTTGCATCCTTAATCCTGAGATCATATAGTTATAGGGCGGCACGGTGGTTAGCACTGCTGTTTCACGGCGTGAATCGACCCTGGTTCACCTGGATCTGGTCTTGGATCACTGTGTGGAGTTTGCACATTCTCCCCTTGTCTGCGTGGGTTTCCTCTGGGTGCTCCGGTTTCCTCCCATAGTCCAAAGATGTGTGGGTTAGGTGGATTGGCCATGCTAAATTGACACTTAGTGTTAGGGACCAGCGGGGTAGATACGTGGGGTTACAGGGTAGGGCCCGGGTGGGATTGTTGGTGCAGGTTGATGAGCCAAATGGCCTCCTTCTGCACTGTGGTTTTCTGTGATCATATAGAGCTCTTTGTGCTTTCCATGCATCAGCAGCCAATAACACAATTGCACCAATGAAATGTTGTAACCCTAACAAAATGATGAGAAAGGTCAGTAAATGGAAAATTTGTTTTTTTTTTAAACTACTTTTCCTGGTAAATTTTTGTCCTTTGATAAAAGAATCAGGAGGGAGGTGTGATTTTCATTTACACAGTGGTTGTCATGATCTGGAATGCAGTGTCTGAGAGGGTGGTGGAAGCAGGTTCAGTAGGAACTTTAAAAAGAAAGTTGGATATATACAGTTGAATTGTATGCTCTTTGAAAAAGCTGGATTTTGTATGATGGGCTGATTGGCCTTCTTTTGTACTGTAAGATGTTATTCTTAAGATTTGAAACTGCTGGTCAGCTCCCCATTTTAACTCTCTGTTTAGTTACTGCAGTCTGGCTCTCTGTATGTAGTTTCAATATGCCAAGCATCCTTGTTATTTGAACCTGATCCCATTGTGCCAGATGCGTTGGCTGTTTGTACAGTCCAACTATCCTGGCATCCTAGCCATGTGTCATACTATTGTGTCATACAACCTCTGTGCGTGCAGGTGGGTATGTGCGCGTGTTCACATTCGTGTATGTTTCCACTGCTCCAGACCTCAGCATCTGTTCCAGTGTCCAGATCATCTGCTTATTTGATCTCATTACCCCAGGCTGCTTCCTCCATATTATTCTGTTCCAGCACTAACCAATTGATTGTTTTGTTTCTCCAATCGCCTGTAAACTTCCTCCATGCTGCCCATTTCTCTTATCACCTCCTGGAGGACACAGTAATCACTTTGTGAGTCATGATTCCTGTAAGAATAAATCAGCCATTAGTTCAAACATCATCAGTACATGTGCAAAGTTTAAGTGCATGAATGGAGGGAGATGTGCACTAGTGGTAAGTTGTTAAATATTGAATATTGCCCCAGAATTTTTAAGTCATTAATGCTGGGTTTTGTAAGCAAAATTGTTGTGTTTCCCATTGCTTCAAAATCTTCATTTCTGAGTTTGTTAAATTAACATAGACATTATACAGCACAGAACCAGGCTTTTTGTTCCAACTGTTTTATGCTCCATATGAGACTCTTCCCAATGCATCTACTTCATCTCAGCGTTTCAGCAGATTTTTCGACTCCTTTTTTCTCATGTACTTGTCTAGTTTTCTTTTAAAAGCATTTAAGCTACTTACCTCTGCATAAAGAAATGCCTCCTTATTTCTCTTGGATTTATCAATAACTTGTATTTATCCTTAGTTTTAGAGTCTCCTGCAAGTGTATACATTCTCACGCAATTTTCCCTGTTTAACACAATTTTGATTAGCTGGTGGAGGTATTCACAGACAACCTCAACCTCTCTTTACAACAATCTAAGGTCCCTATCTGCTTCAAGAAGACGACCATCATCCCGGTATCTAAGAAAAACCAAGCAGCGTGCCTTAATGACTATTGGCCGGTGGCTCTGACATCCATCATTATGAAGTGCTTCGAAAGGTTAGCCATGGCATGAATCAATTCCAGCCTCCCGGCCTACCTGAATCCACTACAGTTTGCCTACCGCCGCAACAGGTCCATAGGAGATGCCATTTCCCTGGCCCTGCACTCAACCCTGAAACACCTAGATAACAACGACACGTATGTCAGACTCCTATTTATTGACTACAGCTCAGCCTTCAACACTCTTATTCCCATGAAACTCATCTCCAAACTCTGTGGCCTGGGCCTCGGCACCTCCCTCTGTGACTAGATCCTGAACTTCCAAACTGACAGACCACAATCAGCAAGGATAGGCAACAACACCTCCACGATCATCCTCAACACTGGTGCCCCACAAGGCTGTGCTAGAACAAAGAACAATACAGCACAGGAACAGGCCCTTCGGCCCTCCAACCCCGCACCGCTCCCTGGTCCAAACTAGACCATTCTTTTGTATCCCTCCATTCCCACTCCATTCATGTGGCTATCTAGATAAGTCTTAAACGTTCCCAGTAAGTCCGCCTCCACCACCTTGCCTGGCAGCGCATTCCAGGCCCCCACCACCCTCTGTGTAAAATACGTCCTTCTGATATCCGTGTTAAACCTCCCCCCCCTCACCTTGAACCTATGACCCCTCGTGAACGTCACCACCGACCTGGGAAAAAGCTTCCCACCATTCACCCTATCTATGCCTTTTCATAATTGTATACACCTCTATTAGGTCACCCCTCATCCTCCATCTTTCCAGTGAGAACAACCCCAGTTTACCCAATCTCTTCTCATAACTAAGCCCTTCCATACCAGGCAACATCCTGATAAACCTCCTCTGCACTCTCTCTAAAGCCTCCACGTCCTTCTGGTAGTGTGGCGACCAGAACTGGGCGCAGTATTCCAAATGCAGCCGAACCAACGTTCTATACAACTGCAACATCAGACCCCAACTTTTATACTCTATGCCCCGTCCTATAAAGGCAAGCATGCCATATGCCTTATTCACTACCTCCTCCACCTGTGACGTCACCTTCAAGGATCTGTGGACTTGCACACCCAGGTTCCTCTGCGTATCTACACCCTTTATGGTTCTGCCATTTATCGTATAGCTCCCCCCTACGTTAGTTCTACCAAAATGCATCACTTCGCATTTATTTGGATTGAACTCCATCTGCCATTTCTTTGCCCAAATTTCCAGCCTATCTGTATCCATCTGTAGCCTCTGACAATGTTCCTCACTATCTGCAAGTCCAGCCATTTTCGTGTCGTCCGCAAACTTACTGATCACCCCAGTTACACCTTCTTCCAGATTGTTTATATAAATCACAAACAGCAGAGGTCCCAATACAGAGCCCTGCGGAACACCACTAGTCACAGGCATCCAGCCGGATGCTGAAGAAGGTGTTCTCAGCCCCCTACTATAGTCCTTATGCACCTATGACTGTGCGGCCAAATTCCCCTCCAGTTCGATTTTCAAGTTTGCTGACGACACCACTGTAGTGGGTCGGATCTCAAACAATGACGAGACAGAGTACAGGAATGAGATAGAGAATCTGGTGAACTGGTTCAGCAACAATAATCTTCCCTCAATGTCAACAAAACAAAGGAGATTGTCATCGACTTCAGGAAGCGTAAAGGAGAACATGCCCCTGTCTATATCAATGGGGATGAAGTAGAAAGGGTCGAGAGCTTCAAGTTTTTAGGTGTCCAGATCACCAACAACCTGTCCTGGTCCCCCCCATGCCGACACTATAGTTAAGAAAGCCCACCAACGCCTCTACTTTCTCAGAAGACTAAGGAAATTTGGCATGTCAGCTACAGCTCTCACCAACTTTTATAGATGCACCTTAGAAAGCATTCTTTCTGGTTGTATCACAGCTTGGTATGGCTCCTACTCTGCTCAAGACCGCAAGGAACTACAAAAGGTCATGAACCAGCGAACCAGCCTCCCATCCATTGACTCTGTCTACACTTCCTGCTGCCTCGGCAAAGCAGCCAGCTTAATTAAGGACCCCACGCATCCCGGACATTCTCTCTTCCACCTTCTTCCTTCGGGAAAAAGATACAAAAGTCTGAAGTCACGTACCAACCGACTCAAGAACAGCTTCTTCCCTGCTGCTGTCAGACTTTTTAATGGACTTGCCTTGCACTAAGTTATCTTTCTCTACACCCTAGCTATGACTGTAACACTACATTCTGCACTCTTTTGTTTCCTTCTCTATGAACGGGATGTTTTGTCTGTATAGCGCGCAAGAAACAATACTTTTCACTATGTTAGTACATGTGACAATAATAAATCAAATCAAAACAAAAAACTCACCTTTGAAGCTTTGTTTTTCTAAAGGGAAAACCCTTATCTATTCAATTTTACCAAAAGCTGCAATCTGAGTTCTGGCAACACATCCCCATAAATCTGTTTTGCACTTTCTCTCGTACTTCTATGTCCTTTTTATAGCATGAAGAGCAGAACAGTGCTCTAAGTGCAGTCCTATGCAAGTTAAACATAACTTCACTACATTGAATTCTATACCCCTTGAAATGAAATCCCAGTTCCTTATTAACATGTTTAATTGCTTTGCTGATCCTTCAGTGTAAAAAACCAAAGCTGACACTCCAGTGTAGTACAGTATTGAAGGGGTACTGCATTGTCGAAGGTGCTGTCTTTTGGATGTTAAACCAAGATCCTGTTGGCTTGTTTGGGTGGATGTAATAGACCCTATGGTATTATTTCGAAGAAGAGCAGAGAGTTATTAAAGGGTCATCTGGATTCAAAACATTAACTCTTTTCTTTCCTTACAGATGCTGCCAGACCTGCTGAGATTTTCTAGCATTTTCTCTTCTGGTTTCAGATTCCAGCATCTGTAGTAATTGGCCTTTATCCAGAGTTATCCTCTATGTTCTGGACAATATTTATCCCTCAATCGACAGCACAAAAAACAGATTACCTGGTCATTATCACATTGCTGCTTGTGGGAGTTTGCTGTGTACATACTTGCTGTTGTGTTTAATACATTACAACAGTGCCTATACTTCAAAAGTGCTTAATTGGCTGTAAAGCACTTTGAGGTGTCTGGGGATTGTGAAAAGCGCTATATAAATGCAAGTCTTTCTTTCTATCTGTAATGCTACCTTTACTGATTTGTTCTTTGTGACACTAGATCCCTTTGCTCTTCTAACTTTCTAAGGTGTAGTTAATGCTTCTGTTTTTTGTAACAAAGTTCACCACCTTGCATTTACCTGTGCTAAAGCTAATTTGCCACTTGCCTCTTTGCGACTGTTCTCCTATCTTCTTGTTCTGTTTTATTGCTCCTCTGTTACCTATAACCCTCCATTTTGTATCATCTGCAATTTTTGATATTGAGCCACTTGTGCCTACGTCCAAATTCTTAATGTAAATTGTGAATAATAGTAATACCAGAACTGATCCTTATGGAACACCACTTCCAGTGCAATACAAGGTGATTTTAATATGTTGATGCCTGTTAAGTGTTATTGTATCTAGCAACATCTCTGATATCTGTCTATTTATGCCCTGCATCACAGGTACAAGTTCAAAGAATGGAAGGTTGTTGTTAATAACAAGAGACAGTAGATTCTTTCAACAGCTAATAAGTTGATGGTGGTGGTTAACATTGGTTACATAATGGGCTGTGCACATGAAGGATTCCTGAATTATCTCTTTGGAAGTTGCTTCCAGGAAGCTGAGACCTGTGACTTGCTGATACAATTAAGTCACAAACCTGACCTTTTTTGTCCAATAGTTGAACCTCAAAGTACATCTTCAGTGGAATGCTCCAATTCAGCAATCCATCTGGAAGCACCAGGGATAGAAGATGGGAAGGATGCTCTGTGAGTATTGGTTATATATTCCCAGATTAGGTTCTATTCGGGGGCCTTCTTTCTGGCCCATTTTAACATTGAGCACAAGTAATTGTTTCTTTATTTTCTATCATTGTGGATGAAAAGTGAAAACAAAGAATGTAAAAGAATTTGCATTTTTATAGTGCCTTTCCTAATAATGTTTTATAGCCATGAAGTGCTTTTGAACATGTAGTCATTGTTATAATATAGGGAAATGTGGCAGCCAATTTTTTGACACCAAAATCTCACTGTGGCCAAACAGGCCACCTAAGATGGTGATTTACAAAGCACGCTGGGATAGTTGGCCAAGTACAGAAATGGACGGGCTGCAGACTTAAATGACAGAGATAAGCAGACTGCAGCTCCAGACTACAGAATACACAGGAAATAGGCCATCCCGAAGACAATGGACACTCTCTGGTCAACCATACTTATTTACCAGACAAAAGTGAACCTTAACCCCTTATTTGGGAGGGAGGTATGTGACTTACGTGCCTCCAGCACCTACAGGCATGGCTGTTGGGTACACACCCAGAGATCGATGTGGCAACACCTGATTGGGCTCTATTGATCAGAGTGATTGAACCCTGATCAATTGATTGGTAATGATCAAGAGGCCACCCTAAAGGGCGTGAAACCAATGAGGGATAAAAGGAAGGAACTCTCTCCTGAACGACATGACCACGAGGATGAGGAACAGACAGGAATAGAACAACGGTGACTACCACCAGCAACTGCCACCGTGAGGAGAACCATCACACCAATGATGAAAGGAAGACCAGAGCTGGAGGACCAGACTACACTGAGGACTACAGAGACCCACAAGTGGATAAAGGCCAATATCTGCCTAGGTACTTGCCAGTCATGCAAAAGTTAAGTCAAGGTCTAGTATTGAACTTGAACTTTAGCATTCTGTAAAATAACTTTTATTGATTGTGTAGTTGATTAACATTAATTGTGTATATGAATAAATATTACTGTATTTAGAAGTTGACTCGCAATTCTTTGTCCACTGTGTGAGGGTTAAACACACTGTGCGGCAGGCATAACATCACAAACAGCGATGAGGTAAATGACCAAACTAACCTATTGGTCAGGATACAGGAAGAACTCCCCGCTCTTCTCTGATATAGTGTGTGGTGGGATTTTTACATTTGTCTGAGGTGCAGTACAGCATGGCAATGAAATCAGAAACCCAGCAGAAAGGTTTATTCCTATTTTTGTTCTGCTTTGCGCAGAATAAGCACTTTAAAAATCTGTCGTATTTGATAGAGCACTGCCTACTAGGTCACTGTAGCTTTACTTTTGACTCCTTCAGCCAAAATCCTGCCCTTGAGTGAAATGGTCGATTTAGTCCAACATGTGCTGAATTATGGGTAGCATGATTTGTGTTGCTTGTTATTTCATCACAGGGCAGGAGTTAGTTACCATGGAGTCAGCTTTCCCTCCTTTCCTATTTAACATTGTATATTATAGATTAGTCATTTCTTTATTTAAAGATTTTCATATCACCAACTTTTTCCTACTTACACTGAATCTATAGCAGGGTTGCTTCCAGATGCTTTACACTGCCAGTGGACTTTATCTATTAAAATGAAAGGCAACAGATTATCTTCTAGTCAAACTCAAGCTAGATGTCATATAGTAGTCAAATGATACAGTTCTGTTTTCAATTTGTATGCTTGCAGTTGGTTACTTCTTTCAGGTTCACACCTCTAAGTCATCAGTGTGCCTCCCCATTCGCCCCTCTCCTCAGCATTTCTTTGGCAATAAACTTAATTTGATGTCAAAACAACACCAAACAAAAAAAAAAATTCTTTGTTTATGTATGACAAATAGATTTGTGTGTTTTTGATTTTAGTAGTTGGTTTCTGCAATTAATTAGACATTTGTTATTGAAAGGCCAATTCATTTTTAAAAAAAGATAGAAAGAGTGCCTCGACGCAGAATTTAAGCAACAATTAATAGAACAAAAGGAGACTCTATTGAACAAAATACACCGCAAGCTTGTTATATTGGAGCAAATCTATTATCAATATCAATATTATTGTTTCTACCAGAAAACATCTCCATGGCTTTCGTATTGGATTTTGCATTGAAATCCTTTAGGCCATGTTCACATGGTTTGTGAATGTTTTCATCCCACAGCCAGATATTTATTTACACTTCATTGCAGTGCCTCACCTAGTCTCTCCCTATGTTGCCTGTATTGTGCTGCACTGGATATGTGAATGTTCAGAGGCAATCTTTCACCTATTTATCATCTTTGACGTAGAGTAAATACAAGAAGATTGAATGGCTCAGTTGATTAGCACAATTCTTTCAGCACTTGGATCCAAGTTGCTTTGCAGCCCAGACTAGTGTGATGAAAGGCTCCTTTCTCTGTTGGTTGTAAATAGTCTTGAGTGAGCTCTAAATGGAACACAAGTGAAAGCTTCAGGTGGTCTCAGCCCAGTCAATGAGGGGAACAAAGTCCAAATTACAAGACAGAATTACTAGCCTGGTAGCTTTCCTCAGAGAGGCCATGAAAATATGAGATCTGGAAAATATGATAGTAAAGGTAGTCTTCTGAGGTTTGGTATCATGAATCTTTTATCTAATTTGCTCACAGGGTTAGTGGTGAATACTTGCATGGGATCAGTATTAAAGGAAAGCAAAGCAAATATATAGTTACAATGAAGTTTTAAAGTGGCCACGAGATGGAAACAATTATTAATGGCTTGAAACTTGAGACTGTTGTTTGGGAGAGGCTGTTTGAGGGTAAATCCACATATGGCATGTGGGAGTCTTTTAAGAAGCAGTTGATTGGAGTGAGGACAGACACATGCCTGTGAAAAGGAAGGACAGGAAAGGCAGGATTTGGGAACTGTGGATGACCAGAGAAATTGCGAGTCTAGTCAAAAAGGAAAAGGATGCATACAAAAGGTCTAGGCAACTAAAAACAGATGAAACACTTAAAGAATACAGGGAAAGTAGAAAAGATCTCAAACTGGGAGTTAGGAGGGCAAAAAGGGGTCACGAGATGTCCTTGGCAGGCAGGATTAAGGAGAATCCCAAGGCATTTTATACATATATTAGGAACAAGAGGATAGCTAGAGAAATAGTTTGTCCACTCAAGGACAAAGGAGGGAAATTATGCATAGAACCAAACGTAGTGGGTGAGATCCTCAATGAGTACTTTGCATTGGTATTCACAAAGGAGAGGGACACATTGATTGATGGTGTCTCAGAGGGGTACGTAAACCCTCTAGAGCAAGTCATCATTACAAGGGAGGAAGTGTTAGGTGAATTAAAAAGCATTAAGTTAGACAAATAAATGACATCTATCCCAGATTACTGATGGAGACGAGAGGAAATTGCTGGGCCTCTAACAGAAATCTTTGTTTCCTTGTTGGCCACAGGTGAGGTCCCAGAGGACTGGAGGATAGCCAACATTGTCCCATTATTTAAGAAGAATAGCAAGGATAACCCGGGTAATTATAGGCCAGTGAGCTTGACGTCAGTGATAGTGAAATTGTTGGAGAAGATTCTTAGGAATAGGAGCTATACATATTTGGAACTGAACGATTTTATTAGCGGCAGACAGCGTAGTTTTGTACGAGGGAGGTTATGTCTCACTAATTTGATTGAGTTTTTTGAGGAGGTGACAAAAATGATTAATGAGGGAAGGGTCGTGGATGTTGTCTACATGGACTTTAGTAAAACATTTGTCAAGGTCCCTCCTGGCAAAAGATTAAATCACATGGGATCAAGGGTGAACTAGCTAGATGAATTCAGAACTGGCTTGGTCAGAGAAGTGGAGATGCCGGCGTTGGACTGGGGTAAACACAGTAAGAAGTTTAACAACACCAGGTTAAAGTCCAACAGGTTTATTTGGTAGCAAAAGCCACACAAGCTTTCGAGGCTCTGAGCCCCTTCTTCAGGTGAGTGGGAATTCTGTTCACAAACAGAACTTATAAGACACAGACTCAATTTACATGAATAATGGTTGGAATGCGAATACTTACAACTAATCCAGTCTTTAAGAAACAAAACAATGGGAGTGGAGAGAGCATCAAGACAGGCTAAAAAGATGTGTATTGTCTCCAGACAAGACAGCCAGTGAAACTCTGCAGGTCCACGCAACTGTGGGAGTATGTCACACTATTTGTAACTCCCACAGTTGCGTGGACCTGCAGAGTTTCACTGGCTGTCTTGTCTGGAGACAATACACATCTTTTTAGCCTGTCTTGATGCTCTCTCCACTCCCATTGTTTTGTTTCTTAAAGACTGGATTAGTTGTAAGTATTCGCATTCCAACCATTATTCATGTAAATTGAGTCTGTGTCTTATAAGTTCTGTTTGTGAACAGAATTCCCACTCACCTGAAGAAGGGGCTCAGAGCCTCGAAAGCTTGTGTGGCTTTTGCTACCAAATAAACCTGTTGGACTTTAACCTGGTGTTGTTAAACTTCTTACTTGGTCAGAGAAGACAGAGGGTAGCAGTGGAAGGGTGTTTTTCTGAATGGAGGTCTGTAACTAGTGGTATTCACAGTAAGACGTTTAACAACACCAGGTTAAAGTCCAACAGGTTTATTTGGTAGCAAAAGCCACAAGCTTTCGGAGCCTTAAGCTTTTGGAGACAATACACATCTCTTTAACCTGTCTTAATGCTCTCTCCACTCACATTGTTTGTATCTTAAAGACTTGATTAGCTGTAAGTATTCGCATTCCAACCATTATTCTGCAAATTGAGTTTGTGTCTTTATATGCCCTGTTTGTGGACAGAATTCCCACTCACCTGAAGAAGGGGCTTAAGGCTCCGAATGCTTGTGGCTTTTGCTACCAAATAAACCTGTTGGACTTTAGCCTGGTGTTGTTAAACTTCTTACTGTGTTTACCCCAGTCCAACGCCGGCATCGCCACATCATGACTAGTGGTATTCCGCAGGGATCGGTGCTGGGACCTCTGTTGTTTGTAATATATATAAATGACTTGGAAGAAACCATAGCTGCTCTGATTAGCAAGTTTGCAGATGATGATAAGATTGCTGGAGTTGCGGATAGTGATCGAGATTGTCAAAGAATACAGCAGGATATAGATAGACTGGAAAATTTGGGTGGAGAAATGACAGATGGAATTTAATCTGGACAAGTGTGAGGTGATGCATTTTGGTAGACCCAATTCAGGTGGGAGCAATAAAATAAATAGAACCATCAGGAGCATAGACACATAGAGAGATCTGGGAGTACAGGTCCACAGATCCTTAAAAGTAGCAGCACAAGTGGAAACGAACAAAAAAAATTACAGCACAGGAACAGGCCCTTCGTCCTTGGTGGTGAAGAAAGCATATGGCTTGCCTTCCTCAGCCAGGGCATCAAGTATGGCAAATTATGTTACAGTTATATAAACATTGGTTTGGCCACATTTGAAATACTGTGTCCAATTCTGGTTGTCACACTACCAGAAAGACATGGAGGTTTTGGAGGGAGTACAGAAAAGGTTTACCAGGATGTTGCCTGGTATGGAGCGTATTAGTTATGAGGGGAGATTGAATAAACAGGGATTGTTCTCCCTGGAAAGACGGAGGCTGAGGGGCGACCTGATAGAAGCTTATAAAATTATGAGGGGCATAGATAAGGTGAACAGTTGGAAGCTTTTTCCCAGGGCAGAAATGACAATTGCAAGAGGGTACAAGTTCAAGGTAAGGGGGGAAAGGTTCAATCGAGATGTGCGGGGGAAGGTTTTCACACAGAGTGGTGGGGGTCTGGAATGCACTGCCAAGTGAGGTGATTGAGGTAGACACACTAGTGACATTTAAGACTTATCTGGATAGACACATAAACAAATGGGGAATAGAGGGATACAGGCAGTTAATCTAGATGGAATAACGTGACCGGCGCAGGCTTGGTGGGCCGAAGGGCCTGTTCCTGTGTGTACTGTTCTTTTTAAACATGCAGGAGATCAGGATTTGCAGTTAGAAGTTGCCCAAAAGTTAAGATGACATCAAAAACAAGTCACTGTCCACAAAGAGGAAGAGGTATGTTGTTTACTACTTTTTTTCTTTGCTTTTGAGGAGAAAAATCCAATGACTTTAATTGAAATTTGCTTTGACTGTTACTACTCATTTTCAGCCAGTAAACTAAAGCAAATTAAATATTCCTCTCTGGCCTATTTTACCATTTATTTCCCAGACTGCCTTCAAAAGGTTTGGAGGTGGGATACATAAATATCCAATCCAAATCACAAGGGGGCACTATTGATGCACCCTGGGACACACTATCATAACATTAGATAATGAACAGCGCAAGCACTCGTAAACAAAGGTCCTTAGTTAATTTCTAAAACTGGCCAACGCTGTTGTAATGGAGAATATACAAGTCACACCTAAAACGTGCAGCACTTTCCTTCGAGAAGGTAGCAACACCTGCAGACAACAGCAACCATAATATAATTAAATTGGGTGTAATTTGGGATAAATCAGTACTACAAATTAGTAACAAGCATTGCAAGGTTGATAAAATATCATTATAAAACACAATCTGACACCAAGACACAAGGTGACATTGAAGCAGCAAGTAGTGATAATGGGGTGGCATAATGGTTAGCACTGCTGCCTCACAGTACCAGGGACCCAAGTTTGATTCCGGCTTTGGGTGACACTGTGGAGTTTGCACATTCTCCCTGTGTTTGCATGGGTTTCTTCCAGGTGCTCTAGTTTCCACCCATGGTCCAAAGATGTATAGGTTAGGTGGATTGGTCATGTTAAATTGCCCCTTAGTGTCCAAAAATGTGCAAGTTAGGTGAATTAGCTATTGTAAATGCGCAGCGTTACAGGATAGGGCGAAGACATGGGTGGAATACTCTTTCAGAGGGTGCAGATTTGATGGGCCAAATGGCCTCTTTCTGCACTGTAAGGATTCTGTGGGGCCCTTTCTCAGGTTGGAGAGCAATAATCAGTCGAGAGTCACAGGGATCAGTGCTGGGACTGCAACTCTTCACAATATACATTAATGATTTGGAGGAAGGAACAGAATATACTATAGCCAACTTTCCATTACCCAACCACCAGTCATGGAGCGGTCAAATCAAAGATGTACAAGAGGCCAGAATTAGAGGAACGCTGATGTCATGGAAGGTGGTGGGTCTGGGGGTGATGATAGGGAGACGTGAGGCCATGGAGGGATTTGAAAACAAGGATGAGAATTTTAACATGAGGTATGGATGAAGTTTGGAAAATTTTTAAATTTAGGTACTGCTTCCCTGGGTGAATTGGATTTGGTCATTAGGATACGGGCAGTATCCTGAAGTTTTGGATGATCTTAAGGTTATGGAGAGTAGAATGAGAGAAGCCAACCAGGGGTTTGGAATAGGCAAATCCAGGGTTAAAGAAGGCATAGATGAGTGTTCCAGCAGCAGATAAGGTAGGCTGGAATCAGGCAATTATATTGTAATGGAAATAGATTTGATGATGGTCTGGATAGGTGATTGACAGCTCATCCCAGAGCCAAATATGACATCAAGGTTGAAGACAGTCTGGTTCTGCTTCAGACAGATGCCATGGAGAGGGATGGAGTCGGTGACTGGAAGCAGAGTTTACATAAGGGAACTGGATGTTACCAAATAAGTCAACGTCCTGACTCCAGGGTCATTTGCGTAACCAGTTGGCAGACTGGTGATCTTCTGATAGTAAGAGTTTTAACAACACCAGGTTAAAGTCCAACAGGTTTATCTGGTAGCAAATGCCATTAGCTTCTGATGATTTTCTGATATTCCGATCTTCTGATATGCAGCCAGAGTCTGGCCAGAGAGGAAGACAGCCAATATGGGGTAGCATATAGGAGCTAGTGCTGGCTAGTAGTTTGCTGGCACTATGTTTAAAAGCCAGTCTGCAGCATTCATATCGACAAAAGAGTGCAGCAGAAATGAGCTTGTGGAAGAATGGCTGTGGTGACAGGAAGGGGGGCTCTACATTTCATTGAGCCTCTTTATTTATTCATTTATAGGATCTGGGTGTCTCTGACTAGGACAGCATTTCAGGGAGTTCCAGGATTTTGACCCAGTGACAGTGAAGGTTGGCCGATACAGTTCCAAGTCAGGATGATGTGTGGCTTGGAGGTGAAATGCAGGTAGTGGTGGTCCCATACAATTGCTGCCTTTGTCCTTCTAGATGTTAGAGATCATGGGTTTGGGAGGTGCTGTCGAAGGAACTTTGGTGAATTACTGCAGTGCATATTGTAGATGGTTATACTGATGCCACTGTGTCAGTGCTGGAGGGAGTGAATGTTTCAGGTGGTAGATGGCGTGCCAGTAAAGTGGGCTGCTTTGTTCTGGATGGTGTTGAGTTTCTTGAATGATGTTGGAGCAGCACTCACTCAGGCAAGTGGAGAGTATTCCATTACACTCCTGACTCCTACCTTGTATTTGGTGGACAGGCTTTGAGGTGTCAGAAAGAGAGTTACTTGCTGCAGAATTCCCAGCCTCGCTGGATGTTCTCCTGCAGGCAGTGAAGGAATGATGAGATGTTCTGTTCCTAGTGGGTGGGAGGAGGAAGCCAGCAAACTTAACAAGAGCACGGTTCGAGGCAGACAAGCAAGTCAGCAGCTGCCATGCGGTTGCACGGACATGGGTGCTGTCATGGATGCTAGTCAATGACCATGGCAGATTTCCTTCCCTAAAGGGATTGGTGAACTAGATAGGTTTCTACGATAATTAATGTTAGATTCATGGCATCATTACTGAGACTAGCTTTATATTTCAGATTCAATCATTGATTGATTTTATAAAAATCCACCAGCTTCTGTGGCAGGATTTGAACCTGTGTCCCCAGAGCATTAGCCTCGGCCTATGGATTACTGGCATTTAACACCATCTCCCTGATTCACTGCTCCAGTCATGCGGACAGAGGATGAAGTGATGGAAGCAGCTAGGTTGCAGCAGGCCATATCGGTGCAGAGGGCAAAGTGGGTGGGAAGTGAAAAAAAGGAGATGGTCCGAGGCACCAGAGATTCTCAGTAGTGCTTGTGCTGGCACCTGTGTGGCCCTTGATGACCACAGGAAACTACATATCAAGGACAGGCAGGAGAACATGGACATTGTTAGCAGAACTCTTATCTCTCCCACATGACCAATAGTGGATGAGGCACTACTGATGTCATCTGAACCATAAGATATCAGAGGAGGAGTCACTATCTGAGGAGATAGCATCACATCATTCCAATGCAACTTCTATCATGCAGAGTCTCACATTGGTGGGCATTGGCACATGTTTAGAGTGGGTAGTACCAGCTGCTGAGCATGGCACACATAAAGAGGAGCAGGTAATGGACGCAGTGACAGCTCCAACCAAACCCCATCGGTAGTTGCAAATAAGCTTAATAGATGCCATGTCACAGGGGTCATCAGCGAGCAGCAGCATAAAATGTGCGGTCATTGGTACACGTTCTGGGTCGCTGTTTGCTCCCATGTGTGGACAATGGAGGAGACAATCAATTCCTCTGTGGCTCTACGTCTCTGCCCTATAAGTGCATGATATCATCCATTGCAAGGTCATCATGGAGAACTGCATTCTTCAGACCACAGTATGGATGCAGGAGATGTGTCAAAATCTCCAATAGTATGGTCTCATGTTGAGTGCAGAGTAGGAAAGTTGCCCTAGAGACGCATGGACCCATTGCTAGGCATTATCCCACACTAGGTAGGTAAAGTAGGCCTTGAAAATGTTGAGGAACATATGCCTGAAGGTTATGGGTCTCTTCTGAAGGCTGTCAGAGTTTCAGCCCCTTTGGTCGTGAGATGAAGTCTGCATGCAGACATGACAGAAGCCACTCCTGCGCAGATGCAGGTGGCACAACTTGTGCTGGGCATCTCTAGGGCTCAGCTACCCAGGAGCAGCAAGGGCAGCATCCTGCCTCTACATCACTGCTGATGAGAGGACAACATAGGAACACCCAGATGCTTTTGTATAAAGGCACCTAATAGCACATGGAGTGTCACACTGGTTGATATGTCGTTGCTGAATGCTGCTATGTTAGTGCTTTGTGCCCCTTAAAATCTGTCAAAATGCAAACTTAATGGCTTGTCTGTTTATTTCTAGCCTGTTGGACTCTGGTTGGATGTTGAGATTTTGAGGTGGAGGACATGAAATGGTAATTATTGAATGCAAGCTGATGGTGAGTGTAGGACAATGGGGGCTGGCGATATGCTTAGGGTAATTCAATGACAGGCCACCATAGGCTTCCATAGTGGGATCTCTATGCATGTCTGCTGGCATTATAGAGAATCTCAAGTGAATTGCGTATGGTTGAGGGTGTCAGATATCTTCCTTACATCCAAGGGCGGCACGGTAGCACAGTGGTTAGCACTGCTGCTTCACAGCTCCAGGGACCTGGGTTCGATTCCCGGCTTGGGTCACTGTCTGTGTGGAGTTTGCACATTCTCCTCGTGTCTGCGTGGGTTTCCTCCGGGTGCTCCGGTTTCCTCCCACAGTCCAAAGATGTGCGGGTTAGGTTGATTGGCCATGCTAAAATTGCCCTTAGTGTCTTGAAATGCGTAGGTTAAAGGGATTAGTGGGTAAAATATATGGGGGTAGGGCCTGGGTGGGATTGTGGTCGGTGCAGACTCGATGGGCCGAATGGCCTCTTTCTGTGTTGTAGGGTTTCTATGATCTATGATCTGAGTTGCCGTGGTTATCAGCCTCACAATGGCAGAGCCATTGACTGTTTAGTCTTGATTTGCATTCCCTTCATTCTCATGCTTAGGGGCGGTGGCGTACTCAATGCAACATGTCTATGTAGTACCAGAGAGCAGCAGACCACTAAGATTCAGGAAATGCTTGATGGGGCATATTGCAAGAGTTTCCCAAGATATGATTAAACATTAGAACGACACTTTCAGAAGCTCAAGTACCTGTTTGATGTCCCATGACAGTTATTGTGGGTTTCCATTGCCTTTGTGTTGTGTTTCTGCATAGGTGTAAGCAGCCGAATCTTTAGTGGATATTCCTTATCACCCAGGATCCATCTACAAAGGCTTTCGGATGGAGTGAAGAGTTGAGGCACCTGGGATTATCCCGAGATGGAAAAATCCTAGCAGTTTCCCAAAAACCTTGCACACATCTGGAGGATTCTCATATGATAGTTGCAGATAATTTGAAAATTGAATGAGTGGAATTCCTTCCCTTTATCAAATGTGCCCAGCTGCTTTGTTATCAGATGCAAATACCCTATAACTGCCTGAACCTGAGGGAATCCCCCTGCCATGATCCATATGATAGCTCTCTCAAACTGACTGGCCTGATCAGTGATCTCTGGAACAAGGCATTGATTAGCTGCTTGATGCAGTAGTAAGTTGCTGATGAGAGATCTCACAAATATCTACAGTTGATCCCTGGAACAAGCCTGATGCAAAAATATTGAATGCCAGTCACTTTCATTGCCATAGGCAATGGAAGGGCATCATATTTATTTGGCCTCAACTCCTCCTCTAGCATTTCAACGACCACTAGTTTTGTCAGACACTGGTGCTCTCGCACCTCCACATAGCTAAGACTTAGTAGATCCTCTGAGGTGGGTAACGTCTTCTTCAAACATTAGCCCACCTTTTTGTTCCTATGGGCCTCCTCGTCCATGTCCTATAGCAGCCACTTGCTATTGGTGCTCCACTGTCTACTGCTGTCCCACTCATAAAATCATAGTAAATAGAATTAGACCATAAAGGAGTATATGAGGAGTAAAGCCCCTTAAGCCTGTTCCACCATTCAATATGATCATGGCTGATAATCAACATTCACTCCACTTTCCTGCCACTCACTTTATTCCTGGTTTTCCTGAGACCAAAATATCTGTCTATGTTCAAAGGTGGAGCATCCACAATCGTCTGGGGTAAAGACTTCCTAAGATTAACAACCCCTATGAGTGAAGACATTTCTCCTTACCTGTCATAAACAAGTAGGCACTCAGTAGATTGCATAGCTTCGCTGCTCTCTGTTAACTCTATTACAATGACATTGCTCTTCCTTGAGGTTTTTCCCTGCCTGATTGATGCTTTATAACTGCAAAGCTGAAAATATAAATCTCTTTAAGAGCTTCCATCTCTTTGAGGAGGCTTCTGACCAATCCACATCCAACAAACTGTTCTGAAAACTCTGCTTTTGTTTTGACACGCGTGACAATTTCCACCGCAGCAACAGAGACAATCCACAACATTCTAAAACAATTAACTACATTCATAGAATCATAGAATTCCTACAATGCAGGAGGAGGCCATTTGGCCCATCGAGCCTACACTGACAACAATCCCACCTAGGCCCTATCCTCATAACCTCATATAATAACCTTGCTAATCCCCCTGACATAGAGACAATTCAGCATGGCCATATCTTTGGAGCGTCAGAGGTAACTGGAGCACCCAGAGAAAGCCCACACAGATATGGGGAGAATGTGCAAACTCCACACAGACATTTCCAAGGCCAGAATTGAACTCGGGTCCTTGAAGCTGTAAGGCAGCAGTGCTAACCACTGTGCTACCATGCCACCCATTCTAAATAAAATAAGCTACGGTATTCTAAAAATAAAGTCAATTCACTCTATCTTCCCATTGTTAATGCACCCTTTAAAAAAATTCTGGCATCTACTTCCAGATCTGTATCTTTGCCAAAGGCCAATCACTTCTTCCTCATGCCATACCCTATATGTGTACTAAAGTTTTGTTGAAATCCATCCATTAGTTTTTGACATATTGTTTACCAACAAGCAAACTAACAAATGGGTGAAAACATTATCTTCAGTGGCGGAGGTAATGGTTGGCCATTATTTCTGGGACTGTGATCCATGTTTTAGATTCTCTAACTGAGAGAAACAATCTCTGTGTTTATTCTGTCGAGTCTCTTCAGAATTTTGTATGTTTCAATTAAATCATTAGCTGATCTCCATGTAGCTGTTGCAGTGTCTCTCTCTCCCACTTGTCTTTTCACTGGAGGGGTCGAACTTTCTCAGTAGAGCATCCACTTAGTTTGAAACCTTCGTGTCACAACGTCGCTGATCTTTTCCCCCCACCCTTGTTTTGTCTCCAGTTACTGCAGGGGACCTGGGAGACACCCTTCCACAACAGTCTTCTGCTTTGGCCTCACACTGTGCAATCCCTCTAAAGGACCCAGGCTTTGATTTTCTGACTTGAGCCCGGCTACTTGTAAGCATTGCAGAACTAAATGGCTGCCAGTGTCAGCAAATACTAACCTTTCACTGAACTCTCATCCCCTTTGAGCAATTGAGCTTATGGTGATATAAACAGGGCCTAGTTTTAAGGCTGATAAAATTGGATATCCTAAATTAAAGAATTGGGCATTTTGAAATCAAACACAGTCACACCTCAGGCAGGCCAATTGTACAATACACAAATGTGTCTGGGCCTGACCCATCAACCACCCATCAAAGGTCGTTACACTCTACTTGAGACTTAGCAGGAGATCATGGCACCTCATTGAAATGCATCACCCTATTGTTAGAAGCGCAGATCGGGCCAGACTTTCTGTCACCAAGAGATCCTGTAGAAACCTTACCTGATAACAATTTTAACGATGTGGAGATGCCGGCGTTGGACTGGGGTAAACACAGTAAGAAGTTTAACAACACCAGGTTAAAGTCCAACAGGTTTATTTGGTAGCAAAAGCCACACAAGCTTTCGAGGCTCTGAGCCCCTTCTTCAGGTGAGTGGGAATTCTGTTCACAAACAGAACTTATAAGACACAGACTCAATTTACATGAATAATGGTTGGAATGCGAATACTTACAACTAATCCAGTCTTTAAGAAACAAAACAATGGGAGTGGAGAGAGCATCAAGACAGGCTAAAAAGATGTGTATTGTCTCCAGACAAGACAGCCAGTGAAACTCTGCAGGTCCACGCAACTGTGGGAGTTACAAATAGTGTGACATAAATTCTGATTCTAGGATCGCATGATAAAGACTCAGGAGGAAAAAAGCAGAAATATTTATGTGAAATAGTGTGACATAAACCCAATATCCCGGTTGAGGCCGTCCTTGTGTGTGCGGAACCTGGCTATCAGTTTCTGCTCCGCGACTCTGCGCTGTCGTGTGTCGCGAAGGCCGCCTTGGAGAACGCTTACCCGAATATCAGAGGCCGAATGCCCGTGACCGCTGAAGTGCTCCCCAACAGGAAGAGAACAGTCTTGCCTGGTGATTGTCGAGCGGTTCCGCACACACAAGGACGGCCTCAACCGGGATATTGGGTTTATGTCACACTATTTCACATAAATATTTCTGCTTTTTTCCTCCTGAGTCTTTATCATGCGATCCTAGAATCAGAATTTATGTCACACTATTTGTAACTCCCACAGTTGCGTGGACCTGCAGAGTTTCAACTGGCTGTCTTGTCTGGAGACAATACACATCTTTTTAGCCTGTCTTGATGCTCTCTCCACTCCCATTGTTTTGTTTCTTAAAGACTGGATTAGTTGTAAGTATTCGCATTCCAACCATTATTCATGTAAATTGAGTCTGTGTCTTATAAGTTCTGTTTGTGAACAGAATTCCCACTCACCTGAAGAAGGGGCTCAGAGCCTCGAAAGCTTGTGTGGCTTTTGCTACCAAATAAACCTGTTGGACTTTAACCTGGTGTTGTTAAACTTCTTACAATTTTAACAACATGGAGATGGACACCTGGGGGGCGGACCCTGGTGTCCTGTCAGGCAGACATCAAGAAACCCACTGGGTATTGGAACCCCCTCCTGGGACCTCATTGGCCGGAAGCCAGAGAAGTTTCTGGAAAGGTAAGCAGGCTGGGGATAAAGGGACACACTCAGAGGCACACAGGAGCGAAGACTCGACAGGGGAGACGGCCGTGACCATTCGGAAGACTGACCAGAGAAGGAAGGAAGGAAGAAGCGGCCATCGAGACTCACCTTCGTGACGACAGACCAGGGGGACTCAGAGAATCGGGCCTGCAGTTTAACCAAGCCATCTTTACGGGTAGTATACTTGAATCTGCTGGGGTATCCTCTTGTTTTATGTGGGTAATTTAAGGGTTAATAGTGTTATTATTAATAAACTTGTTGAACCTTTACTTGTGTTTGTCCTTTGTCCACCTTGCAAATAAGGGCACCGGGGTAAAACCTTGGAGTAAGTAAACTGGTTGAAAGTATCTGAGATTAACAGGTACAACAAGCTGCTGACCCTTTGTGAAATCCTTGTGTCCTGTGGAAAATGGCAAAACCTGTGTAAAATCATGGTTACTTGGCTGCACTACAGAATCAATTGCCTGACCACTGCCAACCATAGTAGTCTTGATTCCACTGCCCAAATGCTCCTGGTAAAATTGGCCGCCAGTGGTATAATTTCTAACTACAGTTGGGGTTGTGGATTTTAACAGAAAAAAAAGAATGTGGTTTACACATGTAGATTCAAACAACACAACCGGTTTCATTGAAGAGCTGCTGTCTCTCTCTGCATCAAGTATAAACTTGAAAGTAAAACAGATTGATGACTGGAAAAAGTCACACTTTTCTTTCTTGATATGCAGACACTGGGTTAAATCTTACCAAAAAATGGCAGTGTGTTATTTCTGGTGCAAAAACCAGCATGTTTCTCTCCAGATCTTAGGACACGCTGCCAAAAAAAATCAAGGGGTATGATTCAGGCCATCGTACAGGAGGGCAAGGCTTCAACACGCTGGTAAAGCCTGGCTGCATGGAGATTGGGGAGCCATCTTTAAAGTGTGCCCTGATTTAGAGCAGCAATAAACCTCCTTCACCCTCCCACGGAGTTCTTGGGGCTCCCCTCCCTATCCCCAAATGGTGCCAGCATCCCCCCATGATCAATGGCCCCCTTCTCTTCCCCCTTCTGCTATAATTACCCCATCTACCCCCCCCCGCCCTTCCCCAAATGACCATTGCTGGCATCTCCTCCTTGTCTGTCCACTCCTGGCCCTGAACCACAACTGCATGAATCCACAGACCTCCCCCACCCTTGCAAGAGGCTCCTACTGGGGCCCAGCCCATGGCACAGGTTGGCACTGCCAGAGTGGCATAGGCATGGTGCCAACCTAGCAATGCCAACCTATGCCAGGAGGCATGCCAGAGCACTGTCTAGCCATGTCCCTCATCTTCCAAGGACTGTATTTACCTTTACGCCCCCATGGAGACCCCATGACAGGTTCACGTTTGTTGTAAACTTGTTCGACATGATGTCATGTGGGCTCAGCTTGACGATATGACGTTGAGGAGTCAAGATATGGAAGGAGGTTATTTAAATATATTAAAATGCATGTGTAGTTGAGAATTCTGATTAATTCTAAATACCCAACATGAGGATAATTAGCAGCTAATGTTTTAATATGTGGTTTGAGAATAATACAAAATATTTAAAGTAACATCTTAATAATGTCTCAAGAAATGGATTTGTAACATGCTAGTAAAAATGAAAGATGTATTCATGAAAGATATCAGCACAAATTAGGCACAAATCAGGCAACAAAGTAAATTACCCAGGCTTTGGTATTATGGTAATACCGAAAGATAAAGATGTCTTTTGGAATTAGAGCTGGTTTAAACTGGTTCGAGAAATGCTGAATCATAAGAAGCAATTTTTGGGAGGGAACTCCCGGAAAACGGACAGGCAAATGATAGATCAATATGTGAAGGTGTCAAAATATGATTGATTGAAGGACATGCTATTGTTAGATTGATAGAACAGTAAATGAATGAAATTGCTTTTAATTAAATGCTGGGCTGTATAATCCGATAACGAAAACTATAACCAATTCTGCTCTTTGGCCTGAAATCTGAGATCTTTTGTGAAAGCCTGCTAGCGCACTAGCTGTGTAGGTGGAACCACTAATCTCCCATTTTGGGCCAAAATGAGATGTGTCTTGTCTTAATTGTATGTTTGTCTGAATATTGTTAATTTGTAATGTTTTTGATTCTAACATTTCAATGTTTTAATAAAACTAGTTTAATTGAATTTCATTGAACTGAATAAACTTTTTTTTTGCCTTTGTGAAATGTTTAATGAAAAGATTTAGTCTTTAAATTAATCAGGCCACCTAAAAGAATGTCCCACAACCGCATGTAAATCAGGTTCACGCCAGTTATGGATGTGAGCCTGATGACATTGCCAGTGAGATGCAGGGAAGATCCAAAGTCGCGTTCTCACCAGCGAGATCTGTGACTTCCAGATCTTGAGCCCCCAGTGGCATTCACACCGGTGGTGAACGTGGGTTCAAGATTGCCCCCTATGTGTCTGAAGATGTTTCAATGTTGCTTCTAAATGATTTGAGTGCCCTTGTTCACTGGACTCTGTAATTTGAATATCATCCAGGTAACATTGTACGCCAGAGAGACCACTTAAAATCCTATCCATTGATCTTTGGAATAGTGCTAACATGGATGTTGTTTCAAAGGGCAATCTTTTATGATGAAAAATACCTTTATGAGTAACGATAGAAAACAATGGTTGAGATTCAGCAGCTACCTTCATCTGCAAATATGCTTGTGAAAGATAAATCTTGCTGAATTCCTGCCTACTAAATAACCAGCAAATACATTTTCAATTAAAGGAAGTGCATATTGATCAGCACACAACACTGAATTTATGGGTTGTTTTAAAATAACCACAAATATGAACTGAATAACCTGGTTTCCTGTCAGGTATGATGGGAGTAGACTACTCGGCTCCAACACACCAGTGTTAACAAGTCACGCTAATTCTTCTTCAACCTTGGGACGAATTGCATATGGCACTATCTGGTTGACTTGAGTTTCACTTGAACTCCTTTTATTGAGCCAAGTGTCTCTTTGAATATACTCTTGTATTTATCCAGAAGGCGCTGTAGGTCTGTTTTGGCATGAACCAATCTATATCCAGTTTAGCTTTATCTTCTCCAACATTGATCTCCCAAACAGAGCTAGAAAATTACCACGGACCACATGGGGAGACAACTCCACTGTTTGTCCACTCAACTCTATGTTGACCATGATGTAACCTTTTAATTATGGGCCGGTGAGCTTGACGTCCGTGGTAGGGAAGTTGTTGGAGAGGATTCTTAGAGATAGGATGTATGTGCATTTAGAAAGGAATAAACTCATTAACGATAGTCAGCATGGTTTTGTGAGAGGGAGGTCATGCCTCACTAACCTGGTGGAGTTTTCTGAAGAAGTGACTAGAATGGTTGACGAGGGAAAGGCCGTGGATGTCGTCTATATGGACTTTAGTAAAGCGTTTGACAAAGTCCCTCATGGTAGGTTGGTGCAAAAGGTTGGATTTCATGGGATAAAGGGGGAGGTGGCCAGATGGGTGGAGAACTGGCTTGGTCACAGAAGACAGAGGGTGGTAGTGGAAGGGTCTTTTTCCAGCTGGAGGCCTGTGACTAGTGGTGTTCCGCAGGGCTCTGTATTGGGACCTCTGCTGTTTGTGATTTATATAAACGATCTGGAAGAAGGTGTAACTGGGGTGATCAGTAAGTTTGCAGATGACACGAAATTGGCTGGACTTGCAGATAGTGAGGAACATTGTCAGAGGCTACAGATGGATATAGATAGGCTGGAAATTTGGGCAAAGAAATGGCAGATGGAGTTCAATCCAGATAAATGCGAAGTGATGCATTTTGGTAGAACTAACGTAGGGGCGAGCTATACGATAAATGGCAGAACCATAAAGGGTGTAGATACGCAGAGGGACCTGGGTGTGCAAGTCCACAGATCCTTGAAGGTGACGTCACAGGTGGAGAAGGTGATGAAGAAGGCATATGGCATTCTTGCCTTTATAGGACGGGGCATAGAGTATAAAAGTTGGAGTCGGATGTTGCAGATGTATAGAACGTTGGTTCGGCCGCATTTGGAATACTGCGTCCAGTTCTGGTCGCCACGCTACCAGAAGGACGTGGAGGCTTTAGAGAGAGTGCAGAGGAGGTTTACCAGGATGTTGCCTGGTATGGAGGGGCTTAGTTATGAGGAGAGATTGGGTAAACTGGGGTTGTTCTCCCTGGAAAGACGGAGGATGAGGGGAGACTTAATAGAGGTGTATAAAATTATGAAAGGCATAGATAGGGTGAACGGTGGGAAGCTTTTCCCCAGGTCGGTGGTGACGTTCATGAGGGGTCATAGGTTCAAGGTGAGGGGGGGGAGGTTTAACACGGATATCAGAAGGACATATTTTACACAGAGGGTGGTGGGGGCCTGGAATGCGCTGCCAGGCAAGGTGGTGGAGGCGGGCACACTGGGAATGTTTAAGACTTATCTAGATAGCCACATGAATGGAGTGGGAATGGAGGGATACAAAAGAATGGTCTAGTTTGGACCAGGGGGCGGCACGGGCTTGGAGGGCCGAAGGGCCTGTTCCTGTGCTGTTTTGTTCTTTGTAATGGCACAGTGTCGTCTGTGCATATCCTTGAAAATCACATCAGCTGGATTTAAAGGAAGATGCTTCAGCTTTTGTCAGTATGTAGTCTCAGGAATCAAAGATACAGCATCAGCATTATTAAACTCCATTATAATATGTTGTCCACTTAACTTCAGAATGATCCAGAATCTATGTGATTCACCCTGTATGGATAAGATGTTCAGTTAGAGCTCTTCATCATATTTCTGGACATTCTCTTCTTCACAATCATAATTTGTTCCTTCCATGTTGTAAATTAATTTTGTAGAATGCAAATTGTGTTTATTCTTGAAAGTACCCAGATTCTTCTTCTGGATATTCTCAAAGGAAGCTGCTCTAGCCCAACAAGCTTTTGCAATGTGACCAATTTTGCCACAATTGACGACAGATGGAAAAGAAGGTTTAAGAAGATTTCTTGCAGTGCTCGGGTATGCAACTTTAAAAGGACCAACTTTAACTGCAGTAGAGGAAAGGCATTGAACAAAATGCTTGTGGGGTCATGTTTGTGAAAATTTCACTTAGATATCAGTAGAATTGCTATAAGGAAATACAGGAGGAAAGAACCAGGAAGTGTAATTTAGAGCAATGTACCTTAAATGTATTCGGACCAGACAATGGGAAATAAATAGGCAAGTAAAGGAAATTCCATTCATGATTGCTAGTTCGACAACTCAGTGTAACAACTTTGATATCAATTACATAAATATTATAGGCACCATGGCCTCAAAACCAATAGGTTTCCAGTGATGGATGGTGTGGGCCCAAAGGAGCTAAGTGAAATGATGATGGAACCTAATAAGGATTGTCACGCCTCATCAGAGAGTCAACAAACTCAAGGAGGCTCAAAGAGATTGGAAACATACATTTCCTATCTATAAGCTAGCACGGTATTAAATTCTTTCATTCTGTAATGGTACAGACAGTGTTAAAAGCCAGAAAAACTCTGAGAAAATGGATTAACATCTTGCTACACAATCAACACAAGAGAAATATGTTTGAGGAAAAGGCCAAGGGGTTCAATTCAAATATAAATAACTGGTGGATCTTATTTCTAAACATATCTGATTGACAGATCTTTTGGCATTTGAGAAACAGAATTAAATTTCCTTTGGCCCAGTTGTTTCTTTTGAAAAGTAGTTCTTAGCCTGTCTTGTTAAAGTAGAATCGTCCATTGAATATTATGCGCTTTTCAGGTCCATGACATGCAAGGGAAATATTCTTAAAGAAAGGCAAGGAGCCAAGACTTTTTTATTTATTCATTCGCGGGAAGTAGGTGTCACTGGGAGTGACAGCATTTATTGCCCATCTAATTGCCCTTGAACTAAGTGGTTTGCTAGGCCATTTCAGAGGGCCTTCAAGACTCCACCACATTGCCATGGATCCGGAGTTACATGTAGGCCAGACCAGGTAAGGATGGCAGATTTCCTTCCTTAAAGGGCATTAATAAATCAGATGAGTTTTTACAACAACCAATAATGATTTCATGGTTATCATTAGACTTTTAGGGGTGAATTTTCCCGTTCCACATATCACGGGAATCGTAGCAGGTGAGGGGTGGACCATGGAAAGGTCCATTGATCTTGAGCGGGATTTTCTGGTTTTGGGGCGAGCGAGGCCAGAAAATCCTGCCCTTAATTCCAGATTTTTATTGAATTCAAATTTTACCGTCTGTTATGGTGGCATTTGAATTTTTGGGACTTGGGGGCCAATGTGAAGTTCCGTCTGAATGGGGTTAGTTCAGATGGGAGTCCACTACATGTTTCAGCTGCCTCAACACCTCGGATGCAATTGGGGTTCAGCGCAATGGTTTTAAGGCTGTGCATGAGGCTGCTGGACATCAATTGATGCACATTGCATAAGTTCATGTGATGTAATCCAGCCCACCCCTCTGCCATCCATTATGTCTCTGAGTCTGGTCACCCCAGCAACCTGAGCCCTCTCTTCCAACAGCCACATGACCCGGGGGGGCGGGGGGGCGGGGGGCGAGGGGGCGGGGGGGCGGGGGGGCGGGGGGGCGGGGGGGCGGGGGGCGGGGGGGCGGGGGGGCGGGGGGTTCCTCCCTGTGTGCCCTCCTCCGCACCAGGTGGCCATAGATCAGGAGCATGGGGCTTAAATAAAGCCAAACCTTGAGGAGCAACTACCGCAAAAAACTGAAAACGGCCTGCAACCTCACACACACCACGTAAGCATGCAAGACAGGTTCCTCAAGACGCAGAACATGCATGCAACCTGGGAGTCCATGAACCATTGTAATCTAGTTATCTGGGACTGCTGCATGCATAACCTCCTTGTCAAATCTCCAATGGAAAAGGGGAAAACTCCCTCATAGACAGGACTCCACAGTGGTCCCACCGCTAAAAGGCAGGACAGGATGCCACCGTGTGTCTGGACAGTTGGTGAGGGTGAGGTACAGCTGCAGCCCGTACAGGAAACCCCTCCACAATGAACAAAAGGCACAGAGGAAATCTCTGCAAGATGGCTTAATTTGTAGGGCAGTGGCTCCCAAGAAAGATTTATGACTCTCTTTATATGTACTTTCATTCTGTAATCAAACAATGTTCATCATCTGTGTATCTTTAACAACACAATTAACAAACCATTAACAGAACATATTATAATAATTACAGTAAGTAATCCCAATCGTTGCAGTTTAATTACCTTTATAGTAACTTGTACCCAGCACTAGGTTCGCCTGCTCACTAAAAATCAAATCCTTCAATAATGACCATTTCAGTGATAATAAATTGACAATATGAATTTTCCCATTCCCATGGAGGCAGCTTTGGAAAATACAATTGACTGCATTGGGGTGGCTCCACAAAATGTTCCTGTCTCTGTATACTTCTCCAGGAGGATGGATCTCAGTAGCGACAGCTACCTGTCCAGCAGCAACTGCTAGCCAATTACAGCATTTAACAGTGCAATTAGCCCTTTCTGTGGAACTGAATTGTGATTTGTCTAACAGCTCATGGATCCCCCAGTGTCTCAGGAGCCTGGAGATTAAATGGATGTGGCTTCACAGCTAGAGACCGCAAACCACATGAGACCTTTCACAAGTTGTTGACATTAAATCACAGTGCATAGAACCACCACAACTACCCCCGCCCCAATCCCCACCACCAAACAGAAAGTATGTCTTTGCTGCCACTTCATGGAGACTGGTGTCTCAATTAATGTGGTTCTTGCTGCAATTGCAGCAGTCTCACTCCTCCTGAAGGCACCACCATGGCATTACTGCTGCTGCTGTTGGCCTCTCAACAATGTCCACACTGCAAAGGAGGCTGGCAGCTCTACTGTCAGGCCACGCTGAACGAACCTTCCAAACTTGGAACCTGGCTGCCATTGCTAATTGGCTGGGGCTCTGGAGGCAGGAAAATAATTGGTTGCCTCAGGAGGATCATGTCCAATGTTCCGCCACAGCCTCCTCTGGGTTCCCAATCTGGAATTGAGGCAGCCATCAGGGTCACAAACCACCTGGGAAAATTCAGCCCACATACTGTGCCACCTGGCATATTTAAGAGTACCACTTCAATTGTAACAAAATTAAAAAGGAAAACTTTTCCCTCTTTTGCTTCTACATGTGCATTGGCACTGTAATTTCAAAAGATTCTTTGTGCTTAATCTTTCTATTAATACCAATAACTCAGGAGGTCGCACAGCAATGATCATGATATATTTTATTAATTTTTTGTGGCTTTTATGACTGAATGCAAGGGCCATAATTGGCAGCTTATGTCACAATTTACACAAAGGGTCAAAAGAGCTACTATGTGCAACTCCTATTTTCTTAGCTATACCTGTAGACTAAGGATTTGAGTTTTGCAGTTGGCTCAGTTATAGAATCTAGGTTGACAAAACAGTTAGACCTTGAATTTATAATAAGGTTAGATTGGTCTAAAGCATAACTCTTGGAGCTGAAGTATGAATGAAGGTAATTTGCAGAGGGTGATTCTGTTTAATGTTCCACTGTCCCAAGCAATTGGCATTTTTATTTTGATTATTGTGTCAGTGAGCTCTCCAGTTGTAGATGTTTTATATTCTTACCCTGCTGTTGTCTTTCAACACTGATGGCACCATGGGGTTCCAGTCTGATTGACATTTCTAACATGTCTTCACTCTTTATCACAAATAAGAGATTTCTAGATTAAAGATTTAAAACAAAAACAGGAAAAATTCTATTGGGGAAAAGACAGACTTGGTAGCAGTATTTATAAATAGTAAAATGCTTAAACTTATTTTATAGCATGTGGTATTAATGGATCCAAGTATAATTTTAGGATAAATTCAACAAATATTGTTCAGCAGTATCCTAGAAGTTATAAAACAAAGTAATACGTTGCATTTATATAAAATATAAAATGCACAACATTCTGTGGTATTTTACACTGTAGTAATGAATTGGCATTGAGCATTAGGAGAGGGTTTGGAGGTTACTAAAGGCTAGAGTTAGGTTGGAAGAAGGCTTTAAAATGGAGCATAGAAATGTAGAAAATCAGAGGTTTAGGGAGGGAATTCCAAAGAGTAAGATCAAGGTTCTACCAATAATAGTGGGCTAAAGTGGGGCTGGTGGGTGCTGAGGTGTGGTTGAAGGTACGTGCACAGATAAAGAGTTGAAAGGATGCAGAAGGTCAAACCGACTAAGAAGAATTTTCAATGACATATTGGATAATAGGGATCCAGTGTAGGCCAGTGAGATCAGGCTTGCTGCTCAAACAATACTTAGGTATAGGTGGAGATGGCACTGTTGCTGAGGTAGAATTGGATGGAAAGAACCTTAACTCTACATCAAAGTTGTGCAGAGTAGAGCCTACTGTGGACACAGAAAGCGATTGGTTTGATCCTTCTAATGTTTGAAGGAAATTGTGATCTATCCAAGTTGTGTCCCACAGTACAGAAGTAGTCTTTGGGTTCAGGGAAGTGATGAAAAGGAAGAGCTGGGTGTCAAGATACATATGGACATTATGGACATTGACTTCATGCTTATACATGATGCCACAACGATGTAGGCTCTAGATAGATAAGGACATGGGAAGGGGAAGTGGGAAACAAGAATGATTCTTGAGGCACTCCAGTGGAAAGGCCAATGCTGAAGATATGCTTATTTCAATCATATGAGTAGGTCTGAAACCATACAAGGATTATAGTCCATGGAGCAGGATACTGAGGAGCAGGATAGCAAGGAGGGATTTTACACCATAGTCACACTCTGAGAGGATCAGTCACATCTTGGGTTAAGGCTATTTCAGTGCTGAGATGAGTGGCAACTATAGAGGAAAGAGATTTTGAACAGCAAAGATGGGCAATGAGCAGAGACGTGACATCACACTTGAGGACCTGAGGGAGGTTAAGAATAGGGTGATAGAGGGGATGAATTGGTCCAGTCTATTTTTTTAAGCAGTTGACTGAGAGTTTTGTAACTCAGTAGGTAGCACCCCTGCCTTTCAACCAGAAGCTCTGGGTTCAAGTCCCAAAGTAAGAGTTTTAACAACACCAGGTTAAAGTCCAACAGGTTTATTTGGTAGCAAATGCCATTAGCTTTCGGAGCGCTGCTCCTTCGTCAGATGGAACGGAAATCTGCTCTCAAACAGGGCACAGAGGCACAAAATCAAGTTACAGAATACTGATTAGAATGCAAATCTCTACAGCCAACCAGGTCTTAAAGATACAGACAATATGAGTGGAGGGAGCATTAAGCACAGGTTACAGAGATGAGTATTGTCTCCAGACAGGACAGCCAGTGAGATTCTGCAAGTGTACCGACAACTGAACAACGAGGAACACTACAGACAGTTATCCACAGATTCGACCAAAGAACACACCCGTCAACTCAACACTCTGATCAAGATCTTTGATCCGGACCTTCAAAGCACCCTCTGTGCTCTCATCCCACGTACTCCCCACGTTGGAGATCTCTACTGCCTCCCGAAGATACACAAGGCAAACACACCCGGCCGTCCCATCGTATCGGGCAATGGGACCCTGTGCGAGAACCTCTCCAGCTATGTCGAGGGCATTTTGAAACCCATTGTACAAAGAACCTCCAGCTTTTGTCGCGACACTACGGACTTCCTACAGAAACTCAACACACATGGAGCAGTTGAACCAGGAGCACTCCTCGTCACAATGGATGTCTCGGCACTCTACACCAGCATCCCCCACGATGATGGCATTGCTGCAACGGCCTCAGTACTCAACGCCGACAACTGCCAGTTTCCAGATGCAATTTTACAACTCATCCGCTTCATCCTGGACCACAATATCTTCACCTTCGACAACCAGTTCTTCATCCAGACACACGGAACAGCCATGGGGACCAAATTCGCACCTCAATATGCCAACATCTTCATGCACAGGTTCGAACAAGACTTCTTCACCGCACAGGACCTTCAACCGATGCTATACACTAGATACATCGATGACATTTTCTTCCTTTGGAGTCATGGTGAACAATCACTGAAACAACTGTATGATGACATCAACAAGTTCCATCCCACCATCAGACTCACCATGGACTACTCTCCAGAATCGGTTGCATTCTTGGACACACGCATCTCCATTAAGGACAGTCACCTCAGCACCTCACTGTACCGCAAGCCCACGGATAACCTCATGATGCTCCACTTCTCCAGCTTCCACCCTAAACACATTAAAGAAGCCATCCCCTACGGACAAGCCCTCCGTATACACAGGAATTGCTCGGATGAGGAGGATCGCAACAGACACCTCCAGACGCTGAAAGATGCCCTCATAAGAACAGGATATGGCGCTCGACTCATCAATCGACAGTTCCAATGTGCCACAGCGAAAAACCGCACCGACCTCCTCAGAAGACAAACACGGGACACAGTGGACAGAGTACCCTTCGTCGTCCAGTACTTCCCCGGAGCGGAGAAGCTACGGCATCTCCTCCAGAGCCTTCAACATGTCATTGATGAAGACGAACATCTCGCCAAGGTCATCCCCACACCCCCACTCCTTGCCTTCAAACAACTGCACAACCTCAAACAGACCATTGTCCACAGCAAACTACCCAGCCTTCAGGAGAACAGTGACCACGACACCACACAACCCTGCCACAGCAACCTCTGCAAGGCGTGCCGGATCATCGACACGGATGCCATCAGCTCACGTGAGAACACCATCCACCAGGTACACGGTACCTACTCTTGCAACTCGGCCAACGTTGTCTACCTGATACGCTGCAGGAAAAGATGTCCCGAGGCATGGTACATTGGGGAAACCATGCAGACGTTACGACAACGGATGAATGAACACCGCTCGACAATCACCAGGCAAGACTGTTCTCTTCCTATGGGGGAGCACTTCAGCGGTCACGGGCATTCAGCCTCTGATCTTCGGGTAAGCGTTCTCCAAGGCAGCCTTCACGACACACGACAGCGCAGAGTCGCTGAGCAGAAACTGATAGCCAAGTTCCGCACACATGAGGACGGTCTAAACTGGGATGTTGGGCTTATGTCACACTATCAGTAACCCCCACAGCTTGCCTCCTGGGCTTGCAGAATCTCACTGGCTGTCCTGTCTGGAGACAATACACATCTCTTTAACCTGTGCTTAATGCTCCCTCCACCCACATTGTCTGTATCTTTAAGATCTGGCTGGCTGTAGAGATTCACATTCTAATCAGTATTCTGTAACTTGATTTTGTGTCTCTGTGCTCTGTTTGAGAGCAGATTTTCACTCCATCTGACAAAGGAGCAGCGCTCCGAAAGCTAATGGCATTTGCTACCAAATAAACCTGTTGGACTTTAACCTGGTGTTGTTAAAACTCTTGCTGTGTTTACCCCAGTCCAACGCCAGCATCTCCACATCATGACTACCTTCAAGTCCCACTCCAGGGGTGAAATTTCTTGCCCCTCCCGCTGGTGGGGTTTTCTGATCCCACCAAAGTCAATACATTTTTGAATGGCTCATCACATCTCTATTAAATGATGACTGATTAGTCTTTATGTTTAAACACATTGCCTGTTTTTTTTGAAAGTGTAATTACACTCTGTTGGATATATCTCAAAGCTACACATCTCTTATATCATAGAATCCCTATCGTGCAGAAGGGGAGACCATTCGGCCCATTGAGTCTGCACTGACTTTCTGACAGGGTATCTTACCCAGGCCCTCCCCATGGATAATCCCCCTAACCTACACATCTTGGGGCAATTTAACATGGCCAATCTACTTAACCTGCACATCTTTGGACTGTGGGAGGAATGATGTGGAGATGCCGGCGTTGGACTGGGGTAAACACAGTAAGAAGTTTAACAACACCAGGTTAAAGTCCAACAGGTTTATTTGGTAGCAAAAGCCACACAAGCTTTCGAGGCTCTGAGCCCCTTCTTCAGGGGCTCAGAGCCTCGAAAGCTTGTGTGGCTTTTGCTACCAAATAAACCTGTTGGACTTTAACCTGGTGTTGTTAAACTTCTTACTGTGGGAGGAAACCAGAGCACCCAGAGGAAACCCACACAGACACGGGGAGAACGTGGAAACTCCACCCAGTCAGTCACCCAAGACAGGAATTGAACCCGGATTCTTGGAGCTGTGAGGCAGCAGTGTTAACGCTGTGCCACCGAGTCGCCTGTGGAATAGGTTTTAGAGGCTCATGGAACCTGTCTATATTACTGCAAAGAAATTGTAAATACGGGTTATCATTGTTAACTGCAAGCAGCTGCAATCTGCTGTGCCTGACAGATGTAGAATGCCATTGAATAATAAACTGGAATTCTCCAAGGCCTTGAGCTCCAGATAGGGCATGCCTGCAGCACAAGCTTCATCAGAAAATCACACTGCAATATCCTACAAGCTAAATTCACCTGTACCAGGATTTTAGGAAGCAAGTCAAAGACTTTATTTGCATAGTTATTAAGCTTCAATGTAGATGCCTTATTAAAAAACAAACATGTGATTTACTACTGCAGCAACCATCATCGCTAGATGATGTAAAATATATTTTCTATATCACTCATTCTCTACCAGACTTTTTAATACATGTGAATTTACATCTTCTAAGTAAACTATGCACCGTAAGATTGAATTCGTCATACATGATTGACTATAGTTTGCAACATAGGACATAATGGGGACACAATAGGCACCTCGCCAGAAGTAGTGTAAAAGATTCTCTACAACCCCAGCATCATTTGTGTTCGAAATGTAGCTAAATATTTTTGGGGAAATTTCGTCATACCAGAGATGCAACAATGTTGAAAATACTTGAACTTCTAGAGTGCCTTATCATATCAAAGTGACTTGAAGCACTTCACAGAACTATGAAGAAACTTGAAGCGTAGCAACTGTTGCTTCAGAGGAAAATATGACAGTGATGTACCTCATGAGATGAATGATTAGTTAATCTGTGTTTTTATTAAATTTGTATTGGTTAGAGCCAGGTCACCAGAAGAATATCTATTTGAACAGACAAATGAAGCTTGGTTTAGTATCACACCTGAAGAATGCAACTGCTCCAACAGTTACTGCAACAAAGCATCGGACCAGATTGGCCACTCAAACGTCAGAGTTGAAGGTGAGAGACGACCAGCTGAGCCAAGTATATGCAATAATCTATGATAACTCTATGATATATAGACAGACCCCCCCAAAAAATCATGTCATACATTAAGTAGGATCTGCTGTTTAGGGTGAACCGTAGCTTAAAGTTGTAGCGTTCGGTTACTGCTTCTTCATTTCTGAGGGCAAAACAGCCCAGGCTGGTGAATCAAGGTCTCTTTTCTCAATAACTTTACAAGGGCCTTTTATGGAACATGATCATCAGACAATCCAGCAGCATTAAAGATGGTCCAATTGCCAGATAAACATGACAGGTGTAACCTAGGCCCAACATTTCTAAAAGTCTTCTGTAGTGAAAGTCATAAATACACACCAGAAATGTTTCAGTAACTCCATCTAGACAATGTCCAAAATGTATCTATTATAATCTACAAACAGAATCAAATTATTTGAAAAAATCAGAATTACAATACCATTGTAGAGGCGTCCAGCATTACAGAAGTCCTACACTCAAACCTGGAGTAACACTTCTGCTTGGTTACTCTTCCTGCTTCTGGATTGTGCAGTTTATTGTGAAGTCACAATGCAGGTGATCCATATGTCATAAGGTTGTACGTTCTGTTCCAGTATTATATTGAGACATTTTTTATAAGCAAGTACTGAAGTAATTCATGGGCACAACGGAGCACAACGCAGTGACAAAGCTGGAATTAGTACTCTTGTAAAAATTCTCATTCTCATAGTTTAAGTTGCCTATCTGCACAACCTTTTTACACTATCACCTTCTCTTTGATCTCCTTATTCTTGTAACTCTGGGCTCTTGTGTAACCAGCTGCAAAACCCCCATTCCCACGCTCAACAACTCTGGGGCCACACCAAGTTTGAGGCATTAAAATGATGTCACACCAGGAAAAAAATTAGGAAGCACTGGTTTAGAAGAATGAGAGGTGATCGAATTGAAACATATAGGCCCATAACTTCTGAGTTCCCCAAAGAGGTACTGCCCCTGCCCCGCCACACTCCACCGGAAGCCCCATGTGAAAATTGCATGGAAATTGCCTGAGAAGTTCAAACTTCTGTTGGGCAATTACTCTGCACTGGGAAGCATCCAATATGCCATCAATAATAGTTACCCAGAAAATGTTAGAAGAATTGAAACCACTTCTAACTCCTGGGTAACTATTGTACACACTCCGACCATTCCTCCCACCTTCCTGACCCCCCACAGGATACCCTGACTTACCCTTCCAACCTCCTCTCTCCCACTGAACCCCTGACTACACCATCCCTCCCAATTACCCCTCCAACACTCCACAGGACTCCCTGACACCCCACCCACTGAGGACAACTACCCTCCCCATCCACTGACTTCCTTCATGACTTCCTTAACTGCCTTCCTTACTCCCCAACTGACCACCCTCCTCTCCCTTAACTGTCTTCCCCACCCGACTACAGCCCTACCGCACCACCTATCCCAACCCTCTGCCTACCTTGTCCTCCCCAAAGACCCTCCTCTCACAGACCACCTGACCTTCCCCCCCCCACCGCCTCCCCCCATTAACCTTCTGACCCTCTGCCCCCCCCCCCCCCCCCCCAACCCCTCTCTCCTTTAACCTTCTGACCCTCTAGCCAATCCCTCTGAATGTGATTGCCACTCCACAGAAGTTAGGGCCCAAACAATTCTTGAGGGACTTAATAAGGTAGATGCTGGGAAGACTTTTCCCTGGTTTGGGGAGTGTTGAACTAGGTGTGAAAGTCAGAGAAGAGGTCAATCATTTTTAACTGAGAACTGGAGAAATTTCTTCACTGAAAGGGTTGTGAAACTTTGACATTCTCCACCACCTTTGGATGCTCAATTATGGAGTATATTCAAGCCAGAGATTGGCAGATTTTGGATACTAAAGGAATCAAGGGATATGGAGATACCATAGTAAGGTGCAGATGAGATGAAAGATCTGCCCTCATTTTATTGAATGATGAAGCTTGTTTGAGGGGCTAAATGGCCTACTGTCTCCTATTTTTATGTTCTAATGTTTTTACATTACCTTTTATTTAGTTAATTTAGTAAGAAACTCAAATACTTTCCTCTGTAGTTCCAAGGTCGGGATGAACCTTGGACCTCCTGCAATTGTTCTAGCCAGGAAATGGCCCACATACAAAGTTTAGTGGTTTTGCATTCTTCAGGCCGGAGACTGACCCTGCAGCTTGTGCTGAAGAAAAGAAGTAGAATGGCGCATAAATGCTGGTCAGATGACTTGATATGGAATGCCATCATCCAGTAGTTATCCAAGGGGGCAGGACATGGAAAGAGATGGGCAGAAGGTCCCAAACAAGGAGGTAGACAGGGAGCAGTCTCAAAAAGTTTCAGGTGAGGGATAAAAACAAGGGCAGGAATTGGTCCCGTTAAGTCAAGCTAAAAGAAAGGAGCAGAGAAATAGGCTCCAAGTTAAAGAAAGAGCTGTAGGGAGCAGACTTTAAGCAAAGTGGGCTCATGAGAAGCCATGAAGATCCAAGAAGGCAGCTGAAGGTTGGTGACTGCATGCTGGGACCCACTGGGGCAAAGGTACCCCAGCAAAGTCTCTGGATTGCTCAACTTGGCTGGCTTCATCAGTCTAGAAATTAATTAAGTTCATCACAAGGCATTAGTGATTGTGTTAGCTGGATGTCTGAAGTTTCCTGGGAAGAATCTGAAAATTTGCTGTTATCTTTTGTGATTGTGTTAGCTGAGCAATCCCCATTTGTTGGAATACAGATGGCACAGGATAGTACACTGAAGGGTGCACTCAACAGATTGCCTTTAAGAAAGCTTGTTAGCCAAAGAGTTGTCCAGAAAACACAGTGAAAACCACCAACAGCCAACTCTCAGTTAAACTCCTCCTTATTCTCTGAGCTATGGTTCTGGTCGACTTTTATCCCACCCTGGATTGAGTTTGCATTAAAAATGGGATTAACACCTATCCAAGTGGCCCATGCGCTGGCTGCAAAGTTGCACAGGTTATGTAAAATTCTAGACAATTGCCTTTTTCATAGATTTAATCACCATTTTAGTTGTTGGCAGGTGCGCTTCCGACTCAATTTGTGCTTGCTGGCTATAATATGGCTCAATGACGTCAGGACACGTGCCCAGTGTTTGCTCATGCTTTAGTTCACTGTATGCCTGTTTGGGCCATATAAAATTCTAGCCTTAAAGTCTGCCAAATGTAGCCATTTCCCTGATTGGAGCCTCTGTTCCTTATCTGATCTGGCGCCTCCCCCTGTCCCTGGCCTGGATTACTTGTCTACAATGGCACCCCGCTCCTGGTCACATGATCCAGATTTTTGTGTCATTTTTCTTTTCGTGCAGGTGCCTTGGGCCCTTCCTCGGCCAAGGAACTTAAAATCCTGAATTGTGCATGTCTGCACATGCGTGGAAACTCCAAGATCTGTCGGGACTTGCAGTTCTCAACCTCCGCTGTCAATAAGAAGTTTTCATGACACCAGATTAAATAAGGATCACCTCTGTCTTTGTTAAACTCAAGAAAACTTGACTAATTGGTTCTTTTATGATCACAGCACATGAATAGTTAAACACTCATTGACTTGACAAGTATATCCATTACACAGAAAACCCTGTTACAGTCAAGTAGGAAATGGGAAAAGAATGGAAACCATTCAATCCCTCCCCACCTGAGTGATTCGACCCCTCCTTACTTGATCATAACATTTTGTCACAATTCCCATTCTTCACTGGATATACTTTGGAAGAGTGAAGAGCTTGATTTCTGGTGAAATCTCTCACTGTGTTATTAGGTTATCACAGAACTTGCACGCACTAAAATCATAGGAAACTCCCAGATATAGTAATAAATATTGAATTGTGCTCACAGGCTGAAAATCTAATGTAGCATCGTGTTGCAGAGGTGACTTGATAAGTATGTGGAACAGATTCCGTCCAACGGTGAAGACAGCCATCAATGGACAAAGCAGAGGATGAGAATTCTCTTAAAGTGACCACCAGACTTTGCTGGTTGCACAGGTATCTCATCAATTGGATATGTACTGTAACTGAGCATCCTGACTATAACCATATTGTCCAGCATCTTCTATCCTGACAGGAGGTGGATGAGTTTGAGAATTTGGCTGGTTGGCAAAAGGGCTGGAACCCCACATCTTCCCACATCCACTAGAAGTAAGTTTTGGGTGGGAAGGGCGATGGTGGAGCTTCCAGCCTCCATTTGAGTCCTTTAAATTGTCAATAGTGGTCATTTAAGGGGCTCTTTCTAGCTTCAGGTGGGCCTGCCAACATGCGGCCTGCATGACTGGGAAAACCTGCATGTCAACTGGGGGGAGCAGTTTGCATTGATGTGCACTAATCTGTAACTGATCCAAGGCCTGGGCATAGACCAACATGGCCTTGTTGCTGACCTCTGTGGCCCCGCCTCTGCCCATACACCAATTCTATCAGAACCCTCCCCTTACCAACAACACTTAACGTTTTGTTGGGCTGTTCCATGATCCTGGCACTCTGGTTATTGTTGTTCTGGCGGCAGCCATGGTCTCCTCCGTGGTGCTGCAAAGTGCAGGAGTTGCTGTTCTCTGATTGGCTGATAGCTCTTGGTGGGCGAGAAGTTGTCTTCTAGGGTCCTCAGTCTGGAGGAAGGCCCACTGCTTAATTGCCTGATAGGCAGAAACCTTTCTCAGAGTCAGCTTGGGTGCCGTGCCGCTTTTTCAGGGAGCGAGCAAGACACCTGCTGAGAAGAGAAGATTTTGTCTATCATCCAACTTCCTCCAATATTGATGGTCTCACAGAAACACTTAGGACTCATTACTATTAATATCACTACTGAGTTATTTTATGTTGCATACCAAACTTACTCTATTAAAAACATTTACTATAAAATTGGAAAACTTTGATTGTAAATGTATTTGCATCAATTCACATTTGAAATTGCCAAAGATAATTGAAAAGTTCTATCAGTTAGAAGCATGATGAGATCCTTCAAGGCTGTGGTCAGAGGATGTGGTGCTCCTGTACATCAGCAAACACACAGGAAGGGCCTACAAATAAAACAGAGGGAAATGAGCACAAACCTCCATGGATGTTCAGAGTTCCACACATGCACCTTCACCCACACCAGCTTTATGGTATTAATTCCAGAGTCATTCCCACAAAGAGAGTATTCTTCCCCCTGTGCAGAATTTCAAAACACCCCCATTCCCCACTTCCCGAGTGTCCCCTGGGATCCTTACCATCTATGTTAAGCATAACATTTGCAGCTCACCTTGCTTTAATCCTTCCACAAAGGAGTTACTTGCTTTGTCTCTATGAAGTCACATGCTCTTCTTCTCCATTATCCCTCCTTGTGTTTAGGATTAATGCCATTTAACAATAATTTGCATTTATATCGTGCCTTAACATAAAGAGAAATTCTAAGGTGCTTCACAGAAATGAAAATTTACACCAAGCCACGGAAGGAGATATTAGGATATGACCAAAGCTTGACCAGAGGTAGGTTTTAAAGAGCATCTTAAAAGAGGAGAGAGAAATGGAGAAATTTAAGGTAGAAATTCCAGAGTTTACAGTCAGGATTGATGAAGACCAGTTAGTAAAAGCAAATTACTGCGGATGCTTGAATCTGAAACCAAAAGGGAAAACGCTGGAAAATCTCAGCAGGTCTGGCAGCATCTGTGAGGAGAGAAAAGAGCTGACGTTTTGAGTCCAGATGACCCTTTGTCAAAGCTGACAAAGGATCATCTGGACTCAAAACATCAACCCTTGATGAAGACCAGTGGTGAGGTGAAGAATATAGGGGGCTGCATAAGAGATCAGAATTGAGGGCCAGAGCTCTGACGAAGGGTCATTCTGACTCGAAACATTGGCTCTATTCTCTCTCCACAGACTTGCTGAGTTTCTCCATAACTCTTTGATAGGTTTAGAAACATTGGCCTTAATTTTACCGGCATGCCCACCCCGGAATCGGGGCGGGCAAGGCTCAGAGAACGGCATTTTCTGTTGGCCGCGGGCGGGATCTTATGAGCTTCAGGCAGACAAGGCAGTAAAATTCTGGTGATTAACTCTGTTTCTGTCTCCATAGATGCTGCCAGACTTGCTGAGTTTTTCTGGCACTCTCTGTTTTTATTTCAAATTTCCAGTATCCACAGTATTTTGCTTTTAAAGTTTTGTTGTACGTGTGATACATAATTTCTTCCAGTGTCTCTTGTGAAATAAGCAATTGCTGATCTTGTTCTGGTATTCTATTTGTCACCTTGCTGTCAATGGAGACATTTCTGAGATTGTGCTTCCAGATAGTAAAGTTATCTATAGTCTTTAAGGTTGTATCATTGATTTATAGTAGGTGGGGCATGGTGGTGGTTTGTGGAGGATCTCTGTCTTCTTTAAACTGAAGGCTAGCCCATGCTTTTGAAAAACAGTACATGATCTGTTGTATGCCATGCCCAAGTGTGACACAAAGACACAGTCATCAGCAAACAGCAATCCTGTATGATCATTCCTGATATTTTAATTGAGGATTTCAGTTGTCCCAGGTTGAGGAGATTGCTATCTGTTCTGAATTGGGTGTATATTCCATCAATATTTCCATAAAATATGCCGGAAAGCATGGTAGCAAAGAATATACTGAAGACCATAGGAATCATGACACACCCGAGCTTCACACCACTCATTACATCAAAAGGGTCAATGTATTAGGGTGGCACGGTGGCACAGTGGTTAGCACTGCTGCCTCACAGCGCCAGGGACCCAGGTTCAATTCTGACCTTGGGTCACTGTCTGTGCGGAGTTTGCACATTCTCCCTGTGTTTGCGTGGGTTTCCTCTGGATGCTCCGGTTTCTTCCCACAGTCCAAAGATGTGCGGGTTAGGTTCATTGGCTATGCTGAATTGATCCTAGTGTCAGGGGTTTGACGGGGTAAATGTGCGGGGTTGCGGGAATAGGGCCTGGGTGGGATTGTGGTTGGTGCAGACTCGATGGGCCTAATGGCCTCCTTCTGCACTGTAAGGATTCTATGGTTTGTATGTGTCACAGTCAGCGACTCTGGCCGTCATTCCTTGTGAAACTGTTCTGTCAGATTTACAACTATATCAGGAGATCCAAGTTCGATTAAAACTTATCACAAGGCTTCTCTATTTATTGTTTCAAAGGCCTTTGTAAGGTCAACAAGGCAAGTTGAGTTCATTGCATTTCTCTTGCATTTGCCGAAGGGTGAAGATCATGTTGTAAGTGCTTCAGTCTTCCCTGAAGTCATTTTGACTTTCCAAGATGAAATTTATTGGGCACAGGCAGTGCAGCGGGCCGGTGGGAAGGCTGCAATGGGAATTGCGACTGGCTAGATGCCAGTTGCAACTTTCCCAGGCCATTTTTATGTTGTTTCCGGACACGAGGCTGATTACAATACTGAAATTGACATTTACCGTCCATTTACCAATACCGTCCTTGGCTTGCTAATGTTTCTGACCCCGCAGGGGGATGGTTCCCACCAACAGGGATTAGAATCATAGAATCCCTACAGTGCAGAAGGAGGCCATTCGGCCCATTGAGCCTACACCGACAACAATCCCACCCAGGCCCTAACCCCCCGTAACCTCACATATTTACTCTACTAATCCTCCTGGCACTAAGAAGCAATTTAGCATGGCCAATCAACCTAACCCGCACATTTTTGGACTATGGGAGGAAACCAGAGCACCCAGAGGAAACCCATGCAGACACGGGGAGAATGTGCAAGCTCCATACAGACAGTCACACAAGCCGGGAATCGAAACTGGGTTCCTGGCGCTGTGAGGCAGCAGTGCTAACCACTGTGCCGCCTTGTAATTAAAGCTGGTTCCTGGTAATGAGGACCAGGTGTGATGGCCTTGCTGGCTTGCAGAGGCCATTGAGACCCCCTGGGAGGTTGGGGGCAGGGGGGTACACCTTAGGCACTGCCATCCTGGCATCCTGGCATTGCCAGCCTGGCACCTGGCATTGCCCACTGGCCATGGACCAGTGCCAAAGGGGTGGGGCCTACTGGAGGGGCCAGACTGATCAGTGGTGGTGGGGGGCAACTGCTGCACGTTCTGCATAGCGATCCGTGGGGGAGGGAGGGGGCAACCAGGGCTGGCCATGATGGGAGGTTGGGGGGGGTCAGGCTGGTCATCAGGGGGATTTGGAGCTAGCGATCGGGAGTGGGGGGTTTGGGGAAGCCATTGCGAAGGGGCGGGGGGGCAGTGCGCTTGCACTGATCTCCCAGCGCGCTGATGCCGGCCCCTTGGGCAGGATTAGACCACCTCCCTCCCCCCCCCACAGACTGGCGTGAATCCCCAGTCTGTGATGGACTCTGTGAAGCACAGAGTGCTGGAAATTCAACCCACAAAAAAATGGGTGGGAAAATCTCCTGTTTTTCTGCCCGAAGGGCACTTAGTTAAAACTAGATATGCAGAAACTGGCATCCACAGAGTGTTGCAAACAATTCAGGATCAGACGTTTGTTGTGATTTACCTGCCTGGTGAGTAGAGCTTTTGTCCGAATTGTACCAGCTATCACAAGTAGTAAGATTCCTCTGTAGTTGTCTCATGCACAGAATTCTTTCCTTTGCACAAGTGAACAATCCGTAAACTTTTGAGGAAGGACCATACACAGTTTTCAGGCCTTTAAAGAAACCCCATTTTGTACTGATCAGCATCCTAAGCAATTTCTGTTGCAGGTGCTCTCCTGTAGTGGTTTCTTATCAGCTTTGTTTGCCAGTCATGCTGCATATACGGTATTTTCTCCTGGAGCAGTTCTTTAATTTGATCATTATTTTCATCAAACTAATCTCGGTGGTTTCTGTATTCCCAGGATAGCATTGGCAGCTTCCAGGACTTTTGATTTGTATGATCATTTGGATTTTCTCTGAGCTCAGCTTCTGTTCCTCATCAGAGACTGAGGCCGCGATTCTCCCACCTGTGCCCGCCACTTTTCTGGCAGGTCCAGCCGGGAGATGCGCGTGTCGGCCATTTCGCGGGTTCCCCAACAGTTTTTCGACCCGCGCGCATCTCCCAGCCGGAGAAAAATAGCTCCGCCGGGAACCCGCTGAAAATCGGCAGGCCACTGTTTAGCATATGTTTACATACCTTTGCATGCCATTATCGGAACCCACATGGCAATCTCCACCCACGTCTGCATCTCCCATCTCTTTGGCATGATATAATTTTGGTGCAAATCAGAACAGGTATTTAAAAGTTCCAACCTGACGTGGCAGCCTTGAACTGCCATGAGGGGGGCGGGCTTCCATTTCCTCACAACTCCTTGGGTGAGGTTCCATCAGGGAGTCCCACTCCCGCCCACCCCCTCTCCAAGCAGCGCCGGGGCTGACTGTTGGAAGCAGCCTCGTGGGCTCCAGCTCCCCCCCCACAGCACTTTGCAGTGGTATTGTCTTTCTGCGGGGTGTGGTCAGAGACTCTATTAAGTGGTGGTGTTCTGGGATGGGGAAGGAGTGTACCATGTGCTGACTGAGGCCTAAGCAGATGAAGTAGCTTCTGCTCCAGGCCGGGTTGCAGAGGTTCAGACATCAACTGAATGAAATCTGCTGTCACTGGTCACATATCTGGTGCTGCTTTGCAGTCTGTTCCTGCCCTGTGACGTGAACCAACAACACATGCCTGTAACAGATGCTGCAGTCACATACATAGCAATGGCTCAAGGGTGCGCATTGCCCATGTCTGCACACTGACCTGCATAATCTGTGCCAGCATTTGTCATGATGGGAATCTCACACAACCCTAATCGAGCCACGCATGGCACCATGGATTGTGTGGGGTTGCCAGCTCCCACAAGTGGGGATGCTGGCCCAAGTGAGGGATTGGGGTGCTGCTGGGTCTATGCAGCCAATAGCAATAATCTGTCATTCTATGCTCTTTCCAAATCCCATGGTGCAGATGGATCTCGGTTTGCTTGATCTGGAGCTGGTCATGTTGGTGGCAGCAGGGGCGGAGGAGGAGGAGGTAGTGGCTCAAGAGGTGGCGGGCATGGAGAGACCACCGCAAGAGGAACCACCGCCAGACCCTCAGGAAGGAGGGCAGGGGGCTGCTGCTGAGGGACAGGAGATGGGTAAGCAGGCTGGCGAGAGAGTGAACAGAAGGTGGAGGGTGATGAGGCCAAGGAGGTACAGGCCCCACAATTCCTTCGAGGCCATCTCGGAGGAGATGTGCCATCGCCGGCTACGCTTGTCCAAGACCACGGTGTGTCACATTTGTGAGGTACTCTCACACCTGGCATCTCGGGGGAATGGTGGCCACGTGCTCCCTGTGGATGTGAAGGCAGCGGCTGCCCTCAATTTCTATGCCTCCAGGTCACTACAGGCTTCCAGTGACGACCTAGCTGGTATCTCCCAGGCCTCCATGCACAGATGTGTGCGGCAAGTCACAGATCAGCTAGCAGGGCAGTTCATTAATTTTGATGTGGGCCATGCACAGCAGGAGGCCTGGGCTCTTGGTTTCGCCTCCATCGCCGGGATCCCGAATGTACAAGGTGCAGTGGATGGCGCGCACATTGCCTTGTGGGCCCCCCTTGCAGGGCCGCAGCAATTTGTGAACTGGAAGGGGTTCCACTTCGTGAATGTTCAAATCCTCTGCGACCATCGGCTCAAGATCACGCAGGTCAATGCACACCCAGGGAGTGTCCATGACAGCTTTGTGATCTGGCACTCGGACATCCCTGGACTCTTTAAAGACCAGCCCTGGCTCCTGGGATGGCTACTGGGTAACAAGGGATACTTGCTAAGGTCATGGCTGATGATGCCTGTGCGGAGGCTCCAGACCGAGGCGGAGACCTGCTACAACGCCTATGCAGCCACCTGGTTCGTCATTGAGCGGTGCATCGGCCTGCTGAAGATCCGGTTCCAGTGCTTGGACCGCTCTGGGGGGACCCTCCAGTATGACCCTGTGTGTGCTTCTCGCATCGTGATCATTTGCTGCGCTCAACACAACATCGCCCAGCAGCGCAGAGACCAGCTGGAGGAGGAGGAGGAGCAGCAGCGAGGGGGCGAGGTGGGCGCCCCACCACATGAAGAGCCGGAGGAAAGACGGCAGGTGGCAATGGTTGGTGTCAGGCAAGGAAGGGCAGCGAGGGACGCCTTGATTGTAGCCTGCTTCACCTAGCTGGTGCCATGCACATCCACCACACCCCAGGAGCAAGTGCAGCCGCTATTCCCCCTCCAAATCGACCTGGGCCCTCAAACCATCACATCACTCTTCCCCTAATCCTGTCAGCCCACCACCCTTTCCTTCAGAAACACCCGACCTTATTAATGTGTCTGGGCTGGCAATGGTTGCGAGTCTTGTTTGAAGGCTGGAAGATGATGACGACTTTCTGTTGTGCTCACTGGGACCCTGTCCCTGGTGCAATTCAAGTCTGACTCCGACCTGTACTCCGAATGCACGCAGCCACCCTGGCCCACGGAGCTGTAAGGGGTGGGGACACATGTTTTTTGGCCAAGAGACGGGGGGGGGAGGGGGGGGGGGCACGTGCACCAAAGGTCTGGTGGATGTTGGGGAAGGTAGGGCAAGCATTCTGAAACATGGGCTGAATCTGCAAGGCTCAACAGATAGCACCTCTATGTTTGGGAGTCAGGAGCACTGAGCTGGGGTGGGGGGCGGGGGAGAAGAGAATCAGAGACACATTAGTCACAGCTTGATGTGCAATTAACAGTTTATTGTGCTCTTAACATAAATGATTACAAAACCCTGACTAATGCTGACCTTCATCCATGCCCTCTAGTAAACTACAACTTTCTAACTTTGTGCTGTCTACTGTTTCTTCTAGGTGCTACCCCAGGATGCACATCGGAGGCGGAGATGTCTAGCTGCGATGCATGCCCCGGTGCCCGTGATGCCCTTGGCGGACGTCCTCTGGGTGGCCGGGACCGGGCTGACTTGCGGATGGCACTATTTCGATGCCACCCTGTTCATCTCGCTGGCCCTTAGATGCCCCGTGAAGGGGGGAATCGGTAGGTCTCTGGACGTCCGGGATCTCCTGGGTGGAAGACCCCGGCATGGACTCGAGCCCTTTCTCCTCCCTTGGGGTGCCCAGAGGCCCTGGGGGCAGTCCATGGGACGCCAGGCTAGCTGGACTGAGCTCCAGAAGCTCCGGCATCATCTGGCTCTGCCAGTCCTGGAGGCCGAGATGCGTCTGCCCCATGATGTGTGATCCCTCTGCCCTGGACCTCTGTGACTTGGCCAAGCTCCGGAGCCCCTCTGCTACAGCATTCTGTGAGCGAGCCAGGCTCTGGAGCCCCTCAGCAGTAGCCCTCTGAGCCTGAGCTAAATTGTCGAGGTTCACAGCCACAGCCTGCTGTGTCTCCAGAATGCCAGCGAGAGTCCCAGCCATGGCCAGCAGTGTCTCCCACATGCCCCTGATACCCATGGCCATCGAACGCTGTGCCTCCTGGATGTCGGAAACACACTCGCCTGTGGCCCGTAGTGTCTCCAGGATGGCCTGGACCCTGTCACCCATGAGGACAGACCCTTGAGCAAGATTTTCCACTGTGGTCACCACCCTTGCAGTGTTGGTCTGGGTCTCACGCTGTGTCGGCACCACCTCCTGCAACAGCTCTCTGTTGGACTCCCCTAAACAGCCTTGCAGTCGCAGCATGGTTGCTGACAGCCCTTCCACAACTCCCCGGGATTCCTGATGCATCTCCACCAGCCTTGGGAGAAACAAACCCAGAGGCCCGGTGGCTTGGGGACAGCTGAATCCTTGCCTCCTGCAGACCTCTGTGTGCCCAAGCCCATCAGAGCCCGCCTCCACTCGACGTGGATCAGCGACTGTGATGTGCTCACCAGATCGTGACCCGGAAGCCTCAAGTCTAAAGGTACCCACTGTGGTGCTCGTCTTTGTGTTGGTGGGTTGTGTGGTACATGCCGATGATGCTTTAGTGGTGCTGCCCTCGCAGGATTCCTCAGTGCCTCCCTCCGAGGTGTCATCCAGGGGGTCTTGGGCAGTTTGCTCCAGAGCAGCGGGGGTGGCGGCAACACCTGAAGGACCGGGCTCCTCTGGGTCCAGAGCTTGAAAAAAAAACACATTAGGAGGGAGGTAAAACATTCCATGCAGCATCGCACTTACTTAGAGGAGGACAAAGGTTGAGGGAGCGCTTCTGCTCACTTGCATGCTGTATGCCGACGTGGTTTCGGTGACCATTCAGGATGGCCCATCACCCCCTGCCAGCTCCATGGCACGCTCCTCCATGCAACTCAGCTGCCGCAGGTCAGACACACCACCACCAGTCTGTGTCATCTCCTGTGCATTATGGATTTCATTTTCCTGTGGGAACACAAGGTCGATAGCAAGCATTAACATATTGCAGTGCATGGTGCGCAATGCGTGCCTGTGCCTTGGCATAGTTTTGGGGAAAGTAGTCACCACTGAAGGGTGAGAGGAAAGGGTTAGATTCTGTTCCTGGGGGAAGGGTCGCTTGTTGCATGGCCTTCAAGTGTCTAAGCAGGGTTGGAGATGCGTGCCAAGCATGTGCGCGGTTCCAAAAGGGATGCTCACTCATCCTTGCTGCTCGCGGAAAGTCGTTCATTTTTTTGCGGCACTGTCTGCCAGAGCGTGGTGTCAGGCTCCTGGCATTCACCATTTCTGCCACCTCCTCCCACAGTGCCATGGCACCCCTTGGGTTGGGGCCCTGGCCAGGTAACAGGCAACGCCGCCGCTCCTCCACGGCATCTAGCAAGTGCTCCTGGTCTGCCTCCAAAAATCTGGGAGCCGGTTTACAAGCAGCCATCTTTGTGGCGTGACTGGCTGTGTCCATTCCTGCAGCTTATATACAGCTCTGGCTTATTAGGGGAGCCACGATGTGGAGATGCCGGCGTTGGACTGGGGTAAACACAGTAAGAAGTCTCACAACACCAGGTTAAAGTCCAACAGACTCCGAAAATTTGTGCTGCTAAATAAACCTGTTGGACTTTAATCTGATGTTGTGAGATTTCTTACTGTTATTAGGGGAGTGCATGTGTATTGAGTGCTCTGAGTCAAGGGCCTGTTGGCAACAAAGATTTTGAAGGCTGCATTCAGTTGAGTGTCATTCATCCCTCGGGGTGCTGATTGGCTGCCATTCAATAGGCTGCTGTGTCCAGGGGGGAGCAATACTCAGGGGGGGGGGGGGGGTGGGGGGGGGGGGTGGGTGGGGGTGGGGGTGGGGGGGTGGGGGTGGGGTGGGGTGGGGGGGGGTGGGGTGGGGGGGGGGTGGGGTGGGGTGGGGGGGTGGGGTGGGGGGTGGGGTGGGGGGTGGGGGGGGTGGGGGTGGGGGTGGGGGTGGGGGGGGGTGGGGGTGGGGGTGGGGGGGGGTGGGGGTGGGGGGGGGTGGGGGGGGGTGGGGGTGGGGGGGGGTGGGGTGGGGTGGGGGGTGGGGGGGGGTGGGGGGGGGGGTGGGGGGGGGGTGGGGGTGGGGGGGGTGGGTGGGGTGGGGGGTGGGGGGGGGTGGGTGGGGTGGGGGGTGGGGGGGTTTTCTGGGGGCCAGCGATAGGAGAGAGGGGGGCATTGTGGGGGCCTGCAATGTGCCCATCGATGCCTCCGTGGGAGACAGCAATGAGGCCAGCGATGTGGGGGCGGTTGTGGAGGCCAGCATTGTTGGGGAAGTTGTGGAACCAGCAATGTGGGGCCAGCGATGAGGCCTGCGATGTGGGGAGGGGGGGTTTGTGGGGGCCAGCGATAGGCCAGTGATGTGGGAGGGGGGGAGGGGGTGTTGTGGGACCCAGTGATGAGGCCAGTGATGTGGGGGGGTGGTTTAGATGTCAGTGATTTGGATGCTGGCAGGTCTTTTCTGCGATCTCCCAGCGATGTGCACGTGCGCGGGTTCCTGCTCCATCCCGCCGATTTCAGGCTCTTTGGCCCCACCCCCCGAACGTTTAATGAGATTCACGACTGCGCCCTCTGCATTGCACAGAGTGCGGAGATTCAGGTGAGAAGTTGAACTGACAGAACTGTCGCGACCTAGAACAGTTTTCCCACCAATTCAGCACTTCTGGGAGAATCGTCCCCTGAATGTTTCGGATCTAAATGATTCTTCTACAGAACTGAAGCAAGGTGGAAATGTACAGAATTATATGGATAGAAAGAAGGCAAAGGAGTTGGGGCAGAATAGAAGATCAGGGACAAAAAATATATGGACAAATTTGTCCTCGACATAAGACATGGGGAGTATTAATGGTGCCATTTTAAGGGATGAAGATTGCTAATAGTGGCAAAAGGTGAGAGAGCAGAATGTGTCGATGGGAGCAACTGAGGAGCCAGGAACAGGTGGCCAAGTGGCACCATTAACTCTCCCCTTTGTCTTATGTCCATGACAAATTTGTCCATATCTCTTGTGTCCCAACCTGGTCTTCTGGTCTGCCCCTCCTCCTTTCTATCTATATAATTCTATATTTTTCTACCTTGCTTCAGTTCTGCAGAAGGATCATTTTAGATCTGAAACGTTAACTCTGTTTCTCTCCACACATGCTGCCAGACCTGCTGAGTTTATCCAGCATTTGTTGCCAGCATTTAGATCTTGGGTGTTCCAAGTGTTTTTGTACTTTGCCTTCTGTCTAAAGATGGTGTTGGTGATTGACATATTCCAGCAGGTGCAAAGACTCAGGTGAAGCATGTCATTGCTGTTGCATTTCCCCACACTTTGATTCCCAAGCACACCGTTCCAGACCTGATAGCTAGCTCATGCTCTTGCAATAAAGTTGTCCATCACTTTGATATTGTTTTCCTTATTGTGGAGTATTTGCAATAGCTCTGTAGAGGATCTCACAGAATTTGTACTTGATATCCTCAGGATTAGTCATTGTTGATGTGTATACATTGATGATCATTGCATATTTATTAACAAGAGGTAGGTGTAGAGTCATGAGCTGATCAATTACGTCTCTGGGAGAGTATCCAAATTCTCTGAAACATCAGTCTTGATAGCAAAGCTGACATCTGCTTCTCACCTCTCACTCTTTGTCTTGCCTGTCCAGAAGATTGTGTAGCCTGCCAATAGCTCCAATAGCTGGTCCTCCTCTGCTAGTTGAGTTTAGCTTACAGCAGCAACTGTATCATGATAGCTCTCTGCCAACCAGAGCAGTTCTGCATTGGGGTTGGGAGCTGTTGTCTCTATCAAGTGGACTTTGTACATTCCAAGAAGCTAAGTAGAGTTCCTGCTTTTTCTTCTTTTTGTCTTGGCCGCAATACGCTGTAGTGCTTGGGTGAACACTAAAGGAGTGTATTTTGGGATATAACAGGATGTGTGTGAGGGAATTGGTAAGGTGTGCAAACAAGAAACACCCGTGCATGAGTTGATTATGGTGGAGATGGATTGCACTTGGACAGCCCATTCTCTTGGTCTTGCACATCTGTTATTGGTGGTTTGACAAGTCAAGACGACTGGAGATGTGGTCAACTGGAGTCAACTATGCAGGAATAATCTGCAGCCCCTTTTGCGTTTGTGCTGATGAACTTTGATGAACTTTATGGTTGTCCACACTGTTGTGATGCATTTCTTTAAGTACCAATAAGGGAATATCATTTCCTTTGCTACATCTGTCAAAGCAGCTTTTTTTTAATGCACTTGAAAAAGGGTGCTTGGAGATAAATGTTCTCCCTCATATGTGGACACTAGCCTGTTTGCTACTCTCACCTCGCTTGGCCTGTGAACTGATGCAGTTGCTGAAGTGTGGTTGCTGTTATGCGCAATCAGCTATGTGAGATCTGGGTGACTGTTGAGGTCTATATGTGCAGTCATCCATCCAGCTATGAAGTAAGATGTGGTTGGCTCCTGCAGAAGGGACTTCCTCTGACACATAGCCATACCCCTGCCCACATGCACAGTGGAATTCTCAAGGCAAACCTTTCGCTCTCTTACAGACATGAACAGTTATTCGTTATAGCTTTGAGTTCAATCCAGCTTGTGATATTATGGTTTGCAGCATAGCACTACGAAGTTATATCAATCTCTCTCTTTTGATACAGCTATACTTTATATGACATACAACTCAATACAAAACACAGAAACCATTTAAAGGAATTCAGTTAAGGTTCTTAATCTAGGTACTTGTAAAACATTTGGCTACAGTCTTAAAGTTCACCTGCAGAGGGCTGAAGATAACATACTCCTGTGCTTTGCCAGAGTGAAGAAATGATGCTTTATCACATAGGCGCCCAGGTATCTGAAAACCGAATAAAGAAGCAATTAATTCTGGATAAACAGCAATATCACTGAACATAAATGAAAATAAATAATTGTGCTTAAAAAGCTCCTCACCATGTTTCAAAAATTTCAAATTATGTCTCAGAACAAATTATTTTCTGGAGTGCAATCAATGGTTTGTAGACAAGTGCAGCAACCATTGACCATGGTTAGCAGATATTGACTTGTAACTTCCGCAAAGTGGCAATCTCCCTTGGATTACCACTCTCGACAGACTTAACTTCGCTGTAATTGCACAGTTCCTGCCTCGCCCAACCTTCCACACTCAGGCTGGTGAAACAGGGGCAGTGCAATGCCGCCCCCCCCCCCCCTCCCCCACATCAACAGCATCAGTGCAGAGTAACTAGGGCCCAATAAGGAAAGAAACACCCCTATTTTACAGCCGGGAGAAGGAAGTTCAGACCAGGAGGAGGAGTCAGAGCTAGAGGGGTGTTAGGTGCTGGGGTGGGGGTGGGGGTGAGGGGGGGTGGGGGTGAGGGGGGGGGGGCGGGGCGGGGTTGGACTGAAAGGAGTGTCAGAGCTGGAGGGGAAGATGCACGCAGCCCAGCAGGGTGGGGGAATGATGTTGTTGGAGCTGGAGGGGGGGTTCAGACTGGATGTGGGGTGGGGTGGGGTGGGGTGGGGTGGCGGGTCCCCTGCGAGGTTTGGTCTGTGTGTTCAGATAGTTACATTAGATTTAGAAGTGTTTTTTTCCCTTCTAACTCTTTGAGAGTAACTATCAGGGTAAAACTGGCAGAACCATCTGAAGTTAGCCACTTAATTCGTATCAATCGGATGGTTCCAGACAAATGCAATTGTCCAGTTGAAGTTAGTATTTCTGGGTAATTGCTGGGCAAAGCCTTACGTGAGAACGTTCTGGAGGGATTCCCCAGTGCCCCCCAAATGTGACACTGGGGAACCTAGAAGTTACAAAGTTCATCAGAAGGTTAATATGGAATATTTTATTGCACTGATGATACATAACAGACTATATTGTAACCTGAAATAATATACTTAACTGATGTGACAAGAGATAAAGTCTAAATTGGGTTATTAAACTGTACTGTGTTGTAATATAAATTATGCTCTAACTTTAGGTATCCAAATTACATGACAAATTGTGCCCTTAATCAAGGTATTATACTTGTATGAGTACAGTCAAACAGGTCATGTGCTAATTCAGAGTATAATAAATGTAGCAGGATTATTTGATAAATACTGAAAATCCAGTTGAGCTGGCTAATAATAATCCTGTTAGACAACATAAACAGGAATAGCTCAAGTCAACCACATGTAGCATCAGGACTGTCCATTGATGAAATGCTGCATTTTGAGAAGTAAAGTGTACAATGATTACAGGGTACTATTTGCACAACTGCTGCTCAGTGTTGAATGTCAACTACTGCATCAACATACTTGAAATAAATATTGAAAGGGCCGACTTTCTACTCCCTCTTCCATCCTGGCCTTAGAGGATGCACACTCCTCCTGGACAGGCCCAGGATTAGCTAATTTCAAATTTGCTGGTTCCCGTGTCTTAAGTGTTTTGTTTATCTCAGCAGTTGTGCATTTTTCATATTAAATTTAAATAGAAGACTCAATGTTTGCATCCAAATAGTTATTTTTGTGGCAATGTTATCATGATTTGATTTATTATTGTCATGTGTATTGGGATACAGTGAAAAGTCTTGTTTCTTGCGCGCTATACAGACAAAGCATACTGTACATAGAGAAAGAAAGGAGAGACTGCAGAATGTAGTGTTACAGTCATAGCTAGGGTGTAGAGAAAGATCAACTTAATACGAGGTAGGTCCATTCAAAAGTCTGATGGCAGCAGGAAAGAAACTATTCTTGATCAGTTGGTACGTGACCTCAGACTTTTGTATCTTTTTCCTGACGGAAGAAGGTGGAAGAGAATATGTCCGGGGTGTGTGGGGTCCTTGATTATGCTGGCTGCTTTTCCGAGGCAGCAGGAAGTGTAGGCAGAGTCAATGGATAGGAGGCTGGTTTGCGTGGTGGACTGGACTTCATTCATGACCCTTTATAGTTTCTTAAGGTCTTGGACAGAGCAGGAGCCATACCAAGCTGTAATACAACCAGAAAGAATGCTTTCTATGGTGTGTGGTGAACCACTGTTACTACATGTATGTGCCTGGACACACCCATGCTGCACCTGGCCCGAGACTCCTCACTTCCGACCTGAGACCCCTCCCTTTCCACCCAGAGTGGGGTATAACAAAGAACAAAGAACAAAGAACAATACAGCACAGGAACAGGCCCTTCGGCCCTCCAAGCCCGCGCCGCTCCCCGGTCCAGGATTGAATCCTGAATCCAGGATCCCCACCCAATTTTCCAGCCTATCTACATACCAATATCCTATCCACCGAGCTGTCCCTCACAGCTACGATGCTTTGTTCATTACAACCTATTAACTTACCCCCACCCCCCCATTCCAGACCATGTGATCTCCAGGGAGAGGCGAAAACCCAGAGTGAAAAACCCCAGGGCCAATATGGGGAAAATAAATCTGGGAAATTCCTCTCCGACCCCCTGAGGCGATCGAAACGAGTCCAGGAGATCACAATGGCCCCGATCGGAAAATGCTTCCCAACCCTAGTCATTTCCACTTCCACGAACACCATATGAATCCCCTGCCCCCGAGACAGGTTCCCAACTATCCGCAGTCTCACTCTGTACTGGCACCAGCAAGATGATCGTAGAATGAAGCCTTGAAACGAGAAACCAGGAACAATTAGCCCGCGCCGCTCCCTGGTCCAAACTAGATCACTCTTTTGTATCCCTCCATTCCCACTCCGTTCATATAGCTGTCTAGATAAAGGTGATGGTCCCTCCTCCTTGCCTCAGTCCAGACCAGGTCAGCTACAAGGGTGTGCTCCTGTTCTCTGTGAATAAAAGCCTATTACTTTTCCCTCACTCTCAGAAGTCTTTGCGTCGTAATTGATCGTGCATCAATTTTATTCACAGAGAAAAAAACCCAGAATGGAGCAGCTTTTAAAGCCCGACACTCTAAATTTGGATCCGCAAGGGCCGGGGGCAGCCAACAGCTTTAATCACTGGCTGAAGTGCTTCGAAGCCTTCCTCGGAGCCTCCACGGTCATCCAGTCCGATGCAGACAAGCTACACGTGCTCAACGCCCGGGTAAGCGACGCCCCACCATCTGTGACGCAGAAACGTACGCTGATGCGCTAGCGCTCTTAAAGAGCCAATACAGCCAACAGACGAACGAAGTCTACGCCAGGCATCTGCTAGCTACCCGTAAACAGCGGGTTTATACCGACGTGGGAAGCTCAATGAGCCTCCAGACGCCCTGTCTCACGGAACATGTGCTAGCGCGCAGGTGAACCAACTACAGACTCTCCACAATGACCTCTGTCACCCGGGGGTCACCAGGCTCTACCATTTTATTAAGGCCCGTAATCTGCCCTATTCTGTTGAGGACGTCCGGTCTATAACCAGACACTGTCCGGTCTGCGCAGAATGTAAGCCACACTTCTATCGGCCGGTCCGGGCACACCTCATAAAAGCCACCCGCCTCTTTGAATGCCTCAGCGTCGATTTCAAAGGGCCCCTTTCTTCTTCTGACTGCAACATCTATTTCCTCAACGTGATAGATGTGTACTCCCGATTTCCCTTTGCCATCCCCTGCTCGGACATGACCTCGACCACAGTCGTCAAGGCCCTGCACGGCCTCTTCACACTGTTCGGGTACCCCAACTATATCCACAGCGACCGGAGATCCTCATTCATGAGCGATAAGCTGCGTCAGTACCTGCTCTCCAAGGGCATAGCCTCAAGTAGGACTACCAGCTACAACCCCAGGGGTAACGGACAGGTGGAGAGGGAGAACTCGACAGTCTGGAAGGCCGTTCTACTAGCGCTTCGGTCTAAAGGCCTTCCAGTCTCCCGCTGGCAAGAAGTACTCCCCGATGCACTACACTCAATCCGGTCCCTCCTGTGTACGGCCACCAATGCCACCCCCAACGAGCGGATGTTTACTTTCGCGAGGAAGTCCTCCTCGGGAATCGCACTACCGTCATGGCTGGCGTACCCAGGCCCAGTTCTGCTCCGGAGGCATGTACGACCCCATAAGTCGGATCCCCTAGTTGAAAAAGTCCAGCTCCTCCACGCCAACCCCCAATATGTCTATGTGGCATACCACGATGGGCGGGAGGACACGGTCTCTATCCGGGACCTGGCGCCTCCGGGTGCCCGGGAGCCCACTATGACCCCCCCACCCCTAAACCCCTCTGTTCAGGTAGCACCTGGTCCGCTTACATCTTTGCCTATTGTACACAGCTCGCCTGAGCCCCCGGAGTCATCACGCAGGACCAGACCAGAAGGGACGATGGCGGATTCGAGCGGCTCCACCCTGCCACCGGCAGCAACCCCCCAACCGATACTGCGGCGGTCACACCGACTAGTCAAGCCACCCAACAGGCTGAACCTGTGAAGGGACGATGCCTCACCTCAGCTTGTGACTTTTCTATGTATATATACTCCTGTACATATGGTTCCACCCACCCCGCCGGACTCTTTTTTTAAAGGAGGGGTGAATGTGGTGAACCACTGTTACTACATGTATGTGCCTGGACACACCCATGCTGCACCTGGCCCGAGACTCCTCCCTTTCCACCTGAGACCCCTCCCTTTCCACCCAGAGTGGGGTATAAAGGTGATGGTCCCTCCTCCTTGCCTCAGTCCAGACCAGGTCAACTACAAGGGTGTGCTCCTGTTCTCTGTGAATAAAAGCCTATTAGTTTTCCCTCACTCTCAGAAGTCTTCGCGTCATAATTGATAGTGCATCATGGTGCATCTGTAAAGGTTAGTGAGAGTCATAGTGGACGTGCCAAATTTCATTAGGCGCCTGAGAAAGTGGAGGCATTGGTGGGCTTTTTTAACTATAGCGTCGGCATGGAGGGACCAGGACAAGTTGTTGGTGATCCGGACACCTGAAAGCTTGAAGCTCTTGATCATTTTCACTTCAACCCTGTTGATGTAGACAGGAGAATGTCCTCCACTACGCTTCCTGAAGTCGATGACTATCTCCTTCATTTTGTTGACATTGAGGGAGAGATTACTGTTGTTGCACCAGTTCACCAGATTCTCTTTCCTGTACTCCGTCTCATCATTGTTTGAGATCCAACCCACTACGGTGGTGTCATCAGTAAACTTGAAAATCGAGTTGGAGGGAATTTGGCCACACAGTCATAGGTGTATAAGCAGTACAGTAAGGCGCTAAGGACACATCCGTGTGGGGCACCGGTGTTGAGGATGATCGTGGAGGAGGTGTTGTTGCCTATCCTTACTGATTGCAGTCTGTGGGTTAGGAAGTCTAGGATCTAGTCGAAGAGGGAGGAGCCGAGCTCCAGGCCATGGAGTTTGGAGATGAGTTTTGAAGACTGAACTATAGTCAATAAATAGGGGAGTGACATAGGTGTCTTTGTTATCCAGGTGTTCCAGGGTTAAGTGCAGGGCCAGGGAGATGGCGTCTGCTGTGGACCTGTTGCAGTGATAGGCAAACTGTAGTGAATCCAAGCAATCTGGGAGGCCGGAATTGATTCGTGCCATGACTAACCTTTCGAAGCACTTCATAATGATGGATGTCAGGCTCTGACAATGGCTCATTGGACGATAGTCATTAAGGCACGCTGCCTAGCTTTTCTTTGGTACTGGGATGATAGTCATCTTCTTGAAGTGGATAGGGCCCTCAGATTGGTGTAAAAAAAGGTTAAAGATGTCTGCAAATACCCCTGTCAGCTGGTCTGCACAGGATCTGAGTGCTCATCCGGATTCTCCATCCAGGCCAGTTGCTTTCCGTGGGTTGAATTTCGAGAAGGCTGCTCTGACATGTGCAATGGTGACCTCGGATACTGGTTCGTCCAAGGATTCTGGGGTGAAGAGCGTGCTCTCATGGATCTTTTGCTCAAAATGGGCATAGAATGCATTGAACTCATCAGGGAGGGGTGCGTTGGTGCTGGCAATTCTACATGCTTCATCTTGCAGCCGGTTATGTCTTGCATAGCCTCGTGCCATAGTTGGTGAGAGTCCGTATGGCTAGCCTGGGAGTCTAGCTTGGTCTAGTACTGTCTTTTGGCATCTTTGATAGATCTCCATAGATCATATCTGGATTTCTTGTATCTCAGGGTTGCCTGACCTGGACGCCTCAGACCTGGACTTCAGCGAGCAGTAGATATCTCTGTTAATCCATGGTTTCCGTTTGGGAAACACATGGATTTACAGCTTTAGCACACAATCTTCTACATGTGTTGGACTAGTCTTTGAGAAGCTCACTTACCTACTGAACTCCACTGAGTAAAACAAAGATCTATTACTGAATTTTTAGTCTAGGGGTAGAAAACCGGGGCTGGGTTTGTTTTCAGTTCAGAAACCAGACTCCAGGGTCAGGAGTACCAATTACATTTAACATTTGACATGTAAACAGGTCCTCTGTCCAAATATGGGCAGCAGATGGGTTCTGGAAATTGGAGGGCCAATCAGGGTCCATCCAACTTTAGGGAATACCCGGCTGCAGTAAAAGGTTCAAAAAAGGTGCCCTCTCAGCCACATCATAAAATAATTAATAAAAATGCACAAAAGTTACAGTGGCGGGGGAGGGTGGATCACTTCTTTCATCATATCCCCACCAAGCAAGGAGGATTAACAGCCTCCAGGCATTGAAACTGTAAAATCCTAATTGGCCTCCGAAATTTATATTTTACAAAGTTCCTAATTAGCCTAATTGCTTTGTGGGGGTGGGTGGCTTTCCTGGGCCCTGAACCTGTCTCCCTCAAAATGGCTCAGGAACAATGCCTGATGCTGTCACTGGCCAGCATCGACGTGGGGGAGCTCTCCCGCCCCCACAGCTTTCTATCCAACTTCAGTTGGTGGTGGGAGGTGAAAAACGTGGGTGCAGAGACTCACCTGATCTGACGGCTGACTCACAGATCCTCATTTTCCTGGTCCTGATGCCCTCTGTTCACTGCAGGTTGTTTGATTAGTTACTGTGCACATTTGTCTGTTGCAAGACAAGGTGCATACTCTAAATTACAGTCCTTTGTTATATGATATGGTAGAAGTGGAAATAGTTAATCATTTCAAAAGGAACTTGGATGGATACTTGAAGGAAACAAACCCTGGTATTGCTAACCAGGCACCCTGGGCAGTGCCAAGTTGCAGGGCCAGACTGGGGCGAGCATTGCGATTGGTGGGGGGAGGGGGGTGGAGGTCCACCTGGGGGGAGGTGATCAGTCCAGCCGTGGGGGTGGGAGGTTGGCGATCGGCTGTGGGACCCCACAGTAGCACGGGGAAGGTCGGGGTTCTGGACCACGGAGGCCTGCCTGAAAGCTGCACAGGCAGTGACAAGTCTCTGCTGCTCTCAGTGCAGAGACTTGCACATGCGCAATTGTGCCCTCTGCTGCTATCAGCCAACCTTCTGGTGATTTAGGCCCCGCCCATCCCCCCTACAGGCGGAAATCAGATTGAGGGCCTTTTTTTTGCAGAGTGTAGCCTCGCTGAAAAAACGGATCTGAAATTCTCCCGTTTTCCCATTCTGGACTTAGAATTTTTTTGGTAAGATCGCCCCCCCCCCCCCCCCCCCCACCTAAAATCTAATTAATTAAAGAAACTTGAGAAATGAAAAGAAGTTTCCAAGCAGTCTGGAGTAAATGGAACAGAGGAACCTGGGAACCAGAACAGATTACTGGTCAGTAAAGTCACAGGGAGTTGAAAAGACATTGGACTGTGAGACGCCATAAAGATATCTACAGTAGTGCTAAGGTTTGTGAGAAATTACTGCAGTCTGGGAGACATTATTTGAAATAATTGTGGACATTGGTGGCTGTACCTTGGAGTTTGTGTAAAAACATTTAAGACAAAGGAAACCTGAAGGGAGAGGTGTTAAACCTGAAAATGAAACTTTCTTGGGAGCAGCAGAGGGAAAGCATAATTAAAAAGAAGATTTGAAAGTGTGACTTTTGAAATCACTCATGTGGAAGCCATAGTTCAGTGAGACAGGGTGGCTCACAAAATAAGAATAATCTGAGGGGATTTTGAGGAGAAATCCACAGATGTTCACTTGAGTTCAGAGAGGAGTGTACCCCACCATTGTAGTTTAAGATGTGCTTTGTAATCCATGTTAATCTTAAAATCTATGTGCAATTTGTTATTGGATGCTGATTAGTAGTAGTTCATTAAAATATTTTGAGACATATAAAGCAAGTTACTGGATTCTGAATAGTAAAACTTGTTTTGGGATTTATTGTTAAATGGTGGGATCTGTGAATCCTTCAAAAAGGGTAATTGAAAGTACTGTGAGTTATATTGTACAGGATAGAATCAAAAATGATGTTGGAAATTGCTAAGGCTTTTCTAAAGATGGAAGATGTAACTCTGACTAGTTTACATGAAGTAACCAAGAGTCAGTTAACTGAATTGGCAGATAAATTGGAGTTAGAATTACCTGCAGGAGTAAGGAAAGCCAAGATTATTGAAAGCGTAGTGGAACATTTAAAATTGCAAGAGTTGTCAGGTAGACCAAGTTCTTCAAAAAGTAACGCAATTGAATTAGCTAAAATTCAATTACAAATGAAACAATTAGAAACGTAGGAAAAATAAATAAAAATGAAAGAACTTAAGCCTAGAGATGTAGGAAAAGCAAAGAGTAGGGAAAGAAAGAGAGAGCTTTTTAAAAGGAAATTGAAATGAAGGAGCTTGACATGGAAATGGAAAGATTAGCAAGGGAAGACAAAGAAAAGGAGAGAATTTCAATTTAAAATGCTGCAAGTTAAAGTAGAGTCACTGGAGCAGGTTGAGGAAGGATGTAAATCTAGACATGAACCTAGTGAGGAAATGTTTAAATTTATATAAGCTCTTCCAAAATTTGAGGAAAAAGATGTGGAAGAATTTTTTATTTCTTTTGACAATGTAGCTAAACAGATGAAATGTCGAAAAGAAATTTAGACATTACTTTAACAAAATAGGGTGGTATGTAGAGCTAGTAAGGCGTATGCATCTTTGTTGGAAGAGGTATCTGTAAATTATGATGTAGTTCAGAGCTTCCTCAGCAGCTGGTATCATTGCGGTGCATCTGTGAAGTTGAGACCCTTGTGGATAACAGGTTTCTAGATGTGGTCACGCCTCAGTTTAAGAGTGTGCAGGGAATGAGTGGTAGTCTAGAAGAAATAGGCAAGTAGTGCAGGAATTCCTACATGTATCTCACTGTCCAACTCGTATTCAGGTCTGAATACTGATGAAAGTGATGGTTATCTGGGGTTGTACAGCCAGAGTCAAGTCCATGGCACTCTGACTGGTTCAGCGAGACATCTGGATATAAATTGTCCCATTGGTAAGATGCAGCATGGGTTCATGAAGGGAAGGTCATGTTTGACTAATTTGGTGAAATTCTTTGAAAACATTACATGTGCAGTGGACAATGGGGAACCTATGGATGTGGTGTATCTGGATTTCCTGAAGGCATTTGACAAGGTGCCACACCAAAGACTGCTACATAAGATAAAGGTGCACGGTGTTACGGGTAATGTATTAGCATGGATAGAGGATTGGTTAACTAACAGAAAATAAAGAGTGGGGGTAAATGGGTGTTTTTCTGGTTGGCGATCAGTGACTAGTGGTGTGTCTCAGGGATCAGTGTTGGGACTACAATTGTTTACGATATACATAGATGATTTGGAGTTGGGGACCAAGTGTAGTGTGTCAAAATTCGCAGATGACACTAAGATGGATGGTAGAGCAAAGTGTGCAGAGGACGCTGAAAGTCGGCAAAGGAATATAGATAGTCTAAGTGAGTGGGCGAAGGTCTGGCAGATGGAGTACAGTGTTGATAAATGTGAGGTCATCCATTTTGGTATGAATAACTGCAAAACGGACTATTATTTAAATGGTAAAGAATTGCAGCATGCTGCTGTGCAGAGGGACCTGGGTGTCCTTGTGCAGGAATCTCAAGGAATTGGTTTGCATGTGCAGCAGGTAATTAAGAAGGCAAATGAAATTTTGTCCTTTATTGCTAGAGGGATGGAGTTTAAAAACAACGAGGTTATGTTGCAGCTGTATAAGATGCTGGTGAGGCCACACCTGGAGTACTGTGTACAGTTTTGGTCTCCTTACTTGAGAAAGGATATACTGGCACTGGAGGAGGTGCAGAGGAGATTCACTAGGTTGATTCCAGAGTTGAGAAGGCTGGCTTATGAGGAGACTGAGTAGACTGGGGCTATACTCATTGGAATTCAGAAGAATGAGGGGAGATCTTATAGAAACATATAAGATTATGAAGAGAATAGATAAGATAGAAGCAGGGAATTTGTTTCCACTGGTGGGTGAAACTAGAACTAGGAGGCATAGCCTCAAAATAAGGGGAAGCAGATTTAGGACTGAGTTGAGGAGGAACTTTTTCACACAAAGGGTTGTGAATCTGTAAAATTCCCTGCCCAGTGAAGCAGTTGAGGCTACCTCATTGAATGTTTTTAAGGCAAGGATAGATAAATTTTTGAACAGTAAAGGAATTAAGGGTTATGGTGAGCGGGTGGGTAAGTGGAGCTGAATCCACAAAAAGATCAGCCATGATCTTATTGAATGGCGGAGCAGGCTCAAGGTGCCAGATGGCCTACTCCTGCTCCTAGTTCTTATGTTCTTATATTCAACTGTACTGGGGGCACAAAGAAGACCGGCAGAGCAATAGTGAGAGGAAATTTGATCGTTAGAGGAACAGACAGGCATTTTGATGACTATAGATGTGAATCCAGGATGACTGCAGGTGCCAGAATCAAGAATGTCACTGAATGGCTGCAAGAGCACCTTGAGGAGGGAAGGTGAACAGCCAGTGGCTGTGTTCCATATATTGGTACCATAGGTAAAAAGAAGGAAGTGGTCCTGCGGTCTGAATTTGGATCGCTGGATAGGAAATTAGCAAGCAGGGCCTCAAAAGTAGTAATCTCCGGATTACTCCCGGCATCACATGTAAGAGAGTGAGTATATATATGTGGCTGGAGAGATGGTGCAGGAAGGAAGGCTTTAGGTTCTTGGGACATTGAGATCAATTCTGGGGGAGGTGGAACCTGTACAGGTTGATGGGTTGCACCTAAACAGAGCTGGGACTGATTTCCTTGCTGATTTGACCAATTTGTTAGTGCAATTGGGGAAGTTTTAAACTCACTTGGCAATGGAGTGGGAACCAGAAGGTAATACTAGAGAGGGATACCAAGATGCAAAGGATATTGAGAGAGACAGATAGTACAGTTGAAAATAACAAGGTAAAGTTTATTTATTAGTCACAAATAAGGCTTGCATTAACATTGCAGCGAAGTTACTGTGAAATTCCCCTAGTCGCTGCAGTCCGCTGCCTGTTCGAGTCAATGCACCTAACCAGATAATAGGTGAGTTCAGCATAAGAGGGAAATTAATAAGTCTAGAGATGACAGTAACTGTATGTGAATGTCCAGAGTGTATTAATAAGATTGATGAGTTGCAGACGCAGATAGCCACGTGGAAATATGATGTTGAGGCGATAGCAGAGACTTGGTTTAAAAAAGGGCAGGATTGGGCATTAGGTATTACAAAGTGTTCAGGAAAAACAGAAAAGGAGGAGGGGTGGCAGTATTGATTAAGGAGAACATTGCAGTGCAGGAGAGGGAGGATGGCCTGGAGGTGCCAAGAAGAGCTAAGGAGTAAAAAAGATGTAATTATATTACTTGGGGTAGCCTACAAGTCATTAACTACTGGGAAAGACGTAAAATTTGCAAGGAAATTACAGAGAAGTGCAAGAATTATAGAGTAGTTATAATGAGGAACTTTAATTATTCTAATATAGACTGGAATAATAGTAGGGCAGAGATAGGCAAGACCTCTTAGAGTGTGTTCAGGAGAATCTTCTACAGCTGTATGTTTCCAGTCCAATGAGAAAGGGGACATTGCTGGATCTGGTTCTTGGAATGAGGTGGGCCAAGTGAATCAAGTGTTGTAGAGGAACATTTAGTGATCATTGTATCATAAGATACAATTTGGCTATGGAAAAGAACAAGGAGCAACCCCAAAGTAAAAATAATTAAATGGAGGAAAGCTAACTTCACTAGAGTAAGAGTGTATCGGGCTCAGATAAATTAGAATTAAAGATTAGCAGGCAAAACTGAGCCCAAAGTTCCAGATGCAGGAGTCCTGCAGATATGAACAGTGGGCTGCCTTTAAAGAAGAGAGAGGCCCAGATCTTCCAGATGGTATCTTGGCAGATGTGCTGGGGGTCCCCTTGGAAGTCCTCACACATTGACTACATAAGAATTGCCTGGGAAGTTTCAACATACATTCAATTACTCTGCATCTGGAACCCTCTGAAACTCTGATTTAAAGTTGAAAACAGTTGTAGGATATTAGATACCGTTGGGTAGGTCTTAATCACATCTTCATAGTCTTAAATAGTTTATTTGTATGCGTTTAACTGCAAGAACTGTACATATAGGTTCAAGCTAAGATCGGTCTCCATGCTTCCTTGTACTCATGTTCAACACTAGACAGACCAATAGGTGTGAGTAATGTGTTCTCTGACATCATGTGAGTGGTGTTGTACGCAGTCCTACATTAACCCTATATGTGCTAGACCCTATTAGTACACCTCTCCCAAGTCTTTATCTAATGTATTTGAAGTTATTCTAGTTTACCCTAATGTATTTACATTGTTATTACTATCCTATCTCCACTCTTCAAGTTTATTTCAGTCTGGAGACCTTATAACCCTGACATTTGTACTGCTACTGGAAAGCATGCAGAAAAGATTTACTAGGATGCTATCGGGACTTGATGGTTTGAGTTATAAAAAGAAGCTGGATAGACTGGGACTTCCCTGGAGCTTAGGGGTGATCTTATAGAGGTCTACAAAATAATGAGGGGCATAGATAAGCTAGATAGTCAACACCTTTTCCCAAAGGTAGGGGAGTCTAAAACTAGAGGACATAGGTTTAAGGCGAGAAGGGAGAGATACAAAAGAGTCCAGAGGGGCAAGTTTTTCACAGAGAGTGGTGAGTGTCTGAAACGAGTTGCCAGAGGTAGTAGTAGAGTCGGGTATAATTTTGTCTTTTAAAAAGCATTTAGACAGTTACATGGGTAAGATTTATATAGAGGGATCTGGGCCAAATGCGGGCAATTGGGACTAGCTTAATGGTAAAAACTGGGTGGCATGGACAAGTTGGGCCGAAGGGCCTGTTTCTATGCTGTAAACCTCTATGACTCTATGGGCCCAATTTTACCATTTTGATTTGAAGCGCTGGTCGGACTTGAATCTGGGAGTGTTTCAGATTTGACTGTTAGACCTGTCTCCGCCATCCCCATACGCACTCTGCCTGGAAAAAATCAGTGATTCTGAATCGCGCTGTAGAAGCCTGTGGGCGGGGCTTATCACGCCCGAAACACTGCTACTCCGATTGGAGCCTTCAACTGCACATGTGCAGAAAAAAAAATAGAAAAAAACTCCCCTGCCACACCGCTCCTGGGCCGCATATGCTTCCCCCTGGCCCCCACAGACATTGCCCCATCCCCACAATATAACTGTCCCCCTTATCCCCCCACCCCCCTGCGACCCAGACCAATTATAGCCCCCTGCCCCCTTCCCCACCGATCGCAGAGTGGCAGCGGACCCCCCATTCCCCTCCACCAATCGCACGCAATGGCAGCGGACATCCCTTGCCCCCCCGACACACCAAAGAGCCATCTGACCCGCCTCCCTCCTCCCCACAACCGAAAGGGCCATCTGACCCACCTCCCTCCTCCCCCCAAACCAGAGAGTCATCTGACCCGCCTCCCTCCTCCCCTCCACCAGAGAGCCATCTGACCCGCCTCCCCCCTCCCTTCCACCAGAGAGCCATCTGACCCGCCTCCCTCCTCTCCCCAAACCAGAGAGCCATCTGACCCACCTCCCCCCTCCCTTCCACCAGAGAGCCATCTGACCTGCCTCCCTCCTGCCCCCCACCAGAGAGCCATCTAACCCACCTCCCTCCTCCCCACCCCCGCCACTAGAGAGTGATCTGAATCGCCTCCCCCTTCACCAGAGGTCGATCTGACCCGCTTCTGTCCTCCCGCCCCAACCACCGATCTGAGTCAGAGAGCTGCCGGAAGGTCTGAACTTACTTCCTCAGAAGCTGGAGCGCCCGAATCAGACCTTTGTGGACCATGCCTGTTTCACGCCGAATCTGGATGGACAAACACTGTGGTAAAGGGGGAAATGCCGTTGAGTTTGGGCGTGCAGCCCATTAGGTCAATTTAAATGCATGCAAATGCATTTAAATTGACGTCGCATCCGTTTCGGGCATGGTCCAGACGGCAGCCATTTTTGGCGATTAGTAAAGGGGGAACGGGCGTGGAGGCAGGCGTGGATCGTGCTACTCACCTCACGCCTGAAAACGGGCGCAACTTGATGGTAAAATCAGGCCCTATGAGTGGTAGGCTTTGTCATTTCAGGTAAACTCTGTTGATTTGGAGGTTGTTCTGGCATCTGGATATATTCCTTGATTTTTCCTTAATTTATTCAGTAGGGTTGGCAGTTGTATGCAGAGTTCCTAGAGTTTAGGAGTTCAGATGGGGCGCAGCTGCATTGTAATCAGGTAGATCTGTAGGTTTGCCATGGAAAAGTGCTCATTCTTTTATTAGGTGGGTTTTTACAATGTGGGCCCCTCTTTCTCTCTCCCCATTTGACTGTGGATATCTTGGGAGCTGGTACGGTGGTGGAAGTCAGATGCGGTGATGAAGTGTGCAAAGTACTCATTTTAAAAGCAAATTACTGCGGATGCTGGAATCTGAAACCAAAAGAGAAAATGCTGGAAAATTTCAGCAGGTCTGGCAGCACCTGTAAGGAGAGAAAAGAGCTGACGTTTTGAGTCCAGATGACCCTTTGTCAAAGCTGATCAAAGCTGCTTTGACAAAGGGTCATCTGGACTCAAAACGTCAGCTCTTTTCTCTCCTTACAGGTGCTGCCAGACCTGCTGAAATTTTCCAGCATTTTCTCTTTTGGTACTCTTTTAAAGTTGTGGATCATTATCGGACTAAATCCAATGTGGGTTCGGGCAATCTAGGGATGATGAGGAGGCTCCTGTTTCTCTTGACTGTACCCTCTGGGGTGCCAACCAGGTAGGATCAAGTTTGGGCATTGTCCTTCCTGATAATAGTGCCCTCGCTCTCAAATTCTTTAATCCAGACCACGTCGTCCTCTCACAGTTGTGGCAAGTGTCTAGTGTGGTACCTTTTGTTGTAGGTGGTGGCCTGCTTCTGCCTGGAGGTTTGCTCTCTTGCTTAGATGTCCTGTTAACCTTGGTTATCAATCCTGTTAATAATTTTTTTGGCAGAACTGGGAGTTATATGTGGAGTTCCTATCCAAGAGGAGTTCAGACGGGGCACAGTTGCATTGCAGTGACGTAGATCTGTAGATTTGTAGTGCTGCGGAAAAACCCTCATTCTTTTTTTTAGGAGGGCTTTTACAATGTGGACCCCCCTTTCTCTCCCCATTTGTCTCTGGGTGTCTTGGGAGCTGGTACAGTGGTGGAAGCTAGATGTAGTGACGAAGTGCACAAAGAACATAATTTGAAAATTGTGGATCATTATCGGACACAATCATATCCGGGGTGCTGCGGCTTGCGAACATCTCTTTTGGTGTCTTAATTATTGCCTTGTGGTGGTGTTACGAAGTTGTTTCACCTCAATCCATCTGGAAAAATAATTCACCGCTATAAGGAATGATTGCTGTTGAAGACAAATAGGTTGATCGGGAACTGTGTGGTGATGAGGGGCTCCCTTTGGTCCTGTCTGTGCAGCACACACATCTGACAGTTTGCTATGGCATTCTTAATTGCCCTGGAAATGTGGGATCATGCCCTGCACTCAGTGATGCTCAGATGGACCTGGTGTATTTTTTGAAGGATCTCCAGCTAAAGGGAAACTGGGATAACCAGCTGCTCATTATAGACGTAGACCAGGAGGTTGTCTATGACAGTAAAGAGATTTTATTATTTGAACCAAGATCTCATGGTACCAGTGCTTGCTCTCTGTTCTGACCACATTTGTTGGCAGTAACAGTGGATGTGGGCACACTCCTCATCATGCATTTGTCCCTGGCAAATCTGTTGGAGTTTACTTGTAGTTGCTGGCGTTGTCGCCTTGTCAATTGGGAATACACTTCCAGCTCTTTGATAAATTGATGTCCTGGGAGGACAACTGTGGCCTTGGAAAATGAGTCTGCCATTGTTTGGTTTTTACTTTGGATGTATACTGTCTCTTAGGCGAACCTCATGAGGTGTAGATGGAAACTTTGGATTCTGGAAGGCATCTTTGCCAGCTCCTTCTCATCCAGGCTTATGATGTGTTTTGATTGAGACTTTGAGGCTAATGATATTGTCTGAAAACTTCTTGCATACAAATGTCACCGCAAGGGCTTCACAACCCTCTGGAAGCATAGTATACTGCCACTCACACCACCTCTAGACACATCTTTTGTTTCTTTACTTGTCCCATTACCACTCCATTTGGCCTTGTACTACCAACTCTTTTGTCCTTTAATTTCTAGTGCCTTCCATCCTATTACAGACCTTCCCTTTTATTCTTTTTCCATTCCCCCTCCACATTCGCCTGCTTAAAATCTATTGCATTTCTAACTTTTCCCAGTTCTGAAGAACGGTCATTGACCTGAAATGGTAACTTTGATTCACTTTCCACAGATGTTGCCTTACCTGCTGAGCATTTCCAGGATTTCTATTTTTATTTATAATAGTTCACAAAACTTAGTCTGTCAAAGGGAAGTTTCCAAAAAATGTGTGGCAATGTAACTGAAATGAATTTTAATTTTATTAATATTATAGCGTTATACTGGCCATTACATATAGTAGGCAAATCATGGGCAGAATTTTCCCATCCAGCCCGCCATGGGAATTATAGTGGGTGGGACAGACATTTTAGTAGACTATTTAAAGGTTCATTGACCTCAGCTCGGAATTTTCAGTCTTGGGGGGCGCGCGGCCATAAAATCCCGCCTCCTATTTTCATAAACATGCCTCCTATAAGCAGTGGGGACTATATCAACAACAGAAAGGGATTATAGTTGACCATTGTAGAACTGATTTTATGTTTCCATGACAGATTTAATTACTGTCCTTTCAAACTTAATTCCATTTAAGCTTCAGATGCATTTACATTTCACAAATGAAGCACTGCATGTAACACTTACCAAAATGGAGTCAAATCCTTTTGATGGTGAATCCCTGCACAAAGGAAACAGAGCATTACAAAGAATTGACTGCCTCAGAGACATTCTTATTTTAGCTGCAATTTGAATAACTAATCGTAGTTACATTTTTCATCGAAATTACAAAACAGCAGCACTCATTGAATGGAGGTCCAACCAGTTCCCATCCACCACCTTCCTCCTTTTCTGGTTGAACATGTTTTCATATTGAACAACTTCTGCTTCAATACCACTCACCTCCTCCAAATGACATATGGATACCTGCACAGTCCGAGTTCTGCCTATCTTTTTGTGGGATATGTGGAATATTCTTTATTCCAGTCCTACTCAGGCCCTCTCCTTCATCTGTTTTTCTGGTACATCGATGATTGTATTAATGTTATTTCCTGCTCTCATCCTGAATTGAAAACATTTAATCGACTTTGCTTGCAATTTCCATTCTTAGATTTATGTGGTCCACATACAATACTTCTCTTCCATTCCTCAACTTCCCTGTCTCATCTTTTTGGAGTAGAACTATCAAGCAACATTCACCACAAGCCCAGTGATTCCCATAGCTACCATGACAATGCTTTCTTGCACCCAACTTCATATATAGCCTATATTCCATTCATCCAGTTTCTCTATCTCGGTTACATCTGTTCCAACAAAGCAACTTTTATTTTATTCAATCGTGGGACATGGGCATCATTGGCTGGCCAGCATTTATTGCTCATCTCTGATTGCCCTGGAAAAGGTGGTGGTGAGCTGCCTTCTTAACCCACTGCAGTCCCTGAAGTGTAGGTACACCCACAGTGCTTTTACGGATAGAATTCCAGGATTTTGATTCCAGTTTAGCTGGGGCTCCTTGGTGCCACACTCAGTCAAATGCAGTCTTGATTTTAAGGGCTGTCACTCTCATCTGACTTTTGTATTAATGCTCCTTTTATGTCTTTGTTTTTCCTCAACCAAGAATTTCCTTGTATCATAGGCCCTTGACCATGTTTTTTCCATTTCCCATACTTCTGCTCTTGCCTCTTCTCCTCCCTTGCAGAACATCAATTGGGTTCCTCTATTTCCTCGCCTTACATCCTAATAGCCTTCATATTCAACAAACAATCCTCTCCATTTCCATCACCTCCAGTATGATGCCACCACCAAAAATATATTACCCTCTCCTCTGTTTCAGCAATTTGAAGGGACCATTCTCTCAGTGACACCAAGGTGCATTCCTCAATCACTGCCTTACAGTTTCCCCCTCCTCTTCTCACAACATCTTTCCATGCAAGCACAGAAAATACAACATGTGGCCTTTTACCTCTTCAATTCTCAGCATTCAAGATCCTAAACACTCCTTACAGGTGAAACTTACTTGTATTTCTTTCAATTTTAGTATACATCAGGAAGACCAAATGCAAATTAAAAACCATTTTGCTGTTCCATTCACAGGTATGATTCTGAGCTTCCATTTTCATTCTGTACCATGCTACCACTCTGGCCTTTTATCCTCAACTTCCTACAGTCTTTCAATGTAAGCTCAAAGAACAGCACATCATCTTTCAACTAGAACATTTACTGACTTGCAGATCAACACTGAGTTCAACATTTTTACATTGTGATGTCTGCTCTCAGTTTGTTTCCTTTTTATTTGCTGGTTTTGGCATTTCCCTCTTGTTACTTTTTCCCTTTTTTTGTTTTTTTGTTCAGTGATCTGACAATCATACCTTTTTGAGACATCTTTTGTTTCTTTACTTTTCTCATTACCACTCCCTTTGGCCTTGCACCATGAATTGCAAGCTAATTGTTGGAATTCTTGAAACAAGAATTTCTAGTTGCACCTGTTCCATGTGGATGCCGCTTTTGATTTCCCGTTTGTAGTGAATTCAGTAGACCAAGATGAAATGGGAAGCTTTGGTTGAGCCATACAGGACACCCCTCCGATCAGTAAATGAATTAAAAGCACTGATTTGGTATGCCTATAATGTGCTTAATAATGGATTTGGCATATGTGTGTATCTCATTATATATGTGCTTTGTCGGATGCTGCAGAGGGATTGTAGGCCGAGGCTGTAGTTGATATCTTGGTCCCGGGTTCCACCTCATAACTTAATGGATATCTGTAAATGATGGTAGTACAGTTATAGAACAAATATTTCAGAGGTCTTGCTGAAATCTGGGATCCTAGAACTCCTTAGAGTGCAGGAATGAGATACAGAATCTGGTGCGGTGAGAATAATCTCTCCCTCAATGTCAACAAAACGAAAGAGATTGTCATCGAGCGTAAAGGAGAACATGCCCCTGTCTATATCAACGAAGTAGAAAGGGTTGAGAGCTTCAGGTTTTTAGGTGTCCAGATCACCAACAACCTTGTCCTGGTCCTCCCATGCCGACACTATAGTTAAGAAAGCCCACCAATGCCTCTACTTTCTCAGAAGACGAAGGAAATTTGGCATGTCAGCTACGACTCTCATCAACTTTTACAGATGCACCATAGAAAGCATTCTTTCTGGTTGTATCACAGCTTGGTATGGCTCCTGCTCTGTCCAAGACTGCAAGAAACTACAAAAGGACGTGAATGTAACCCAATCCATCATGCAAACCAGCGTCCCATACACTGACTCTGTCTACACTTCCCGCTGCTTCGGCAAAGCAGCCAGCATAATTAAGGACCCCACGCACCCCGGACATTCTCTCTTCCACCTTCTTCCGTCGGGAAAAAGATACAAAGGTCTGTGGTCACGTACCAACCGACTCAAGAACAGCTTCTTCCCTGCTGACGTCAGATTTTTAAATGGACCTACCTCGCACTAAGTTGATCTTTCTCTACACCCTAGCTATGACTGTAACACTACATTGTGCACTCTTTCCTTTCCTTCTCTGTGAGTGGTACGCTTTGTCTGTATAAGGCGCAAGAAACAATACTTTTCACTATATGCTAATACATGTGACAATAAATCAAATCAAAGTGGGAGCTTTAATATTAATATGATTTACCCATTAGATGTGGACAGTAAGACTGCTGCACAATGTATAAAAAGAAGCAAAATTGGGGATTTTCTCTCAGTTTCCAACCTTGGATCATGGTAATTAGGGCGGCACGGTGGCACAGTGGTTAGCACTGCTGCCTCACAGTGTCAGGGACCCGGGTTCGATTCCCGGCTTGGGTCACTGTCTGTGTGGAGTTTGCACATTCTCCCTGTGTCTGCGTGGGTTTCCTCCGGGTGCTCCAGTTTCCTCCCACAGTCCAAAGATGTGTGGGTTAGGTTGACTGGCTATGCTAAATTGTGTCAGGGGGACTAGCTAGGGTAAATGCATGGGATTGTTGGGGTGGGGCCTGGGTGGGATTGTGGTCGGTGCAGACTCGATGGGCCGAATGGCCTCCTTCTGCATTGTAATTGGGATTCTATGATAATTCTTTGTGTTGCTAAGAATATAGCAACATTGGATCTGGGGTAAGCTACTCAGCCCCTGAAGTCTATTCCACTGTTCAGTTAGCTCATGGCTGATTTTTCTTTTAACTCTATCTACTCACTCTGGTTCCATATTCCTTAAACTCTTCCCAAACAAAAGCCTACTAATCTAAGTTTTAAAATTTTCAATTCAGGTACAAGAAGAAAAGCAGCTAGAGAAAGTGATTTGGGAACCCATAGGGGAGACCAAAACTAGCATTTTGGCAATTGCAATAGTCATTTGACAATACGTTGCCTTGGCCCCATTGCACTCCATCATCAATACTCCCAGTTTCAAATCCCTCCTCCTCCCCTCCAACTTTGTGCTAAACCATCAAAAACATCCTCAACTGCTTTTTGTGGAAGAAAGTTCCAGATTTTCACAATTCATTATGTAAAACAGTGCTTCATGACGTCACCACTGATTGGCCTAGCTCTGATTTTAAGGCTATACTCTTGGTCAGGACTCCCCCACAGAGGAAACTGTTTCTCTATCTACCTTAATGTTCTAGAGTTCCCTGTGAATTTAATTTGCCACTAGAACATACTGGAGTACTTCAGTTAAACATTCTGAGTTTTTGGTATAGAGATAATCAACTCAAAAGCATTAAAAGGGGCTGATCGCAACTTGCAAACATTAAAATGACAAAAGTTTTTACCTTCAATAGGCCACAATAGCTGTCTCACTTGATGTGCTATAAGCGACAACTTTGTTATTGCTCTTAATGATAACAGCAGCTGATTAGTGCTATTTGCCTGCTACAAATGAATACCCATGATAAACATGGATGGTATAATTGCAGGAGGTTGTATGTCAGCTGAACACTCTGGAATATAATAGCGACAATTATTTAAGTAGCAGTCTCTTAATTGTCTGAAAGTCAAATTGCCAGTACTGATGTAAATTTTCTTTAAGGATTTGTGAATTTCAGACCCAGCTCAGTAGGTATGGTGGCCATTTGTACCTAACCTGCAACCAGTGCAAAGGGAAAAATTGAAAATGGCATAAACCAACCTCAACTAACTAGCTGTCATTTTTATGATGGTAGGTTTTGTGTCATGTCTGTGTTCCCCATTTCAAGAAGTGGGACATCTCATTATAATATTTAAACCAGGGGTGGAATTTTCCTGGAAAATGACAAACTGTCACTTTCAGTGAGAAAATCAGTGCAATTCCCAACAGCACTGGTGGTGATGGTCTGGAGTGCACTGCCTGGGAGGGTGGTAGAGGCAGGTTGCCTCACATCCTTTAAAAAGTATCTGGGTGAGCACTTGGCATATCATAACATTCAAGGCTATGGGCCACGTGCTAGTAGATGGGATTAGGTGGGAAATCAGGTGTTTCTTGTATATCGGTGCACATTCGATAGGCCGAAGGGCCTCTTCTGCATTGTATGATTTAATAAAGGGTCCTGGCTGCTTTAAGAGCCAATCGCATGATTTGATAGTGATGTCATTTGGGTGTGTGCTTAGGCTGCTGTTTTACTTTCAGTTTTGTACTTGATGCAGAGCAAAGGAGGAGCTCTTCAATAAAATCTGTTGCATGTTATTTTGTATCCATGTGTGCAAATCATATTTGTTTCTTTCTATTAAAACCCACAACTCCTAACATAATTAGGATATTACAGAGAACATAGTCCAGACACAGAGAATCATTATTGAGGGCTTCAACACCATGGTGCAGACAATAGCGGGAATCCAGGACTGGATCCCACTCCATCCAATGGAGTCACTCAGACTCCACGAGCATCCTGAAGGAGGAGGAAGCGCCTTGTACCAAAGAGATTCTGGCAGTCTACAGCCCTTTTGAATCCCTCCTTCCAGACACTGCCATATCTCAGAAGCAGAGGCCATAAAAAAGTGATGCGGCAACACCAGTGACACCCGAAAGTTGGCTAGGTCCCTCCAGGTCCAGGCACTCCAGAGGACACCTGCCAAGTATATCACAGGCTGCAGGGCAAAGAAGGCAGCAGGCTGTCTCTACCTCTGATGTGCGTCCTTGGGAACACACCTAGATGTACTGGAAGGCTCTAAAATTGAGTTCTAGGTGCACAGAGTGGGCACAGGTGCAGTTAGACAGTAGTTAGGGTTTAGATGATGAGTCACTATTACTAGTCACCTAATTAAATTATTTTCTGGTTCACAGCCTTAATGCTTCCCTGTCTTTGACCCATTTCACACAGTAAAAGATCATCACCCCATCTGAACTCAGAGCCTCTCATAACTCTCCAAACTTTGCCAACTGTGAGACCCAATGAAACCCATAGTGATAGATATCATGGAATGACTGTGCCGTCACTCATTGAACCCTTCACCTTGTCCCTTTTCCCCCTTTGGAGCTGTAGAACAAAGGAATGTGTCCCTAACCCTCACTCAGACATGAGCCCAAGAATCTGTTTGCAGTCAAAGACGGATGTGGAGTCAGACATAAGCAAAACCAGAGCCTCACAGCTTTATTCACTGCGAGTTGTCATCACCTTCCTGCCTTGACAAGTGATACAAGCACATGGACAAACTGGGCCCAGCATCCTGTTCAGATGTCAATGAAGCCTTTGGGGGTGGGGTGGGGGGCCACGAAGGTTTGAGAGGGTCGGTGTTGTGGAGCTACCAGACAACAAACCTCCTACTGGGAGAACCTGGAAGTACTGAGGTCCTCCCTGATCCTCCTGCCCATGCGCACTCTGGCTGCCGTCTGTCTTCCTTCCTCCTCAGGTCCTCTTCTGGCTCTCCCTCCACTCCCTCCAGGTCTTCCTCGTCCTCCTCCAGTATGTTGCCCACTGTTGCGCTAAGTTGTGGAGGGCACAGCACACCACAATAATGGGGGTTGTACTGAAGGGCCCCACCGGACTGGTAGAGGCAGCGGAAGGATACTTTCAGAACCCCAATCCACTGCTCATCAGGTGGCACTATTAACCTCACTATAACAGGACCCCACATTGGTCTCAGGTCTCCGGACTGGCGTTATCAGCCAAGACCCCAAAGAGTACCCCTTGTTCCCCATGAACTCTTGAAGACTCTGGACTTGTGTAAGTGATGCAGGACAAAGCTGTCATGCACACTCTCAGGGAATCATACTTAGACATGCATAATGTTCATGCGGTCATCACAGAAGATCTGTAAATTAAGGGAGGGAACCCTTTGTGATTGATAAAGGGGACTCCCTGATGCCACGGTGCTCTTAACGCCAAATGTCCCATTGATTGCCCCATAACCTGTGACAGTCCAGTGATGGATGCAAATCCTGTAGTCCTTTCATTCTAATGGGCCTGATTAAGGTTGAAGTTGGTGTAACCAGAGCCCAAGGCATACAGAGTATCCGTGACCTCGTGGATGCATTTGTGGGCTCATGACTGAGGTATCCCACAGTGGTCGTCAGTTAAGCCGTGAAATGAATTGGTCGCATAAATGTTCAGGGCTGCCATGACCTTCATGGCCACAGGGAGCGGGCCCTTCTCCTCTGAGTGGTGTGAGGCTTGCAGAAATGTGGCACAGGTGCTGCAATATCTCCTTGTTGAGGTAGAGTCTCCTGTGGCATTTGGTGTCCATCAACTGCATGAAGGACACTTGGGTCCTGTAAACCCTTAGTTGCCTCCTCCGATGCCTTCAAACCCCCTCTTCGGCCTTGAGCCTGCCCAGTGGCCACCTGGTCTCCTGGTGATGGGTCCTCCCAGGGTTGGGCACCTCTGAGCTGCTGGAGTCTATCCCCCTCCAGCGCTGTAATGTGAATGATCACCAATTCTACTGGCTCCATGCCGACACAAGTCGGTACTCTGGGAGGGATAAGAAAAAGAAAGACAGACACATTGGTGTCCTCCTGATCCTGGAAGTAGTTAAACCTACACTGTCTCTGGCAGCCAGTGCTAACTCATATGTCTGTTACCCATCGAACCTCAGTGCTTGACCAGCCATGGTCCCTACCCTCGCCCCTTCAGAGTCACCTATGGGCTCATACCTGGTCATTCCCTCCCTTAATACCCAAAGCACTGGAGTCTCCAGCAGGTAATGTCAATGGCTACCCATCCTTCATGTACTGGGTCAACTGAATGCCCATGTGAACATTGAGGGCTATTGGATCCCCCAGGACATTCAGGTGGTTGCAGCTGCAAGGCTCAACATATTCTCTCCCGATGCCTTGCACCCCACATTCATCCCTAGACAAAACTCCACTGCTTAAACTTGAAACTGTGGGCAGCTGACATTGGTGAGGGTTAAATGACAACGGCCTATTACTTGAATGAGTGAGATTCTGAGGAATGTTAGAGGGTACAAATAATCTCCAAGGCAGAGAAAGGCAACAATAATAATCACCGTTCATAACTAGGCTCTGTCATCCCATGATTTAATTGCTGTTATGCTTACCTGTGCTCCTGGGCAGCCACTGCATTATCTCTGAATAAATATGCAATGGCCCCTTGGTCCCCACCTGATTATTACAGTCCTGTCTTCTCTCTCACGGGCTCATCCAGGCAACCCCTTAGGCTGGCAACCTTCAGTCTCCTCACTTCCTTTCCCCCATATAATGAGCCCTGTTCCCCCAGCCAGCCAAAACCCCCAGGCCTTTGGCAACTGCTATCTGTGAGCTCATTCTCACTTCCTTGGCACACAAGCTGAAGATTCATTAGTGGTAGTGAAAAAGGTTTTCAGACAAGAAGCCTTCCTCTAAAATCTCTCAGGGCAGTCAGCAACTGTGTAAGTAACTAAAAGTCTTTTTATTCACTCTGGGCTGTGAGGTGCTTTGAAAACAGTCTGAAGAATAGCTTTGGGCTGTGAAGGGGTTTTAAGACAGACATACAGCAGGCTTCACGGCAACACACATCAACCACGACCCCGAGTTGAGACCCCCGACCTGCCACCCTCATTTCGCAACACAACCCCCTCAACACCAAGCCCACTTGAACAACCCCCCTCTACAGCTGACCAGCAGATACTTTCCCCCTGTGAACAGTGGTACAAAGTGCAAAATGGTGCTCATCCCCTTTGAGTTCACGGTGCCTGGTCTGCGTTTTTAAAAAGCAGCAGTGATTTGTGCCTGCGTGACATCATGTTGGTGGGTGGGACAATTCAATGAGGCTGGAACATCCTACTGATATAATGCATTCAAATCAGGGTTCTCACCCTTCCCGGGCATGAACCTGATTATGTCAATGGGAAGGACCCAGGAAGATCGCATTCGGAGTTCTTGCCAGTGAAATTTTGTTTTTCGCCTCTCGCGAGAGTTAGCAGCCACAATGGGATTTGCACCCATGGCAAATGGGCCTGGAGAATCTCAACCCAGTTTCCCAGTGAAATTAGATGTCTGATCTAAATTTCACACTAGATGGTTGGGTTTTCAGAGGCTCACAAGCACAACTTCTGTCACAATCAAGAGACTTTACTGTTTGAGCCTCCCAATTGCTGTCCAGTAAAGGAAATGCAAGTCCCGCTTCTTCATAAACTCCCTTTATTTTCTGATTCAACTCCACACACACATCCAACACCCAGTGCCACCTGTAACCTCTTTATATATCCCAGTGACTTCTATTAAATGATTAGTATCCAATTTAGGACTTAAGTGGAAGGTAACTGTTAACCCATTCCTAACATGTACATCACCCTGCCCTCCCCATCCTCTCCCTCTCCTACCAAGCCTACAATCCCAAGTCTGCCTCCCCTCCCTCTCTATTGTCTGTCCACCCTCAACCTCTGCTGTCCCTACAGTGATGTCTCCTGGTACTCCCACCTATCCCTTTTTCTCCCAGTTGATCCTTCCTCCTGGATCGGAAAACCAGCAGTAGAAAACTGTGTCCTGGCCAGCTGCACTGCTGTCTCAGGGACCTGGGTTCAATTCTGGCCTTGGGTGACTATCTGTATGGAGTTTGCACATTCTCTCTGTATCTGCGTGGGATTCCTCCTGGTGTTCTGGTTTCTTCCCACACTCCAACGATGTACGGGTTAGATTGAATGGCCATGCTAAATTGCCCCTTAGTGTCAGGAGGATTAGCATGTTAAATATGTGGGATTATGGGGATAAAGCCTGGTTGGGATTGTTGTCGGTGCAGGCTCGATGGGTCGAATGGCCTCCTTCTACACTGTAGGGATTCTATGATTCCCGCTGTGCCTTCTCCTGCTGGCTTTTTCCCGTGCAGCAGTCTAATCTGCCAATCAGGCTAGTTGTTGGGTAAGAAATGGAATAAAAATGATAATGAGATCCTGCCATTAATTGAGGTATGACCCCATCTTCCTACAATATCTGTGTTCCACTGCCATTTGCCTCCCCAACATTTTTCCTTGCTCCCTTCCCATAAATATCTGGACTGGCCCTCTGTTTCTGTATTCTTCAGTATCTCTGTACAGTATCTTCATGATCTGCTTTTGCACCTTCTGGGTTTTGTTACAATAATGTTAATCTAAAATATTGTGTACATGCTCTCAGTATTTTAATTATCTCAAGATAATACTCTGCACATTGTCTATCTTTATACTTTTGAGTATTCCAGTAGAATGGACACATGGTCTGTCCCTATACTGTTTAATATCTCAGTACAGCTGAATGTCTTAAAGATGCTAAAATGTAATTGGTACCTTTCTCTGTTTTTAGTCATCACGGTTTCTGCATTTCCAATGCATACGTTTGCCACTAGTATCAAGCCAGGCTGTGGACAAAAACAAAGTAATGCTGTGATATCAATTATAATTAATCTAATGATAAAGTACTCTTATGCAAATTAAGTTTGCTGCCTGACAGCTTTGATTTCCTGGGGCAGTATATTTTCAATCTAATGGCAAAGACCTTGGCGAACAAAGCACTTTCAGTGACAGAGCTCTTAGTGCGTCGGTAACATCACTGACCAATTAAGAAGGTAGCTTTACGTAAATCAAAAAACTGAATGACACCCATGTATAAATGCATGTATACTAAGCAGATAAATATGTAATAACATTACAGGATTAGTGAGCATGGCTGTCTATATGATGATCCATGTCAATGGAGTTCAATTCAGAGTTTTCATTGTATCCTATCACACTACTTCAGTATCTAGCCTGTTTTCCTCCCTGTGTAGCATTTGCTAGTTTTCAAATGCTCATTAAATAGGAATTGTCCATAGATCTCAGTTTAACCTGAGATTTTCTAACAAGAGAATATTACTTCGTTTCAATAAGATAATTTTTATAAAGTATAAAATTGCAATGCTGGCACAGTATAGGTATAGGTTACAGATCAGATTCCTATTGCAGTTGATTTTCCAATTGAGCTTCTGAATAGACATTAGCAAGAAGGCATTAATAACACCCACTGAATCATTCATTTGTTGATTCCATCTGATTTTGTGGATTAAAGTTAATTTACATAGTTTGGCAGGGGCATGTTTCTCAGCCTTTTGGCTAAGTCAAGCAACAGATCAAGCCTAAGATCAGGTGCAATGCCTTTTCTTGTCTGCTTGGATCTTGTAGGTCTCTCTTGTGGGGACCATGAATTAGATTCAACATGAATTTGGATTGGATTTTGGAGCAAGCGAGGAGATGGGTGAAGAAGGGCTTGCCTGGTTCACTCCGCTCATTGGCTTTGTAACTTTAAGAATAAAAAAGTAGTCCTTAAGAAACTTGACTTAGATGCTTAATTTTATAAGAGGTAGCTGCAAAATGTTAATAGTAATTAAAAAGCTCCAAGAATATCGAACATATACTTCAACTTTTGCAAAGCTTATTGGGTAATAAAGGTTCTTGGCAAAAAACAGTGATTTTGAAAAATAGATATGGAAGCAGAAAACCATGTTTGCAGCAAAGCAATGGAGCCAGGCAATACTCCAACTCATGTTTAATGGCTGAAGAAATAAAGGTGGTTCCAAATGAAGGGCAGTAGTGAGGAAGATGGTTGTTTGCTATTCAGATCCCACAGGACTGGAGAATATTACTGGCAAATAGCACAGCAAAGCAGCACTGCAAGTCTACTTTAGGTGACATGTGTACTACACTAGTGTGAACATTAAGAAATGTCCACTGATATTTCAAGAGTTATAAATATCTGTTAACAAGCAGGCACTTTTGGCTCCAGTACAAATCTGACCAGAAAGTTGGATGGGTTGTTAAATAGGAGGAAATCGGGCATCAAATGACCTCTGCTCATTTTCCCAAATGGTTACACCATATTATGCCCACTGATTTATTCCACATTGGCCTGAATAAAGCCTACAACATTTTGGCAGGAATATGGATAGCTAATTGTATAAAGTAATGTTAAGAGCATACTTGTGAGGCATTCATTGGATAATTACATCTGAAGTGCAGGATGCTGCATGCAGCAGTCCATGGATTCCCAAGATGCCTGCCCTTTTTGTGGTCTTGTGGAATCCATGGGCAATGCGCATATAGGTTGTTCTAGACTGCACCCCTTTTTAGTTATTAAAAAAATCTTTTGTTATAGTTTTGTTTGCACTTCAGCCCCACACTCCTGATCTACAGGCATCTGGAGCGGAAGGAGGAGGACCTCCTCATAAACCTGTTCCTGGGCCTGTCCAAATTTGCCATCAGCAGGTCCAAGCAGCGGGTGACTGAGAGTGTCATCCGACCTGACTGTTTGCTCCTCTACCATGTGGGTATATTCACATCAGGGTGTTTTATGTTTCATTTGTGATTTGTTTTTGTTGAAAGCAGATTCCCTCAAAGGGGCTGCCCCCTTTACTCTGCTCCTCAGCTTGTATAATTTAGTTCAATTGGTTGACTGAAAAAGAGTTGGATGATTACCTAAGCACATGAAAAGAGACATGGAGGGACACTGATAGTGGGAAGAGTTTGGACTTGCATATTTGTAATGTTCCACTTTGAGAATGAATCTAAAACCGGAGTAAAGATTGACATCTGGCTGTTCGAAATTTAACATGGATTGCCCTACAATCCAACATTCTCATGTTAGAGCAGGATATGTTGAACATCACGGCTGGAATTCTCAGATTTTGTTTGCCCTGCCCCCACTGTCAGCAAAAACAGAGAATTTGGCGCTCAGCCAAAACTCCATTCATTGCAGCGGAACCAGAGAATCCCAGCTGCGGGTGAGTTCAGTGAATTCAGGCCCACATAACAGAAATGGTGTATTTTAATTCTTAGTATGTGGGTTTCCTCTCTGCATTGATAGCTGCCGTAGTCAGCCTATCAATAGCTAATGCACTGAGAAGCTGGCCTCTGATTGCATGAGCTGGAAATCATGGCAAAATCAGGACATGAGAGAAGGCAACCCGACGGCAGAGTGAGATAGGCCACAGCCACAAGGTGGAGGAGAGGCCAAGGCAAGGGAACAGGTGCTGGGGGAAGTCCCTGGAGGAATGGATGATGGGAGCAGGCAATGAGATAGAGAGGAAGAGGGGGAGGTGGAAGAGAGGGGGAGGTGGAAGAGAGGGAGAGGCGGGTAAGGGAAGAGGTGGGAGGGTGAGAGAGGGAGAGCTGGGAGAGAGGGAGGCTGGAAGGTGGGAGCAAAGGAGAGAAGAGTGGGAGCAAAGGAAAGAGGGAGGGATGGGTGGGAGGGAGAGAATGAGGGAGGTTGGAGTGGGTGGGAGAGAAAAAGAGAGGGAGGGGTAGGTAGAGCAAAGGAGGGAGGGGGGGAGAGATGGATGGGAGAGAGGGAGGGATGGGAGAGAGGAAGGGAGAGAGGGGTGCGAGAGAGGAAGGGATGGCGGGGTGGGAGAGTGGATGGGAGAGAGGGAGGGTGGATGGGTAGGAGAGAGAGAGAGAGGTGGGGGAGAGGTAGAGGTGGGTAGGAGAGGGAGAGATGGGATAGATAGGGAGAGGTGGGAAGGAGAATTGGGTGAGGAGGAGGGACGAGTGGGTGTGGGTGGGAGGAGTGGTTGTAGGGTAAGGAGGGAGGGAAGGGTGGGTAGGAAAGAGGGAGAAGGTAGGAGGGAGAGAGAGAGGTGGGGGTTTGGAGAGAGAGAGTGAGCGGTGGCGCGGTGGGTAGGAGAGGGTCAGAGAGAGAGGGAGAGGTGGGGATTGGAAGAGGGTTGGAGAGAGAGTGGAAGAGGTGGGAGGGAGAGAGAGAGAGAGGTGGGATAGATAGAGAGAGGTGGGAGAGCGAATTGGGTGAGAGGGAGGGACAGGCGGGTTTGATGGGAGAGGTGGTTGTGTGGTAAAGAGGGAGGGAGGGCTGGGTAGGAGAGAGGGAGAGGGTAGGAGAAAGGGAGGGATGGGTGGGAGAGAGGGAAGGAATAGGGAGAGGGGGGATGGAAAAGTGAGAGAGGGGTGGGAAAGTGAGACAGTGAGAGAAGAGGTGGATGGAAGTAAAGGGGGAAGGGTGGGTGGAAAGAAGAAAGAAGGATGGGTGTGGGTGGGCGAGAGGCAGTTGGAAGGTAGGGAGGGAGGGAGGGAGGAAAGGAGGGATTTGATGGGAGAGAGGCAGAGGTGAGAGAATGAGATAGAGAGAGGAATGGAGGTTTGAGAGAGTGAGGGAGGGTAGGAGGGAGAGAGAGGGAAGAGAATGAGTACAGAGAGGGGACATGGGAGAGAGATAGAGAAAGAAGTGGGAAAGTAATGGAGGGGTGGATGGGTGGGCTAGAGAGAGAAAGGAATGGGTAGGAGATAAAGAGTGGGAGGTGGGAGAGAGTGTGCAAGTGGCAGAGGGAGTGGGATACAGAGAGTGAGAGGTGGGAGAGAGGGAAAGGTGGGAGGTTTAGGGGTGGGAGAGAGTTAGGGAGAGGTGGGAAGATGGTGGGAGATAGAGCGAGATGTGGGAGGATGGGTGTGAGAGGGAGAGGTGGGATGGTGGGTGGGAGAGAGACAGGTGGGATGGTGGGTTGGAGGTAGAGCTGTTGGGGTGAGAGAGAGAGTCAGGTGTGGGAATGTGTGGCAGAGATAGAGAGGGAAGAGTGGAAGAGTGGCTGGAAGAGTGAGGCAGTGGTGGGATAGGGAGAGAGGAGTGAGAGAGAAAGGTGGGGGAGGGGGAATAGAGAGAGGGGTGAGACAGCCCTGATTGTATGTGAAACAAAAGGGATGTATGTGTGTGTGTGTCCTCTGTGGCTGCACGTGCATAATTGCAATAGCAGAGGCCTGACAGATCTGTGAGAGAGGCCTTTGCTGTCAGGCCTTTGCTGCCGCAGTTGGCCTCAGCCCAAACCCGCTCCCGGCTATCGGGAGGGGCATGTGGCTGATCACCAACCCCACATCGCCCGGAAATATTGTCTCTACACCACCCCCCCTGCCGTCCAGACCGATTGTCCCCCCTCCCCCCATGATCTCCTGCAGAATGACAGTGGGGCCCCTCCTCCCTACCCAATCAGACCGCCCTGGCCTGGGCCTGCCCCTTCAGGCCCCATCCATTCAGGCCCCACCCCCTGGCACTGTCCGGTGGGCAATGTCAAGATGCCCAGTGTGCAGTGCCAGGCTGGCAATGCCCGAGGGGTAACCCACCCTTGTCTTCGACCTCACCGGGGGGCTTCAATGGCCTCCGGTTCTCCACATATTGTGTCAGGAAACCCTCCTGCACACACTGCACAAAAACTGCCCCATCCGAACTATTTGACCTACAAAGGTTCCAACCAATATTTGGAAAGTTTCTACGCCATTTTAAAAGTTAATCAGAAATCCCTGCTGAAATAATGATATCTTTTGAAACTCAGTCAATAATTAATAATATAATAATATCCCTTAGGGAGTAGAGTCATAGTGCAAAATTTTACCAGCTTGCCCTGCCCATTGATGGAGCGAGCCGGTAAAATCACATGAAGCAGAAATCAGAATCACGCCCAATTTCTCGGCTCTTGCAATCTTATGAGAGCCGGGGAGGCCGAGGGCAAGGGGGGGTGCCCTTGGGCAGTGCCGGCCTGGCAGTGCCCAGGAATTGGAATTGCGCATGTGCAGAATCAGAGGTCTGCGCATGTGCAATTGTTCCCTCTGCAGGCTGGCTGGCGAATTAAGCCCAGCCCAGTGCCTGCAGCAGCTCGAAATGGTCTTGCCCATATTTTCAATGTCTAAATCCATAAGTCCAAAAAAACAGATCAGGAACTCTTCCATTTTCATACTAGCTCGACACTTAGAATCATTCTCGTAAAATTCCACCCAGAGTCACACAGCACAGAAGAGGCCCTTCAGTCCATCGAGTCTGCACCAATAAAACACACTAAATCTACACATCCCACTTTCCAGCACTTGGGCAGTAGCCTTCAATGTTTTGACATTTCAAGTGCTCATCCACATACTTTTTAAAGGTTGTGAGGTTTCCCACCTCTACTACACTCCCAGGCAGTGCATTCCAGACTCCAACTACCTTCTGGGTAAAACATTTTTCCCCAGATCCCCTTCAAACCTCTTGCCACTCACCTTAAAAACCTGCCCTCTTGTTATCAACCCTTCAATGAAGGGGTGTAGCTACTTTCTATCCATTCCCCTCGTATTCTTATATACCTCAATCAGTTCCTCCCACCAGCCTTCTCTGCTCTAAAGAAAACCTGAGCCTATCCAGCCTATCATCATAGCTCAAATACTCCATCTCAGGCAACATCCTGATGAATCTCCTCTGCACCTTCTCCAATGCAATCACATTCTTCACATAGTGAGGCAACCAGAACTGCGAACAGTACTCCAGGTGTGGCCGAACCAAAGTTTTGTATAGCTCAAACTTAACTTTTTTTTTCTTATAATCTATGCCATGACCTATAAAGGCAAGTGCCCCGTATGCCTTCTTAACTATCCTATTAACCTGTCTTGCTGCCTTCAGGGATCTGTGAACAAGCACCCCAAGATCTCTCTGAGCTTTTTAGTGTCCTTCCATTCATTAAGTACTCCCTTGACTTATTACTCCTTCCAAAGTGCATCACCTCACACTTTACAGGGTTAAATCCCATGTGCCACTGATCTGCCCATCTGACCAACTTGGCTGTATCCTCCTGCAACCTAAGACCTTCTTCCTCACTATTAACTACCCTGCCAATTTCCCTGAATTCTGTACCGACATCCTCCTTCTCCCAAGTAAAGGCAGATCTGAAGTACTCGTTTAAACCCTGCCAATGACCTCCAGCTCCACACACAGATGTCCCCCTTGGTCCCTAATGGGCCCTCCTCTTTTCCTGGTTATCCTCTTCCCTTTAATATACTTATAGAATATCTTGGGATTCTCATGCCCATTCTTTGCTCTCCTAATTGCTTTCTTAAACAATTTCTATACTTATGCACTTTCTATACTCCACTAAGGCCTCCACCGATTTGCTCCCTTTGTACCTGCTAAAAGCCTCTTTTCCTTCTTATCAAGTTCTGACTATTCCTAGACATCCCTAGACTCTCCTAGACATCCAGGATTCTCTGGGCTTGTTGCTCCTACATTTCATCCCAAAGGGGACAGGTTGGCCCTGTACTCTCCGTGTCTACTTTGGCCAGAGCCTGCCTATTTTAATAAAATCTGCCTTCCCCCAATCCAAGACTGTTTTTTGCAGATAATCCTTTTCCTTTTCTATAACAAACTCTATTGTGTTGTGGTCGCTGTCACTGAAATCAATTAAAAGTATGTAATTTTTGCAACCCTCCCTCCTGCCCCCAGACCAGAATATATCAATATGTGCGTACAGTTATAGGTGTGTATAATCCATGTGGAACCTAGTTTGAAAACACAGACACAGATGGTATGAGGTTTTAAAACATGAATGGCTTTAATGTCTAAAAATAGGAGCGCTGAGTGGCTTTGGTACCTAAAAATAGGACTGCCTAAAACAGAGTGACCGCTAAAACAATCATGCTTGGCATGAAAAAAAAATATCATCATCAAAAAATGCTCTGGATCAGACCATTAGACTGCACAAATCAAATGAACAAATAGGGCTAAATAAATGGTATTATAATAGCCCATTCTCTGTCCCTGAGCAAAATATGTTTTAAACTCTGGTCTGAATTTTCTTGTAGGACGAAATCCTGAATATAAATATGGTAGCATGTGGTTTGTACATGCCTCCTGATCTGAGCTGACCCCATCACATTTTCCTAAGACAGAAGTTCCCACTGTTCTGAATGTCACTGATTTGGAAATGAAAGGTGGTACTATTGAAATGTAAAGAGTGGAAATTAGGTGGTGCTATATGATTTAAAGATCTCCATTTAAAGAGGACAGTGCACCCAAGAAGAGTAGGGCAATAGCAGGAGCTGACCAGGGCAGTGAGTGCCAGAATGATCAAGGAACAATACAGCACAGGAATAGGCCCTTCAGCCCACCACGTCTGTGCTGATACATAGTTTCTATCCCTCTATTCGCCTCCTGTCCATGTGTCTATCAAGATACACCTTAAATGTTGCTAATGTGCCTGCTTCCACCATCTCCACTGGCAGTGTGTTCCTGGCACCCACCACCTTCTGTGTGAAAAACTTCCCCGCATGTCACCCCTAAACTTACCACCTCTCACCTTAAACCTGTGCTCTCTTGTAGTCGACCTTCCACCCTGGGAAAAAGCCTCTGATTATCCACACTATTTATGCCTCTCATAATTTTGTAGACTTCTATCAGGTTGCCCCTCAGCCTCCGTCTTTCCAGCGAAGACAATCCGAGTTTATCCAACCTCTCCTCATACCTAAAATCCTCCAGACCAGGCAGCATCCTGTTAAATGTTCTTTGTACCCTCTCCAAAGCATCCCTGTCCTTCTGGTAGTGTGGCGACCAGATCGACCAACAACCCGAGTTCAATTCCAGTCTTGGGTGACTGTGTGGAGTTTGCATGTTCTCTCTGTGTCTGCATGGGATTCCTCCGGGTGCTCCAGTTTCCTCCCACAGTCCAAAGATGTGCAGGGTAGGTGGGTTGGCCATGCTAAATTGTCCCTTAGTGTCCCAAGATGTGTAGGTTAGTTGGATTAGTGTGGTAAATGTGTGAGGTTCCGGGGATAGGGTGGGGAAAAGGGCTTGCGTAAGGTACTCTGTCAAAGAGAGTCAGTAAGAAGTTTAACAACACCAGGTTAAAGTCCAACAGGTTTATTTGGTAGCAAAAGCCACACAAGCTTTCGAGGCTCTGAGCCCCTTCTTCAGGTGAGTGGGAATTCTGTTCACAAACAGAACTTATAAGACACAGACTCAATTTACATGAATAATGGTTGGAATGCGAATACTTACAACTAATCCAGTCTTTAAGAAACAAAACAATGGGAGTGGAGAGAGCATCAAGACAGGCTAAAAAGATGTGTATTGTCTCCAGAGAGTCAGTGCAGACTTGACAGGCCAAATTGTAGGGATTCTATGACACCAATTCATCTTATCAGATGTATTGTAGATCCAACAACATACATAGAAATAGAGGGCACTTCAGTAATAAAATCAAGCTGTGACTCACCACTGAGAGCATACACGCAGTGGAGGCATTGGGAGAAAAGTACAGTCCGTGGCCATAGATCCCATCACTAAAATCTATAACAGAAAATCTATGAGATCTACTGCATCAACAGATATCCACATATTAAAACATAGGAAAAAAATAGGCCATTAATCCTCATTGTCTATCCCCCATTCTATTTGATCATGATTTAGCTTATTACCAATGGCTACTGATATTGGATTTGATTTGATTTATTATTGTCACATGTATTAGTATACAGTGAAAAGTATTGTTTCTTGTGCGCTATACAGACAAAGCATACCGTTCATAGAGAAGGAAAGGAGAGAATGTAGTGTTACAGTCTTAGCTAGAGTGTAGAGAGAGATCACCTTAGCGCGAGGTAGGCCCATTCAAATGTCTGATGGCAGCAGGGAAGAAGCTGTTCTTGAGTTGGTTGGTATGTGACCTCAGACTTTTGTATCTTTTTCCCGATGGAAGGAGGTGGAAAAGAGTATGTCCAGGGTGCGTGGGATCCTTAATTATGCTAGCTGCTTTTCTGAGGCAGCAGGAAGTGTAGACGGAGTCAATGGATGGAAAGTTGTTTTGCGTGATGGACTGGTCTACATTCTCGACCTTTTGGAGTTTCTTGCAGTCTTGAGCAGAACAGGAGCCTTATCAAGCTGTGATACAACCAGAAAGAATGCTTTCTATGGTGCATCTGTAAAAGTTGGTGAGAGTGGTAGCGGACGTGCCAAATTTCTTCTGAGAAAGTAGAGGCATTGCTGGGCTTCCTTAACTATAGTGTTGGCACGGAGGGACCAGGACGGGTTGTTGGTGATCTGGACACCTAGAAACTTGAAGCTCTTGACCATTTCTACTTTGTCTCCATTGATGTAGACAGGGGCATGTCCTCCACTACACTTCCTGAAGTCGATGACTATCTCCTTTGTTTTGTTGACATAGAAGGAGAGATTATTGTTGTCGTACCAGTTCACCACATGCTCAGATAACATTCCTTTAATTTAAGGTTCAGTGCTGTCCATATGTTTTTTGATTTGATTTATTATTGTCACATGTATCAACATACAGTGAAAAGTATTGTTTCTTGCACGCTATACACACAAAACATACTGCTCATAGAGAAGGAAATGAGAGAGTGCAAAATGTAGTGTTACAGTCATAACTAGGGTGTAGAGAAAGATCAACTTAATGCAAGGTAAGTCCATTCAAAGGTCTGACAGCAGCAGGGAAGAAGCTGTTCTTGAGTCGGTTGATATGTGGCCTCAGACTTTTGTATCTTTTTCCCGACGGAAGAAGGTGGATGAGAGAATGTCCGGGGTGCGTGGGATCCTGAATTATGCTGGCTGCTTTGCCGAGGTAGCGGGAAATGTAGACAGAGTCAATGGATGGAAGGCTGCTTTGCGTGATGGATTGGGCTACATTCATGACCTTTTGTAGTTCCTTGCGGTCTTGGGCAGAGCAGGAGCCATACCAAGCTGTGATACAACCAGAAAGAATGCTTTCTAAAGTGCATCTGTAAAAGTTGGTGAGAGTCGTAGCTGACATGCCAAATTTCGTTAGTCTTCTGAGAAAGTAGAGGTGTTGGTGGGCTTTCTTAACTGTAGTGTCGGCATGGGGGGACCAGGACAGGTTGTTGGTGATCTGGACACCTAAAAACTTGAAGCTCTCAACTTTTTCGAGGATGCTCGCTGAACCAGTGAATGGAAATGTTCTTTTACCTGTAACATGTTGCCCTCAGCCCTCAAATGTCCAATTTCAAACTCTCTTATACCAACCTTCCTCAGAGAAACCGTTCTCTATTATATGTTGGAGTTGCTCTGCACAGTCCAGACCCCCACAGTAATACATGATGGTTGTATACATGGGCTCCAGCATACTGTTCATGCAACATTTAACCATTTCCCGACTATCCTCAGGTAGGTTTGCCTATAATGAAGAATGAGGCATAAATTAGGTCCACATAAATTATTCTTCAAGACAAAAAATTAAATTTGTTTTTTCTCATAGGTCAGGGACTAGACACATCAGATGGTGTGATATAAGCCACACCAAACTAGAATATCCCACCTTCAATCCATGCTAGCTGTGAGTTAGTTGAGCTCAGCCACAGTAGTACTGGGACACAGGCCTCAGGAGTACGTTCCTTGACCGAGTAGGTGATACTGATTAGTAATCAGTGATTCTCTACTGGAGAATACATATGCATATGTGGATGATAGGTAAGGATGCCCTTTGATTAGGAAGGAGAAAATCACCCATTGCTGGAAAGTATATATAGCCTCGGGACACTCTTTGTCAATGCCCACACATGGTCCATTTAGTTATGTTCAACTGGGTCCCTGGCTAGCTTTTTCAGGTGGATGAAGCAGATCCTATGGCACTACTCCAAAGAAGAACAAAAGAGAAATAAGTATTGGTGTCCTGGCCAATATTTATCTCTCGATCAACATCACAAAAATGATTAACTGGCCATTATATTGCTGTTTGTGAGAGCTTGCTGTGGTAAATTGGCTGCCACCTTTCTTAGATTACAACAGTGACTACAGTTCAATACTTCATTGTATGTAAAGTGCTTTGGTATACCCTGTGATCATGAAAATTGATTTGGTCGAGGTACTGCGAAAGATCATTTTCATGGAATGTCAGCAGTTTCAGGGGAGAATGGAAGAAATTGACGGGAGAGCTCCTACATTGTACCTTTAGGACAGATGTCACTTCAAACTGGATGTTTTTCAATCTTGATTCTTTCTCCATGGTTTTCATAAACTGTTGCTCAATCTGCTTGAACTCTTCAGCACCTGAGTTCCATTGCACTGGGCTTTCACCTGCTGCAGGGACATACAGTAAATATAACTAACTTAGATTATTGAGTATTTTTTGAGTTTTGTATTGAGTAATTTAATTCACTAGCTAATGGCTTTCAATTATAATGAGATTGTGAAAGTCCAAGCTATCCACAAACAACATGATGTAGAATGTGGGTTCTGTTTTGCAATATGGGACTAGTTATTCAGATACTATGTCCTGAGGGTCAGATTTGACAGATTGGAGTTAGAACCTGGATGCAAAAGTCCTACCTATACCTCCAACAGATACAAGTTTTGATGGCAGGGGTAAGAGGCAGGGCATGATTCACACTGGCGAGAAACCTGAACTTTGGCTGTTCCACATGCTTTAACCCACAGTGTGGCAGCCATGAATTTATGGAGTAGATGAAAACTCCCTTGAAGGGTCGATAAGGTCTGTTTAAGCGTCATAATCTGAAGCTTTTAAAAAATATCCCCTGCTCTTTAAACTAGGGGGAAAGAGCAGGCTTAAGTTGTCAGAGTTAAAAAATGTCTTCTGGATTGCTTTGACAGGCTATCTGGTGTAGGTTAGAAAAAAAGCATTAGCATCTATTGATATATTCAATAGAGTTCTTTATTGATATTTTCCAAGGGCTACTATTACTGTTTGGTTATTATGTCATTATGAATGCTTGGACAAATTTCAAAAGCTACTGTTTTCTCAGTGGGGTTTCTAAATTCAAAGTTTGAATGACAGTCTAAAGAGACTATTAAATGATTAACTGTCATTATGGGGTCTGAATAGAAGTTTGTTTTCATTAGAGGTTAAACACTTGAGATTTAAAAGCTTCTGGTTTCATGAATCGGATTTTTTTCATTATCAAGTGCATATGAGTGAAAGCTGTATTAGTTTGTTAGAAATGTATTATTTTCATCTCCACATAACTCCTGAGGTCTTCCCATGGTGAGTATTGGGTGAGTGGCTATGGAAGAGGCAAGGGGTGTGGTTGGGGTGATGAATTGGCATGGAGGGGCCATTGGGACATGATAGGATGGATAGGGGGCAGATAGAGTCCTTTAAACTGAGGTGGGTCTGCCAAATTGGAACATTTCCTGACTTGAGCTGCCTGCTTTCGTAGCAAATCTGGCCCTTATACTTAACTATCACACTATGCTTTAGTTAACTCTCAGCAAGGGAGCGGCTTATATAAATATTTGCTATCATTATGCCTTGATAAGATATTGTTGTACAGCCACTGAACTTGTATAAAAGGAATGCTTCAGCTGGAGGGAGTGGCTTTAGGTAACAAACTTTCAAAGGAATCTTTAATTGGGTGTCTATAGAACTGAGGTAAGTAAATCCGAAGAAACCCAAATAAATATAAAGTAGCAATATTGTGAAAGTCAAATTGAGGGGTGGACATCTTATTACAAATTCTCTCTTTTTGAAAACATGTGTACAAAATGTGTGAATTTTATGAAGTTAACAAAATACATTTCAAATGACCATTTGACCCTCCTCTTGATGACAATGCAAGAGATATATATAAAAGGCTGAAATTTCCGGAAGGCTTGAAAAGTTAGACAAAAGGTACCAAATGTATTCACATGCCATTCTGCCATTGATATGCCTTTGTCAGATGCACACCTCCTGATTAGAGCCATCAGTGGAATTGGTTACAATCCAGAAGAAGCATGCTCAATGTATTTTCAAGGAAACCAGTAAATACTAGACAGAAATGCAACTTATTGTAATAGTGACATCTTCTCAGCCACTGTAATCAATGCCAGCTTTAGAATCTGGGCCACTGCTTCTGACCTTTGCACTTTTGTTCCCCTGCAGTTCATTGTCTTCATGTGCTTGGTATTCAGTGATAAACATTTTGCTGATTATTTCTTTTTCATGTTCTATTTTTATATTTGGAACTTTGAAAGAAGCAAATGCAGGCCCAATAATTTAAAAAATACTCAGTTTAATATATTGAGTGATTCAAATATATGTAACAAGTGTACAAGCCAAATAGTAGAGATGTTGTGAAGTTAGGTGTAGGTGTTTGGCAGTGAACAGCATCAAGAGCTTTGCATCAGTGAGAAAAATTCATGACAAACTCCAACTTTTATACTGGAATGGATACAATTGTAGTATTGTAGGAGACAAACTAAATTGAGACAGAAAAACAAATGAAGGTCAGAGAAGAAAGAGAAAAGCACAGATGGTGGAGACAGAGAGAAGAAGACGAGGAGATATTTGCTTTATTCTATACCTACCCTCGTAACTGTGCCCTGACTTTACCTTCTATGTATCTAGCTCAGGCATACATGTGAATTGACTCCACTTTCTTGGCATTTACTTCCCTGCTGTGGGTATGTCTTATTTATCTACCTCATGCATACCTGAACTAAACTTTGCTTCCTGTGTATGTGTCCCCACACTGTGTCACACATGTAAATGTCATGTGTCCAAGTCTCTATCCTACCTCATTTGCTTCCTATGTGCAAGGCCTTCTACGTACTGGTCTTCTGACCCCACCTCCTGTGCAACTGCTTCTCAATCCCACCTCCTGTGCACCTGCCTCTCAATCCCACCTCGTGTGTACCTGCCTCTCAATCCCACTTAATGTGTACCTGTGTTTCTGCAATTCATATCCAAAACCTCAATGTTTTTCTTCAGTTTATAATCCAAGAACTTCTTTTCTAGAACAGCAAAAGATGAATTGTTTCAATCTGCAACAATCTTAAGAGTTAACAGTCATCAGTACAAAATTATTTAAATCACACCTGTGTCTATTATTATCACATTACTTCTGTTCATTTTCTCTTACACTTATATATGCTTATATGCTCAGTTGAAGGCTGATGTATAAGATATAGGGGTAAATTTTCTGGTTCTGCCTGCTGTGGGAATCGTTGTGGACTGGATGGAGAATTTAATGGACCATTTAACAGTCCACTGACCTTGGGCAGGAATTTCTGTTCCGGGGGTTCCAGTGGAGCTCCGGTGGGTTCGACCAGAAAATCCTGCCCATAGGGTGAAATCTTATAGTCCTGTCATGGTGGGGGCAAGGCCAGGAACTTAAAATGCAGCGAGCCATTGACTTCGGTGGGACAATAAGATCCTGCCAGTATAAAATTCTGGTCATAGATTTTTTGTTCACTTTAAAAAAGAAAATCATTACCCTAGTTGCAATGTACATTGTAGATTAGAATGCCTCTGAATCCAAATAAATCCTAGCTCTGGTATGCAGTTAGGTTATCCCAATCCCAAATTGCCAATTTAATAGTGGTTTGAATTCAAATCACCTGCAGGTTTGAGTCTTGCAGCTCATATCCATATAAACAGTAAGCAAATGTTATTGTATAATGCATTAAAGAATAATATGCACAAGTCCCTGCAGATCTAAACACGGCAAGCTTAGTACTATCATTGTAACTGGTCATAGGATCATAGAGGATCATAGAATCCTACAGTGCAGAAGGTGGCCATTTGGCCCATCGAGTCTGCACCGACCACAATCCCACCCAGGCCCTATCCCCGTAATCCCATGCATTTACCCTTGCTTGTCCCCCTGACACTAAGGGGTAATTTAGCATGGCCAATCCATCTAATCCGCACATCTTTGGACTGTGGGAGGAAACCGGAGCACCCGAAGGAAACCCACGTGGGCACGGGGAGAACGTGCAAACTCCACACAGACAGTGACCTAAGCTGGGAATCGAACCCAGGTCCCTGGCACTGTGAGGCAGCAGTGCTAACCACTGTGCCGTCCCTCAAGGGAACCATTCCACTTTTGGTATGAGAAGGAGATATAGTTACGAAACTAAAGTTTAATGACTTTAAAGAGGCCCATGAGGTGGACCTTTTAGAATTGAGCTCCCTGAGAATGATGGTGGAAAAACTTTGCACCTCTTTCGCGACACACGGGTCCCCGGAGGTGCTGGTTTTTGATAATGGACCATCGTTTACCAGCCAGGAATTCTCCTATTTCATTAAGTCGAATAGAATTCGACACATTAGAAAGATGGCATATCATCCTAACAGACTGGCAGAAAGAGCGGTCCAGACCTCGAAAACAGGCTTAAAGAAGCAGCCTGCAGCCTTTTTGGACACCAAACTTTCCAGATTTCTGTTTGATTACCGAACAACAGTCCCATGCGACTACCAGAATAGTGCCAGCCAATTTGTTCATGGGCAGATGACTTCACACCAGGTTGAGCCTGATATTCCTGAACTTAGGGGGGAGGGTGAAAAGGCATCAAGAAGCCCAGTACCAAGTCCACAAGACCCAGCCATGAGAGATACCTAAAGGCGGGGGATAAAGTCTTAATAAAATATCATGGAAATGGCCCTGAATGGTTACCAGGCACGGTTGATTCGAAGACAGGACCAGTATCTTATAAAGTCCGCATAGGGGATGCCATCCTGAGAAAACGCCTGGACCATTTCAGAGATTGAATTCTCAGAACATCCAGGAACCAACAATGCCCTGTGCATCGGGAGCCTCCGAGAAAACCTCCAAGACCTGCTGGCTCCCATTCTCTGTCTCCTGTCAGAGGAACCTCTGGGCCTGAAATTGCCATGGTGGACTTAGCCGCATTTATAACTTTGCTGCCCGAAGAAGGGAGTGAACTTGCGCTTCGGTGTTATAAGCGAAAGAGATGAGCACTGATTCACTCCACCTCACCTTTATCTGACACCGAGTTGAGGAACCAGACCTGGCGCTTAAATGCCTCAAGAGGTGCTCCAAGCGAACGAACTGCCGAGGTTCCTTGGGCCTAGGAGGAAGGATGTAATGACTTTAACAAGGCCCACGAGGTGAACCTCTTAGAATATGAGCTCCCTCATTAAGGCAGCAATGAGTTGGCCTACCAGGGAGCCCTGCCTGTGTATATAACGTGGAGTGTCAGGGTTACTGGCACTCCAGGTTTATACTCGGTTTAGGAAATATATATCGGAATGTTACTGACAATGTAAATAAATCTAAGTTTGGTGAAGTGATATCAGTCTCTGAGGAGTTATTTCAAAATGGACTTTCAACCACTAACTTGCCTTTTTCAAAGTGCCAATTCACTTCAAATAAGAATAAAGTAAGCAAAACGCACCCATTTGCAAATTATTCTTGCGTGCTTTCTCCAAATCACTGATCAATGTCTTAATCTGTTTCTTCTGTGAGGTCACCTATACAAAAGAATAAACATATATAAATAATTTCAATGGGCAAATAATTGGCAAATTAAGTTCAACATAGATAAAGGTGAGGTTATACATTTTGAAAGGAAGATTAGGGAAGTCACATTATTTGGCAGTTGCAAGTCAGAAAAAAGTTAAAATGTTTTGTATTTAGGGAAAAATAAGAAAAAAAATCAGCTGGAGTTGGCCTCCTAGTTATCAAGTGACCCCCTTACTGGTGTGGACATCAAGGAGGATCCTTGGGCTATGATTTGATGGTTGTCACAAATCATCTAGAATCATAAATGAATGATGATCACTTGAGCAGTTCATTCTGAAGGAACTGTTCCTCAGCATGAGTCACTATTATAAGGAAAGGAAACAAATCTGGAAAAAACTTTCCATTGTTGCACCAATTTGCAGGTTTCTTCTAATGGACGACTTGGGCTGCTGGCATATGAATCATACCTGAGTTCTTAAGGCTTTGATCTCATGCAACAGTCTGGTCGTGAAAACAGCTTGAGCCTGATAAGCATATAGTGATTTGTCTCTCCTATGGAAAAACACAATGTGGCGTGAAAGGTAGAAATGCAGACTATATGATACAGTTACAACAGAGCAAATACAAACAGTCATAACAAATTGTTAGGCTGATCAGGCTATAAATCAGGTTTATAAATCTCAAAACAGCTTGCGCTTTCCCGCTATCCTATTTAAACATGTACAGAATTCAGTGATGAAGATGTTCATGTAGAATTACAAAGAAATTGCACCATAACAGTTCATTCAATCCAACTGGTCTAAAATTTGTTCTACATGGGTCTCCTCCCACCCTACCTAATCTAACTCTATCAGCATATTCTTCTAATCTTTCTTCCTCATGTACTTATCTAGCTACCTCTTAAGTGCATTTTTGCCATTTGCCTCAACTAACTTCCAGTTTAAGACTGGAATTTTGTACAAAAATGACTAATGTCCATGCCAGCTCACCACTTCTGAATAATTGCAGAAAATAGACCATGCTAGAGTGCTGTCTGAGACTTCTCACATCAGACTGCATTGAGAGTTGGTGGGTGTGGATTTTAGTCATACCACCAATAAATCTCCAACATTTCCTAAGTCATAATGAGTTATATTAACATTTCCATTAGTGCCTACAACAGTTATATTGTGCGGAATTTTCCCAAAAAGTGAAAAAGTGCCATTTCAGGCACGGAAACTGCTGGTTGGGCAGCACGATCCCAATCGTGATCTTCCCACACTTAATGCAATAAATAATCCCCCACATGAAACACACCAAGCCAGGGTCCCCTGGTATCGGATTTGTCCAACCTGGGATTTAGCTAAGTACTACAATCAAGGGGGAGCTGAACTTAAATGGTCCCTCAGCACTCCCTCCCAGTCAAGCCAGGAAGATGGCTGCGAGGAGACCTGCTCCATGTTTCTTGGAGGGGGACCTAACCAGGCTTTTGGACATGGTGGAGGAGAGATGAGCCACCATTTATCCCTGTGTTGGAAAGAGACCCCAAAGTAATGTAACCAATCCAGCCTGGAAGGCAGGCATTGGCAACCACAGTCAGTGCCAGCAGCATGACCAGGAGGACTGACGTCCAATGCCACAAGATAAATGACCTCCTACGAGCTGCAAGGGTGAGATCCCATATGTCTTTTCCTCTCATCAGTCCCATCTGTCAACCATGGAATGTCATCATTAATCCACTCACTGTCACCTCACAGCCTCCCAACACCCAACTGCCCAGCATTTTTGGCAAAACCCTCTGGCACTCCTCATCACAATCTTTTTCTGCCTTGACATGGTGCCTACATATGCCACTTGCTATAGATCCTCGACCATCAGGTGACCGGTTCAGAATATTCTCTTTACGTCCCCAAAGGAGAAGAGAGCCATTAATAAAAGGGAGCGAGAGAAGACGATTGGGGAGATCCCCGAGTTAAGATTCCTCACCAACTATGAGGAAAGGGTATGGAGATTGCAAGGGCGGGCCAGGACCAAGCCGCCACTGATGGCGAGGTTGGTCTGTGCCAGAGAAATGAGGCTCCACTGCACCTTCATCCATATGACTTGTCTCAATTGAATTGTTTATTTCCCTGACCCTTGTCTTTTCCATTTACTGAACTCATGTCCCTTGTCTTGCAGGATCACCATCTGATGAGGTTGGGCCTTCCAGAGACAACCCCCGCCCCCCCCCCCCGCCACAACCCTTGACACCACCTTGGAGGAGATCTCCAAAAAAGACACTGAAGAAGAGGCATCACATCTCTCACCCACATCATTCACCATCACAGCGACACACACCTTGGTGGTTGACCTTAGAAGACAGGCTACTGAGTCAGTATCTGGTGAGCACCAAGAACAACAAAGAACAAAGAAAATTACAGCACAGGAACAGGCCCTTCAGCCCTCCAACCCTGCACCAACCATGCTGCCCGACTTAACTAAAACTCCTTACCCTTCCGGGGACCATATCCCTCTATTCTCATCCTATTCATGTACTTGTCAAGACGCCCCTTAAAAGTCACTACCGTATCCGCTTCCACTACCTCTCTCGGCAACGACTTCCAGGCACCCACTACTCTCTGTGTAGAAAATCTGCCTCGTACATCTCCTTTAAACCTTGCCCCTCGCACCTTAAACCTATGCCCCCTAGTAATTGACTCTTCCACCCTGGGAAAAAGCTTCTGACTATCCACTCTGTCCATGCCTCTCATAATCTTGTAGACTTCTATCAGTTCTCCCCTCAACCTCTGTCGTTCCAGTGAGAACAAACCAAGTTTCTCCAATCTCTCCTCATAGCTAATGCCCTCCATACCAGGCAACTTCCTGGTAAATCTTTTCTGTACCCTCTCCAAAGCCTCCACATCCTTCTGGTAGTGTGGCGACCAGAATTGAACACTATATTCCAAGTGCGGCCTAACATTCTATAAAGCTGCAAAATGACTTGCCAATTTTTAAACTCAATGCCCCCGCCGATGAAGGCAAGCATGCCATATGCCTTCTTGACTACCTTCTCCACCTGCATTGCCACTTTCAGTGACCTGTGTACCTGTACACCCAGATCCCTTTGCCTATCAATACTCTTAAGGGTTCTGCCATTTACTGTATATTTCCTATCTGTATTAGACCTTCCAAAATGCATTACCTCACATTTGTCCGGATTAAACTCCATCTGCCATCTCTCCGCCCAAGTCTCCAACTGATCTATATCCTGCTGTATCCTCTGATGGTCCTCATCGCTATCCACAAATCCACCAACCTTTATGTCGTCCGCAAACTTACTAATCAATCCAGTTACATTTTCCTCCAAATCATTTATATATGTATATTAAAAACAGCAAAGGTCCCAGCACTGATCCCTGAGGAGCACCACTTGTCACAGCCCTCCATTCAGAAACGCATCCTTCCACTGCTACCCTCTGTCTTCTTTGACCGAGCCAGTTTTGTGTCCCCCTTGCCAGCTCACCTCTGATCCCATGCGACTTCACCTCCTGCACCAGTCTGCCATGAGGGACCTTGTCAAAGGCCTTACTGAAGTCCATGTAGACAACATCCACTGCCCCACCCTCATCAACCATCTTCGTCACTTCCTCGAAAAACTCGATCAAGTTTGTGACACACGACCTCCCCTTCACAAAACCATGTTGCCTCTCACTAATACGTCCACTTATTTCCAAGTGGACAATAAATTCTGTCTCGAAGAATCCTCTCCAATAATTTCCCTACCACTGATGTAAGGCTCACCGGCCTGTAATTACCTGGATTATTCTTGCTACCCTTCTTAAACAAAGGAACAACATTGGTTATTCTCCAATCCTCTGGGACCTCCCCTGTAGCCAGTGAGGATACAAAGATTTTTCTCAAGGCCCCAGCAATTTCCTCCCTTGCCTCTCTCAGTATTCTGGGGTATATCCCATCAGGCCCTGGGGACTTGCCTCCCTTAATGTTTCTCAAGAACCCCAATACCTCCTCCTTTTTGATCTCAACATGACTCAAACTATCTACACATCCTTTCCCAGACTCATCATCCACCAAGTCTTTCTCTTTGGTGAAAACTGATGCAAAGTACTCATTTAATATCTCACCCATTTCCTCTGGCTCCATGCATAGAGTCCCTCCCTTGTCCTCGAGTGGGCCAACCCTCTCCCTGGCTACCCTCTTGCTCTTTATATATGTATAAAAAGCCTTGGGATTTTCCTTAATCCTGCTGGCCAATGCTTTTACATGACCCCTTTCAGCCCTTCTTACTCCTTGCTTAAGTTTCTTTCTACTTTCCTTGTATTTCACACTTGCTTTGTGTGTTTCCAGCCTCCTAGCTTTGACAAATGCTTCCTTTTTCTCTTTGACTAGGCTCACAATATCTCTCGTTATCCAAGGTTCCCAAAACTTGCCATACTTATCCTTCAGCCTTACAGGAATGTGCCGGTCCTGAATCCCTATCAACTTACACTTGAAAGCCTCCCACGTGCCAGATGTTGATTTGTCCTCAAACATCTGCCCCCAATCTACATTCTTCAGTTCCTGCCTAATATTGTAATTAACCTTCCCCCAATTTAGCACCTTAACTTGAGGACTACACTTATCTTTATCCATCAGTACCTTAAAGCTTACTGAATTGTGGTCACTGTTCCCGAACTGCTCCCCTACTGAAACATCGACCACCTGGCCGGGCTCATTCCCCAATACCAGGTCCAGTATGGCCCCTTCCCTAGTTGGACTATTTACATACTGTTTCAGGAAGCCCTCCTGGATGCTCCTTACAAACTCTGCCCCATCCACACCCCTAGCACTAAGTGAGTCCCAGTCAATATAGAGGAAATTAAAATCTCCCACCACAACAACTCTGTTACTTTTACACCTTGCCAAAATCTGCCTATATATCTGTTCCTCAATCTCCCGCTGGCAGTTGGGTGGCCTATAGTAAACCCCCAACATTGTGACTACATCTTTCCTATTCCTGAGCTCTACCCATATTGCCTCGCCGTATGAGCCCTCCAAGGTGTCCTCCCGGAGTACAGCTAAGATATTCTCCTTAACCAGTAGTGCAACTCCCCCACCCCTTTTACATCCCCCTCTATCCCGCCTGAAACATCTGTATCCTGGAATGTTAAGCTGCCAATCCTGTCCTTCCCTTAACCAAGTCTCTGTAATGGCAACAACATCATAGTTCCTAGTACTAATCCAAGCTCTTAAGTTCATCTGCCTTATTTGTTTCTCGCATTGAAACAAATGCACTTCAGTCCACCAGACCCTCTCTAATTAGCAATCCCACCCTGCCTGCTGTTTCTCTGAGTCTTACTGGCCCTACTCTCTGGTTCCTCTTCAGCTAATTCACCTTTGCTTTGGTTCCCACCCTCCTGCCAAACTAGTTTAAATCCTCCCGTGTGACACTAGCAAACCTCTCGGCCAGAATATTTATGCCCTTCCAGTTTAGATGCAACCCGTCCTTCTTGTACAGGTCCCATCTGCCCCGAAAGAGACGCCAATGGTCCAGATATCTGAAACCCTCCCTCCTACACCAGCTGTTTAGCCACGTGTTGAACTGCACTATCTTCCTATTCCTCGCCTCACTAGCACGTGGCACAGGGAGTAATCCTGAGATTACAACCCTAGAGGTCCTGCTTTTTAACTTTCTACCTAACTCCCTAAACTGCTGCTGCAGGTCCTCATTGCTCTTCCTGCCTACGTCGTTAGTACCAATATGTACCACGACCTCTGGCTGTTCACCTCTCCCTTCAGAATGCTTTCTGTCCGTTCAGAGACATCCTGGACCCTAGGACCAGGGAAGCAACATACCATCCTGGAGTCTCTTTCACGTCCACAGAAACGCCTATCTGCACCCCTAACTATAGAGTTCCCTATAACTATTGCTCTAGTGCTCTTTGTCCCACCCTGCTTAACAACAGAGCCAGCTGTGGTGCCACTGCTTTGGCTGCTGCTGCGATTGGTATCCCCTGATAGCCCATCTCCCCCAACAGTATCCAAAACGGTATACTTGTTGGAGAGGGAGATGACCACAGGGGACTCCTGCACTGACTGCTTGACCCTTCTGGCGATCACCCATCTATCTGCCTGCACCTTCGGTGTGACCACGTCTCTAAAGCTCCTATCTATGACCCTTTCCGCCTCCTTCATGCTCCTAAGTGCATCCAACTGCCGCTCCAACCTATCCATGTGGTCTGTAAGGAGCTGCAATTGGGTGCACTTCCTGCAGACATAGTTGTCTGAGACCCTGGAAGCGTCAAGGATCTCCCACATCTCACAAGTGCAGCATTTAACCCCACTGACTGACATTTCGAGCACCAATTAAATTATTTGAAAAAATGTATAAAACTCTTACTTTCACTTTTACCTTCTCACAGTGCCTTTTTTTTTTGGTTAGAGGAGGAGGGAGCGAGGGAAACATTAATGTAGTGTTTCGGGCTTACCACTCCTAGACACCAGATCTTCTGCTTCCCACTTCTTGGTAAATGTTGTTGGTCCGGCGTCTCCCAGAATGCACCAGTGAAGTCCCTCAGCCGCCTCTACCAGAGGTGCTGAGGGACACTCAGTTGCTGATGCAAATCAGGTGCAGTCAAAGAACAAAGAACAGTACAGCACAGGAAACAGGCCCTTCGGCCCTCCAAGCCTGTGCCGCTCCTTTGTCCAACTAGACCATTCGTTTGTATCCCTCCATTCCCAGACTGCTCATGTGACTATCCAGATAAGTCTTAAACGATGCCAGCATGTCTGCCTCCACCATCCTACTTGGCAGCGCATTCCAGGCCCCCACCACTCTCTGTGTAAAAAACGTCCCTCTGATATCTGAGTTATACCTCGCCCCTCTCACCTTGAGCCCGTGACCCCTCATGATCGTCACCTCCGACCTGGGAAAAAGCTTCCCACTGTTCACCCTATCTATACCCTTCATAATTTTGTACACCTCTATTAGGTCTCCCCTCATTCTCCGTCTTTCCAGGGAGAACAAGCCCAGTTTACCCAATCTCTCCTCATAGCTAAGACCCTCATACCAGGCAACATCCTGGTAAACCTTCTCTGCACTCTCTCTAAAGCCTCCACGTCCTTCTGGTAATCCGGCGACCAGAACTGGATGCAGTACTCCAAATGTGGTCTAACCAGCGTTCTATACAGCTGCAACATCAGACTCCAACTTTTATACTCTATACCCCGTCCTATAAAGGCAAGCATACCATATGCCTTCTTCACCACCTTCTCCACCTGTGCTGCCACCTTCAAGGATTTGTGGACTTGCACACTTCGGTCCCTCTGTGTTTCTATACTCTTGATGGCTCTGCCATTTATTGTATAACTTCCCCCTACATTAGTTCTTCCAAAATGCATCACTTTGCATTTATCCGGATTAAATTCCATCTGCCATTTCTCTACCCAATTTTCCAGCCTATCTATATCCTGCTGTATTGTCCGACAATGTTCATTGCTATCCGCAAGTCCAGCCATCTTCGTGTCATCCGCAAACTTGCTGATTACACCAGTTACACCTTCTTCCAAACATTTATATATGTCACAAATAGCAGAGGTCCCAGTACAGAGCCCTGCGGAACACCACTGGTCACAGACCTCCAGCCGGAAAAAGACCCTTCGACTGCTACCCTCTGTCTCCTGTGGCCAAGCCAGTTTTCTACCCATCTAGCCACTTCTCCTTGTATCCCATGAGCCTTAACCTTCTTAATCAACCTGCCATGAGGGACTTTGTCAAATGCCTTACTGAAATCCATATAGACGACATCCACGGCCCTTCCTTCGTCAACCGTTTTTGTCACTTCCTCAAAAAACTCCACCAAATTTGTAAGGCACGACCTCCCTCTTACAAAACCATGCTGTCTGTCACTAATGAGATTGTTCCGTTCTAAATGCGCATACATCCTGTCTCTAAGAATCCTCTCCAACAACTTCTCTACCACGGACGTCAAGCTCACTGGCCTATAATTACCCGGGTTATCCCTGCTACCCTTCTTAAATAACGGTACCACATTGGGTCCTCACTTGTGTCCAACGAAGAGACAAAGATTTCCGTCAGAGGCCCAGCAATTACATCTCTTGTCTCCCTGAGCAGTCTAAGATAGATGCCATCAGGCCCTGGGGATTTGTCAGTTTTAATGTTACCTAAAAAACCTAACACTTCCTCTCTTGTAATGGAGATTCTCTCTAATGGGTCAACACCTCCCTCTGAGACACTCCCAGTCAACAAGTCCCTCTCCTTTGTGAATACCGATGCAAAGTATTCATTTAGGATCTCCCCTATTCCCTTGGGTTCTCAGCATAATACCCCTCCTTTGTCCCTGAGAGGTCCGACTTTTTCCCTGACAACTCTGTCAGGAACATCCCAGGGATTGGGTAGTCGGAGGTTTGCTGTGATGGCCAGCCAGATGCCATACCTCTGGAAAAGTTTCTCCCTGAACTGCTGGAGATGCAAAGGCAGAGCCAGGAAATCCAGGAGGGGTTATCAATGACATCCTTGTAACTGCAAGGCCAATGAAAGGAATCCCAAAGCTTTTACTTCCTGTCTTCTATAAACACTGTGGATAGGGGACCCTTTATTGGAGACTTTTTCTGCTGGTGGGGGGGTGGGGAGTCAGGTCACCCTCATGCCTGCTTGATGTGGGGGGGCAACCCATTCTCTCATTGGCTGGGGGGAGGGTCGCCCTCTATGCTGAGGGGTTGGGGATACTCCCCTGTTCAGCAGGGGAGGATCGTCTTTTCCGTTATAGGGGAGGAAGAGGGTCTGTGTCTGAACACTGAGATCAGGGTGCTCTTTTGACCTAAGAAATACTGGGCTGGCTGTCATGTTTCCTGTGATGCATAAATTTGCATTGATCATGTGGGTGAATCCCACGTGACAGGCGCTGCTAACGCCAGTGGGAAACACTTGTTTTCCTGTTGGCATGGGCACTTTGAGCTGTTTCAGGTGAACTGTATCCATACGCAAACAACTGCAATAAGGTCAGTGTAGGCAGACTGCCTCAGGGAAATCACAGAGCTTCATAAAAGATAATGGAGTGTGGAATCAAATATAAACAAACAACTGCAATTGGATCCATGCAGCCATATTACAGAGCCTACTCAAAGTTCAAGGGGTGTAGGATGCTTCTCCAAGAGACAAGCTACAGAATGGCTCTGTCCTAGGAGAAGATTTTAGGACAGGTTGCATCTGTGCTGTGCAATGTTAAGGGATATTAAACATGAAAAAGAGCAGGCTGCAAGGCAGCACAGATCCACCGAAACCCCCATCCAGGGGAGACTACCGACCTGGCCCCCTCCAGTCCAATAAGTGCTGGCCCAGTCAGCAATGCCCATATCCCATGAATGAATGAAAAAAAAATGCCTGCAATCATTATGGGAGCAGCATCAGATGGAAGTAACAAAGCAATCCTAAGTAACTGGTGTAAAGGTGAAAGGTGAAAGAAGGTAAGAGAAGGCCAAGGTTTATCCACAGGTACAACTTTACATAAACATTTATTACTAACCAGAATTCCAGTTGCTGTTCAATCTGTTTTTGGTCTACATCAAAGCCAGGCTCAAAAATATCCTTTCCTGAAAATAAAAAATGGAAAAATGGGAACTGACTCAAGTTGTAAAATTAAGGCCTTAAACAAATAACTGATAACAGTATTTTAAAAACCTGCATTCTCAGTTATTGTCTTCCATTTTATTTACCACTTCATTTCAAAATGCTTTTTGTGCTACAAAATCTAATCTAAAGTTTTAAAAAAGTTTTTTTAACATTGTTTTGGAATAACTAGAGGTAAAGTGAATGTTTTTCTCTCCTTTGGATACAGAATGAAAGACCAAGATCTTTGCATCTTTTCTGAACAAGGATGTAACATTTGCAATTCTTCAGTCCTCTGGCACCACCCGAGTCTAAGGAAGATTATGGCTCGTGCCGCCACAGTTTCTACTCTCACTGCCCTCAGTATTCTTGGATGCATGTCATTTGGTCATGGTGCCGTACCAATTTAAAGGATAGACAGCCTAATATCTCCTCCTTATCAATTTTAAGCCCTTCAAGTATCTGAATTACTTCCTCTTTCACCATGATGTAAGGAGCATCTTCTTCCTCAGTGGCTTCATCTCATAGCAAATCTCTTTTTTCATTTCAAGTAGTTTTTACAGCTTTCCATGTCCTGGGTTAGAAACTTGTATACTTGGGTTTGGTCTCGTTAACTTGTCAAGAATAACATTGCTGATTTCTGATAATCCCTTGGGTATTCTGGTAATGGAAAGTGTGAATTGTAAACCAAAAAGAAATACTTCATCGTAAGGCTTCTTACTCTCTGGATAAAGTAATTCTCTTTGTTCTCGTTTAACCTGACAATGTACATTGTTATCAGAATATTGACAAACACCCTGTACAGTTTTAACTCTTGTACCGGAATTCTATCACCCCGGCCGCCATGGAATCGGAGCAGGCGAGGGGTGGACAATGGACATATCCGTTGTCCTCGTGCGGGATTTTCTGGTCTCGCTCGAGCGCTTAATATTCATTTTCTTATACATCTGCAGTTATTTAAATGTCCACACCTGCAAAGAAAGTCTCAACAAGCTACACATCCTCCTCCTGTTTAAATGCAGGATTGTTTATTCTTTTTAACTTTGTGTCCATGATTTAAACTGTTTTTTTCCCCAGGATGCACAGAACATTGCCGACTTTTGCACAAGCAGTTCATGCCTTTGCCAAGTAAAATCCTCTGTAGTGACTTCAAGAACTTCGTTAAGGTTTCATCAGTGATCAGATTAAAAAATCTTGACACACTGTTCAGTCAGTTCATGAATTTTCAAAAATTCTTTATGTTTTTTGTCTTCCCACTCAGCGTGAACTTTGTTTTATTATTTTCTCGCAAGGCCAACTTCATCATTTTGTGGTTTTAAGTTACCTTCAAGGACATTAATCCTTCTTCGCAGCTCCATGGTTTCAGTATTGGTTGTAGCTAAGTCTTGTGTTTTGAAAGGCAAAGCTTTCTTTTGTTCTATCATCGGATTTGAGTTCTGTTGCTATCTGCTTTAGCGTCTATTGCTCAGGTGCTGCTGGCATGCTTAATTCAGACTGCTTTAATTTGCCATTATTCCTTTGTTGTCAGTCTGATGTTCCAATGATCTTTACTATCAGTAGTCTGAGCTTTTGGTTTTTTCGACATATCTTTAATTGGAACAATAATTTCCACAGCAGCATTACAGAAAGACAAGGATATTTGTACTCTATTTCCCTTGTACATTTTCAGTTTTAACTTCCTGGGTTTCTTTCTGGAATAACTGGATACAACAACACCTTATCTTCAGTTGGGTCATATCTTTAACAGGTAACTTGGGCACAATCCCTACAACTTCCTATTAGAAATTAAAGGACATTTTAAATTAAGTAATGCCACAGAGTGGTTAAATAGCCTCCATCAATAACACATACCAATACATTTTTATACAGTGAACTTTCCAGAGGGAGATTCCCAGCAATTATCACCATCTGTGATTGAGCTGACCCCATATCTCTAAGAATATTAATCTGCTTTCCAGCTTTACGGGATAAAAATGTGGATACTTCACCCTTGAATATAAAACTTCTATAATCTTCTATACTTTGATCTATTCCAATGGTAAGAACTTTTGAAGCTACTCATTTGTTGCAACTTCCATCAACTGGTACATTTTCTTGAGACATGCTATGCACTTCCATAAATACTATAGTCTTGGTTTTTAATTTCTAACAATCTGCCTTCTATCCTCTGTTAGAACAAAAATAAAATGTTGATGCCTTTGAATTATTTTGTCCTTTTTACATCTCTGGGTGGTAACCTTTTTATTTTTGCTATCTTCCTCACTGTAACAGGTATTTTATTCTTTATCACATCTCTTTTCCCTCCAGTTTCCATGTAGGTTTTCAAACAAAACTGACTGCTACTCACATGCTTTTGAGACAATTAGTAATTATCAGTCATTACAGTGGCTGCCCTAGCCTTAGAAACATGATGGTCTTCAAGGTGGGACCTTATTCCCAAAGACACACTATTTTAAAATTTTTCCATCAGCATTTGCTCCCTAAGGTTTTCTAAATTTTGATATAAAACAATCAAATATCATTTCCTTTACTCCAGCAAGTTGCACAAAAGTCTGATTCTGTTTCTTCCTTGAACTTCTAAACTTTTGTCGATAAACTTCTGGAACTAACTCATAGGCATTGAGAACAACAGTTTTCACTTTGTCATTATCACTAGATTGTAAATCTGAAAAAGACGAGTAACCTACTTTCAGCTATTGCATCCTTGAAAGACACTTCTTCTTCACTGAATTTAGGCACTGGTGAATATTCCTTACCAAATCAAAATGAAGATTTACATCTGAGTCAGGACAGGTTTGTGGTGATCTGGATAGCCAGAAACTTGAAGCTCTCGACCATTTGCACTTCATCCCCGTTGATGTGGAAGGGGGTATGTCCTCCATTATGCTTTCTGAAATCGATGACTATCTCCTCGTTTTACTCACATGGAGGGAGAGATTATTGTCATCGCACCAATTCACCAGATTCTCTATCCCTTTCCTGTACTCCGTCTCATCATTGTTTGAGATCCGACCCACTACGGTGGTGTCATCAGCAAACCTGAAAATCGATTTGGAGGGGAATTTGGCCACACAGTCATAGGTATATAAGGAGTATAGTAAGGGGCTGAGGACACAGCCTTGTGGGACAACGGTGTTGAGGATAATCGTGGAGGTGTTGTTGCCTGTCCTTACTGATTACGGACTGTGGGTTAGGAAGTCTAGAATCCAGTTGCAGAGGGAGGAGCCAAGCCCTAGGCCACAGAATACTTCCACCCAATTCCCTTTGAAATAAAAGCCAACATTGTATTTGTCTTCCCAATTACCTGCTGAACTTGCATGCTAGCTTTTTGTGATTTATGCATGAGGACCCCACCCCTCTTATTTCAAAAACTCCCATAGAACATATATACATTTTTACAAAATTATGTGGATATTAACCCGAACACATATACAAGTCAAAACTATATACAAAGAAACATGAAACAGGGAAACTTGAGTGACAACACCTGCCCCCCCAACCCCCACCAATATCAGACATCCAATTAGTGTCTAAATTGACATAATCAGTCTTTCTGGGGGGTGACGGTTCCTAGACAAATGTCTCCTCATTTCAGGCGCCTTCTCGGGTGTCATTTCCCGAATTTCCGGATGGTCTTGTCGCACATTTATGGCTTCCTCTCAAAATTGGTTTCTATCTTCCACTGACATCGCCAACGCCTCCTCCCTGGGTAATACTACTCCTGACTCAGGGACACTCGGCTCATTCAGTTCCCCAGGCTCCATCTGAAATGATTCAAGATCTTGGAGAACTTCCCTCCATTGATAAGGTGCAGCAACCAGTTGTCCGCATGCCTCCTCCAGACCAGCTCATCCCTGGTCTGCACCGTATATGACAATGCCTTGTAGTACGGAGCTGACCTTACCTGTCAGACACCTTGGTGGTCAAGGTACTCCCCAAACTCCTTTGTCACAAACTGGGGCCCATTGTTGCTCACCACTTCTTCAGGATTCCCAAATCTAGCAAATAATTCATCAAGTCGATCTATTGTCCCATCTGCAGACACCGACTTCATGATTGCCGCTTCTGGCCACTTGGAGTGGGCATCGACCACCACCTTTTGTCCTTCCACTGGACCTGAGAAGTCGACATGGATCCTTTGCCAGGGAGCTTCAGGCCATTCCCATGGGTGAAGGGGAGATAACAATGATGCCTTCTTTACTAGAGCGCAGGATTCACAAGAACCCGCCTTCTCCTCAATCTGGGAGTCTACAATCGGCCACCAAAAATAGCTCCTGGCAATCTCCTTCATTTACACTACGCCCGGGTGCTCTTGGTGCGATTGTTCCAGCAACCTTCCTCTTAACCCACCTCCTGGACAGGTAGGGACGCAAATCTGGTGATTTCTATGGTTTGTCCCCAGGACTAAATCCATGACTTGACTTAAGACTGGGTTGCTCCGAGTAGCATTCCGCACCTGGGTTGTGGACACTGGTGCCTTACCTTCTTGATAAAAACACATGATTTTTAAATTCCAATTAGGAACATCCATTCCTCCAGGGAGAGGCAGCCTTGAAAGAGCAACTGCATTGACGTGCTTCTATGATTGTCAATATCGTATATCATAGGAGTATACTGATTGAAGTAGTGCCCATCTTTGTAGGTATGCTACCGCCATTGATGGTATTCCTGTACATTGCCCAAAAAGGGTGGTGAGCGGCTTATGATCAATTAGTAGCACGAAATGCCAGCCATAGAGGAAACGTGAGAATTTCTTCATCCCAAACACAATATTCAATCCTTCCTTTTCAACCTGAGCATGGTTTCCTCCGTGTTCATCAAAGACTTTGACACAAAGGCAATGGGTCTTTCCTCTCCATTAGGCAATATATGCGACACTACAATGCTAACCCCATAAGGTGAGGCATCACAGGCTAATTACAGTGGCAAAGTTGGGTCAAAATGGGTTAATACTTCTGACTCCTTAAGGCTTGTTTTTATTCCCAGTAAGCCTCTTCACACCCCTGGGTCCATCTCCATAGCTGGTCTTTCCCAAATAGCTGGTGTAAGGGTTTTAGCACAGATGCCAGATTTGGCACAAACTTAACATAGTGGTTTACCAAGCCCATGAACGATCGTAATTGTAATACAGTCTTTGGATAGGAGCCTTCTTAACAGCATCCATTTTCTCGAGTGCCTTGTGTAAACCTTCACAATTGATGACATGGCCCAGGTACTCAATCGAATCTCTAAATAATTTACATTTTTCTTTTTTTACTTGCAGGCCATGATCCTGCAACCTTCTGAGGATCTCTTCTAGGTTCTTCAAATACTCCTCTTGGGTGGAGCCTGTCACCAAAATGTCATCCAGGTAACAATGGACCCTCAATAACCAACTTAATATTTGATCCATTGCCCTCTGGGTGACCCCAAAGGAATTTGCTTGTAGCGAAAAAGTCCCAGATGAGTTACTATATTGTCAGAGGTGGCTGGGACTCTTCCCCGACACCCATTTGGAGATAGGCCTGTGATAGGTCCATCTTCAAAAATTACCTCCCTCCTGCCAATCCACTAAACAGGTTCTCAATGAGAGGAAGTATGTATTGACCCCAATACAGTGCTGGGTTTACAGTGATCTTGAAGTCCCCACAGATTCTAACCATGCCATCTGTTTTTAAAACTGGAACAACTGGAGTGGCCCATTCGCTGTTGGTTACCCCATGTTCACCAGTCATTCCAGTTCTGTCTCCACTTTTGACCGGATGGCATACTTCAACCAGACATGCCTTCAAACACTTCGAACAAATCTCTGGCTTCAACGGAATTTTAATTTTTCCTCTTTCATCTCACCCAGAGTCCCTTTGAACACATTCTTATACTCATCCAGGACATCTTGTAGACTTGCTCAAGTCCACCAGTCTATTTATTCACCACGTCCTTATTTACTTTCTATTTCTGCAACCAGGAGCATTCAAACAAAGCAGGATAGTTGCCCTTGACTATGTACAATGGTAATTTTGCACACTGATTATTTAGTTGTACCTTCGCCAGTACATATCCTTTCAGTGACACCACTTTTCCATGTAGGTTCATAGATAATCTTGGGAGGCTTAAACAGCAGTGCTTTTAATTTAGCTGTGTACACTGAGTCAGGAATCAGCGACACCACTGCCCCCATATCTACCTCCATTTTAATTGTCTTCCCTTCTATCTTGGGAAGGATCCAGAACTGATCGGCTTCTCCTTGGACTGATAAAACATTTAGCTGTTCTGCTTCCTCCGCCGTTTCAGCTGACTCCGTGTCCCCTTCCTGGCTGGCGACATGTACTTCATGTCTTGTCTTCAGGTTAGTTTCTCTTTGATTCCTCTCTTTGTCTTCAAGTTACGTTCCACAATTTCGGGCAATATGCACCACCCACTTACATCTGCAGCATTGGGCTTCACGAGTCCAGAATGTTGATCCTTTGTGGCTAGACATGCCAGATCGGCAACGTTCTGCAGTTGGCACAGCGTTCCGCTGCAGTTTGGCTATTTTATGAACTTGGGCACTGACATCCAACCATGTTGCTTCATTGGCGGCCAACTCTATCACGGTGGCTATTTCAAAGGCTACTTTGAAGTTTTTGTTGGACAGCTTTGTTAGGGAGGCCACAAGCTAAATGGTCCCGTAAAGCATCTTGAAGAAACCCATCAAGTTTGCAGTGTTCTGCCAATCATTTTAAAACGGCCACAAATTGAGTGATGGATTCTCCTTCCAGCTGTGCCCCTTTTATAAAACCGAAAACGTTCCCCTATCATTATTGGCTTGGGTGCAAAATAGTTCCTGAACATCTTGCACACTTCCCCAAGGGCTTTCTCCGTGGGCTTCTCTGCCTGCACCAGACTTCTTAGTGTAACGAACATCTTACTTCCTATGGTACTCAGAAAGACTGCTACCACTTTATTGGCTTTTAAATATAAATGAAAATGCTCAGTATACAATGTCCAGCTCTCCTTTTCTTCATTGAACGGTCCCATCACTCCAAATTCTCTTCCTGCCGGCAGGAATCTTTCCCTCCACTTGCATTTCAATAGCAGCTTGCAGTCTGCGTCCCCTCGTGTTCTCGCTCTTCGCATCAGCTGCTCACTTACCGACTGTGCTAGTCATGCTCTCACTACTCTTCTCAGTGACCGCAGCCCAAGTACCCTCGCGATTGCTTTTCCATGACGATCTCAGTACTCCTGATTGAGAGCTCCCTCCCTTATTCTAGATGTCGACTGTAGCCCGGGTCTCCTCATGACCACCGCCTTTGGCCCGTTTCCTCGCAAGTACCTTTTTTTGAGGCATTGAATGCAGCCCGAATACCCTCACGACTGCTTCGCTCGATGCCTACGCCTGTCTCCTGCAAGTCTACCCCACTACCTCGTCAATTCACGCCATTTTCAAAATCTGGGTGACGTCTGATCTTCCTCCCTTTGTCCAAAAGTCTGGTAGTAACATGTAGTCTGTGGGCCTCATCGCCAGTTATTATGGTTGAGGTCTTGTTATGGACTATAAAGAGACCACAAGGTACGTAGGCGTAGATCAAACAGGAATGGTTTGTTCAACATCGTAACAGTAGCACAGTCAGTACAAGACTGCTCTAGCAAGCTCCAGTCAGGGTGGAACTTGTGACCTGAGTCACTGACCCGCTCTCTTAAAGGGGCATTACCCAACTACATACAAAGCATGATCATAATGTTGGATTTCCAACAGGCTCAAAGGGCCAAATATCCTCCTCCTGCTCCTATTTTCTTTGTTTCTATGACTCCTAAATCCCCCTATATTCCAGTTTTCTGTATTCTTTCTCCATTTAAATAATATTCAGCCGATTTATTCTTCCTACTAAAGTGCATTACCCCACAGTAGGCACTCTGTAGGCACTTTGTATTATCCTCACCACTTGTAGGCACTTTGTATTATCCTCACCACTTGCCTTCCCACCTGTTTTTGTATCATCCACAAACTTGGCAATAGTCCATTCACTTTCCTTGTCCAAGTCATTAATATATATTGTAAATAATTGTGGCCCCAGCACGGATCCCGGTGGTATTCCACTAATTACAGGTTGCCACCCTGAAAATACACCTCTATTTTCCAACTGTCTGTCTTCTATCAGTTAGCCAATCCTCTATCCATGTTAATATATTACACCCAACACCTTGGGCTCTTAGCTTATTAAATAGCCTTTTGTGTGGTACCTTAGTGAATGCTTTTTGGAAATCCAAGTGTATTTCAACACTGGTTCTCCTTTATCTATCCTGCTCCTTGTCATCTCAAAGAATTCCAATAATTTTGTCAGGCATGATTTCCCCTTCAAAGGAGCCATGTTGACTCTGCTTTGATTAGATTATGCATTTCTAAATGCTCTGCTATTACATCCTTTATAATAGACTCCAACATTTTCCCAATGGCAGGTGGTAAACTAACTGGCCCATAGTTACTTGTTTTTGTCTCCCTCCTTTTTTGAATAAAGGTGTTACATTGGCAATTTTCCAGTTGTCTGGGACTTTTCCGGAATTTAAGGATTCTTGGAAGATTACTACTAGTACATCCACAATCTCTAACTATTTCCTTTAATATCCTGGGATGCAATCCATCAGGTCCAGGGGATTTATCAGCCTTTAGCCCCATTAGTTTCCCTAGTACTTTTTCCTCTAGTGATTGTTATTGAATTTATTTCCTCCTCTGCTTCTGTCTCTTGATTATTTAGTATTTTTGGAATAGTAGTAGTGTCTTCCACGATGAAGACTGACTCCAAGTATTTATTTAACTCCTCTGCCATTTCCTGATTCCTCATTATTATTTCCCAGTCTCATTGTCTAAGGGGCCTATGTTCACTTTGGCCTTGCTTCCTTTTTATTCATTTAAAGAAGCTCTTGCTAGTTTAATCTCATCGTTTATCTTCTCCCTCTTTATTATTGACACTGAGACTCGCTATGCACAGATTGAAAGGAACTTTTTGCTTTAGTCTTCGCCTGTCAGAAATTTCATGATCTCATCTGGGCACATTGTAACTGTTGAAACAGATCACCAGCCACTCATAACAGGCTGAAGAAACCTCTCTACACTGCATTTGCTTGGCTGAAATACATGATACTAAAGTTGCACTGCTACAACCTCAGCATTATCTACAAATATGTTTTTTTGGAATCGTGAGCTTTCAGAGCGCTGCTCCTTCCTCAGGTGACCTGACTCACCTGTGGAAGGAGCAACGCTCTGAAAGCTCGTGATTCCAAATAAACCTGTTGGACTTTAACCTGGTGTTGTGAGATTTCTTACTATGCCCATCCCAATCCAACGCCAACATCTCTACATCATGTCTACAAATGTGACAAGTAGCTGTACTTGGCTGATGCACTCTCCAGAGTCTTCTTACCCACCATAGATCAGGCGGATCATGAGGAAGAAGTAAACATTATGGCAACAGAGGTATTGCCTTCTTGTGGAATTCAGGAACTTAAGTAGATCTTACATGCAGACATCACATGCAGGCAACTGCAAAACATCATTATGAGGGGTTGGCCAGCATCCTTAAGGGAACTCCACACATTCTTTGTCATCAGAGATAAACTGACCACATAGGGTGGACTAATACTGCGTGGCCAGTGATTTGCCTTTCCTAGCTCCCTCCAGAGGTACTACACACGACAACTACGCCAAGGGTATCCCAGGTTGGAAGTAACCAGATACAGGACCAAGGAATCACTGGACTGGCTCTTCATGTACACAGACATGGATGAGAAATCTCCAGAAGCACACAGTGCAATGCAATCAAGCTGCAACAAGCAAAGGAACCGATGCATTACATGAGGTCCTGGACCTCCCACGGTCATTCACAACTGCTAACATCTTCGAGTGGAATGGTAAACAACACTTAGTCTTATTAAATCACATTCCTGATGGTTTAAATTTGACTAACTACCGAACATGATGAGTAAAACAATAACCATCAAGCTTAAGAGACATTTTGTCACACATGACATCCAACAGAGACTCATGACAGGAAATGCTAATCAATTCATCTCTGCTGAATTTTGCATCTTTGCTCACACCTGGGACTTGGAGAATAACATGAGCTGCCCCCTATATCCACAGTCCAACCATTTAGCAGAACGTGTAGTTCACTCAGCCATGCATCTTCTCAAGAAATGAGCACGGATTGCACAGCCAACGTGCTACATAGCCTTAGGATGTGAAATCTACCATAACAGGGTCTGCCCTTGTCAGCAGAATGACTTCTTTCCAGGCGCAACAGCACTATGATTCCTACTGCCAAGGCTCTGATGCAGCTTAAACTTGAAACCAACATAAATGAGGGCCATCCTGCAACGCAGATTGCAAAGCAAAATGCACTGTGAACAAAATGCCCATAGACTCAGCCTTATAATACAAGGTTAACGAGTCAAGATTCAAACCGCGCATGGCTATGGCAAGCTGGTGGTAGCACACAGTAATGTCCTGCAAATGAACAGATATGTGGTAGCCTCAGACAGTGTCCACTATGTACACAATAGAATTAACCTTCTGCAAGTAACAGAACCAGCACCAACTGACAACATACCACTTCAGTCATCAGGCCTATGGCACCAGCCCCCTTGTACCAGCGGACTTGCAAACTCCTACAAAGGCCAATGCAGGAAATCCTGCACTTGACAAACATACAGATGAAACTTCGCATGTCGCTAACAGTGAGGACACTGGTCACAAAAAGATTACATCACCAACTAGTGTAATTACATGGTCAGGGCACCTAAAAAAATTTAGGGCTTTACCACCACTTCACCTAGAACTGATTTTTGAAGTTCAGCTTTATTCCATCAGAAAAGGGAGGAAAGAGACATGATGTGCTATGCACCAGTTGCTACAGCTTAATCTGTACCTCAATATATATATGACAATAGTTATGCATTTTCAGTTTGTTTAATAGCATGTCACACAATAGTCTGTACATAGTTTCCTATTGTGCACACTTTTACGTCTCATGCTATTGGGTATCCCAATTAAATGGGGAAGAAGTAGACCAAGTGGTCATGTGGTGGGAGCATGGCGTCTTCCCTGGGATCTTGGGCAGGGCACAAGTATTGAATGTAGCTGTTAAGTTTAGGAATAAATGACCTTTGTTGTAAATCCTTTATGTCAGTGATTTAAGGAACCCACAACATTCTACACATATGGTCCCCTGATCATCTGGCTCTATGCCTAATACATTGTATTTGTTCTCACAAACTTCAATAATTTAATGTCTGTTATCAGGTTATAATGGCATCTAATATACATTCTCTCAAATGTACTTACTTTGCAGATTTTTGTTTAATATATATGAGTGCTTTAATATTAATAGATGCTAATACTATTAGGACTATTGGGTTTTCCTATTTGGCCTACCTATCCCAACATTTGGTTCTCACTGGCAATTATTCCATGTATCTCTTTCCAATCTCAGCTAGCCATCTGGACAAGACATAATGCTACTTTATAGGAAGTGAGGAAGAAAATCAAGTGGTGAGGCACCTTGCCCCAATTATGCATCATCTAGCAACCAATTTCAAAGCATCTGTATTGGAGTCCTACAAATTGTTTTTTTGTCAAGCTGATTTTGAAAATTATTCGAGGAGAAGCAATGACAGAAATATGAATAAATTTAAATGCTTTTTCTAGCAATGAGCCAGATGTATGGCAACTTGTACTTACCCAAAGAGAAAGGTGGGAAATAGCTCATCAAGGTAGCATAAGTCCAATCACCTTCAAATTCCCTGCAATTAAAACAATCCTTTAAAACAGACAGCCATTGCAATAATAATCAGAATCTCTGATTTGTATTCATAGCTCAGAGCTCGGAAGGAGACCAATCAGCAGATTGAAAACATGCCAGTCCTCTGGAAAATCAATTTAGCAAGTCCCTGTGCCCCATGTGTTCCCAGTAAGAAGTCTCACAGCACCAGGGTAAAGTCCAACAGGTTTATTTGGTATCATGAGTTTTCAGAGCACTGCTCCTTCATCAGGTGAGTGGGGTGAAAATATGAAGCATGATGTCAGAAGATATGACATCTTGTTTCACAAAACTTAAATTTACTCACTCACCTGATGAAGGAGCAGCGCTCTGAAAGCTCGTGATACCAAATAAACCTGTTGGACTTTAAGCTGGTGTTGTGAGACTTCTTAATGTGCCCTTACAGGGCGGCACAGTGGTTAGCACTGCTGCCTTGCTATGCCCTTACAGAGTGGCACAGTGGCACAGTGGTTAGCACTGCTGCCTCACAGCGCCAGGGACCCAGGTTCGATTCCTGGCTTGGGTCACTGTGTGGAGTTTGCATTTTCTCTCCGTGTCTGCGTGGGTTTCCTCCAGGTGCTCTGGTTTCCTCCCACAGTCCAAAGATGTGCGGGTTAGATGGATTGGCTATGCTAAATTTCCCCTTAGTGTCAGAGGGACTAGCTAGGGTAAATGCATGGATTATGGGGATAGGGCCTGGGTGGGATTGTGATCGGTGTAGACTCGATGGGCCGAGTGGCCTCCTTCTGCACTGTAGGGATTCTATGATTTCAGTCCAATGCCGGCATCTCCACGTCATGGCTACCATCTGTTCCCTGTAGTGCTGCATTTTTTTCCCCTTTGGGTGCTTATCAGATTCCTTTATTAAAGCCATGCCTCCACCACCCTTTCAAACAGCGCATTTCAGACAGTATGCACCCTCAGCATAAGAAAGCATTTCCTCAGGTTGCCTTTGGTTCTTTTAACAATTACTTAAATCCATGTCCTCAGATTCTCAACCCTTCCTCCAATAGAAGCAGTTCCTCTCTACTTTGTTTGGACCCTCATTATTTTGAACACATCTATCAAATTTCCTCTCAACCAATTCTATAAGGAGAACAGTCCCAGCTTCTCCAATCTATCCTGGTAGCTGAAATGTCTAAACTCCAGAACCATTTTAGTATTGTTGTGGGAAAATTGCCACCGGAGTCAGACTGGAGGTTCAACAATACAGTTTTATTTAACGAAGCTTCATGGAGAAAAGGCACTGGCACTCCGCAGTACTTCAGGCAGCTACCTTCTCTCAATGATACAATAGGACTGGTTCATTTTTATATTTTTCAGACAATGGATAGTCCGGACATTAGCCAATTAACACATCATTACAGTTGAGTAGGATCGATAGTTAACACATCGGGCCTGATTTTACCATTTTGAGTCTAAGTGCCGAATTTGGGCGTCAAATAGATCCGCGCCTGGAATCCTCCTTCCAGCGCGCCCATAGGTGTTTTGCTGGCTCCAGTCCGATTTGCGCTGTGGGCGGGGCTTAGCGCTGGCGGACCGATCGGAGCTCTGAACTGTGCATGCGCAGTTCAAAAAAAATCTGACAGCGCGCCCGGGCGCGAAAGAAAAAAAAAGCAGAAAGCGGAGAGAGCAGCTCTCTGATGATCATCCTCTGGTTGGGGGGGGGAGAGGGGGAGTGGGAGGAGGAGGGGGAGGAGGGGGAGGGGGAGGTGGGACCCAGATCATCCTCTGGTCGGGGGGGCGGGGGGGTCCGCTGTCAGTCTGCGGCCGATCCCTCCTCCCGGAGTGGACGTGCGGCCATACCATCCCACAAAACCTTCAGGATGAAGCAATTCCTCGCGAAGAAGATGAAGCAGAACCGGCCGATTCCACAGTGGATCCGTATGAAAACCGGCAACAAGATCAGTACAAGTCCAAGAGGAGACACTGGAGAAGGACCAAGCTGGGCCTGTAAAGGGGTACGCCATCACTGGTACACTACCAGCCACAGATTACTCTTCCCTGCAGGGGCAAGAGAGCGGGAGAGATGGCTGTGGCTGGTAGTGTACCAGTGATGGTGTATCCCTTTACAGGATGTGGAGATGCCAGCGTTGGACTGGGGTGAACACAGTAAGAGTTTTAACAACACCAGGTTAAAGTCCAACAGGTTTATTTGGTAGCAAATACCATTAGCTTTCGGAGCGCTGCTTCTTCGTCAGATGGAGTGGAACTGTGCTCTCCAGTATTCTGTAACTTGATTTTGTGTCTCTGATTTTGTGTCTCTGTGCCCTGTTTGAGAGCACATTTCCACTCCATCTGACGAAGGAGCAGCGCTCTGAAAGCTAATGGTATTTGCTACCAAATAAACCTGTTGGACTTTAACCTGGTGTTGTTAAAACTCTCCCTTTACAGGCCCAGCTTGGTCCTTCTCCAGTGTCTCCTCTTGGACTTGTACTGATCTTGTTGCCGGTTTTCACGCGGATCCACTGTGGAATCGGCCAGTTCTGCTTCATCTTCTTAGTGAGGAATTGCTTCATCCTGAAGGTTTTGTGGGATGGCATGGCTGCACGTCCACTCCGGCAGGAAGGATTCGCTCCTCCGGTGGGGAGGAGGGATCGCCCACAGAGTGGCAGCGGACCCCCCCCCTCCATCCCCACCGATCGGTCGCAGACTGGCAGCGGACCCCCCCCCCGACCAGAGGATGATCTTGGTCCCGCCCCCCTCCTCCACCCACCCCCCCCTCCTCCCACCCACCCACCTCCTCCCAACCAGAGGATGACCTGGGTCAGAAAGCCGTTGGAGGCTCTGACCCCGCTCTTCAGAAGCTGCAGCGACGACTTCAGACTTTAATTTTGCAGGTCGATTAGAGCGTAGATCCGCATCGGACCAGAAGACGGTAAAGTGGGATTTGGCGGTAGAGTTGGGCGCGCGGTTCATTCAGTCGATTTAAATGCATGCAAATGTATTTAAATAGTTGGGCCGCCCGATTCGGGCGCGGGCCAGACCCGTGCCCGAATCGGGTGTCGGTAAAGCCGCGATCTGCTCAGAATCGGGTGCAGATCGCAGTATAGGCCCGACCCCCACTTTACCGCGAAGGTTTGGTAAAATCGGGCCCATCGTTACAGCCAGACATATACAGACATTGGTTTTTAACATTGCATTGTTTCATAGAATGGATACATTTCCTCTTTCAGTGACTTATCAATGACTTAGTTTCGGTCTATACATACAGTAATTGGTTTTCCTGCATTTATGTATTCCCGTTCCCATTTGTGGCTAATCTCTTTATCGGACCCTATTGTCCCGGGTCTGTCCTTATCTTAAAAGTGCCTCAAGCCCTGGCTTCCTGCAGTATTTGTTCCTTGCATGTAAATAACTGTCTGTCCTGCATGTTTTAATTTCAAGTAGCTGTCTGCGCTAAAAGTCAGTGCCTGCTTAATGTCGCTTTCCCAGGTAACTTTCTATGTGCCAGGCAGCCATTTTATATGTTAGGTATCCATCTTTATGTTTTCCCCCACTTCAGTATATATTTCCTGCATCCTCTCTGAAACTTTCACATCCTTCTGAAAGTGGAGTACCCAGAATTGGACACTACTCCAGTTACAAAGGTTCATCATAACTTCCTTATAGATTGTACTTTTAAAGCAGTACAAATCTGAAGCATATAACATTTCTTACTGCTACTTTGTGAATTTGCACTTAAGGAGAAAAATGTTAATGCTTGGGACAGTAGACTTTTTCCCATACTGTTCAATTGAAACAACCATTCCTAACTCCCTTCCCCAGCAAGTTGAGATATCTTTTGAACCTTCAGTAGCCAGAGACTTTGAATCTACCTGACTCGCCTTTGCCAGAGGTGTAAAGGGATAATTAAATTCCAACAGGATAAACTTGTACAAACTATTAATTTTTTTAGTTTTGAGAACAGGAAATTGTTCCTTCAATTGTTTGGCAGTGCGAGAGCTGATTACTGGGATGAACTGCATGTTAACAGGGGTAGAATTCAAAATGAGGAAACACAGAACAATGAATTTCAAGACCACTGTTGTTTAGTAAAAGTACTGAGAGGATTACAATTATCAATAGTGTATAATTGCAAATTGGTCTTGCTTGTTAAATCTAAAGTATTTTTTTGAGATATGATGACAACATTAAAGAAAATGTAAGGCAAAATATATTATTCAAGTGCATTCACACAGTGATGATCGGGAAGAGGAATCTTATTTCTGAGAAATGTAAGAGAAAATGTGGAATGTGATGTCAGAAGATATGACATTTTGTTTCACAAAACTTAAATTTACCCATCATCAAATGGTCAGGAGGTGGAGATGCTTACTTGAATTTATTGTTCAACATGACATCATTGCTGAAGCCACAGTGAGTGAAGAATTTGACTGCATTGCTGTCTGCGTGCGTCACAATGGCATCATACTTTCCAACAACTGCAGGATCCTGAAGTATCTAGAGGCAAATGTCATCATTCTGATTAAATAATTTTCTCACCACACTAGTTTAATTATAGCTATAATGAGGGCAATTTATACTTTGCTCCTCAGAGGAAGCATAGAAACATAGAACAGTACAGCACAGTACAGGCCCTTTGGCCCTCGATGTTGTGCCGAGCTTTGTCCGAAACCAAGATCAAGCTATCCCACTCCCTATCATTCTGGTGTGCTCCATGTGCCTATCTAACAACCGCTTGAAGGTTCCTAAAGTGTCCGACTCCACTATTACAGCAGGCAGTCCATTCCAGATCCCAACCACTCTCAGAACTATGGGTGAAGTGTTCCTAGAAACATTAAAGGTGAAGTCAAAACTTGCTATTGCTTGAACGACTTACAAAATGAGTTAGGTTTGGCTCAATGATAATATTTTCACCTCTGAATCAACAAGTTATAGACTTAAGCACTATTCTAAAGACTTGAGCACACAATCTGGGTTGATACTTCAATGCAATACTCAAGGGAGTGCTGCTGGGTTAAAGATGTTGAACATCGAAATGCTCAGATGGAAATAAAAGATCCTAAGGCACTATTTGAAGATCCTAACCACTTGCTGCACTATTTTGTTTGTTCACATCATGCAGTTGGTTCTTTTTTCAATCACCTATACTGTGCTCTCTGGTTTTTCACCCCTCTGTCAATTACAGAAGGTGGGTAGGCTCTTGCTGTTGTTGGCCTAATCAGAGGGCCAGCAGCACTGGAGCCTCACAGCCATAGCAAGTGGTGCCCTCATTGGCCTTCACAGGCCGGTGGGTTCAATCAACTAGATTGATTTTGGCCGTGATTGAGGCCTTTTGTGCACATATCACATTCATTGTAGCATGGAGCCTCCAGCTTCAAAGATGGCAAATGTGTGGCGATATTCAGCAGGCCAATACTATGATTGTTATGACAATTTTATTCTTTTATTTATTAACATATTTTACTCCAAGATTCTGTAAAATATACATTCTAAAGTCTTAGGGCATGATTTTCCAGCCACGCTTGCCCCAAAACTGGAAAATCCCACCCGAAGCCAACGGACATTTGCATGGTCTGCCCCCTGCCCACTACAATTCTCAGGGTGGGTGGGACAGGAAAATTCCTCTTTAGTCTTTAATTTAGATTTGCATCGGTTTATTTTTCACTCAACCTTCTATCAACAAACCTTTACACCATGCTGTCACTCAGACTAAAGGAAATGTTAAGTTAATATAGCATTGTTTTAGATCGCACTGACCAGCACTGAATCAATTCCCCATTTCCAATACACTTTGCTCAATCACTGGTCTGATTCAAAACATGGCACTTGCTATTGAGTGCTTCAGTAGAAATTATAATACAGTAATAACCAGCAGGTAGAATTTAAGGAGGAAAGTAATTCTATTCGTCAATCTCAACAGGTTATGGGAATAAACAGGTGATGAAAAACTCTGGAAACATCTTTGGTTTCTATACTTGTTTCATCATTACCTCAATATCACCTTTTTTTAACTTTTAATCACTCCTCCTCTCCATCCTATCACACACCTTACACTTTTGTTATTTTCCTGGCCAGTCCCTGCGCCCCCACATTTCTCTGAAGCTGTATTTTCTTAAAATATGTTCATCTTGAACATCTTTTAGTTCTGATGAAAGGTTATTGACCTGAAATGTTAACTGTTTCTTCTCCACAGATACTGCCTGACCTGTTGAATGTCTTCCAGAGTTTTCTGTTTTTATCCCAAATTTCCAGTATGCATCGTTATTGTTTTTCTCATTATTAAAGAGAAACTTCTGTTTGACCTATCTTAAAAATGTCAGCACAATTTCACGCCTAATGCACAATAAAGGTTGAAGAGTTTATGAGATGGTGAGAGGAATCACAAATTGCCGACACCCTAGGGACTGAATGGATAAAGTTAGCAGGCAGTGTGGTACTGAGAGAAGTAGACCAGGATGCCCACATTTAATACTGTCCTGGTCAGTTCCATGCTCTGTAAATTTCAACTCATCCAAAACTCAACTGGCATATTATTATGATGGCCACAAAGGCCATGGGGGATCATCAATAGATCTCCCTGTGAGCTGCCTTATTGAGTGATCAGAAAAATGTCCAATGGGAAGTGGCCAGTGGGGGTTTATCAAACTGTTACCCTACCAGGCCATTGTTGTAGGTCCCGAGCTGAAGACTACCTGAGTGTAAGCTGCAAGCATGGCCCTTCCTTTGGTGCACAATAATGGGTGTTGGTTATAGGCAACTGTCGTTTGGCTGAATTACTACATTGGCGATGAGGAGAAATTTTCTTTTCTCCATCTTTCCCTCTGTAAGTCAAGAATCATCTCCAGTAAAAAAAGCCCATTATATCTCTTGTCAGGAAACTCGAGCTCTATGATACCAGCGGGGAAAACTGGGTCCAAATACACTGAGTGCATGCATTACTTTTTCCATGCTAATGTTAGCGCGAGTGGGCGAACACGACCACTTCGGACTCAGAGTCAGGTTCAACAGCGGTCCAACTTTATTAACGTTGACGGAGGTGCAATCAGGACATACAAACAGCACTGTCCCAAAAGCACTCTAAAAGCCTGCCGCAATGGGCTACAGTTGTACTCGAACTTTGACACGTTGTATGATTCAAATGTTAATGTTTTGTTTACAGTATTTGACTCTGACCATTCTGTTTGATGTTTTAAGTACAGTATCGATGTTTGGGTATGGTAATCGTTTCTGTTCGATGGGTTTATCAATGGTCTAGAATTTCCGGGGTTTCTTGAACAGTGGGTGTTTGGCTGATCTCAGGAAGTCTTTTGAGGCCCAGAAGGCTTCCTGATATCACTTGATTAGGTCAGTGGTGCTGATTTGATTAGATGAGGGGGTACCTTTACTTTAGTTTCCTTTGGTGCCACCCTGTCTGGCTCCCTTTTGTGTGTTAGACCTTGTTTGCATTTTAAAAGCATGCCTTTTGCCTGCTTGTCTGGATCTGTCCCTTTTAATCTTTAATGGAGGGGTTCTGACTGCAGTTTGGCCTGTTTCATATTATATACGTAACTTCATCAATTTGTTGTCCGCTAACACTAACATTGATGGAGACAAAGTGATATTGTTGACAGCATGCAGGGTCCCAACTTTCAGTGTGATAGAAGTTTGACCTATCCAGATGCCCCTTACTCGAAAACTTTTTATGAACTAGTAGACCTGGTAAGAACCCACCATGACCCAAAGCCCGCTGTAATTCTCCAGAGATATCACTTCAACATAGCTGGGAGAACTCCTGGAGAATCTGTCACTGAGTTCTTGGCTAGGTTGCAGAAATTATCTGAATATTGTGAATTTAGACTGCCTCTTAATGAAATGTTGTGAGACAGATTGGTATGTCAGGTGGCACAGTAGCACAGTGGTTAGTACTTGTTGCAGAAATTAGCTGAATATTGTGAATTTAGACTGCCTCTTAATAAAATGTTGTGGGATAGATTGGTATGTCGGGCAGCACGGTAGCACAGTGGTTAGCACTGCTGCTTCACAGCGCCAGGACCTGGGTTCGATTCCCGGCTTGGGTCACTGTCTGTAAGGAGTTTGCACGTTCTCCCCATGTCTGCGTGGGTTTCCTCCGGGTGCTCCAGTTTCCTCCCACAATCTGAAAAACATGCTGGTTAGGTGCGTTGACCCGAACAGGCGCCGGACTGTGGCGACTAGGGGAATTTCATAATAACTTCATTGCAATGTTAATGTAAGCTTTACTTGTGACTAATAAATAAACTTTAAAAAAAAACTTTAAAAATAAATGGCCTAACAAACCAAAAGAAGCAGCTGGCAGAACCTAATTTGGGCTTGGAAAAATCTTGTCACTTGAGAATGCAGAAAAAAGGGCTCAGGAAGTACACGGGCATCAGGCAGCAATGTCCTCCAATTAAAAGGAGGGACCTCATTTAATCAATGCTCAATGGAGAGTGCTTGTGTAAATCAGGTGTTAAAGGGCCCCTTTCCACATAGGAACCCTATTGTTATGATAGATAGTCAAAAAAAAGCAGTGACGACCCCAAGAGTATTAGAGAACAAGCTTCAGAAAGGTGCAGTTGCCAGACGATGGATTACTGCCAGCACTGTCAAAGGACACAACCACGGTGAAGTTTCAGGAACAGGCACAATGCATGCTGCCGAGGAAGAAAGCCGAGGCCAGTACCTCAGCATACCATGCAGGTATCCCCTCTGAAACATATTGTTACAACAAAAGTTGATCCAATGATGGTGGAAGTATGAGTGAGTGGCCATCCCTTGAAGATGGAGATGGACATAGGAGTTTCAGTCTCCATTATCAGAGAACAGACCTATAAGGACTTCCAATCGGGCATCCAACTCCTGAGGTTGGAAGATACGAAGGTCAGACTAGCCATCTACACAGGGGAACCTTTACAAATAAAAGGCACCACAATGGCCCCAGTAACATAGAGGCAGAAATCAGCTCATCTCTGTTAGATACTGTACCAGAATCCCAAGGTATATTATGAAGCCAGTCATAGAAATGACTGTCTATTTTGCCATAAATGTGAGGAAAAGTTGCTTCACTCCAGGAGTAATTTCACTGACAAATTGGGAACCCCATACACCTCGGACGTACTCTTTTCAACCTTCTTCCATCGGGAAAAAAATACAAAAGTCTGAGGTCACAAAACAACCAACTCAAGAACAGCTTCTTCCCTGCTGTCATCAGACTTTTGAATGGACCTACCTCATATTAAGTTGATGTTTCTCTGCACCCTAGCTATGACTGTAACACTACGTTCTGCGCCGTCTCCTTTCCTTCTCTATGTATGGTATCCTTTGTCTGTATAGTGCACAAGAAACAATACTTTCCACTGTCTACTAATACATGTGACAATAATAAATCAAATCTTTTATCAAAACAAGCTTTATTCATAACACAGTTTGAGCATAACTTTAACAAAATGAACAATCTTTAAACATGAAAAGTAACCACTTTAATTTCTAATTTATCACCATTTCAGTTCAAAATAAACAACATTCTTCCTATAGATTTAAAACTCACTTTAAATATAGTTAGCAATCACAGATATACTTGCTTTAATTTGGATTAACAGCCTTGAAGTTTCAGAGCGATTTTGTGGAGAGAGAGCAGCTTGTAGACTTCTGGCTTTAAACAACCCCTGCCAGTAAACTAAAACAGAAAGTTGCTTTTCTCTCTCTGTTACATACCTAGCTCCTCCCATTAACCAGATTATTACATGAACCTATATACCTAAACAAAAACCCCAGCTTCCATTCCTTTAAGTAAAAAAATCCTAGGGGAAATCACCATTTATAAACAGCAGTCTAGTAGTCTTCTCTTAAATAAACACTACATGGCTAAAATGAGTAATCATCCTGCTTTCCCAGCATCTGAGCTGCATGTCCCCAGACACACCGACTGCCTGCAAAAAAAATTGAATTTCAAAACACTCATCTTAAACATAAAATATATCACAGTATCATCACATCTCCCACTCATTCTTGTACAGGGGGCACAGACCAAGCTTTATGGGGAGAGATTGGCTCCAGCAGATCTGGCTGAATTAGTTGGAGATCATCAGGCTAGGCGTGGGAGGACTGTATGAAATTATTAGTAGATACCCTGAAGTTTTTCAGAAGGGCCTTTAAAAAATAAAGGAGCCAAGGCCAAGTTTTACATTGACCCCAATGATACATCCAGGTAAGCCCCTTATTCTATGCTGGACAAGATGGAAACTGAACCTGGGCGCCTTGAAAACTTGGATATAATAAGGCCTGTGCAATTTTCAGAATGGGCCATGCCCATAGTCCCTGTTCTTAAGCCTGAAAAGTCAGTTTGTCTTTGTGGAGGTTATAAACTAACAGTCAATCGGATCTCTAAATTCAATAGGTACCCATGTTCTGAATCGAAGATTTGTATGCTAAGTTAACAGGTGGTAAGACATTCTCTAAGTTGGACATGAGCCACACCTATCATCAGCTTGAATTGGAAGAGACCTCTGGAAAATATGTGACCATCAACACACATAAGACACTTTACCAGTTTGCCCTTTGGAGTTCCATCAGTGTGCCATCTTCCAAAGAGTTATGGAGAACATCCTTCAAGGGCTACCCAAGGTATACTTATATGATATCTTGGTCACGGGGGCTTCGGAACAGAAGCACTTGGCCAACCTAGAATAAGTCTTGCAGAGATTTTCCAGAGTGGGAGTTTGCTTGAAGAGGGATAACGCGTTTTCCAAATGGCCAATGTAACCTATCTAGGCTACCCAGGAGATGTCAGGGGCTTACGTTCAGTAGAAGATAAGGTAAAGGCCATCAAGGATTCACCAACCCCAAGGAAAACCATGGAGTTAAAATCCTTCCTGGGATTAGTCAATTATTGTGGAAAATGTATCCCAAATTTAGGTTCATGCTGTCCCCTTGCATGCCCTACTATAAAAATATCAGAGATGGTCCTGGGAAGCCCCACAGGCAGAGGCTTTTTCCAGAGTTAAACGTCAGTTACTGTCATCCAACTTATTGGTCTATTTTGACCCTAAGAAAGAACTTATACTAACTTGTGATGCTTCCCCGTATGGGGTTCGTGTGGTGCTGTCACATCGCTGGAAAGATGGAATGGAAAAGTGCATCGCGTATGCCTCCAGGACTCATCGGATGCAGAGCAAAGGTATTCTCAAACTGAGAAGGATTGGCAGTTGTATTTGGCGTGAAGAAGTTCCATCAATACATCTATCGTCAATAGTTTTTTTAATAGTTACTGACCATAAACCATTATTGGGCCTCTTCAGAGAGGACAACGCAAACACCCCCATTGCCTCTGTTCAGAAACAATGTTGGGGTTTGTTTTTGATAGCCTACGAGTATCTTTGGAACACCACCCTGGAACCTGGATAGATATTGCTAACGCACTGAGTCACCTCCCATTGCCCACAAGCCTGGCTCCTGTACCAATATTGGAAGTTTTTGATTACTCTGAACCTTTTGGAGACCTTGCCAGTAACAGCAAGGCAGATTAAAGCCTAGACTCAAAAAGATCCAACCTTATCCAAAATAAGGCACATGCTCTTGGTCAAATGGCCTCCTTCTGCACTGCAGGGATTCTATGATTCTATGAAATGAAACTCTACCTCATTAAGAAAGCTGAACTTAGTGCTGAGGATGGGAGGATGGCATCATTCTTGGGGGTCCTGAGTAATTGTTCTGCCTTCCAATATTAATGGAACTACACTGTCTCCTCCAGGAGTTCCCTCTTGGTGCCCTCCTCGACGTCTTCTTTATCTGAGGAGACGTGCTGGTCGTCCATGTGCTCCACTGCCAGTTCCTCGTCTTATGGGAGCACCAGGTTGTGGAAGGCATAGCACACCACTATGATGTACGAAACCTTCGGAGAGCTATACTGATGGGCTCCCCCCAACCGGTTCAGGCACCGGAACTGCATCTTGAGGAGGCTGATCATCTGCCCCACCAGCGTGTAAGTTGCTACAAACCTCAATGTAATGAGTCTCTACTTTGTGGCTTCCACATAGGTGTCATCAGCCATGTCCCAAGGGGATAGCCCTTGTCCCCAAGGAGCCAACGCTCTAGCCACTGCGCCCTCTCAAAGACCACAGGGATCTGAGAGCGGCCTAGGATGTAGCTGTCATTGATGCTCTCTGGGATCACACCTGCAGAATGTTCTTGGCATTCTCACAGACGATCTATACATTCAGGGAGTGGAATCCTATGCACTTCATGAAGGAAGCACCATGATGCCATGGGGAGCACAGAGCCACATGCACGCTGTCAATGACTCCATGCACTTGGGGAATCCAGTGAAGTGTGCGAATTGCATGGATTTGGTGTCTTAAACGCCCTTGCCAAAATCGCTTTGGTCACCTCCCTTATGCACGGTAGATTGGGAGATGCCACAGAGGTTACCAGTGCAGCCCGAAAGGAGCCATTGTGTAGAAATTCAGAGTGGCTGTCACCTTCTGGGGGCGGCACGGTAGCACAGTGGTTAGCACTGCTGCTTCACAGCTCCAGGGTCCCGGGTTCAATTCCCGGCTCGGGTCACTGTCTGTGTGGAGTTTGCACATTCTCCTCGTGTCTGCGTGGGTTTCCTCCGGGTGCTCCGGTTTCCTCCCACAGTCCAAAGATGTGCGGGTTAGGTTGATTGGCCAGGTTAAAAATTGGCCCTTAGAGTCCTGAGATGTGTGGATTAGCGGGTAAATATGTGGGGATAGGGCCTGGGTGGGATTGTGGTCGGTGCAGACTCGATGGGCCGAATGGCCTCCTTCTGCACTGTAGGGTTTCTATTCTATATGCATACCACCAGTGGCCATTCACTGCTGTGAGGACCTTCTCAATAAGCTCTATTCACTTACTCTCACCCACAATGGGCAAGACCCCACATGAGCTTCTCCCAACTCCATGCCACAGATGGGTATCTACCTTGGAGACCCTTAGTGGCCCTCAGGACTCCTCAAGGGTGTTAACTGAAGGGCCCTGTGTGCAGACCTCCAGGGCGGTGGGGGTGGGGTGGGGAGCGTGCGTGGAAGGCCGACGGGGCCCCAGCACATGTTGGAGCAGGGTTGCCTGCTGACCTTTGAAACCTCAGCCCCTTATATTGGGTGCAGTACCTCTGTGAGTTCTCTGAGTGAATATTGGGTGCAAGCCATGGACTTCAAAGCATTGGGGCTTATTGTCAAAAGTGTTAACTTGTGAGCACCAATCAGTGGCAGAATCATAACTAACTAAATGGGCATAATTGACTCATCCAGGAAGGCTTGGGGATGTTAATAGGCAAATGGGAAAATAAACATTGCACTGATGGCCGTGATGCGGGAGTACTTGTGCATGCGTAAACACTGGGCACAAATCTAACCTGTCACACGCTGAGTTTCTTGAGCACTCAGCACCTTGGATTTGTCCAATCATGAATGAAACTGCCCCAATAACCATGTTAAAATAGATTGAAATAAATATTTCATTTCAATGTTAACAAGACTTTTTTTTGCACAGAATACAAGGAACTTGAGTTCTTATTTTGGTCACCATATTATATAACCTAATATGTCAAGTTAAAAAAAAACTGTGACAGAGCTGGGTGAGCTGATTATTGTCAAGCCTCCAGATTAAACTTGACATGATCATAAACAATCTATTGCATCTCAGCTTCCCAGAATTGTGGCATGTGAGCCTTGCATTTAGTACACCCAGCCACCTAAACATCTAGCCCAGATGGCTTTCCAGACAAGTGGCAGGGCCCCTCAACACTCTCAGGCCCTACAGCCGTGGATTGCAGCCTAAGGGTTGGCAAAATATAGAACATAGAACATTACAGCGCAGTACAGGCCCTTCGGCCCTCGATGTTGCACCGACCAGTGAAACCAATCTAAAGCCCTCTAACCTACACTATTCCAATATCATCCATATGTTTATCCAATGACCATTTAAATGCCCTTAATGTTGGCGAGTCCACTACTGCTGCAGGCAGGGCATTCCACACCCTTACTACTCTCTGAGTGAAGAACCTACCTCTGACATCTGTACTATATCTATCACCCCTCAATTTAAAGCTATGTCCCCTCATGCTAGCTATCACCATCCGAGGAAAAAGGCTCTCACTATCCACCCTATCTAATCCTCTGATCATCTTGTCCATTAAGTCACCTCTTAACCTTCTTCTCTCTAATGAAAACAACTTCAAGTCCCTCAGCCTTTCCTCATAAGACCTTCCCACCATACCAGGAAACATCCTGGTAAATCTCCTCTGCACCCTTTCCAATGCTTCCACATCCTTCCTATAATGCGGCGACCAGAACTGTATGCAATACTCCAAGTGCAGCTGCACCAGAGTTTTGTACAGCTACAACATGACCTCCTGGCTCCGAAACTCAATCCCTCTATCAATAAAAGCTAACACACCGTATGCCTTCTATGTTAATGATGTTGTTGTTCCTTCAGTTTCAGTGCCCTTCTCTCCTCATGGAGCAAAGAATTACCCCCTGTCAAATGTCCCCCCAATGCCCAGCAGCCCGGGAGTGGCTCCCACCCCCATCTAGGAATATCATATTCACCCCGTGCTGACCAGTGGCTACCCCACAACTCAACTCCTTCAAGTAACCACTCAGGAATGACATTCCATCTCAGGATTTAGTTCTAACACCTCAACAAATGTGCCCCGAGCTTCGGGAAGCCACACTAATGCTCCCCTGATGCCGGTAACAATCTCATTTACCGACTCTTGCGAAATCTTGTACTCACATCCCCAATTAAGCTCACAGCTAACGCAAGCTCAAAATCGCCCCCATTAAATTTAGACATAAAAATAGGCTTTTAATCTAAACATTACAGGCCATGATCGTAACCAAACATTATAAACTCTGGGACTGATTTTACCATCAAGTTGCACCCGTTTACGGGTGTGAAAACTTGGTCAAGTCGGACGTGAAGCAAGTAGCGCAATCTGCGCCCACCTCTGCGTCGGTTCCCCTTTACCAAGGGCTGAAAATGGCCGCAATCGGGACCACGCCTGGAACGGGTGCGACAGCAATTTAAATGTATTTGCATGCACTTAAATTGACTTAATGGGCTGCACGCCCAACTTTACTGGCACTTCCCCCTTTACCACCGCGTTCGCCCATCCAGAATCGGCATGAAACAGACATGCCCCATAGAAGTCCGATTCGGGCACTCGAGTTAGTGAGGAGGTAGGTGTCTAGCGTCTGACGGCTCTCTGCTTGAGATCTGTTGGGGGGTGGGGAAAGGTGGATCCAGTGCTACTTTGCTTGAGATCGGAGGGGGGAGGTAGGGGGGTCTGCTGCCACTCTGCCTGAGATTGGTGGAGGGGAAGGGGGGTCCGCTGCAACTCTGCCTGAGATTGGTGGGGTGGAAAGGGGAGAGGAGCTGCGATCAGTCTGGGTGGCAGGGGTTGGGGGGATAAGGGGGGTGAGTAATGTTGTGGGGATGGGGCAATCTCTGTGGGGCCCAGAGGGAGGCATTATTTGGCCTGGGCTCCCCTGGCAGGGGGCAGCATTCTATCATTTTTCTTCTGTGCACGCACAGTTGGAGGTGCCAATCAGAGCTGCTGGGTTTCAGGCGCGTTCAGCACCACCCACAGGCTTCAGCAGCACGATTCAGAATTGCTGGTATTTTTGCAGGCAGAGTGCGTTTCGGGGCGCTCAGAACGAGTCTAAAAGTCGGATCTGAAACACTCCCAGTTTCAAGTCCGCCCAGCACTTAGAATCAAAATGGTAACATTTTCTTATGGAAAAGTGATTTTTGTTACCATGATTTTGTTTAGCATACCATTTTTCTGAAACACATTAGGAGTGCTAAACAAGGGAAAGCTAAGCTCCTAGTAAATTTTAAAATGAATATATTAACCACAGAATCTCTACAATGCAGAAGGAGGCCATTCGGCCAACTCTTCGAAAGAGCATCCCATCCAGGCCCTCCCCTCCACCCTATCCCATAACCCCGCGCATTTGCGATTGCTATTCCACCTAACCTATACATCTTTGGACACTAAGGGGCAATTAAACATGGCCAATCCACCTAACCTGCACATCTTTGGAATGTGGGAGGAAACTGGGGCACCCGAAGGAAACCCACGCAGACACAGGGAGAACATACAAACTTTACACAGTCACCCAAGGCCGGAATCAAACCTGGACCCCTGGCGTTGTGAAGCAGCAGTGCTAAAGAGGATATCACAGAATGATACGCACAGTAGGAGGCAATTTGGCCCATCACACTTGTACCGTTCTTTTGGAAAAGCTATCCAATTAATCCCACCTGCTCTTTCCTCAAATGTCTTGGTTTTTTTTTCTTCTCCTTTCTAAGTATTTATCCAGTTCTCTTTGAATATTATATTGAATCTTCTTCTACTACACTTTCAGGCAGTGCATTCCAGATCACTGCAATTATTTGTGTAAAAGAAAATGTTTCCACATCACCTCTGTTTTTTTTCCTATCACCGTAAGACGGTGTCCTCTGTTTCTTGACCTTTCTGCCATTGGATTCAGTTCATCCTTATTTAGTCTATTGAAACAGTTCATGATTTTGGATTGCTCTATAAAATTGGCACTTAATGTTCTCTAAGAAGAACAACCACAGCTTCTCCACAAAAATAAAATCTCTCATTTCTGGAACCAATCTGGTAAATCTCTTCTGTAACCTTTCCAAGCTCTTGAAATCCTTCCTGAAGTATGCTGTCCAGGATTGAACATAATTCTCCAGCTGAGACCTATTCATTGTTTTATAAAGGTTGAGTATAACCTTTTTGCTTTTGTATTTTATGCTTCTATTAATAAAGCTAAGGATCCAATGTGCTTTTTTAACCAACTTTCTCAACTTGTCCTGCCATCTTCAAAGATTTGTGTACATGCACCCAAGATCTCTTTACTCTGCAACCCCTTTAAGTTTACTATTGCCTCTCCTCAATCTTCCTACCAAAATGTATCACTTCACACTTCTTTGCATTAAATTTAATTTGCCATGTGTCTATCCATGTCCTTTTTAAAATGTATTCTTTCTCGCAGTGTGGGCGTCACTGGCAAGGTTGACATTTATTGCCCATCCCAAATTGCCCTCGAGTGGTGGTGAGTTGGAGTTGCCTTCTTGCCTTGCTGCAGTCCATGTGACTTTGGTACACCCACAGTGCTGTTAGGAAGTTCCAGGAATTTGATCCAGTGACAGTGAAGGAATGGTTATATTGTTCCAAGTCAGGATGGTGTGTAGCTTGGAGGGGAACTTGCAGTTGGGGGTGCTCACATATATCTGCTGCCCTTGTCCAATTGAGGTGATAGAGGTCAAGGGGTTGGAAAGTGCGGTCAAAGGACACTTGGTGAGTTGCTGCAGTGTAGATGGTACATACTGTTACCAATGTGTGGCGGTGGTAGAGGGAGAACAAAGTTGTGGAGAAAGCAGCACACAATCACTATCAGAGACACTCTGGATGGTAAGTATTGGAGGGTTCCTCCAGATCTGTCAATGCAGCAAAATCTCATTGTGAGGAGACCAATCATTGGCTCAATGATGGCTCTAGTTGTGCCATGGTTTTCATTACACTAGTGCTCAGTGTCTGTCCTAGGAACTGGTATCATTAGCCACTTCTTTAATGGAAAGCTTTCAACACCCAGCAGCCATACTTCCAAAGCATCAGGTGCTTTGCGTGGCCAGTGTGGCCAGTACCTGGGAGTTCCTGGGGGCGATCTTAACATTGCGCCCCGCTGATGGGCGGGGCCAGTTGGTAAGATCGTGTGAGAGCCAAGAAATCAGGTTCGTGCCCAATTTTCCCCGTCTCGCAGCAACAATGTTGGCCCCCAGTGGGTGTAGCACCAGCAGCTGTCATCACCTCACTGGTCGTCCTACTAGAGATGTTGGCATCTCTCACTAGGTGGGACTTCAATCCCAGGGTCTTTGATTCCGGGTAAAGCCTGCTGCTGTCCAGCTAAAGTGCCTGGGTGGCGCTTAATATGGCATGCCCTCCACTAAAATAGGCAATGTGGAGCGAGACTCCTGTCGTCTCCAATAAATGCCACTCTAAAGTCAGAATTCTCTGGTCTCACATGCCCTGCTGCGGCTGCCAGCGAGAACGGAGAATTTGGCGTTCAGTCAAATCTCCATTCGCTGTAGCAGGATCAGATAATCTCAGCTGCCAGCAAGTTCGGGCAATTCTGGCCTTTATCTCAATTTGTGAAGTCAAGTATCCCATACACATTTTAAACAGCCTTTTCAACTTGTCTTGCCTCTTTCAAAGCCTCGAGCATACAATCCCAGATCTTTCTGCTCCTGCAATTCCTTTAAGATTGTATCATTTAGCTTACATTGCTGGTCCTCATTCTTCCTATCAAAAAGAATCACTTCATTCTTCTTCATATTAAATTCCATCTGCCATACATCTGTCCTTTTCACTAGTCTATGTCTTCCTGAAGTCAGTTACTAGTCTCTGCAATATTTATGACCTCTGTACAATTTAATCTATATGAATCTTTAGTTATCCAGAGAGCTCTAGCTTTTGATGTTCTTTCTTTTTCCAAATCCCTTTACAACTCAATTAAATTATATCTGCTTGTGCTGTGGTTCAATATTTTCACATTTGATTTTTCTTTGACCTACTCTGTGACTGCTTTAAACTTAGTGAACAGAATTTTACGTGTCCCAGGCAGGAGCACATCCTGATGTCATCCTTCACTCGTGCGATATCTCAGTTGACGGGTGCAGGCATGAATCGGTAGCCTGTCCACTGACAATTGTGGAGTCAATTGAAGGGATTATCTGCCCTATTGCCCAGAATATTATATTGCTCATGCAGCTTTTAGCTCATTGCATGGGCAGATGGGCAATCCATTTATCAGATTTTGTCAGTCACGGATGGGAAGTGGCGGGGTTGGTCGGGGGGGGGGGGGGGCATCTCGATCTGAAGGCCCCTTCGATTTTGGGGTTCTCTCCCCTCCAGGACCAGGGAACACTGGTCCTCTTCTGGCCACTGCAGCGCTGTGCCTGGAGGGGTTGGGGAGCTGTTGGCCAATCGGATTGGGTGACAGCTCTTTAAGGCACCCAAGGGTGGTTGAAAGTACTGCTCAATCAGAGCTCAATTGAGCATTAAATGGCAGTGGGCTTCTGAGGGAGCATATTACTCACCTACCCTCAGGATGGCAAGCAAAGTGATAGTGATCACCGTTTTAAAAGATCCTCCACTGAAGTATGCTCCACTTGCCCAACTTCACTCCCCAGATCTGCTTCCTTCCTCAGAAGTTTTAAAAATTAATTTGTGGGACATGGCATCGCTGGCTGGCCAACATTTATTGCCCATCCCTAGTTGCTCGAGGGTAGTTGAAAGCCAACCACATTGCTGTGACTCTGGGGTCATATGTAGGCCAGACCAGGTAAGGACAGCAGATTTTCTTCCCTAAAGGACATTACTGAACCAGATGGATTTTTCCGACAATCGACAATGGTTTCATGGTCATCAGTAGATTCTTAATTCCAGATATTTTTTATTGAATTCAAATTCCACCATCTGCCATGGTGGGATTCGAACCCAGGTTCCCGGAACATTGACTGAGTTTCTGCATTAAAAGTCTAGTGATAATACCACTGGGCCATCGTCTCCCATGCTGTAAAATACTGCAGATGTTGGTAATCTAAAATAAAAACTGATACTGCTGGAAATATTCAGCAGGTCTGGTGGCATCTGTAGAGAGAGAGAGAGAGAGACAGGTTACCATTTCAGGTTGTTGACCTTTCGATTACATTCTCTAGGGTGTGATCATTGTCGTCAGTATATTGTACTGAAGAAATGACCAAAGAGTGACACACTCCCAGATGATTCTGGCACTACCTGCCTCTTCCTTGATAGCCACATACTTATTATCCTCCTGAACTATCTGTGACCGCAGAGTCACTACCTACTGGAATGAACGATCCAGGAAATTCTCTCCCTCCTACGTGTCCTACAGTGATGCGGCTGCTCCTCAAGCATTGAAATCCTGATCTTCAGTTCTAGCAGCTGGAGGCACTTACTGCACCAAGTTGTTATCCAGGAGAAACGAAGGCAGTGCAGCGGGCTTCCCCGTTGGGCGCCATGGCCGCCACGAGTCTAGCGAGCCCAGGACTGCAATCTCTGCTAGAATTTCTTGAGCCATTTCCTTAAATACTCTGGGATGTAGATTATCAGGCCCTGGGGATTTATCCGCCTTCAATCCCGTCAATTTTCCCAACACCATTTCTCTACTAATATTGATCTCCTTCAGTTCTTCCCTCTCACTAATTCTTGCATTTTTCAACATTTCTGGCATTTGATTTGGGTCCTCTTTTGTGAAGACAGAACCAAAGTATGTTTTCAGTTGCTCAGCCATTTCTTTGTCCCCGTTTCTGTCTGTAGGGGACCTACATTTGTCTTCACCAACCTCTTTCTCTTCACATATCTGTAGAAACTCTTAGTGTCAGTCTTTATGTTCCCTGCAAGCTTACTTTTATACTGTATTTTCCCCTTCTTAATCAATCCCTTGGTCCTCCTTTGCTGAATTCTAAACTGCTCCCAATCCTCAGACCTATTATTTTTCTTGGCCAATCTGTATGCCTCTTCCTTAGATTGGATATTCTCTCTAATTTCCATTGTAAGCCATGTTTCCATGTCTAAGGTTACAGGGATAGGGCGGAAGAGAGGGCCTCGGTGGAATGCTCTTTTGGAGAGTCAGTGCAGACTTGATGGGCTAAAAGACCTCTTTCTGCACTGTAAGGATTGTATGATTCTAACACTAACTCTGCTCTAGGCATTCCACCCACACTGTTGGAAACAGAAAAGGCTGTAGAGCAATTATCAAGTGGCAATGTCCCTGGAGCTAATCGAATCCTAGTGGAGACCTATAAATTGGGTGGATCACAGTTGCTCAGAAAGGTCACCCAGCTCTTCCTGTCCACTTGGGATCAAGGGATCCTTCCATAAAACCTGTTCATATCTCAAACGCAAATACAACGCCAGTCCTATGACAATCAGAGGAATATTTCACCTGTCTATTGCTGGAAAGATACTTGCCAGCTCATATTATGTCTTCAGCAGCATCTACTTCCGGAGAGCCAGTGTGGTTTCAGAAAAGGTAGGAGATCCGTCGACCTGGTGTTCGCTGCTTGCCAATTGCAGAAGTGACAAGAACAAAATGCTGACCTATACACCATCTTTTGCCGACCTAACCAAAGTCTTCAACATTATCAGCCATGAAGTGCTCTGGAAGATTGTGAGCAAGTTTGGGTGCCCAGACAAATTCATTCAGATATTTTGACAGATCCATGAGGCATGCAGGTTCCCATCCTTGATGACAATGAGACTTCGGCCCCCTTCCCTATCACCAATGGAATAAAACAGGGTGATGTACTGGTGCTGGCCCTCTTCAGCATCATGTTCTCAGCCATGTTCACTGATGCCTTTCAGGATGAGAACCCAGGTATAGACTTCAATTCCGAATAGACACAATCTTTTTAACCTACGATGCCTCCAGCCGAAGCCCAAGATCCTCATTGACAGACTGCGTGACTTTCTGTTTGCTGATGACAGTGCACTAAATGTTGGCAATGAAATAGACATTCAGCACATGTTCTCTGCATCCTGTGATAACTTCAGTCTCACCAACAGCACAGAGAAGACAGAAGTTATGTTCCAACCTTCTCCAGAAAAGCTCTATCAAGAGTCAATAGTGAGAGTAAACAAGAAGTTGACCGCTGTGGATAAGATCACCTACCTAGGCAGCACTCTCTCACGCTGTGTTCATATCGATGATGAGGCCGATGCCAGAATTGTGAAGCCCAGTCTTCTCCTTCAGAAGACTTTGCTTTTCAGGATTGGAGGAACATAGAGGGGTAAGCCTAAAAACCAAACTCAAGTCTACCGAGCACTCATCCTCTCCACTCTTTTCTATGCGAGTAAAACCTGGACTGTCTACCAGCAACACGCAAAGAAAATCCATCACTCCACCTTTGCTGCCTCCACAAGCTCCTCAACATCAAGCGGCAAAACAAAGTCCCAGACACAGAGGTTCTCAGGAGAACCGACACGGTCAGCTTCTTCACAATGTTATGACAAAAACTGCTCCAATGGGCTGGACGTGTCACCAGAATGCCTGACAACTGACTCCTAAGCGAATCTTCTACAGTGAAGTGCAGCACGGAGCACACAACTGTGGTGGCCAGAAGAAACTCTTCAAGGATACTCCGAAAGCCTCCCTCAAGGACATTAAAATTGACACTGTATCGTGGGAGACTCTTGCCCAGGACTGCTCAGACTGGAGGAGTGCAATTGTCAAAGGTGCATCAGCATACGAGGAGCAATGGATAGCGCCAGCCGAAAACAAGTGCAAGACACATAAAAACCATGAGAACAGGGCCCCCACCGACCTACCTGCCTCACTGTGCTGTCCTCACTGCACTAGAACTTTCCATGCTAAGGTAGGACTTGTCAGCCAACTTCGCACCCACACAATAGCTAGATAACAAATGAAGATGGTCTTTTTCAATACTGAAGGACGAACGATTGACATCAGCAGTGCCCACCTCTCCTGATGGACTGTGTAAGGGGATTTTCTGGGGGCTTCCCTGTGGTGCCATGTACTGAGTTGAACTCAGTTAATACAAAGACTCATAAAAGACAGTATGTAGTTAAAGACATACTTTATTGACCAATACGCACTGGGAGAGACACAGCCGGATGATTCCACATTCTCTCTGATGTTACAGTACAATGTGTAAGACAGATCTACTTTTTCGAAGGTTTGTTTCTCCCGCCCAACCTGTCATCCAAACTGAATGATCCAATTACATTAATGCATTTTATTTACCTTGGCCAATAGCATTCTACTTTCTGGCAGAATTGGGAATTAATTCATTGGTCAACCGGACCCGGAAGCTCTTCCCCCCATCGCCTAGCAACTTTACCTATGCAAATCCAGTAGGTTTAAGGATCGCCCACACCACCTGCAAATCATGGGAACAGAGAGGGAGTCATTTCCCTCTGTCTGCTTGCTACCCCTTATCAGTAGAAGCTGAATACTTCTATTCTCTGCAACCAGAAGCTAAACACCTCCATGAATTTTAAAACCTTTGTAGCTTGCAGCTGCAGAGTCTCCTACTGATAATAGTGAATATATTCTGTACCTTATTGTTTCCAAAGAATGTGGCCTGTCTAGTTCTGCTCGTTTCCCATTATGCTTTGGGGCAGGCTGCATCTTGGTGAAAGCTTACAAGACATTTAAAAATACATTTGAAATCTACAATACTTGTTCAAAATTCTCTACCAATGATTGTATATGTGCCTATGCAGACAGTACCTCCGCACGATATATGTGTGTGTGTATATATATATATATATATATATATATATATATATATATATAATATATATATATAAGGCACTTTGTGATTCCTTATGGTATATATAAGGCATGGCACAGTGGTTAGCACTACTGCCTCACAGCGCCAGGGACTCGGGTTCGATTCCCAGCTTGGGTCACTGTCTGTGGAATTTGCACATTCTCCCTGTGTCTGCGTGGGTTTCCTCCAGGTGCTCTGGTTTCCTCCCACAGTCCAAAGATGTGCAGGTTAGGTGAATTGGCCATGCTAAATTCTCCCTCAGTGTACCCGAACAGGTGCTGGAGTTGGCGACTGGAAGATTTTCACAGTAACCTCATTGCAGTGTGAATGTAAGCCTACTTGCGATTAATAAATAAACTTTAAAAAAAACTTTACTTTAGGCACACTGTGATCCCTATTTTAAACTAGTCTACTTTGTTTTAATAGTTTTCAAAATCCCAGAGGTTTCTGTACCCCCTTCCATAGGTTGTCAGCCAGCCAAAGCCTTCAGCAGTCCCATGGGTCCACCTGCCTGCAAAGCCTGTCTGCTCCTCCACATCATGACCCCAATTGAACCAGGTTCCTGGAGGTGGTCTCTTTATAATTGGTTGCTCCAAGGTGATCATGCAGATAGTAAGATTCTGTCAATTGATGTTAAGAGTTAGACAGCCTGCAGTGAGAACACAGTACAGGTAGGAAAGCTTCCCACTGCCATGTGTTTTTCTGTGCTGCTTATTTATCAAGCCCAAACTTGAAAACTAGGAGCTTGTACACTCTCTGGGAGATATCAGTTAAAGTACTGTACATAACCATTGTCGTTTTGTATAGTTTTTCCATTGTGCCAATACTGTATGGCACACTTTTCTTGAAGATATAAGACAAACAATATTATTTACTATGTGCCATCATGAGTCTGGACAAAAGGAACTTTTAAAAGTCATCTGCAAAGAAAAAATATTGTGCATAGTTTCAGCTGTAAATTCTGCACAGTGAAGCAAATGCTTGGAATGATTGGTATATAATTAATCTTCTCAAGCTACCAAAGGAGATGTGGCACATCAGGCATGTTGGCAGTGCACACTTATCAACCAAGTTGTTGGATTGTCACACCAATTGAAAATTCTCCCAACTTGACACTGCTCCATATTTATTAACTGACCTTCCAAGTCTGGCTTTTCTAGATATGTGAAAGGCAGTGTCCTTTGGAGAACTCTGTCTTAAAATGAAACAGAATTAGGGGAAGGCTAGACATGTTAACTTTCTATGACACTAGCTGTTATATGGTAAGTTTAAATGTCCAGTTTTGGAATGTTAGTGAATTTGGATGAGTGAATGCGTAGATGGGTAGCGTGTGTGAGATAGGTGGGTAGGGTCAGTGAAGTGGGTAACTAGGGAGGTGGTTAGGTGGTTATGTGAGGGAGGTGAATAGGTGGGTAAGTGGGTCTGGTCAGGGAAGAGTTAGTCAGGGCTGGGGAGGTAGCTGGGTCAGAGGTAGTTCGATGATCGGGGGATTGCATGGTCAGAAGTCAGGTCAGGAATTGGGGGAGGTAGTCAGGGGTCAGGATAGTTACAGTGGTCAGTGTAAGTGATTGGGGGACCAGTTCTGAAGTACAGAGTTGGTGACATTTGTGGAGGGTTCTGAGGAGCAGGAGAACTGCCCATCGGAAATTGAAAATTCCCAGGATATTCCCAAATGTGTTCAGCATGTAAGGACTTCCACAGGGTCCTGATACACATCTTCAGTTGTACATGTGGTTTCCAGCCATCTGGAGATTGGAAGATTTGGTCCTGTATCTGTAAGGGGTAACACCATTATTTTGTTGTGGAAAGAAGGTATAAGTGGATGGAGAACTGACACCTCACCAGATGCCAGTGCAAAGCATTGAAGCTGCCAACAATTTGGGCATCAGACCTCCTTATCAACCTTTAGACTAGAGTAGGGAGGATCCAAGGTCTCCTTGTGAGGCCCAGAACAGCACTTCAACTCGCCATTCACAACAGGTTTTTCCAAATAAACCACAAATGCTCCCCTTCTCTGGCCTCAGGCTAAAATGTCAGTTAGGGCTCCAATTACATCATTAAAGATGATCTTGCCAGCTTGGGGCAGGTGTCTTCACCACCTGCAATTTAAAATTGGAATTGGCCATACTGGTGAAGCAATAGGGTTGCCAACTCTGATTAAATGTATTCCTGGAGGTTTCATCACATGACTTGCCCCCACACTCCAGTCATTAGTCAGCCAACCCACCCTCCTTGAGATGCATTGCCTTCCCACGACAACTGTAAAGATTATTATCCAACTGGATGATGCTTGACTGTCAGTCAAACTGCCTTTTTTTCTACCAATTTTCAATATTTTTTATTTGGTAGAGAGAAATATTTAAAGAAAATTTTTTAAACCTTTTTTAACATCATGATGTTTTTTCTCCAGGATTTCACATGGCATTGTCCTGGAGATTGATCTTCATTTCCCAGAAATTGCAGGCTAATCATAGAATCCCTACAGTGCACAAGGGGGCCATTCGATCCTGATCACCAGCAACCAATCCCACCCAGGCCCAATCCCCTAACCCCACGTATTTACCCTGCTAATCCACCTGACACGAAGGGGCAATTTAACATGGCCAATGAACCTAACCTGCACATCTTTGGAGTGTGGGAGGAAACCGGAGCACCCGGAGAAAACCCACACAAACATGAAAGAACGTGCAAATTCCACAGTCACCTAAGGCCAGAATTGAACCCGGGTCCTTGGCGCAGTAAGGCAGCAGTGCTAACTACTGTGCCATTGTGCCGCCCTAATCCTGGGGGGGGGGGGGGGGGGGGGAGTTGGGGGGGGGTTTGCAATCCTCAGCATGAAAGAGGCCCTGGACAAAAATTGAGGCCTTGGTGTACTTGGTAAGTGTGATAGCTGTGTTCATCTAACAGTCACTACACTAAAAAATAATTCATTTCATTTGAAAAGTCTTGAGGTACTTCTGAGATTAGACAATATATAAGTGCAAGTCTTTCCTCCAATTGCCTCTTGGAGTTCTCTGGCTCCTTGCTCATTTTGTCATCACCCAGCTTAGTCCATGTTTTGGCATCTGTGATTAGGCAGTCAATGAGTTGATCAGCTCGTCGTCAGAGATATTGAAATAGTAGGGCAGGTGCGCAAGATGGATGCTACTTACTGAAACAAATTCATCAGTTCATCAGACATTGCACAATCAAAACATCGAAGTGGAATATATTTATATTCATTTAACCATTTTCCAGATTTGACCCATTTGTAGCAATTTGTCTCTGGGATCCTAGAATGTACATTATGCATGATCATTCCCTACTAGTGAGAGGCCGATTCAACACCGACTAAATTAAACAACAAGCCAACCAAAACCAATTTCTCATTAAACTCCAGCTGTGTGTTCAAAAATCTGCAACTGCATAAACTTCTTTCTTTTTCACTAGTCAGATACAATTGGACTTTCTGGATATTTCCAGAATTTTCTGTTTTTATTTCAGATTTCCAACTTTCACATGTTTGATCTTTGATATTAATAGGGGGCACATTGCATAGATGTTTTCCCACCTGCAGAGGGATCTGGGTGCCCTAGTGCATGAATTGCAAAAGGTTAGTATTCAGGTACAGCTAGTAATTAGTAAAGCTAAAAGAATGTTATTGTTTGTTGCAAAGGGAATTGAATACAAAAATAGGGAAGTTATGCTTCAGTTATACAGAACACTAGTAAGATCACATCTGTAGTACTGTGTACAGCAGTAGTCTCCAAATAGTTGACCGCGATCAACAATTCGACCCTGAAGTCTTAAAAAGTCAATTGCCACTGGCTGCTGAACCGCTACCGAAAATGTACGGAACTTGGGCTTCTTGTGCTGACATGTGAATTAACTCATTGACTGCCAAATAGTGCCAAAAAATGCAGAGAACTGGGGCTTCTTCTGACGACGAGCTAAGCAATTCATTGACTGCCGAATCACAGATGCCAAAACGTGGACTAAGCTGGACGATGACAAAATGAGCAAGGAGCCAGAGACCTCCAAGAGGGCAAAAACATACCAAGAATAGGAAAGGGAATTTTTGATGAATGTCGAAACAAAGACAATTTTTCTTAATTGTCTGCAGAGTGTAGCTTTGAGTAGATGAGGTAATTTGGAACAGCTTCACAAGACAACACACACAAAATTTCAAGAAAACTTCTCTTTAAACAGCACCATTTGGACCAAGACAGTTGGGGAGTTAAAGGGAATGTTGCAAACTCAACAGTCACTCTTTTCAAAACCTGTAGATAAAGGCAAGGCAAGTAATAAGGCGTCTTTTTGCATTAGCCATCTGCTGGCAAAACATAAGAAATTGTTCACTGATGGCAAAGTTATCAAGGAGGCTACGATGGTTGCTGCTGACACCTTGTTTGTTCAAAGACTTTAAAAACAAAGATGAAATTATGACAGCCATCAAGAGCATGCCGCTTGGTACTTTGACAGTAGCCAGAAGGGTGGAATTGTCCAAGGATGTGTTTCAAAAAATACACCAAGACTTATCAGGCTGTGAATGTTTCTCACTGCAGTGTGATGAGTCAGAAGACATGACGGATATGGCCCAGCTGATTGTTTTGTTCGCATGGCATTCAAAGATGCAACAACAAAGGAAGGTTTTTTCACTGTTTTGCCACTCAAAGAGAGGATAAGAGGCGAGGATGTCTACAATGAATTCAAAAGGTATGTGACTGAGAAAACGTTGCTATCAAGAAACTGGTTTCAATCACAACTGATGGTGCACCGTCAATGTTGCTGTCAATGCAGGCTTTGTTGCATTTTGCAGAAATGATCCGAAATTTCCCTGCTTTGTCAATTATCATTGTGTTATACGCCAACAAGCGCCAGCGAGCAAGGTTATTGACTTTTTCATGTAATGACAGTTATTGTCAAGATCGTCAATTCAATTCGTGCCAGAGCTCTGCAACATCGTTTGCTCAAATTGCTACTTGACGAGCTTGATGCCACCTATGGTGAGATCATCCTTTATGTAGATGTGAGGTAGTTAAGTTGAGGAAAGTCCTCCAGAGATTTTTAGATTGTCACCTTTCTTAAATCAGAAATGAGGTGTGCAGTGAGATGTCAGATAATGGGTTGTTACTAGACTTGGTGTTTCTTACGGACATAAGTGCAAAATTGAATGAGTTGAAGCATGAACTGCAGGGAAGGGGAAGATATTTGTCACACATGGTCAGTGTAGTGAATGTGTTCAAGTTGAAACTGGGCCTGTGGTCCTCCCAGTTAAATAACAAAATTACTGAGTACTTTCCAAATCTGGAGAAAATCCATCAGCGGGTCAAACAGAAAGGGTTCCTTCTCAACGAATTCTGTGACCGCCTGAACAAATTGGAAGAAAAACAACAGACGATTCAAGAGTAAGGCAAGATGAGGCAAATCATTTGTCTCAAATCCTTTTCTTCAAGAAGACATTGGACAGCAAAATTTCAGCAGATGTTTGAACAAAGCAATGGACTTGAGATGGAAATAATCATCATGCAAAATGACACAGAGCTGAAAGTTAGGTCAAATGACATGATTTGTAAACAGAGAGAAATATCCTCTTCTAACATCATGTGCACTCGAGGTGAAGGCCTATGTTGGTTCTACATACCTCTGTGAGATTGCTTTTTCTCAGATGAAATCATCATGTCCAAGTATCACACTCATCTCACAGATGCCCATCTGATGGACTGTATGAGACTGGTCATTTCAAACTCCAACCCAGACTTCACAGCATTCACAGATAGTATGTAAGCACAGGTGTCACACTAAGAATAGGTAAGTGTTACGCATAAGTACATTTTGTGGTGGGGGAGAGGCATTTAGTAAAGTTGAATTTTTAAGAGTGGATCTCATACTGCATTTGTTGCTAAAAGTGATCTTGTGCTTAAGGTTGGAGACCATTGGTGTAAAGTATTGGTCATCTTATTTAAGGAAGGATGTAAATGCATTGGAAGCAGTACAGAGAAGGTTTACCCACACTAATACCTGGAATGGTCAGGTTGTTTTATGAGGAAAGGTTGGACAGATTAGGTTTGTATCTATAAGACCATAAGACATAGGAGCAGAATTAGGCCACTCGGCCCATCTGTAGCAATTTACAAGAGGCAACTGATTGAAACATATAGGATCCTAAGGGGTCTTGGTAGGGCGGGTGTGGAGAGGAGAATTCTTGTGGGAGAATCTAGAACTAGAGGCTACTGTTTAAAAATAAGGGGTCACCTATTTAAAACAGAGACGTGGCAATTTTTTTTCTCCCAGAGGGTTGTTCACCTTTGGAACTTTCTTCCTGAAAATGTGGTGGAAGCAGTGTGTTAGAATATTTTTAAGGCAGAGGTTGATAAATTCTTGGTAAGTAAGGTGGTGATAGGTTATCAGAGGTAGGTAAATTTGAGATTACTATCAGATCAGCCGTGTTCTTATTAAATGGCGAAGCAAGATTGAAGGGCCGAATGGCCTACTTCTTGTTCGTATGCTTGTATGTAACTTCACAGTGTATGTCTCTTCTCCTTGACAGAATCCCTGTCTAGAGTCAACCTGATTGACAGCTTTGGCTTTGGGCACTTCAAAGCAAGCCAACCCTTTTTTGGAGGCTAAAATTCACCCCTTTATTTAATCTGAAACAAGTTCAGTTTTATAATTACTTTGGAACTATCTGTGCTGATACCACATGTAAATTGCTCTCACACTAAGCAGCTGAAACAAAATGAAAATCAAACTCTCTCATGCTGGCTCTTGGTGTCTGTACTCTTGTTCACCATGGCAACCAAATTTGTCTAATAACCATCACTACAAAATCAATGGTATATATTGAAAACAAGTTGCTGAACTGAAGCAAACACATTAATTAAACTGCACATAAAAACCAAAATAGCAACAAAAATGTTTTACCTTACTCATGTAATCTCTCTTATCCAAACACTTCTGTTTGATCACAACTGAACTTCTACACACAGCCTCATATGAATGTTGATTTTTGGTTTAGTATTACTTGAATATTTAATACTGAAACCTGATACAAACGGCTGATATATCTCAATGCACTTGGTCAACTGCACTGCTGCACTTATCTCAGAACCCAAACAACCAACACCTGCAAAGGACAGCATTTAACCTTAATCAGATCTCAGAGGCTCAAATAATTACTAACTAACAAACCTGACCATTTTTAAGAGTAAAGACAAAAAAAAACTCAGGCAGAGGTAACACATCAACTTCTAATTATTTTTGGGCAGCAGCACGGTTTAGTTGATAATGCTTTCCCTTTGCAGTTAAAAAATTGTGGGTTCAGATCCAGCACATTAATTACGCTGAAACCGCAATGGAGTGCTGACATGTGCTACATGTTGAAGATGTCATGTTTTAGGTAAGAAGTGGCTGTGAAATTGGGTTCAGGTATCACAATGTGTAATTAATCCATGCCCATTGCTTCTGCTGCAGGCAGCACGCAAACTTTGTGTTACCTGCTGAACTGCATTCAACTGGTTGCAGAATAATCTATGAACAAGGTGTAACAGGATAGAGAGCAAAGTTTTCTGTTGTTGCACTGGGCATCTTGATGGAGGAGGTGGAAGTGCAGAAAGGTCCTCAAGACAAACTGTGCAAAAGCATACAAGCATACAAATTAGGAGCAGGAATAGGCCACTCAGCCCCATTAGCTTACTCCACCATTCAGTAAGATCATGTCTGTTCTGATTATAACCTCAACTCCACAATTCCTGCCTGCCTCGATAACCTTTCACCCCTTGTTAATCAAAAATCTATCTAGCGCTGCCTTAAAAATATTCAAAGACTCTGCTTCCAATGAGTAAGAAAGTTCCAAAGACTCACAACCCTCTAAGAGAATAAAATTCTCTTCATCTCATCTTAAATCAGTGACTTCTTATTTTAAAATAGTTGCCCCCAATTTTAGAGTTTCCCACAAAAGGAAACATCTTCTCCACACCCATCCTGTTAATATCCCTCAGGATCTTAAAGGTTTCAATCAAGTCACCTCTTACTCCTCTCAGCTGTAGTGGATATAAGCTCAGCGTGTCCAAGCTTTCCTCATAAAACAACTCACCCATTATTGGAACTAGTTTAGTAAACCTTCTCTGAACTGCTCCAAATGCATTTACATCCTACCTTAAGTAGGAGATCAATACTATACACGGTAATACAGATATGGGCTCTGTGGTGAACCATAGTTGGTTACCACTATGAGTACTGAACCATAGATGGTCAGCACTATGGGTACTTGTAGATATGTTACTGTTGTCACTGTTGGGGTTAGGGTTGGGCTGTTCTACCTGTTGATATTGTTCTGTGGTACACTCCAGTTGGCTCCGCCTACCTGGAGGAGTATAAAGGTCACTGCACTGCCTGGTGACCCTTTAGTCTGGGATTGTATTGTATATAGTATGCTCCATTCTTGTTAGTAATAAAAGCCTTTATTTCCCGGGTACGATCCAGCCTCCCGAGTGATTTAATCGCGCATCAATTTTATTACTAACAAAATTTTGGTAAAAAAAAACCATGGAGCAAATGTTGAAACCCGATCGGCTTACTTTAGATCCACGTGCAGCGTGAGCGTCGAACACTTTCGACCATTGGTTAAAGTGTTTTCAAGACGACATCGATGCCTCAACAGTCATTCAAAACGACGCCGATAGACTGCGGGTCCTCCACGCAAGGGTAAGCGACACGGTATACTCATCAATCCCAAGACTGCAAAGGGGCCATCGAACTACTTAAGAAACTGTATAACAAACCGCCAAACGAGATCCATGCTTGACACCTTCTAGCCACTCGATGGCGGCAGCCCGGCGAAATGACAGGACAGTACCTGCACGAACTTCAGCAGCTAGCCAGAGCCTGCAACTGCAAGCCAGCGTCGGCGGCCCAGTATATGAACGACTTGATCCGAGGTGCGTTCGTGGCGGGAATCGGCTCATCGTATATTCGCCTTCGGCTGCTAGAGCAAGGTAACCTAGACCTTGCTAAGACGGTGGAATTGGCTGACACGATGGAAACGGCCTCCAGAAGTCTAGAAACTTACCCCACCGACCACGTGGGAACATCGTGGCAAGTACAGCCACCGACTCAACTTTACCCAGCGGCTCCGAAAAACTGCGCGATTGTGCTTTCAACCTCGGACCTGACGACGGCGGCAGCTCCAGGAGGCCCGCGGTGCTATTTCTGTGGATTGGCGAAACACCCTCGGCAGCGATGTCCAGCTAGAACGGTATTTTGCTCCGCGTGTGGGAAGAAAGGGCATTATGCCAAAGTCTGCAGGGCCAAACCACCCTCCAAGCATAGCAGCGCGGCGTGTGATTCTCCAGAGCCTGTCTCCTTGTCTCCAGCTTCTTCGAGGTCTTCCACCACGTGCGATTCCAGAGCGCCGCCATTACTGACGACGAAGACGCTAGACACGTGCGACCTGCAGGGGCCGCCACTTTTAGCGCCACCGACCACGTGCGATCCATGGGCGCAGCCATTTTGGTCAGCACTGACCGCAGACGACCAGCAGGGGTCATCATCATCAACCATCTCAGCTGCCTGCAGTTGCACTCAAGACCCAACGGTGGCGTCAATCATCCTGGACCAGGCCAAGCCTCACAGACTCGACAAGTCCATGGTGGGCATAGAGGTAAATGGACACCTAATTCATTGTTTGTTTGACAGCGAGAGCACGGAGAGTTTCATTCACCCTGACACCATGAAACGGTGCGGCCTCCGAGTACGGACTGTCAGACAGACAATTTCGATGGCGTCGAGGTCCCGGTCTGTTACCGTGCTAGGGAGCTGCGTGGTCAACCTAACAGTGCGGGGCACAGTTTATGAGAACTTCAGGCTCCTCGTGTTACCTCACCTTTGCGCTCCAATACTCCTGGGACTCGACTTTATGGTCCACCTGAGGAGTGTAACCCTGCAGTAGGATGGGCCACTCCCTCCACTTTCAGTGGGAGCACTGCAGCCTCCAAATTGCCCAGCGCGCTCCACGTGTAGCCTCTCGACACTCAGAATCACCCCACCATCCTTATTCGAGAATCTCGTGCCAGGCTGCAAGCCCATCGCAACTAAGAGCAGGCGTTACAGCGCTGAGGATCGGATCTTTATTCGATCTGAAGTTCAGCGGCTCCTCAGGGAAGGGATCATTCAACCTAGCACTAGTCCATGGAGAGTGCAAGTCGTGGTCTTTAAAACTGGAGACAAACCCCGGATGGTCATAGACTATAGTCAGACCATTAATAGATACATGCAGCTGGATGCGTATCCTCTCCCGCGCATATCTGACATGGTCAACCAGATTGCGCAGTACCAGGTATTCTCCACCATTGACTTGAAGTCAGCTTACCACCAGCTCCCCATTCGCCCAGAGGACCGAAAATATACGGCCTTTGAGGCGGATGGTCGTCTTTACCACTTTTTAAGGGTTCCCTTTGGCGTCACGAATGGGGTCTCGGTCTTCCAGCGTGCAATGGACCGAATGGTGGACCAGAACGGGCTGCGGGCTACCTTCCCGTACCGGGATAACGTCACTATCTGCGGCCATGACCAGCAGGACCACGATGCCAACCTCCTTAGATTTTTACGCACTGCGTCTCGCCTGAATCTGACCTACAACAGGGAGAAGTGTGTAGTTAGCAAGCGCTGCCTAGCAATTCCCGGATACGTGGTGGAAAACGGGGTCCTTGGCCCTGATCCAGACCGTATGCGTCCCCTCCTTGAACTTCCCCTGCCCACTAGTATCAAAGCACTGAGAAGATGCTTAGGTTTCTTTTCATACTATGCACAGTGGGTTCCCAATTATGCGGACAAAGCCCGTCCGCTCATAAAGTCTACCTCTTTTCCCCTCGCAGCAGAGGCTCGCTTAGCCTTTGAAGGGATAAAAGCCGACACCGCGAAAGCCACGATGCACGCTGTTGATGAGTCCATCTCCTTTCAGGTGGAGAGTGATGCATCTGATTTCGCCCTGGCCGCCACACTTAACCAGGCGGGCAGGCCCGTCGCCTTTTTCTCTCGCACCCTCCAAGGCCCTGAAATTCGGCACTCCGCGTGGAAAAAGAGGCTCAGGCCATTGTGGAGGCCGTCCGGCATTGGCGCCATTACTTGGCGGGAAAACGATTCACCCTGCTCACGGACCAGCGGTCCGTGGCGTTCATGTTCAACAACACGCTACGGGGTAAGATCAAAAATGATAAAATCTTGAGGTGGAGAATCGAACTCTCCACCTACAACTATGATATCATGTACTGTCCGGGAAGCTCAATGAGCCCCCAGACGCCCTGTCACGTGGAACATGTGCAAGTGTGCAGGAGGATCGATTACAGGCCCTCCACAATGACCTCTGCCATCCGGGGATCACTCGGCTCTTCCATTTCGTAAAGGCCCGGAATCTACCCTACTCAGTGGATGATGTCAGGTCCATAACCCGAAGCTGCCAGGTATGTGCTGAATGCAAACCGCACTTCTACCGACCTGACAGGGCACACCTCATTAAGGCCACTCGCCCTTTTGAAAGACTGAGTGTGGACTTCAAGGGCCCCCTCCCTTCGACAGATCGGAACGTGTACTTCCTCAATGTGCTTGACGAGTACTCACGATTCCCTTTTGCCATTCCCTGTTCAGACATGACCGCTGCCACGGTTATCAAAGCATTACGGGGTCTTTTCACCCTGTTCGGTTACCCCAGCTATATCCACAGTGATAGGGGCTCGTCATTTATGAGTGACGACTTGAGGCAATACCTGCTCTCAAAAGGGATTGCCTCAAGTAGAACTACGAGTTACAACCCCAGGGGTAACGGACAGGTTGAAAGAGAAAATGCTACAGTCTGGAAGGCTGTCTTACTGGCGTTGAGGTCTAAAGGTCTTCCAGTCTCCCGTTGGCAAGAGGTACTCTCTGATGCGCTCCATTCCATCCGGTCCCTCCTGTGTACGGCAACCAACGCTACTCCACATGAGAGGATGTTTTCCTTCCCTAGGAAGTCTTCCTCTGGGACCTCATTGCCGTCTTGGTTGATGTACTCAGGACCTGTCCTCCTGCGGCGGCATGTTAGGACCCGCAAGTCCGATCCTTTGGTTGAACAGGTCCATCTCCTCCACGCCAACCCTCAATATGCCTATGTGGCATATCCTGACGGGCGAGAGGACACGGTCTCTATTAGAGATCTGGCGCCTGCAGGGGACTTGGAAACCCCAGTCGCTCCCACACCCCTAGTTAGGGACCCCTTGACCTTTATCTCCCCTCCTGACACGGCACGGGCAGTATCGTGACCACCACTTAATCCTCTTACTCCCGTGTACAGCTTGCCTGAGTCCAGGAGATTGTCGCCACCTCGAGGCGTGCTCGAGTCCAGCAGATTGTCGCCACCTCGTGGTCCACCTGTCCGTGAGGAACTGGAGGAGTCACTGGACACCGCCTTGGAGAGAAGGTCACCACGGTCACCAGAACCGGCGTTACCGCCAGTGTTGAGGAGGTCGCAGAGACGGTGCGGTCCTCCAATACGACTGAACTTGTGAATATATGAACAGTTGTTCTGTTTTTTTTGCCCCGCCGGCCTTTGTTTTAAAGGAGGGGTGAATGTGGTGAACCATAGTTGGTTACCACTATGGGTACTGAACCATAGATGGTCAGCACTATGGGTACTTGTAGATATGTTACTGTTGTCACTGTTGGGGTTAGGGTTGGGCTGTTCTACCTGTTGATATTGTTCTGTGGTACACTCCAGTTGGCTCCGCCTACCTGGAGGAGTATAAAGGTCACTGCACTGCCTGGTGACCCTTTAGTCTGGGATTGTATTGTATATAGTATGCTCCATTTTTGTTAGTAATAAAAGCCTTTATTTCCCGGGCACGATCCAGCCTCCCGAGTGATTTAATCGCGCATCAGGCTCACCAGTGCCCTGTTCAACAGCAGCATAACTGCCCTACTTTTGTAATCAATTCCACTCGCAATAAATAACATTCTATTAGGTTTCTGAATTACTTGCTGCAACTGCATACTAGCTTTTTGCGATTCAGGCTCTAGGACTCCCATAAATCTCAGAGCTCTGCAATCTATCACCATTTGGAAAATATGACCGCGATCTTACGACCATGTCCCACCTGACTTTCGGCGAAGCAAGGTGGTAAGATTGGGCAGGAGGTTAAAAATCAGGTTTGTGTCTAGTTTTTCACCTCCCCCAATCATACAGGCACTATTTTGCTGGCAAAATTGGCTTCATGCCCAGGAAGAGCGCAAAGCCAATTTAAATATGAACGACATGCTATGCATATCATTAATGAGTCCCTGACGCTATCATGCAGGCTCACTTACTGAGGTTCTCCCCAACGAGAATCATGCATAGTCAGTGGGGACCAGACATGATGGCCTCGCTGAAGGGATTGGAGGCCATTGGAACCCCTAGGTGGTCGAGAAAAGGGCAAGGCAGTGCCCATATGGCAGTCAGCCCGGCTGCGCCCACTGGCACCCTGGCAGTGCCCAGTGGGCACCCTAGCAATACCTACTGGGCAGCCTGGCACTGTCCACTAGGCACCATAACTGGGCCAGGCGCAGTGCCAAGGCAATCGAGCCAGAGTGAGGTAGATCCAGAGTGAGCGGAGCCATGCCAGAAGGGTAGATTAGCGGGGAGCTCTGCAGGGGTGGGATGAAAGGGGGGAACTCTGACAGAGGGGCCACCGGGGAGGGAGAGGATTCTGCAGAAGGGGGATGATCGGCGATTGGGGAGGGAGGTAGGGAACTCTGCGTGGGGGGGTGGCAATTGGGGATCGGGGAGAGAGGGAGGGAACTCTGCGAGTGTGGGCAATCAGTGATCGAGAGGGAAAGAACTCTTTGGGGGGGGGTCAATTGGCGTGGAAGGGAGGGAACTCTGCAGAGGGGCAATTGGTTGGGGAAATATTGATGGCTGTGGGGGATAGGGGCAGTCCGTGGGTTTCCTCCGGGCGCTCCGCTTTCCTCCCAAAGTCCAGAGGTATGCAGGTTATGTGGAATGGCCATGCTAAATTGCCCCTTAGTGTCCCGAGATTAGTAGATTAGGTGGATTAGCCATGATAAATGAGCAATTTTACAGTGATAGGGTGGGGGCTGGGCCTGGGTAAGATATTCTTTTGGAGAGTCAGTGCAGACTCGATGGGCCAAATGGCTTCCTGCACTGTTGGGATTCTATGGACTCTAACCCCAGTGGAGGAGATGGTGCTCACTTACTTCAGCGTGGCCATTAGTGAGACCATGGTCAATGGCAGAGCTTAAACAATTAAAGCTAATGGTATCTAGATACCTAATCTCACTTCTCCCTCACTCCATGATCTCTTCAGATTTACGAGCTGCAGATGGTGTAAGCACGCACCTCTTGCTTTGCACCACAAACCTCACACCCTGCAGGCCCATCCATACAAGCTCTCCTCACCACAACTCTTCCGTGTGTTCTTCTCCTTCCAGATATGCAAGAATTGCAATCTAGCAACGGTAGAGAAAGTGGAGTTATAACAAGCAGAGCAGGAAAATACTGATCAAAAAGAAACCATAAGACCATAAGACCATAAGACATAGGAGCGGAAGTAAGGCCATTCGGCCCATCGAGTCCACTCCACCATTCAATCATGGTTGATTTCAACTCCATTTACCCGCTCTCTCCCCATAGCCCTTAATTCCTCGAGAAATCAAGAATTTATCAATTTCTGTCTTGAAGACGCTCAACGTCTCGGCCTCCACAGCCCTCTGTGGCAATGAATTCCACAGACCCACCACTCTCTGGCTGAAGAAATTTCTCCTCATCTCTGTTCTAAAGTGACTCCCTTTTATTCTAAGGCTGTGCCCCCGCGTCCTAGTCTCCCCTGTTAATGGAAACAACTTCCCTACGTCCATCCTATCTAAGCCGTTCATTATCTTGTAAGTTTCTATCAGATCTCCCCTCAACCTCCTAAACTCCAATGAATATAATCCCACGATCCTCAGACGTTCATCGTATGTCAGGCCTACCATTCCTGGGATCATCCGTGTGAATCTCCGCTGGACCCGCTCCAGTGCCAGTATGTCCTTCCTGAGGTGTGGGGCCCAAAATTGCTCACAGTACTCCAAATGGGGCCTAACCAGTGCTTTATAAAGCCTCAGAAGTACATCCCTGCTTTTGTATTCCAAGCCTCTTGAGATAAATGACAACATTACATTTGCTTTCCTAATTACGGACTCAACCTGCAAGTTTACCTTTAGAGAATCCTGGACTAGGACTCCCAAGTCCCTTTGCACTTTAGCATTATGAATTTTGTCACCGTTTAGAAAATAGTCCATGCCTCTATTCTTTTTTCCAAAGTGTACGACCTCGCACTTGCCCACGTTGAATTTCATCAGCCACTTCTTGGACCACTCTCCTAAACTGTCTAAATCTTTCTGCAGCCTCCCCACCTCCTCAATACTACCTGCCCCTCCACCTATCTTTGTATCATCGGCAAACTTGGCCAGAATGCTCCCAGTCCCATCATCTAGATCGTTAATATATAAAGAGAACAGCTGTGGCCCCAACACTGAACCCTGCGGGACACCACTTGTCACCGGTTGCCATCACTTGTTCTCAAACCTGAACCTAGTAGTTCAGATACTGACAATATGCATGCATTAGAGAATAGAGGCAGAATCTGCACATGGCGAGACACCAGACACAAGTGACCAGCAGTCAGGGGAGGGGACAAGGGTTGCATTGATGCCAACCTGCTAGACGGTGAGGTTACACACAAGTTGTGCTGCAGAGAACAGCTAATGGCCATGTATAATGAAATGTTTGGTCATTGGCAAGCTTGATGTGGAGATGCCGGCGTTGGACTGGGGTAAACACAGTAAGAAGTCTCACAACACCAGGTTAAAGTCCAACAGGTTTATTTGGTAGCAAAAGCCACTAGCTTTCAGAGCGCTGCTCCTTCGTCAGGTAAGTGGGAGTTCTGTTCACAAACAGGGCATATAAAGACATAAACTCAATTTACAAAATAATGGTTGGAATCCTTTACAGGTAATCAAGTCTTAAAGGTACAGACAATGCGAGTGGAGAGAGGGTTTGGCAGGCGTTGGCAGGCTTGCCAGAGAACCTGTGGTCAATGTCAAGGAGATCTATCAAACACATCCAACACCAAGATGGCACAGTGTTTTGCACAGAGCTCAGAGTCGATCCTTCCAGCTTGGAAGTGGTGATCAGCTCCTTCTGGCCACTTGCGAGTTCGACCCTGATGCAATGTCTGATGGTTGATGTCTCAGCTTGCATTGCAGTGCAAGTGGAAGAGACTCAATGTCTGGATTCTGCAGTGGAATCCCAGACTGAAGTCATGTAAGCTCAAACTGCCCTCACATGCGCTCAGCCTGCAGCCATCATGGATGTGGGTACCAATGTTCAAAGTCACTAGCAGGGTGTCACAGCAGTCCAGCAACCTGCCCCCCAACAATTTACTAGGAATGCTGAGCCACTGCCTTGAGGCAGTGGCACTAATGAGCACCAACCTCCTGTCCTTTCTCGGGCTGACATCAATTTTCCTCCCAACTGTACCACTTGGCCAGTGGCCTTGATGTTGCCAGTCAGTCAGCCTGCTCAAAATAATGGGATAGCAATCCTAATTCAGGTCTTCTAGTACCAGAGCTGTTCAATATAATCCTGCAAAGTTATCTGCAATCTTTCCCACTGAAAGTCAGCAACCTTTCAGTAACCATTCTACAGCTACTGGGATAGCACTACGTAGAAGCACTAGAAAACAAAGACATACAGAAGACAGGCTCCAAGGGAAAACACAAGTTGAAGCTTGTATACAACACTGCATGATTTAATTTCCAAATTTAGTTTGGAATATTTGTTTAGTGGTCACTTTAATTTTTTCATTATGGCCAAGAGAATGAAGTGATGATAAGCAACAGAGGAAAGGTAGGTTGCAGGACTATTGGTGGATGGGGAATTGGGATTGCATTCACTATAGTTGGATCACATAGTCAATCACATAAAGTGACCAGAATAGAGTTACTTGGTCACACTTAGTGCAGCAATACAGCTTTCATTGTCTGTGTGCTGCCAGGTTTGAGTTGTGCAACAGAATCATGCGCTATTTGGCCAACTGATAGCACTTGTTATCTAGTAACTATCCTCTGGTTTGTCATGATGGCTTAAATGCAGCTGGCACTGTGGAATGCTTGAAGAATGAAGGCATGCTGACTGCTGCAAGGATACCAGGCATTGACTTACATGATACAGATGTATAATTACACACCAACTGAACGTTGAGGGACTTTAATCCCTTTTAGTTATGGTGCATCTCAGATTGACATGTGTGCAGTCAATGGCACCCTGCACAAAGTCTACAATTGTCAGAAAGTTGTATGCTAACTGCCTGCTTCTTTTGCACAAGGAAATGGAATGTATTCCCCACTTTGGAATACAGAAGTTCAGTGGTCTCCCCTATTCAACAATAGATGGCAAACTGTTGCAAATTATAATAGATTGAGGGTGATTTGATGGTTTAACAATATATATATATATTTTTGTACAAGGTACGACTAGATTACAAATGCGACTCCGCTTCTTGACTGCCTAGCTCCAGCTGCCAGTCCCTTCTCAGCCCATGGTATGCATCTTCCTGTCAATTGGCTTTTTTTATTCATTCGTGGGATATGGGCATCGCCGTCGGGTCAGCATTTATTGCCCATCCCTAGTCGCCGTTGAGAAGGTAGTGGTGAGCTGCCTTCTTGAATTGCTGCAGTCCACATGCTGCGGGTTGACCACAATGCCGTTAAGAAGGAAATTCCAGCATTTTGACCCAGCGACTATGAAGGAACGGCAATATATTTCCAAGTCAGGATGGTGAGTGACTTGGAGGGGAACTTGCAGGTCGTGGTCTTCCCATGTATCTGCTGCTCTTGTCCTTCTCGATGGAAGTGATTGTGGGTTTGAAAGATACTGTCTAAGGATCTTTGGTGAATTACTGCAATGCATCTTGTAGATAGTACACACTGCTGCTACTGAGCGTCGGTGGTGGAGGGAATGGATGTTTGTGGATGTGGAGCCAATCACATTAGGTGATTGGCTATGTTAAATTCTCCCTCAATGTACCCGAAGAGGTGCCGGAATGTGGCGACCAGGGGATTTTCACAGTAACTTCATTGCAGGAGTGTTAATGTAAGCCTACTTGTGACAATAATAAATAAACCTTAATAAACCTTAAATCTTAAACAAGTGGGCTGCTTTGTCCTGGATGGTGTCAAGCTTCTTGAGTGTTGTTGGAGCTGTACCCATCCAGGCAAGTGGGGAGTATTCCATCACACTTGATGTAGATGGTGGACAGGCTTCGGGGAGTCAGGAGGTGAGTTACTCACTGCAGTATTCTAGCCTTTGACCTGCTCTTGTAGCCACTGTGTTTACATTGCAAGTCTAGTTGGGTTGCTCGTCAACGGTAACCCCAAGGATGTTGACAGTGAAAGATTCAGTGATGTTAACATCATTGAATGTCAAGGGGCGGTAGTTGGAGTGCCTCTTATTGGTGATGGTCATTGCTTGGCATTTGTGTGGCACAAATGTTACTTGTCACTTGTCAGCCCAAGCCTGAATATTGTTCAGATCTTGTTGCATTTGAACATGGACTGCTTCAGTATCTGAGGAGTCGTGAATGATGCTGAACATTGTGCAATCTTTGGCGAACATCCGCACTTCTGACCTTATGATGGAGAGAAGGCCATTGATGAAGCAGCTGAAGATGGTTGGACCTAGGACACTACCCTGAGAGACTCCTGCAGAGATGTCTTGGCGCTGAGGTGACTGACCTTCCACAAGCACAACCATCTTCCTATGTGCCAGGTATGACTCTAACCAGCTGAGAGTTTGCCCCCTGATACCCATTGATTCCAGTTTTGCTAGAGCTCCTTGATGCCACACTCGGTCAAATGTAGCCTTGATGTCAAGGGCTGTCACTCTCACCTCACCTCTGGAATTCCACTCTTTAGTCCATTTTTGAACCAAGGCTATAATGAGGTCAGGAGCTGAGTGACCCTGGCAAAACTCAAACTAGACATCACTGAGCAGGTTATTCTTGATAGCACGTTTCTTGATATCACAAGAGTGAATCAAATTGACTGGAGACTGGCATCCAAGATGCTGGGAACCACTGGAGGAGGCCGAGATGAATCATCCACTTGGCACTTCTGGCTGAAGATTGCTGCAAATGCTTCAGCCTTATCTTTGCACTGATGTGCTGGGCTCCTCCATCATTGAAGATGGGGATATTTGTGGAGACTCCTCCTTCAGTGGGTTGTTTAATTGTTCACTACCACTCACGACTGGATGTAGCAGGACTGTAGGGTTTAGATCTGATCCGTTGGTTGTGGGATCGCTTAGCTCTGTCTATTACTTGCTGTTTGGCATGCAAGTGGTCCTGTCTGGTAGCTTCACCAGGTTGACACCACATTTTTAGGCATGCCCTCCTGCATTCTCTATTGAACCAGGATCGATCCCCTGGCTTGATGGTAATGGTTAAGTGGGGGATATGCCAGGCCATGAGATTGCAGATTGTGCTGAAGTACAGTTCCGCTGCTGTTGATGGCCCAAAGTGCCTCATGGAGCCCAGTCTTGAGTTGCTAGATCTGTTTGAAGTCTGTCCCATTTAGCGCAGTGACAGTGCCACACAACACAATGGAGGTTATTCTCAATGTGAAGGTGGGACTTTGCCTCCACAAGGTCTGTGTGGTGATCACTCTTACCGATATTGTCATGGACAGATGCATCTGTAGCTGGCAGATTGGTAAGGATGAGGTCAAGTGTGGTATTTCCCTTTGTTGGTTCCTTCATCACCTGCTGCAGACCTAGTCTAGCAGTTATATCCTTTAGGACCCGACCAGCTAGATCAGTAGTGCTGCTGCCGAGCCACTCTTGGTGGTGGACATTGAAATCCCCCATCCAGAGTACATTTTGCATCCTTGCCACCCTCAGTGCTTCCTCCAAATGTTGTTCAACATGGGGGACTACTGATTCATCAGCTGAAAGAGGACAGTACATGGCAACCAATAAGAGATTTTCTTGCCCATGTTTAACCTGAAGCCATGAGACTTCGTGGAAAACAAACTAGATGAACGTAAAGCCAGACTCACTTTTCAAAGAGAACTGAGGGACTGCTGTGTGCTCTGTTTCACGGAGACATGGCTCATTCCTGCCTCACCGGACTGTGCCCTACAACCAGAAGACTTCTCAATCCACCGAATGGACCGTACAGCGGCCTCAGGGAAGGCTAGGGAAGGTGGGATCTGCTTCTAATCAACATCTCGGGGTGCCTAGACGTAGCAACATTGGCGAGTTTCTGCCCCCCAGACCGAGAATACCTGACGCTAAAATACCGCCCCTATTACATTCCGCGGGAGTTCATCTCCATTATCCTGACGCCAGTTTACATCCCACCCCATGCGGACATGAAGACTGCATTTTACGGAACATTCCATCAATAGCCTTGAGGCGAAACATCCCGAGACCTTGTTCAGGCCGGGGACTTCAATCAGGCCAGTTCAAGAGCGTCCTAATAAGATACCACCAACACGTCTCCTGTTCCACCAGAGGCCCAACCATCCTAGACCACTGTTACACAAATATCAAACATGCCTACCGCTCTATCGCCCGCTCACACTTTGGCAAATCAGACTGCTCTTGCTCCCGGCTTACAAGCAAAAACTGAAGCAGGAAAATCTGTCAAAGAAAGTCGTGTAATGTTGTTCTGAAGAATTGGATGATCTCCTACGGGACTGCTTAGAGTCAGTGGACTGATAAGTATTTAAAAACGCTGCCACCAGCCTGAACAAATATGCCACCACAGTAACTAACTTCATCAGTAAGTGTGTAGAAGACTGTGTTCCAAAGAAGCAAATCCGCGTGTTACCCAACTGGAAATTATGGATGAACAGGGATAGCCACTGCTTGCTGAAGTCTAGGTCTGAGGCGTTCAGGTCAGGCGACCCTGATCTATACAAGAAATGATGTGGAGATGCCGGCGTTGGACTGGGGTAAACACAGTAACAGTTTTAACAACACCAGGTTAAAGTCCAACAGGTTTATTTGGTAGCAAATACCATTAGCTTTCGGAGCGCTGCTCCTTCGTCAGATGGAGTGGAAATCTGCTCTCAAACAGGGCACAGAGACACTAAATCAAGTTACAGAATATTGATTAGAATGCAGCTTTCTCGAAGGTCAACCCACGGAAAGCGACTGGTCCAGATGGGGTACCGGGATGAGCACTCAGATCCTGCCTGGACCAGCTGACGGGGATTTCGCAGACATCTTCAACCTCTCTTTACAGCAATTAGGGGTCCCTATCTGCTTCAAGAAGACAACCATCATCCCGATACCAAAGAAAAGCCAAGCAGCGTGCCTTAATGCCGATTATCTGGTGGCTTCGACATCCATCATTACAAAGTGCTTCGAAAGGTTAGTCATGGCACGAATCAATTCCAGCCTCCCAGATTGCCTGGATCCAGTACAGTTCGCCTACTGCTGCAACAGGACCACAGTAGGCGCCATCTCCCTGGCCCTGCACTCAACCCTGGAACACCTAGATAACAAAGACACTTATGTCAGACTCCTATTTATTGACTACAGCTCAGCCTTCATCACCATTATCCCTACGAAACTTATCTCCAAACTCCGTGGCCTGGGGCTCGGTTCCTCCCTCTGCGACTGGATTCTGAACCTCCTAAACCACAGACTGCAATCAGTAAGGATAGGCAACAACACCTCCTCCACGATCATCCTCAACACCAGTGCTCCACAAGGCTGTGTCCTCGGCCCCTTACTATACTCCTTAAACACCTATGACTGTGTGGCCGAATTCCCCTCCAACTCGATTTTCAAGTTTGCTGATGACGTCACCGTAGTGTATCGGATCTCAAACAATGATGAAATGGAGTACAAGAATGAGATAGAGAATCTGGTGAACAGGTGTGACAACAATAATCTCTCTCTCAATATCAACAAAATGAAGGAGATACTTATCGACTTCAGGAAACGTAGTGGAAAACATACCCCTGTCTACATCAATGGAGACAAAGCAGAAATGGTCGAAAGCCTCAGGGTTTTGAGTGTCCAGATCACCAACAGCCTGTCCCGGTCCCCCCATGCCAACACTATAGTTAAGAAAGCCCACCAATGCCTTTGCTTTCTCAGAAGGCGAAGGAAATTTGGCATGTCCGCTACGACTCTCACCAACTTTTACAGATGCACCATAGAAAGCATTCTTTCTGGTTGTATCACAGCTTGGTATGGCTCTCGCTCTGCCCAGGGCCACAAGAAACTACAAAGGGTCATGAATGAAGCCCGATCCATAATGCAAACCAGCGTCCCATTCATTAACTATGTCTACACTTCCTGCTGTATCGGAAAAGCAGCCAGCATAATTAAGGACCCCATGCACCCCAGACATACTCTCTTCCACCTTGTTCCGTCAGGAAAAATATACAAACATCTGAGGTCACGTACCAACCAACTTAAGAACAACTTCTTCCCTGCTGCCCTCAGACTTATGAGTGGACCTATCTCGCACTAAGTTGATCTTTCTCTACACCCTAGCTATGACTATAACACTACATCCTACATGCTCTCCTGCATCAAACAGCAGGAATGCGATGAGTGGGGGAAGACAGAGGGTTCACGATCGGTGGGGAAGGGGGGCCCCATGATCGTTATGGGTGGTGGGGGGGGGTTGGCGGGGGCTGCATCTATGGCCGCAGGCCCCCGCGATTTCAGGGTGGGGGTGCTGCTTCAGGCTGCCTAAATTGGACCTCAGCCATGCATATCAGCAGCTGAAGTTGGATGAGGACTTGCAAAAGCTGATGACAATCAACACATACAAGGGGTTGTATCAGTATACCTTGTTCCTTCAGAGTCTCATCAGCCTGTGCCATTATCCAGCATACGATGGAGAGCCTCTTGCAAGGCATCCCCAGTGTGATGGTTTATCTGGATGACATGCCTGATACCTCGCCTGAAGAACATAGATCCAATTTAATCAGAAGAAGCTACCTGCTTAGGATTCAGGATTGTTTCAAAAAGTCTGCATCCTTTGCAAGAAAAGATAAAAGCCATCAAGGACATCCCACAGCCAAAAGAAGTATCTGAGCTGAAATCATTTCTGGGGATTGTCGACTACAATGGCAGATTTAAAAAAATGTTTCTACAATTTTAACCCCAGTTCACCAACTGTTTAAAAAAAATCAAAGATGGAAATGAGGGGAAGAACAAAAGGAAGCTTTCACAAAAGTTAAATAGGTTTTGCAACCATCTGCCTTGACGGTGCATTTTGACCCAAACAAGCCCTTAACAGTAACCTGCAATGCTTCACCATATGGAGTGGGAGCTCATTTGTCCAACCAGATGCTTGATGGTGCAGAAAGGCCCATTGCTTTTGCATCAAGAACATTATCAGATGGCAAGAGGAAATACCCCAAAATAGTCAAGGAAAGTTTGGCTGTCATCTATACAGTCAAAGTTCCATCAGTATATTTATGGCTGACATTTTGCAATAGTCTCAGAGCACAAGCCATTGTTAGGCCTATTCAGAGAAGATAAGCCAGTGCCACAATTGCCTTTGCAAGGGTGCAGAGATGAGCTCTTTTGATACAATGTATAAGAACTAGAAGCAGGAGTAGGCCATCTGGCCCCTCAAGCCTGCACCACCATTCAATAAGATCATGGCTGATCTTTTCATGGACTCAGCTCCACTTACCCGCCCGCTCACCATAGCTCTTAATTCCTTTACTGTTCAAAAATTTATCTATCCTTGCCTTAAAAACATTCAGTGAGGTAGCCTCAACTGCTTCACTGGGCAGGGAATTCTACAGATTCACAACCCTTTGCGTGAAGAAGTTCCTCCTCATCTCAGTCCTAAATCTGCTCCCCCTTATTTTGAGACCATGCCCCCTAGTTCTAGTTTCACCCGCCAGTGGAAACAACTTCCCTGCTTCGATCTCATCTATTCCCTTCATAATCTTACATGTTTCTATAAGATCTCCCTCATTCTTCTGAATTCTAATGAGTATAGCCCCCATCTACTCAAGTCTCTCCTCATAAGCCAACCCTCTCAATTCCGGACTCAACCTAATGAATCTCCTCTGTACCCCTCCAGTGCCAGTATATCCTTTCTCAAGTAAGATTCCACCGGCAAGGCCAAGTCGACTGCTCCCCGTTCATGGGGAGAGTTACAGAACAAAAAGATCTAGGGGTACATGTTCATAGCTCCTTGAAAGTGGAGTCACAGGTGGACAGAGTGGTGAAGAAGGCATTCGGCATGCTTGGTTTCATCGGTCAGAACATTGAATACAGGAGTTGGGGCGTCTTGTTGAAGTTGTATAAGACATTGGTAAGGCCACACTTGGAATACTGTGTGCAATTCTGGTCACCCTATTATAGAAAGGATATTATTAAACTAGAAAAGATTTACTAGGATGCTACCGGGACTTGATGGATTGAGTTATAAGGAGAGGCTGAATAGACTGGGACTTTTTTCTCTGGAGCGTAGGAGGCTGAGGGATGACCTTATAGAGGTCTATAAAATAATGAGGGGCATAGACAAGGTAGATAGTCAATATCTTTTCCCAAAGGTAGGGGAGTCTAAAACTAGAGGGCATAGGTTTAAGGTGAGAGAGGAGAGATACAAAAGTGTGCAGAGCGGCAATTCTTAGAGGGTGGTGAGTGTCTGGAACAAGCTGCCAGAGGTAGTAGTAGAGGTGGGTACAATTTTATCTTTTAAAAAGCATTTAGATAGTTACGTGGGTACGATGGGTATAGAGGGATATGGGCCAAATGCAGGCAATTGGGATTAGCTTAGGGGTTTAAAAGAAAAATAAGGGCAGCATGGACAAGTTGGGCCGAAGGGCCTGTTTCCATGCTGTTAACCTCTAATAATCATGGAATCCCTACAGTGCTGAAGGAAGCCATTCGGTCCATGGAATCTGCACCAACTTTCTGATAGGGTACCTTCTTACACATCTTGAGAAACTAAGGGTCAATTTAACATGGTCAATCAATCTAACCTGCACATCTTTGGCAAAGCATGGGGCGCAGCTACCCCAGCTCCACCAACAATCAGAGCCCTAGAACGACAGGAGATGGAGATTGGACTGATCCTCATCCCCTGGGATTGGGTGTTGCATTTATCCCCAACAGGGATCAGGCACCCCCTTCTCCCTCTCAGGGTCATGGATTGGATCTACCAGCTTCAGCGGCCTGTTCTAGATTCCTCCCTGTCTGACTGAAAGATAGGCCTGTCAATGAAGCTGAATTCTCGGTGGGAAATCTATCAATAGGGAAAAACGTATGCTGTCATGTTAAAACTCCATGGCACACAGAACACTGGGTTCCCGTCTGACCGTTAACCACCCCCAGACCGACGCAGCCCACCCCTGTTAAAATGCAGGCCTAGGTTTTTGGTGATATTGGTTGGTTTTCCTCGAGTTGTCCCATCAAATCTTTAATACCTATCTGAATAGGCAGATTATGAATACAACATATAAGGCAGTTCAGAATTCCATTGGAACTGCGCTGGAGCATCAGCCTAGAGTCAATTCCTGGTATGAAATCTTAACTCACAACCTTTTAGAATCATAGATTCACAGAAACCCTACAGTGCAGAAAGAGGCCATCTGGCCCATCGAGTCTGCACCGACCACAATCCACCTAGGCCCTACCCCCATATCGCTACACATTTACCCACTAATCCCTCTAACCTACGCATCTCAGGATTAGCATAGCCAATCAACCTAACCCGCACATCTTTGGACTGTGGGAGGAAACCGGAGCACCCGGAGGAAACCCACGCAGACACGAGGAGAATGTGCAAACTCCACACAGGCAGTGACCCAAGCCAGGAATCGAACCCAGGTCCCTGGAGCTGTAAAGCAGCAGTGCTAACCACTGTGCTACCGTGCCGCCCCTTTTGATCTTAGATATAATTTTCAACTGAGGAAGTTTACATTTATGAAGTAGCAAACAGGACTCTAAAAAGGTGTTGGTTTATGCGATTACACATGTTGTTAATGGAAAAACTCTAAAGGTAGAAACTACTTGAAGCACATGTTCCACAAGTGATGACAAAAGTGGTGTAGCTAACAGTTTATTACAAATTTGAGTATTCTTGATTTCAGTGGCTCCCATAAGTGATCTGATCATCTTACTTATATGGGAGTTGATAGTTTCCTAGATCAGAAAATCAAGGAACCAACTAGGGAACAGATTATTTTGGATCTAGTATTGTGCAATGAATAAGGGTTAATTAACAACATTGTCATCAAGGGGTCTCAAGGAAATAGTGATCATGACACAATGGAATTTTATATTAAGCTAACAGATGATTTAGTTATGTCCAATAGTAGGCTCTTAAACTTAAACAAAGCAAACTACAAAGGTATGAGGGGCAGCTTGCTAAGGTAGATTGGGAAGCTACATTAAAAAATATAACAGTAGTCAAACAATGGTTAACATTTAAAGAATAAAGAATCAATACATAGTTTACAACAAAAGCACATTTCTTTCAGGCATAACAAGTGAACGGGCCCAGCATGCTGAAATATTTAAGGAACCTATTAGTTGGTATTGTGAGAGATGCTATGTATGCTTAGCCCTGTTTGCTTCAGTCTATGCAAAGATTGTATCCATGCAAATACTTTATTTTAAGATATTTCTGCCCATGCAATTACATTTAAATGGTAGACTGTAGGGGTTAACACACTTGACTACATTTTAAAACTCAGAAGGCACGCTGGGTTAGCTAGAAATTGACTGCATTCCTAAAGGGTACACGATGCAGGCAAAACAAGCTTTTCATAATAGCAGCTGCAAGGACTGTTTTTGCAGTCAGAGACCGCATATGAAAAACACTTCCGATAATGAGATAAGGATTGAAATATATTTTCAATTCAGTACATATTTAGTTCAGTTCTCAGATTTCGCTCATCTCAGTACATGTTTTTGTACAGAGCCTGGCTGTGAAGCCAGTCTCCAAGTCCGCTCTCTTCTCGCTTCTGTCACATTAATTGTATTTGAAGTTTTGTTCAGTAAAATAAAACCATTTTAAACCTCGAACCAAGTGCTGTCCCTTCATTTATTCGAATGAATGAATGTACCCTACACATTGTAAATGTCAAACTTCAGTTTCGCATGCCCTCAAAAGTAATAATCCACCTTCAACTTCTTGGCAAATTCAGGACTCTGTTAGCTTTTTACCCTTTCTATTCTATCCAGCATTTTTACAACACATAGGGAGGTCTCCACTTCATGAAGGTAATCTCCCTGTAGCGGTCTGGAGGTTCTATGTCCCAAAGAGGTGATTGTGAACAGAGAAGGCTGTTCCCTCATCCAAGTCATTCATATTTATTGCAAATAGCTGAGTCCCAAGCACTGGTCCTTGTATCACAGTCTGCCAACCTAAAAATGTCCTATTTCTATTCATGTCCTACTCTCATTTTTCTGTCCATTAACCAGTCCTCAATTTAAGATCATATACTAGCCCAGTCCTATGAGTTTTAATTTTGTGTAGTAACCTCTTGTTTGGCACCTCATTAGGGCACCATAGGCCCTCAACGTTTCAAACCTGACTACCAACATAGAATCATAGAATTCATAGAATCCCTATAGCACAGGAGATGATTTGGCCCATTGAGTCTGCACCGACAACAATCCCACATAGGCCTTATCCCCATAACCCCATATATTTACTCTGCTAATCTCCCTGATACTAAGGGACAATTTAGCATGGCCAATTAACCTAACCCGCACATTTTTGGAGTGTGGGAGGAAACCAGAGCACCCGGAGGAAACCCACACAGTCACTCCAGGCTGGAATTGAACCGGGTCCTTGGCACTGTGAGGCAGCAGTGCTAACCACTGTGCCACTATGCTGCCCATCTTGATATATTTTCAGCTCCTTAATTGTTCTCATGACAGGTTGGGATTGTGTTCTTAGGCAACATCCCTCTTGTCCATACATCGTGAACGTAAATCCAAATACACTACTACCCTCATCAGTTCCCCCTTACCCACCTTAACAGTTATTTCTCAAATAATTCTCATCAGATTTGTCAAGTGTGTTCAGTTGGTTAATTTCTGGGATGAAAGGATTGTGGTATGAGGAAAGATTATGTAGACTTTCCACGTTCTCTGGAGTTTAGAAGAATGATGTGGAGATGCCGGCGTTGGACTGGGGTAAACACAGTAAGAAGTTTAACAACACCAGGTTAAAGTCCAACAGGTTTATTTGGTAGCAAAAGCCACACAAGCTTTCGAGGCTCTGAGCCCCTTCTTCAGGTGAGTGGGAATTCTGTTCACAAACAGAACTTATAAGACACAGACTCAATTTACATGGTTGGAATGCGAATACTTACAACTAATCCAGTCTTTAAGAAACAAAACAATGGGAGTGGAGAGAGCATCAAGACAGGCTAAAAAGATGTGTATTGTCTCCAGACAAGACAGCCAGTGAAACTCTGCAGGTCCACGCAACTGTGGGAGTTACAAATAGTGTGACATAAATTCTGATTTATTCGGATGAATGAACACCGCTCGACAATCACCAGGCAAGACTGTTCTCTTCCTGTTGGGGAGCACTTCAGCGGTCACGGGCATTCGGCCTCTGATATTCGGGTAAGCGTTCTCCAAGGCGGCCTTCGCGACACACGACAGCGCAGAGTCGCGGAGCAGAAACTGATAGCCAGGTTCCGCACACACAAGGACGGCCTCAACCGGGATATTGGGTTTATGTCACACTATTTCACATAAATATTTCTGCTTTTTTCCTCCTGAGTCTTTATCATGCGATCCTAGAATCAGAATTTATGTCACACTATTTGTAACTCCCACAGTTGCGTGGACCTGCAGAGTTTCACTGGCTGTCTTGTCTGGAGACAATACACATCTTTTTAGCCTGTCTTGATGCTCTCTCCACTCCCATTGTTTTGTTTCTTAAAGACTGGATTAGTTGTAAGTATTCGCATTCCAACCATGTAAATTGAGTCTGTGTCTTATAAGTTCTGTTTGTGAACAGAATTCCCACTCACCTGAAGAAGGGGCTCAGAGCCTCGAAAGCTTGTGTGGCTTTTGCTACCAAATAAACCTGTTGGACTTTAACCTGGTGTTGTTAAACTTCTTACTGTGTTTAGAAGAATGAGCAGAGGTGGATTTTACAATGAAACACACCGTGCTTAGGCACAGGGCCCCGGCCAGTGGGAGGGCCTGCGCCGGCCGGTTTCTGTGGGCACCAATCAGAGACTGATAATTCTGTATTTGCTGATAGGCTCAACAGTTCAGCCTATCAGCAGGCAATGCAGAACGACATCAGACTCGGATTGGTTGAGTCCCCTTAGGGCGAGAAAACAACTGGTCTGAACATTGAGGCACGCAAGGATCAAGAGGTGACTAGGCGAGGAGTAAGAGCGGCTGAGGCAGAAGATCTTGTGTTTTACTTTTGCAAAAAAAGGTGCAGTCAGCAGGTTTCTCGACCCAGAATTGAGGACAGGCCAGCCAGCAATAGCAAGGCGAGGAGTGAGGAGCCTGGAGAAAGCCTCGAGCCAAGGTGAGCCAGCCGGATTGCAACCTTTGAGCAGCGAGAGGAGCAGGTGAGGGGTGACTCGACCCAACCAGAGCCGAGGATGGCAGACCAGCCAGCAACAGTGAGGCGAGGCACCGAGCAAAAGCCACAAGCTAAGTCAGCCAGTCGGGGTCAGCAGCTGTTGGGCAGTGAGGAAGGCAGGCACTTGAGAAGTACAGTGAGTCAGGAACATTTGACAAGTTCAGCAATATTGATAATTGAAAATATGTGTCTTTACAAGATTTTACATAGGATGATGTTATTGATGATATTGTGAAGAAAAAATATTGAAAAAAAGATATCTAAATTGCCATGCCAACAAGGGATGATGCAAGAAAATCTTAAAAATCTGTCCATCTTCCATATTCATCCTGTTTAAATTCAGTTTTTGAAAATGGACCATTGCTGGTCTAATATATTGGCTGCAGCTAGTCACATACTGATAGTTCTAACCACCATTGCTCTTAGGATTGGCAAGAAACTCTCCTCGAGGACAAAGAATGAAATCTTTTAGACAGAGCTACTGATTTTGGGTTTGGACTTGCTGGACATTCCGCTCACATTAATTTCTTTGATTTTGTGTGAGAGAGTTAACTTTTGAAACTAAATGAGACTCTGAAATATAATGAATGGCAGCATATGCACTTTGTTGATTGGAGTATTTTGCTCCTACACAGGACTGGCTCTATCTGTCCTGCATTGATTTGTGCTGCAGTGATATCATCAGCTGATTTTTCCATCTTGTTGCTCACTAGCAAGTCCCATGTTTGCTTACTTCAAGGCAGACATTGCATTATTGACCATCCTTTATGTCATTCTGACAAGAGGTAAGCTTGGATTTCAATTCAGCAGTTATTTATATATGCCTGTTTTTACAAATTAAAAAGCACTAAAGCACTGATCAATTTGTGGCTTTTGCCTTTGCGTTCTGTGGAGTAAGGATGGGCGGGGTCGGGAGGGGGGTTATGTCAGTGGGGCGACAGGCCCCAGAAATGAAGGTGAGCGCAGGGCCCCAAAAGTGTAAATCCGCCTCTGCGACCGAGAGGTAAGTTAATTGAAACATTAAAAGTTCTAACAGGGCAGATGCAGAGGTTTTTTTCTGGAGGTCCCACTGAAAAAACTAACGTGATTTATTCCAGTTTTCACGCGAATTCGACACTTAAAATTTTTTTGGGAGGATCTCAGACTTGATGTTTGAGGGAAGAAGGCCATGCCATGCATTAACATCCATCAGTAGGTGAATCTATTCTAATTTAGGGATTTTGATGACAGCAGTGTCAAGCTCTTCACAGAACTGGTCTTTTGCCTCTGCGGTGGAGCACAGATAATCATGATGTTGACAGGCCTTAATGAAGAGAACATGTTCAGAACCATTTGTGAAGAGTTCTATCATCGAGTGTAGTGAGTTTCTTACATTGAAACATACACCTTACTCACATGTTTCCTCTGAACTCTCCGCTTGACAAATGAATGTATAATTCATAATGTTTTACTTTCAGTGACCCATTCTCAGTGGGCTTGGTCTCTTTTTTGTAATTGTTCAGGGGATATACGTATCGCTGGCTGAGCCTGCATTTATTGCCCACCCCTAATTGCCCTTGTTCAGAGGGCATTTAAAAGTCAACCACGTTGCTGTGGGTCTGGTGACTAGGGTCACATATAGGTCAGACCAGGTAAGGAAGGCAGATTTCTTTCCCTAAAGGGCAATAGAGAACCGGATGGGTTTTTACAACAACCAACAATGGTTTCATGGTCATCATTAGACATTTAATTCCATTTTTTTTATTATTGAATTCAAATTTCACCATCTACCTTGGTGAAATTCGTACCCAGATCTCTAGAGCATTACCTTGAGTATCTGGATTACTAGTCCAGTGATACTGACATTATGCCTTCTCTTGTAAGGATGCAATGTCGATGTTCAGTTATCAAGCTTACTGTTGATCTCACGTTTTTGTGTGTCTTATTGACCAACTGTAAGTTATCTGTCATTCTTGTGCACATGGTCCTGATATTCTAGCTTGCCAATCGAAGAGTTGACATCTTTCTTTTTGTTTGTTTGCTTGGTGAAGTGGATTCTGTCCACTTGTTCAGCAGACATTCTAAGATTCAAGCATCCATTGAAACAGATGATCGTGGCAGGTCAGCATCTTTCCAGTCAGGGGATGCAGCTGACTAATGGGATGTGATGGTCCCTCCAATCATCAGTGGCCTCCCGTAGCACTTGTTCTCTATGCTAATTGAGTTGGGCCTATCACTCATAACTACTACCTGCCATGTTGTATTAATGCTCTGCAGCAAAATTCCAAGGTGCAAGCCGAGACAAAGTTTATGGAAACCTGGGCTGCTCATGTGAGGGCCACTATCTCAGCCTACCTGGTTGAGTCCAAAGTAATGCAAACTCTATGGGCCTGATTTTACCAAAATTTCGTGCCTGTTTTCGGGCGCGAAATCGCGGTAAAGTTGGGCATCGGGCCTTTAACGCGATCTGCACCCGAATCCGAGCAGATCGTGCCTTTACTGACACCTGATTCGGGCGCGGGGAATCGGGTGGCCCGACGATTTAAATGCATTTGCATGCGTTTAAATTGACTTAATGAACCGCGCGCCCAACTCTACCGCCAAATCCCACTTTACCGTCTTCTGGCACGATCCGCGTCCGCACTGTTACCGACCTGCAAAATAAAAGTCTGAAGTCGCTGCTGCAGCCTCCGAAGAGCGGGGTCAGAGATTGCAACGGCTCTCTGACCCAGCTCCTCCTCTGGTCGGGGGGGAGGGGGGTGGGAGGAGGAGAGGGGGTGTGACGTCTCATCCCCTGGGCGGGGGGTGGGGGGGGGGGTGTGATGTCTCATCTCCTGGGGAGGGTGGGAGGGGAGGGGGTGTGACCGATCATTCTCTGGGGGGTGAGGAGAGGGGGTGTGACGTCTCATCTTCTGGTAGGGGGGGTTCCGCTGCCTGTCTGTGGCCAATCCCTCCTGGCACCATCACTGGTACACTACCAGCCACAGATTACTCTTCCCTGCAGATGCGAGAGAGCGGGAGAGATGGCTGTGGCTGGTAGTGTACCAGTGACGGTGCCAGGAGGGATCGGCCGCAGACAGGCAGCGGAACCCCCCCGACCAGAGGATGAGACATCACACCCCCTCTCCTCACCCATCCCAGGGGATGATACATCACACTCCCTCCCCTCCCACCCCCCCCCGGGGATGATCGGTCACACCCCTTCTCCTCTCCACCCCCCCCCCCCCCCCCCCCACCCACCCCCAACCAGAGAATGAGACATCACACCCCCTCTCCTCCCGCCCCCCCCCAGGGGATGATCAGTCACTCCCCCCCCCACCCACCCCCCCTGACCAGAGGATGACCGTCAGAGAGCCGTTCTCTCCACTTTCTGCTTTGCGCCCGGGCGCGCTGTCAGATTTTTTTCAAACTGCGCATGCGCAGTTCAGAGCTCCGATCGGTCCGCCAGCGCTAAGCCCCGCCCACAGCGCGGACTGGGCCAGAGCCGGCAAAATGCATATGGGCGCGCTGGAAAGAGGATTCCAGGCGCGTATCTATTTGACGCCCAGATTCTGCACTTAGACTCAAAATGGTAAAATTTCCCCCTATGTTTGGGATCAGCTTGGTTGCAGGAGTTTCCAGAAAGATTATGGGAACGATATTACCAAAAAAATTCTAACTGTCGAACAAGCATGAAAACGGGAGAGAATCGCAGCCAATCTTTGGGTGAGCTCCCATTCGCTATCTTATGGCACTTAGAAATAAAAATGAGCCCAAATGTGATTCTCACCAGTAGGGGGAGTAGATGGAGTCTATTCACACCTGAAAGCCGGCTGTAGACTGCTTGAGGGTGCGATGACACATGTGCCCTGATTTCCCAGTGCACTATGTACTAAAGGACATGGTGCACTGGGAGTCTGTCACTTCCCTCACTGCCCCAGACATCGCACCCCCACCCCCGTGATCGCCCCCCCCCTGATCATGTTCATCCCTGGCTGATCGCCGCCCATTTATTCCCCCCCCCCCTCCAACCAGACGATTATCGCCCCGACGATCCATAATACAGAGTACTCAGCTCCCCACACCCTGCCTCCCCTTCAGGCCTCACTCCTCCCCTTAGGCCCAGCCCTTTGGTAATAATGCCAGGGTGTCCTGTAGGCAGTGCCAGGGTGCCGTTAAGGCAAATGAGCCCGGACGATTGCATCCCAGGCTCATTAATAATATTGAAATTAGCTAATAAATATTTAAATTAACCACTCACCCTTCCTAGCGTGAGGCTGATTATACCAGCGGAACAGGGCCAGTAATATCGCGAGAGGCGTGAAACCAGGCGTATACCTGGTTTTTAACCACGCCAATAGACTAGCGTGACGAGCCAGTGAGATCACTCCCTCGATATTCAGACATCAGTTTTCCTTTGGGCTTCACACCAGATTTTTTGTCAGGGTTCACTCACTCAGCCTTCAACTCTCCTGAGAAGACAGTCGAGCTATTCACCCACAGCTGGGAGTTTGATCTATGGGTGCCAGGGCAGGTCCACATGCCAATGGACCTGCACACTACATGCCTGGGTGTAAAACCTCCTCCAAGTTCTTCTGAAGTTTTAGCCTGAGACCACAAGGGACCCAGTTCCTATGTGTCACCACGAGGAGGCACCGCTGAGGACTGGTCAATGGAGAAGTTGTGTACTGACAAGAAGAGGTTTACACATTTGGCTCTCTTTTGCATTGCTGCTAACTAACGCTGTGGGCTGAAAATGAGAAGCAAACAGGCACACAAAAGTGCAAAGCATGCTAAATCTCTTCACCTGCACACTAGACATATCACATTGACCCACTGGGCACACTGTCCACTTGTTTTATGAACCATATATTTTCAAAAGAAAATCACTTGATCACACTTCACCTGGAGACTACAGCATAACAGGTGCTTGCACTGTCAGTTTTTTTCAGTGCCTTTAAACGTCAGGTGCTTTCAAACCACTGACTGCCTTTCTAGCTTTTATTAAATGATTATGGCTGGGATTCCCCCCAAAAAATTCGAAGTTCCCAACGTGCGGGAAAATGGGAGTAAATCCCACTGGTTTTTTAAGCGTGATTTCCAGAATGAATCTCCGACATCACAGAATGTCCTAACAGGTTTCCGTCTGAAAATCAGGGGGCGGAGCCTATTACCACCCGAGAGGCCAGCAGCATAGTACTGAACGGGCCACTGCGCATGCATCGAGCTGTCAGCACGGAGATCGCCCTTCCCCCATTGCCGGCCTCCAGATCGCTGGCCAGCCCCACAATGCCCTGTCGCTGGCCTTCCGACCCCCCCACCGCCCGATTCCTGGCCTCCTGGACCTCCCTGGGCCAGCCCCTTTGCCCCGCCACCCGGCCAGCCCCAATCTCCCTGATCCCCCGCCCTGGCCAGCCCCGACAAACCCAACCTCCCCCCACCAGCCCGGCCGATGACCAACCCCGATCTCCCCTGGCAGCCCTGACCCCCCCCCCCCCCACCGGATGGTCAGCCCTGATTGCCCTCACTCCTTTCATCTCCCAGTGATCCCAATTGCAGAGTGGCAGCGAGTCCCCCCCCCCTCCCTCCACCGATCGCCCCCCAATATGCCCCCCCCCCCATTGTAGGGGGTTGCCTTTTCTGGCCTCGCCCCCTTGGCACTGCCCAGATGCCAGGCTACCCAAGGGAAACCCCCCCTTATCCCTGACCTTCTTGGGAGGCCTCAATGGCCTCTCTTCCCTTCAGCGGGGTCTGGACAAATGTTCCTCATTAGTGGAGAGCAGTTGTAAACCCTGCTGGAAAGAAGCACTCCTGGCAGGGGGGGTGGTGGGGAGACACTGGCCTGGAGAATTCCAACCTGGACCTGTTAATCATATGGAAATGTTAATTTCAATGACATTTCCATATAACAGCTACACTCCGATTTCCAGTGCAGAGTGGATTATGTCAGAAAATGTAGGCTGGGATGTGCGGAGGTCATAACGCCCAGCAAGAGTCCTGTGAAATGGCCGCTGCTGATGTCTCCTGGCCCGCTGTGCTACTAGAGCAGTGGGCCGGGAGACATCCACTATATTTTTAAAATTATGTTTGTTGTACTGTTTCTTTTTTCTTTTAATTTATGAATCAGTTTGAATTATTTTTCATTTTAAATAGTCTTCACTGCTTATCTCATTGAATTTTCGTTGTTGTACTGCCCAACCCCTTCCCCCCAGCAAGCCCTGTTTATTTGGCTCTTTAAAACAGACTTGATTCTGAATCATTTCTTCCATAGCTTCAATACTGTTGATTTGCCTTTTTAATAGCGCACTTCTTCCCATTTTCTTAAAAAGCCCGAAGAACTGTGCCAAGGGAGATCAAATATAGTCATGAACAGGATGTACAAGTCCTTGTTTTTATCCCAGAGATGTATATTCAATATATGTGTGTGTCTCCAAAAGACTTCAGTCCAGTTGCTAGATATATTTCTGAAGCATCACCGACATTGGTCTGATTATAGTGCTTCCAGGCCAACAGCAGTGAGCAGCTGTACTGCTTGAATGCTGCACGAAATGTTTTTAATTTTGTTAATGCAAAAGCAAAAAAGATCCATACATCATATAAGTAGAAATTGGCTAGAAAATTGTTGAACCCATTATTTATGATGCTTGTGAAGAGGACTATATAAAAATTGTAAAATAGGAGCAGGTGCTGATGCTGTCTGAAATCTAATACCTTCTTTATCTGTATGATATGATTAGTTGAAGTGTTGTTTATGTTGGGCTTCTGTTTGTGCAGATTTCTAGTGAGTGTGATTGAAATAGTTTTTTTAATGGATGTGGTTCTCATCTGGTTTATGTTTGCAAACATTTATTCATGGAAAATGTAACAACTAGGACTCATATAGCTGTAGACGCAATTTACAAGTTAGATTGGAGGACAAGTTAATAAAGCATTAAAATGTAAATAAGATCCTATCAATAGCGGCAATACATGCCAAATGTATATAAATCACATATGGCCATAGTTAAAATGTTATGACTAATACTAACTGCTGCTACTGTGCATTGGTGGTGGAGGGAGTGAATGTTTGTGAATGAGATGCCAATCAAGTGAGCTGTTTCATCCTTGATGGTGTTGAGCTTCTTGAGTGTTGTTAGAGTTGCAGTCACCCAGGCAAGTGGTGAGTATTCTCTCAAACTTCTGACTTGTGCTTTGTAGATGGTGGACAGGCTTTGATGAGTCAGGAGGTGAGTTATTCACCACAGGATTCCTAACCACTGTATTTATATGGCAATTCCGTTCAGTTTCTGGTCAAGGTAACCACTAAGATGTTGATAGTGGGGGATTCAGCGATGGTAATGGCATTGACTGTTAAAGTACCATGTTACCGTGTTGAGGAGGCCAACAAGAGTGCAGAACATACTTGATCTCATGTTCACCAATCTATCTGTCACAAATGTCCATGACAGTATTGGTAGGAAGGTCCACTGCACAGTCCTTGTGGAGGGGAAGTAATGTTTTCACATTGGGGACACTCTCCATCATGTTTTATGGCATTACCATCACGTTAAATTGGTTAGCTTTGAACAGATCTAGCAACTCAAAATCAGGCATCCATGAAGCACCGTGGGCCATCTGCAGCAGCAGAATTGCATACAATCACAATCTAGAACCTTATGGCCTGGCATGTCCCCTCACTCTACCATTACCATCAAACTGGAAGGAATAGTCCTGGCTCAATGAAGATTGCAGGAGGCCATAACAGGAGCAGCACCAGGCATACCTAAAAATGAGGTGTCAACCAGATGAAGCTGCGATACAAGACTACTTGCATGTCAAACAGCAAAATCAGCATGTGATAGACAGAGATAAGCAATTTCACAACCAACAGATCTGACCTCGGCTCTGCACTCCTACCATATCTAGTCATGAACGATGGTAATCAATTAAACAACTAACTGGAGAAGGGAGGCCCACAAATGTCCCCCTTTCTCAATGCAGTTGAGCCCAGCACATCAGTGCAGAAAATAGGGCAGAAGTATTTGAAACAATCTTCAGCCAGAAGTATCAGGTGGATAATCCATCTCGGCTCCTCCTAAAATCACCAGCATCACAGATGCTCGTCTTCAGCCAATTTGATTCACTCCACATGAAATCAAATATGGCTGAAGGTTTTGAATACTCTGAAGGCCCTTAAACATTCCAGCAATAGCATTGAAAACTTGTGCTCCAGAACTAAGTATGCCCTTAGCCAAGCTGTTCCAGTGCAATTACAACACTAGCATCTACCCGTCAATGTCCAAAATTGGCCATGAATATCCTGTCCACAAAAAGCAGGACAAATCCACAAATCCAGTCAAACTAGTTACCACCCCGTCCCATCAATCTACTCTTGATCATCAGCAAAGTGATGGAAGTCGTCGTCGACAGGACTATCAAGCGGCACTCACTCAGAAACAACCTGTTCATTGAAGCTGTGTGATGCAGGCAGGTGCCTTGCGTTTGCAGTGTTAATGTCACTGGACTAGTGATCTAGAGGTCCAGGCTACTGTTCTAGGGACACAAGTTCAAATTGCACAACTGTAGCCAGTGGAATTCTAATTTAATAAACAAGATCTGGAATTGAAAACTAGTCTCAGTAATGGGGACCATGAAACTATCATCGATTGCTGTAAAAACCGATTGCTGTAAAAACCGATTGGGTTCACTAATGTCCTTTAGGGAAGGAAATCTGCTATGCTTACATGGCTTGACCTACATGTGACTGCAGACTCACAGCAATGTTGTTGACTCTCAAATGCACGCTGAAGTGTCTCAGCAAGCCATTCAGTTCAAAGACAATTAGGGATGAGCAACAAATGGTAGCCTTGCCAGCGAAGCCCATATCCCATGAAAGATTTTTTTCAGAATTGTCTCCTTGTCTGATGACTGTGCTTGTTGGCATACAAAGACAGTTGTTATAGATAGTTGCTATTCAGTTCGCTTATATCACATCTATCTTTCAGATTTGGTGATTATTGTCCACTTCAGTATTAAAGTCCCTAAGAAGGACAACAAGAAACAAAAACCCATGTTCTTTTGACAGAACTCAGCTGATTATAGTAGTCTTTATCATTGCTACTTACAGTTGGTGTAGGCATGCTTGACTGCAGATGCACAACAGTACATTCTCATCATGATTCTGTTGTCAATGTGTCTTTTGAAACTTACAAGTTTATTTCTGTGACCTGAATGAACTGGCAAACCAACCCTTTATTCATGTCTCTCATTTTCAGCCCTGCCAATCCAATAGAATATGAACCACCCACTGATTTCCATCTGCTGGCTTTCTTCCTTTCCAAAAGGCCAGCAATGTTGGTATTGTAAGGGATCAGCTCACATACTGTTTGTCTCTGAGGACACTCTGTATACTCCCTGTCCATGAAAATGTTGTGTGTTGGGATTCGGTTTCTGAGCCTTCCAGCCACAGAAGTTTGCTTAGAGTACTTTTATACAGTGTGCAGTGCTGCTGTATCAGGAGTTGTACTGACACTCCAGCTAATACCAAATCCTGTTGTTGACCAATTATACAAGTTTCCCTATGAGTAGCATTGAGACTACATGTCCCAGCACCATCACCACTATGCCACTTGGCATAGTGGTGATGGTGCAAATCAAGCAACTATGAGTAATGAGAGTACCTTGGTGTAAGGTACTCCATTCTATCTTGACATGTGGCCTATTAGTTTATGACCTAATAAAAATCTTCATGATGGAAGAAGACTTTAGTGCTATCTATCCGTAACTGTGGCACTCTTGATTGAATGCTAAAGTGTGTTCCACATTCTGATAGATATGACCACGGGTTCCAGTCTATTGTGCAATACCTTACCGGTGTTACTGGTGTCCTCACTGGGCCCGATTTTACCATCAAGTTGCGCCCATTTTTGGGCACGAAAACTTGGTCAAGTCGGGCATGAAGCGAGTAGTGGGATCCGCGCCTGCCTCCGCGCTGGTTTCCCCTTTACCAAGGACTGAAAATGGCTGCGATTGGGATCGCACCCAAAACGGGCGCAACAGTCATTTAAATACAATAGCTTGCATTTAAATTGACTTAATGGGCTGTGTGCCCAATCTTGTTGGCACTTCCCCCTTTACCACCGCGTTCGCCCATCAAGAATCGGCGCGAAACAGACATGCTTTACAAAAGTCCGATTTGGGCGCTCCAGTTAGTGAGGATATAAGTGCCGAGCATCCAACAGCTCTCTGCTTGACAGCACTGATGGGAGGGGGTGTGGGGGGGGGGGGGGGGGGGGAGAAGGTGGATATGACGGCTCTTTGCTTGAGATTGATTGGGGGGAGGGGGAGAGTAGGCGTGAGAAGGGGGGGTCCGCTGGCACTCTGCCTGAGATCGGTGGGGAGAGGATGGGGAGGGGCTTGCGATCGGTCTGGGTGGCGGAGGGGGTGGGGGGGGAAGGGGGTCAGTAACATTGTGGGGGTGGGGCAATGTCTGCAGGGGCCAGAGGGAGGCATTATCCAGCCCGCAAGCAATGTGGCAGGGGAGCCGCATTCTATCATTTTTTTATCTGCGCATGCACAGTTGGAGGTGCCGATCGGAGCTGCAGGATTTTGGGTGTGTTAAGCCCCACCCACAGCCTTCTGCAGCGAGATCTGGAATTGCTGATATTTCTTCAGGCAGAGTGCTTATGGGGGCACCTGAGAACGGGTCTAAAAGTCGGATCTGAAACACTCCCAGTTTCAAGTCCGCCCAGCACTTCAAATCAAAATGGTAAAATAGAGCCCACTGTGTTCAGTTTCCTGCCCATCACCAGGAAGAAATCTGACAACTGAATTGGCATGTGATATTCACTCAAACTGCTCCCATTTTGCCACATTACAGTGTATGTAGTGGTAGACATGAATACTCAAATACTATTGCACCACTTTATGTATTTTTGCTACTGTTTATCGTCTTGTGACACTATTATGTCAGTAGAAAAAACTGCAGAACAATGAGGTGTTTTGCCCAATCAAACCTCAATGCTTCCATAGGCATTGTACAACCCTATCATTGTACTTGGCTCTCATAATCCTGTCATATCTATTTATTCTCCTGAAGGAAATTTGAATGAATATCTACCAAGTGATTAAAGGGAAGACATCTATCTAAACCCAAATCTCAATTACTTCATATTGAGTCAACCAACACATCTGGGGTCCATTAGGGCAGCGATTCATTTTATTTTTATGGTGCATTCAGTCATCTCAATATATATCTACAATCAAAATGATTGATCACACTTCCAACCAGATACTTATTCAGCTTCTTTTTTAAGGAGCTCATTAACACCCATTCATGTCGGAGGGATTGTCTGGTCCCACTGACAGTGACTTCCCGGCGCAGGTTCCTTGGCAGGGAAGGGTGTGAACAACAGGAAACCCTGTTGATAGCAGGAGGACTGGAAGATCCCACCGAGAAATGATGGGCCACCTACGCCATCACAAAATATGTTGTGCGGTTGTGGAAAATCCTGCCCATGACATATATTGCCTTGGTTGGGAGTGTATTCCATATAATACATTGTGGCGCAAGGTTAAAATATCACTTGTGGTGTCAATTGTTGGTTTTCAGTTTCAATGCGAGAAAAAAACAAATATTAAATATTTGGCATTTATTCACAGATTCGTGCACACAATTAAAGTAATTACTTACATAACTAAGAGGTCTCTCAGGAAATCAAGAGATATGGGCAGTGGGCAGAAAAATGGAGCTGAAGCTCAGCCATGATTGTACTGAATGAATGGACGGAACAGGTGCAATCGGCTGTATGATCTATTCCTGTAAATTGCATAATATCTGATAACATTTATTTTATATTGCAATATTCTTTGTATTCATTCATGGACATGGGTGTCATTGGCTGGCCAGCATTTATTGCCCATCCCTAGTTGCCTTATTCCTAGGCAATGGTGAGCTGCCTTCTTGAAACGCTGATACAGCTGAGTGGCTTGCTAGGCCAGAGGGCAGTTGAGAGTCAGCCACATTCCTGTGGCTCTGGAGTCACACGTAGGCCAGACCAGGTAAGGACGGCAGATTTCCTTCCCTAAAGGACATTAGTGAAACAAATGTTTTTTTGTTTACAATCGACAATGGTTTCATTGTCATCAGTAGATTCTTAATTCCAGATTTTTTTTATTGAATTCAAATTCTGTGGCAGATTTTGAACTGGGTCCCCAGAACATTAGCTGAGTTTCTGGATTAATAGTCTAGCAATAGTACAGCTAGGCCATCGCCTCCTCTCGATTTATATTGCATTTCAGATAAAAGCCAAGTCAAGCAGGATTGTTACTTAATTTTAAATGGCACATATGGTACTTTGTAGCAACACTTTCACAATGGTCCCTGACATGTATGCCTCAATAACAGTACAGTAAGGAGTCTAACAACACCGGGTTAAAGTCCAACAGGTTTATTTGGTGGAAAACGCCACTAGCTTTCGGAGCGCTGCTCCTTCGTCAGATGGAGTGGAAATCTGCATTTCCACATCAATAACAGTACAACAGCCAGAGGCATCGTGTCCGGATTTCACACAATGTTTCAATTTGTTTTACACAAACACCAGCAGGGTGGGCCCAAGCAAATGTGCTCAGATACCAGCCTGGTAGTCCTGACATGCACATCAGACCCCAGATACTAGCATAGATTCCTAGGCACATGCACGCAGACACCAGAAGGGTGATCCCAGGTACATACATCTAGGCACCATCAGGGTCACTCCAGGGCACATGCATCTAGGCACCAACATAGTGGTCCAAGGCAGGTGCACTCAGATACCCGTTAGGTTCCCAGGGCTGTTTTGATGGAAATAATATGTGGGATGTGCAATATCAGTCTGTTATTTATTAAAAAAATCTTGTAAGTATAAACTTTGAACAAAAATCTCAATAATCATACCAATATATGGATTGGCTTTTTTTTCCATACAGATTTACATGCTAGTCTAGATTCTAACATCTGGATAGAGGGCACTTCTATATCTGCATTCAAAAAATGTAGTATTGGATTAAGTTCACCTGCAGTCAAATAGATGAAATTCACTTGAAGTGAGTCTCATGATCCCCCTGAAGACCCTAATTCTTTCTGTGAAACATAACTGGCAAGTAGTGTTACACACCTGCATTAGATAATGACCCACACCACAGCCTCTGTAACGTTTCCTTGTGGAAAGGAGCATCAGCTGCACCACTCGGTCTCCTGACTTCCTGTGTGATTAAAAAGGCAAACATTAGTTTTGGACTCATTACTATGGTAATTATTTGCACTTTATCACTTATCAGCAGTAGCACATGCAGCACTACTGTTGACCTACACGTCATATGACATCTAATTGACATTTATAGCGTTACAATAAGTAACTGCATTTTATTGCCATGATCAAGAACTTGCTGTTGTCTATATTTCCTAATGACTTGGAATCATGCAAAGTTTCCCTTTCAGCTTCCGTGGTCTAGAAAATTTTATATGTTATATAACATTTGCCTTACTGACCCAGCTGGATCTCTTGTCCATGTTACAACCCTGATCTACAACTTCTGCCTGCAAGTGTTCTTTGTGCCAATTGTGCAGCTTTTCTGGCAACTGAACATTGTCCCAGTTGCAATACCACACAATTGCAATGCTGTTGTAGCAAAAGGTCTTCTACGTAACTGCACTACCATCCCGATTACAACTTCCTATTTGTTGTCTCAATTCCAGCTGACGGCAGAATGGCGGCACAGTAGTTAGCACTGCTGCCTCACAGCGCCAGGGACCCAGCTTTGATTCCAGCGGTGGGTGACTGTCTGTCTGGAGTTTGCACATTCTCCCCATGTCTGCCTGGGGTTCCTCCGGGTGCTCCAGTTTCCTCCCACAGTCCAAAGATGCACCGGTTAAATGGATTGGCCATACTAAATTGGCCTTTAGTGTCCAAAGATGTGTTAATTAGGGGGATTAGCAGAGTGAATATGTGGGGTTACGGGGAAAGCACCTGGGTAAGATGTTGCTATTGACTTGATAGGCCAAATGGCCTCCTTCTGTACTGTAGTAATTCTGCGAAAGCTTTCTTGTACTTGCACTGCCTTCAGCTTCACCCCTGTTCTTATTAAATATTCCCATTGTCGCTGCAGTTCATTTTGTATTACAGCTTCACTTCCATACAGAAGAAAACTACAGCCAAAAACTCTAATATTTGCTTTTCTGAATGATTTCAGAGTGAATAGCCTAACGGTATTGATAGCAATTTTATCAAGTTACACAGTTATCAAAATGTTACATTAACAAAAATAGAAACTCAATATAGTTAGAGTAACACTGCTCATCAAACAATAACTTGATAGTTACACAGTAAGAATTCTCTGTGATGCTAAATAAACAGGTAACTTATAGTTACAGCAGAGTACATTTGAGGGCTGAGATTTTGTGGCCCCATCATGGTGGGACCCACCACGAGAGATGCAATGGCCCAGTCAAAGGTCCATTGATTTTCATTGGGAGCAGACTATCCTGGCAGTGGAGTTAAATCATCTACTCCTATTCCTATGTTCCTAAAAGCAAAGTACTGCAGATATACCTATGGGCCCAACTTTTGTTTGTTTGTCCCATTGTCATGCCTCATCATTTTTTTAAACATTTAATCCCACAAACCTTCCACCTGGTCACAGAGTTTCCCTAATTTCTCCACTCGACCCGACCCCACTTTCCTGCCCCGATACTTGATTAAAACCTGTTGTATCTTTTTTTTTCAAGCTGTTATGAAAGGCCACTGACTTGAAACGTTTTTTAAAAATCTATTCTTTCACAAGATTTAGATGTTGCTGGCTAGGCCAGCAATGCCCTTGAAAAGGTGGTTTCCACAAGGTATTTGATAAGATGCCACATCAAAGGTTATTGTGGAAACAAAAGCTCTTGTTGTATGGGGTAACCTATTGGCATGGACAAAGGATTGTTTAGCTAACAGGAAACAGAAAGCACGCATAAATGGTTAAGTTACTGGATGGCAAGATGTAACGAGTGGTGTACCACAGAGGTTAGTGCAGGGACATTAACTTTAACAATTTATATAAATGACTTGGATGAAGGGACTGAAGATTTGTTTGCTAAATTCACTGATGATACAAAGAGATATAGTTAAGTGAGTGGGAAAAGATCTGGCAAATGGAATATAGTGTGGAAAAACGTGCAATTTTCCATTTTGGCAGAAAAAATAGAAAAGAAGCATATTATCTAAATGGTGAGAGATCACAGAACTCTGAGATGCAGAGAGGTCTGGATATCCTTGTGCATGAATCACAAAAGGTTAGTGTAGAGGTACAGCAAGTATTGATTACTGGGAGGGGAATCTAAAAGTAAGGAGGTTATGCTTCAGTCATCTGGAACACCATTTACAGTATTGGTCTCCTTATTTAAGGAAGGATGTAAATGCTTCGGAATGCGTGGGTTGAGGTAAGGCTGGACAAGCTGGGTTTGTAATTGCTGTAATTTAGAAGGATGGTGGATATGGAAAGGGTATCCACCATGTCTCTTCTGGGAGAATCTAGAATTAGGGGTCACCCATTGAGGATAGAGCTAAGGAGAAAAGCTTTCTCGCAGAGGGTTGTGAGTCTTTGGAACTCTCTTTCTCAAAAGGTAGTGGAAGCAGAGTCTTTGAATATTTTTAAGCCAGAGGTAGATAGATTCTTGATAAGCAAAGTGTGAAAGATTAGGCGGGGTAGTTTGGGAATATGGAGTTGAGGTTACAATCAGATGAGCCATGATTTCATTGAATGATGGAGTGGGCTTCTGGGGGGATGGCGGGGAGGAGACTAAGTGGCCTATTCCTGCTCCAAATTCCTATGTTCTGATGTATGTATGGTGGTGACTCACCCTCTTGAACAGTTGCAATCCATGTGGTGTAGATACAGCCAAGTACTGTTAGGAAAGGAGTTCCAGGAATTCGACTCAATAACAGTGAAGCAACAGCGATACAATTGCAAGTCAGGATGGTTTTCCCATGCATCTGCTATCCTTGTCTTTCTATGTGGTAGAGGTTATAGGTTTGAAAGGTGCTATCGAAGGAGCCTTGGTGAGGTGCTGCAGTGCATCTTCCATATGAGACACATTGCTACCATTATGCATCAGTGGTGGAGAAAGTACCAAGCAAGTGAACTGCTTTGTCCTGGATGGTGTTGAGCTTCTTGATTGATCTTGACCTGCAGTCATCCATGTAAGTGGAGAGTATTTCACCTCACTCCTGACTTGCAAATTGTAGATGGTAGACAGACTTTAGGGAATCAGGAGGAGAGTTGCCAGCAACGCTTTTGTAGCCACAGTATTTGTGTGGCTGATCCAGTTCATTTTCTGGTCAATGCTAACCCCCAGAATGCTGATAGTGGGAGAAGTAAATGATGATAATGAAATTGAATGTCAAGGGAAAATGGTTAGATTCTCTCTTGTTGGGGACGGCCATTGCCTGCTACTTACCTGGCATGTATGTTACTTGCCACCTATCAGCCAAAGCCTCAATATTGTCCAGGTTTTGTTGCATTTGGACTGTTTCAGTATCTGAGGAGTCACTAATGGTGTTAGCATTGTGCAATCATCCGTGAACATCTTCACTTCTGACCTTATTAGGGTCATTGATAAAACAGCTGAACATGGTAGGACCTAGGACACCACCCAGGGGAACTCCTGGAGCAATGCCTTGGGATTAAGATAATCATTCTCCACGTTATCTGGGATAACCAGACGTGGATAACGAAGGAAATAAAGGAGAGTATTGAAATAAAAACAGATGCGTACAGAGTGGCCAAAAATAGTGGAGAATTAGTGGATTGGGAAAGCTTTAAAAAACAACAAAGAACGACTAAGAAAGCGATTAAGAAAGGAAAGATAGATTATGAAACTAAACTAGCTAAAAATATAAAAAATGATTGTAAAAGTTTTTACAAATATGTAAAAAGGAATAGAGTGGCTAGAGTGAATGTTGGACCCTTGGAGGACGAGAGGGGGGATTTAATAGTGGAAAACGAGGAAATGGCTGAGACTTTAAATAAGTTCTTTGTGTCAGTCTTCACGGTGGAAGACACAAATAGTTTACCGAATATTAGAGATCGAGAGTTGGTGGGAGGTGAGGTCCTTAATACAATTACAGTTACTAAAGCGACAGTGCTTGGTAGACTAATGGGACTGAAGGTAGACAAGTCCCCGGGCCCGGATGGAATGCATCCCAGGGTACTGAAAGAAATGGCTGAGGTAATAGCAGATGCGTTAGTAGTTATTTATCAAAATTTGCTGGAATCTGGGGTAGTGCCGGCTGATTGGAAACAGCTACTGTTACGCCGCTGTTTAAAAAAGTAGACAAAAGGCGGGTAACTACAGGCCAGTTAGCTTAACGTCCGTAGTTGGGAAGATGGAGTCCATCATTAAAGAGGAAATAGCAGAGCACCTGGATAAGAATGATTCGATCAAGCAGACGCAGCATGGATTCATGAAGGGAAAGTTGTGTTTGACGTATTTACTGGATTTTTATGAAGATGTGACTAGTGCGGTTGACAGAGGGGAACCGGTGGATGTGGTGTTTTTAGATTTCCAGAAGGCATTCGATAAGGTGCCTCACAAAAGGTTGCTGCAGAAGATTGGGGTACACGGAGTTGGGGGTAAGGTGTTGGCGTGGATTGGGGATTGGCTATCTAACAGGAGGCAGAGAGTTGGAATAAATGGGTGCTTTTCTGGTTGGCAGTTGGTGACCAGTGGCGTGCTGCAGGGATCGGTGCTGGGGCCTCAACTGTTTACCATTTACATAGATGATCTGGAGGAGGGGACTGAGTGTAGGGTATCAAAGTTTGCTCATGACACGAAGATGAGTGGGAAAGCGAATTGCGTGGAGGACGCGGAAAGTCTGCAGAGAGATTTGGATAGGCTGAGCGAGTGGGCGAGGATCTGGCAGATGGAATATAACGTTGGCAAATGTGAGGTTATCCACTTTGGAAGAAATAATAGTCAATTGGAATATTATTTAAATGGAGAAAAATTACATCATGCTACTGTGCAGAGGGACCTGGGGGTCCTTGTGCACGAATCGCAAAAACTCAGTCTGCAGGTGCAGCAGGTGATCAAGAAGGCGAATGGAAAGTTGGCCTTTATCGCGAGGGGGATAGAATATAAAAGCAGGGAGGTCTTGCTGCAACTATACAGGGCACTGGTGAGGCTGCAACTGGAGTAGTGTGTGCAGTTTTGGTCCCCTTATTTGCGAAAGGATATATTGGCCTTGGAGGAAGTGCAGAGAAGGTTCACCAGGTTGATACTGGAGATGAGGGGTGTAGCTTATGAGGAGAGATTGAACAGATTGGGTCTGTACTCGTTGGAGCTTAGAAGGCTGAGGGGTGATCTTATAGAGACATATAAGATAATGAAGGGGCTGGATAGGGTAGAGGTAGAGAGATTCTTTCCACTTAGAAGGGAAACCAGAACTAGAGGGCACAGCCTCAAAATAAGTGGGGGCCGGTTCAGAACAGAGTTAGAACATAGAACATTACAGCGCAGAACAGGCCCTTCGGCCCACGATGTTGCACCGACCAGTTAAAAAAAAAACTGTGACCCTCCAACCTAAACCAATTTCTTTTCGTCCATGAACCTATCTACGGATCTCTTAAACGCCCCCAAACTAGGCGCATTTACTACTGATGCTGGCAGGCATTCCAATCCCTCACCACCCTCTGGGTAAAGAACCTACCCCTGACATCGGTTCTATAACTACCCCCCCTCAATTTAAAGCCATGCCCCCTCGTGCTGGATTTCTCCATCAGAGGAAAAAGGCTATCACTATCCACCCTATCTAAACCTCTAATCATCTTATATGTTTCAATAAGATCCCCTCTTAGCCGCCGCCTTTCCAGCGAAAACAATCCCAAATCCCTCAGCCTCTCCTCATAGGATCTCCCCTCCAGACCGGGCAACATCCTGGTAAACCTCCTCTGCACCCTCTCCAAAGCCTCCACATCCTTCCTGTAATGTGGGGACCAGAACTGCACACAGTACTCCAAGTGCGGCCGCACCAGAGTTGTGTACAGTTGCAACATAACGCTACGACTCCTAAATTCAATCCCCCTACCAATAAACGCCAAGACACCATATGCCTTCTTAACAACCTTATCTACTTGATTCCCAACTTTCAGGGATCTATGCACACATACACCTAGATCCCTCTGCTCCTCCACACTATTCAAAGTCCTCCCGTTAGCCCTATACTCAACACATCTGTTATTCCTACCAAAGTGAATTACCTCACACTTCTCCGCATTAAACTCCATCCGCCACCTCTCGGCCCAACTTTGCAACCTGTCTAAGTCTTCCTGCAAACTACGACACCCTTCCTCACTGTCTACCACACCACCGACTTTGGTGTCATCAGCAAATTTGCTAATCCACCCAACTATACCCTCATCCAGATCATTAATAAATATTACAAACAGCAGTGGCCCCAAAACAGATCCCTGAGGTACACCACTTGTAACCGCACTCCATGATGAATATTTACTATCAACCACCACCCTCTGTTTCCTATCCGCTAGCCAAATCCTGATCCAATTTCCTAGATCACCCCCAATCCCATACATCTGCATTTTCTGCAGAAGCCTACCATGGTGAACCTTATCAAACGCCTTACTAAAATCCATATATACCACGTCCACTGCCTTGCCCCCATCCACCTCCTTGGTCACTTTCTCAAAAAACTCAATAAGGTTAGTAAGGCACGACCTACCTGCCACAAAACCATGCTGACTATCACCTATCAATTCATTACTCTCCAAATAACTATAAATCCTATCCCTTATAATTTTTTCCAACATCTTGCCGACAACAGAAGTGAGACTCACCGGTCTATAATTCCCGGGGAAGTCTCTGTTCCCCTTCTTAAACAATGGGACAACATTCGCTAACCTCCAATCTTCTGGTACTATACCAGAGGCCAACGACGACCTGAAGATCAGAGCCAGAGGCTCTGCAATCACTTCTCTTGCCTCCCAGAGAATCCTTGGATAAATCCCATCCGGACCAGGGGATTTATCTATTTTCAGACCCTCCAGAATATCCTGCACATCCTCCTTATCAACTGTAATACTGTCTATTCTATTCCCTTGCAACCCAGTGTCCTCCTCAGCTATATTCATGTCCCCTTGCGTGAACACCGAAGAGAAATATTGGTTCAATGCTTCACCAATCTCCTCCGGTTCCACACATAACTTCCCTCTGCCATCTATAACTGGCCCTAAACTTGCCCTAACCAACCTTCTGTTCTTGACATACCTATAGAACGCCTTAGGATTCTCTTTAACCCTATCCGCCAAAGTCTTCTCATGTCCCCTTTTAGCCCTTCTAAGCTCGCTCTTCAACTCCCTCTTAGCCAATCTAAAGCTTTCTAGTGCACTACCCGAGTGCTCACGTCTCATCCGAACATAAGCCTCCTTTTTCTTTTTAACCAACAAAGAAACTTTTTTGGTGCACCATGGTTCCCTAGCCCTACCAATTCCTCCTTGCCTGACAGGGACATACCTATCACAGACTCGCAGTAGTTGAGGGGGAACTTCTTCTCTCAGAGGGTAGTGAATCTCTGGAATTCTCTGCCCATTGAAGTGGTGGAGGCTACCTCGTTGAATATGTTTAAATCACAGGTAGATAGATTTCTGATCGATAAGGGAATTAAGGAATATGGGGAGCAGGCGGGTAAGTGGAACTGATTTGCTTCAGATCAGCCATGACCTTGTTGAATGGCGGGGCAGGCTCGAGGGGCTAGATGGCCTACTCCTGCTCCTATTTCTTATGTTCCTATGTTCTTATATTATGGAAAAATATGAAGTTATCCACTTTTCTGGGGAAAACAAAAATTCAGAGTATTTCTTAAATGGAGAAATAGTGATGTCCAAAGAGGCCTGGGTGTTCTGATTCAGAAGTCACTGAAAGCTAACATGCAGGTCCAACAAGCAGGAAGGCAAATGGCATGTTAGCCTTTATTGTAAGGGATTTGTATAGAGAAAAATAGAAGTCTTGCTGAAGTTGATAGAGCCTCGGTGAGACCACACCTGGATTGATTTGTGCAGTTTTGGTCTCCGTTCCAAAGGAAAGATATGCTGGCATTGAGGGAGTATAACAAAAGTTCACCAGACTAATCCCGGGAATGGTAGAATTGTGCTTTGAGAAAAGATTGAGGAAATTTGGCCTGCATTTTCTAGAGGTTCGAAGAATGAGAGGTGGGCTGGAATTCTCCGACCATTCATGCCAGCGGGATTCTCTAGTTCCACAGCAGTGAATGCAGATTTGGCTTAGCACCAAATTCTCTACCCTCGCTTGCAGCGGGGTGTGAACGGCTGGAGAATTCCGACCGTGGTCTCACTGAAGTGTACAAAATTCTTACAGGATTCAGCAGGGGTTGGGGAGGATGTGAGCCCTCGGGACACAGCCTCAGAATAACAGATAGGTTATTTAAACTGAGATGAGGAGGAATTTTTTCAGTCAGAAGCTGATGATCCTTTGGAATTCTCCACGCCAGAGGGGTGTGGAGGCTTAGCCACTGCATATGTTCAAAGCAGTGGTCGACAGATATCTAGATAGCAATGACATTAAGGATACGGGGTAGTATGGGAAAATGGGGTGGAAGCAGAAGATCAGCCACAATCTAGTTAAATGGTGGAGCAGGCTCGAGGGGCCCAATGGCCTAATTTTGTCCCTATGATTCTATCTAGTGCCTTCTGCAATTTCTTGATATCATGTGGAGTGAATTAAATTAGCTGAACATTGGCCTCCAGGATGCTGGGGACCACAGGAGGAGGCCAAGATGGATCATCCATACAGCATTTCTGGCTGAAGATGGTTACAAATGCTTTATCATTGAATCCCTACAGTGCAGAAGGTGGCCATTCGGCCTAGTGAGCCTGCACCGACAACAATCCCACCTAGGCCATATCGCTGTAATTCCATGTATTTACCCTGCTAATCCCGCTAAGGGGTAATTTATCATGCCAATCAATCTAACCCACACAGCTTTGGAGTGTGGGAGGAAACCGGAGCACCCAGAGGAAACCCACACAGACAGGGGGAGAATGTGCAAACTCCACACAGTCACCTGAGGCCAGAATTGAACCCGGGTTCTTGATGCTGTGAGGCAGCAGTGCTAACCATTGTGCTACCGTGCTCTCATTTGACCTCAAGGCCTTGTCTTTTGCACTATGTTGGGCTCCCCATCATTGAGGATGGGAATATTTGCAGAGCCTCCTCCTCCAGTTAATTGTTTCATTGTCCACAAACATTTACAAATGGTTGTGGCAGGACTACAGAGTATCGGTCTGATTTGTTGGTTGTGGCATCACTAAACTCTGTCAATCACACATTGTTTCCACTGTATGACATACAAGTACTCCTGTGTTGTTTCACCAGGTTGACACCTCATTTTTAGGTATGCTTGGTGCTGTTCTTGGCCAGCCCTCCTGCACACTTTACTGAACCAGGGTTGATGCCCAGACTTGACAGTTATGGTAGAATGGAGGATATGTTGGGCCATGTGGTTAAAGATTGTGTTTAATACAATTCTTCTGCTGCTGATGGCTCTAAGTGCCTCATGGATGCTCAGATCGGAGTTGCGAGATCTGTTTGAAATCTATCCCACTTAGCATACTAGCCATGCGTTTTCAACAGGTAGATTGGTGATGACAAGGTCAAGAAGGTTTTTATCTCAGCAGCTGCTGCAAATGGAGTCTACCAACTATGTCCTTTAGGATTTGGCCAGCTTGGTCAGTAGTGATGCTACCAAGCCACTCTTGACGGTTGATATTGAAGTCCCCCACCCAGTGTGTATTCTGTGCCCTTACCACCTTCAATGTTTCTTCAAATTGGTGTACAACATGGAGTACTGAGTCACCAGCTGAGGGTGGGTTGGGGGGACCTGGGGACTATAGGTAGTAATCAGTTCCAATGGGATAGGGCATACCCAGGGATGGTGATGGAGGAGTCTGGGATATGACAGATTGTAGCTTGATTAGACTGCAGGACAGCTCTGACAGTTTTGGTGCAAGGCTCCCGATGTTAGCAAGGAGGACTTTGCAGGGGCAAGAGGGTTGGGTTTTCCACTGTAATTTCCAGTGTCTAGGTCTATGCCCATCTGATTTCATTCCTTTTAGACTTTGTTGCAGTTTAATACAACTGAGGGGCTTGCTAGGCCACTTCAGTGGACACGTTAGAGTCAACCATATTGCTGTGGGTCTGAAGTCTCATGCAGACCAGACCAGGTTAGGACACCAAATTACCTTCCCTAATTGAATTGTTCCTTAGTAAACTATTCCCTTTCCATAAATATTGCCAGACTTGCTGAGCCTTTCCACCATTTTCTGTTTTTACTATAGTTATGGCGAATGTTTTATCAAAGCTTTAATAGAAAAACAGTTTCCCTTCTTGTAACATTTGTTTATTGCCTGATGCTTGTGTGTGAGACTCAGGGACTGGAAAAAAAAGTGCTATTTGTTCATGTAACTTGATTTGATTTATTGTCACATGTATTGGTACATAGTGAAAAGTATTGTTTCTTACACGCTATACAAACAAAGCATACTGTTCATAGTGAAGGAAAGGAGAGAGTGCAGAATATAGTGTTACAGTCATAACTAGGCTGTAGAGAAAGATCAACTTCGTGTAAGGTAGGTCCATTCAAAAGTCTGATGGCAGCAGGGAAGAAGCTATCCTTGAGTCAATTGGTACGTGACCTCAGACTTTGGTATCGTTTTCCCAATGGAAGGAGGTGGAAGAGAATATGTACAGGGGGTGTGGGGTCCTTAATTATGCTGGCTGCTTTTCCGAGGCAGTGGGATGTAAAGACAGAGTCAATGGATAGGAGGCTGGTTTGTGTGATGGATTGGGCTGCATTCATGACCATTTGTAGTTTCTTGCGGTCTTAGGCAGAGCAGGAGCCATACCAAGCTGGGATACAACTAGAAAGAATGCTTTTTATGGTGCATCTGTAAAGGTTGGTGAGAGTTGTAGCTGACGTGCCAAACTTCCTTAGTCTTCTGAGAAAGTAGAAGCGTTGGTGGGCTTTCTTAACCATAGTGTCAGCATGGGGGGACCAGGACAAGTTGTTGGTGACCTGGACGCCTAAAAACCTGAAGCTCTCAACCATTTCTACTTCGTCCCCATTGATGTAGACAGGGGCATGTTCTCCACTACGCTTCCTGAAGTCGATGACTATCTCCTTCATTTTATTGACATTGAGGGAGAGATTATTGTCGGCGCACCAGTTCGTCAGATTCTCTAACTCATTCCTGTGCTCTGTCTCGTCATTGTTTGAGATACAACCCACCACAGTGGTATCATCAGCAAACTTGAAAATCGAGTTGAAGGGGAATTTGGCCACACAGTCATAGGTGTTTAAGGAGTATAGTAGGGGGCTGAGGACACAGCCTTGCGGGGCACCAGTGTTGAGGATGATTGTGGAAGAGGTGTGGTTGCCTATCCTTACTGATTGCAGTCTGTGGGTTAGGAGTTTAAGGATCCAGTCACAGAGGGAGGAGCCGAGGCCCAGGCCACGGAGTTTGGAGATGAGTTTCATGGGAATAATGGTGTTGAAGACTGAGCTGTAGTCAATAAATAGGAGTCTGAAATAGGTGTCTTTGTTATCTAGGTGTACCAGGGTTGAGTGCAGGGCCAGGGAGATGGCGTCTGCTGTGGACCTGTTGCAGCGGTACACCAACTGCAGTGGATCCAGGCAATCTGGGAGGCTGGAATTGATTTGTGTCATGACTAACCTTTCAAAGCACTTCCTAATGATGGATGTCAGAACCATAGGATGACAGTCATTAAGGCACGCTGCTTGGCTTTTCTTTGGTACTGGGATGATAGCTGTCTTTTTGAAGCAGATAAGGACCTCCAATTGTTGTAAAGAGAGGTTGAAAGTGTCTGCGTATACCCCTGCCAGCTGATCCGCGCAGGATCTGAGTGCTCATCCAGGTACCCCATCCGAGCCAGTCGCTTTCCGTAGGTTGACCTTCGAGAAGGCTACTTTGACATCTGCAAAGCTGACATTGGATACAGGTTCATCCGAAGCTTCCTGGGTGGACGGTGTGCTCTCGCTGACCTCTTGCATAGTTGTGAGGGACAATCAACACTGGTCCTAATGAATACAATGAGGCTAAACATTCATTTTGATGTTAAGATGAAATAAATTTTATTTTCTTATACAGGAACTGCCCTGCTGAATAGACATCTCATTGGAATTCCCAGCTGCAAAAGACTGTCTTGAATGAGGGATATAGTGCTTTAGCTACAACTTGTGATATTGATCAAAGAGTAGTCCTGAATGGCAAAACCCTGATAAAGCTTGTGGTTAGCTTACAATACGTCCATCAAATTTGTGATCGATGTGAAAGCTTGTATGTCACATGTTTAGTTGTTGTGGGTTTGACAAAATCTATATAATTTACCATCAGAGAATAAATTCAAATTCGTATAGCACTGCTTACTATTTTTTAATTTGTTCAAAGATATGTAATATGTTAAACTATATTTGAACTGGTATTCAATCCTTCCATTCTGATATAAAATTGCTCACAAGAAAATCTTTTTAACATAGAGAGGATCATAATAGGGCTGAGATTTATGCAATTGAGGGTGGAACTTTTTCAAAATATCTGCTAAGAAATCCTAAGACTGCATATTGGAGCATGGTGATACAAACCAATTTTTTGTCAAGGACTGCAATTCTACTCCATGCTTTGCTCAGTAGAAACTCTCAGGATTGTTACGGCGTATCCCCACGCTCTTCAATGCCATTATGAACCATTGCCAAATGGAAACCAGGAAATTCCCTCAGGAGCATAAAAATAAAACTTACAACAATCATTCTATTTCAATAGGATCTTTCACATGTTGTGTGGAAGCTGGGATAACTTTGCCACTCTTCGGCCCACACTTTGGTGGGGAAGTCTACTCTTTCAATACAAAGTAGTAGGCTTGTGTTTTCTGAATTATTCTTGATGTGGATTGTGCAGTGGAATAGATATTATAACGTTCTTACAACACAGAAACAAGGCCATTTGGTCCAAAAGATCTATACCAGTGTTTATGTTCAACATGACCCTCCTCCCACTTATCTTCATCTAACTTTATCAATATATTTGGAACATAGGAAATAGGAGCAGGAGTACGCCATTCAGTCCTTTGAACCCACTCTGCCAGTGGTTGTGGATTGTGGTTGATATTTTAACTCCTGATGTCATTTCCCACACTATCGCCATATACCTTGATATATTTTATAATTAAGAATCTATTTGTTTTGAATGTACTCATGACTAAGCGTTCTTTTGTTTTAATTTTATTTCTTCTATTCCTTCCTTCCACATGTTTATCTAACTTCTCCTTAAATGCATCTATACTATTCATGTCAACTATTCCTTATGGTAATGAATTCCACATTCTAATCACTAACTGGACAAAGAAGCTTCTCCTATTGGAATTTCCTATTGGATTTATTAGTAATTGTGGGATCCTCTATATGGTTTGCATTAATTAAAAGCTTCATTTAAAGGTATTTCTGCTTATGTAACTGATTGTGCCAAACTTTAAAGCTAACTTGGCCACATTTTAAAACTCAGCTTGGAATTCTGGGTTTTGATCTTAGAAATTGATTACATTTGAAAGTACAAGGCAAGATTTGAATAAACAAAACCTTTCATGGTCACACAGCTGTGAATTGTTTTCGAAAGCTTGAGTCAGCTTGTACCTAGTATTTTAATAACAAAAGATAGCTGAACCCTTATATTGTTAGTAGTAGCTGTCTTTTTTTAGTTGTTCAGTCGACTGCTGCAAAGTTTTTTGGATATGGCTGCGAAGTCAGTCCCCAACTCTTCCTCTCTCTCTCATGTAATTGCCTTTTGTTTCTGTTACATTAATTTCAAGTTATATTCTATAAATTATTTCTTTAAAATCGTACCAAGTGCCTATGGTCAATTGGGAGGAATGAATGGATCCTACAATAACTGTCTTATATTTATGGCCTTTAGTTCTGATCTCAGCTGTAAGGGAAAACTGCAATATAAGGATCTGGCACATAAAGGGTTTATGTGGAACTGAGTATAGTATTTCCCACGTGACCCGTATGTAGAAGTCAGTGTGGTGTTGGACAGAGTCAGGTGTAGAAGCGTGGATACAGCTCCTAAGCTTGACTTTTACTGTACTATGTATATAGTCTCTAGCAGTTAATATATACACAATGTTGAACTACCAAAGACTATGATTACCTTGATAAAACCTACCAAACTATACCCAACAACTTACAGCAGCAAAACCTTGCAGAGATTGCAGAAGGAAATTAAAATCCTGGAAAACTGAAAGAAACATTCTGTCCTGAAGAAAATCGCAAGAAGAAATGGCACAGAAGGAAATTGCCAGAGAAAAGTTCCAAAGAAAGGCTTAGAAGCTGAAGGCAGAAACTAAATTCTTCACTGCAACAGAAGACACCACTGAATCCCATGGAAGTCCAGTTTCAATACCCAGAGTGTACAGAGTCACCTCTCGTAGGGGTGAGCTAAAAATGATAAATTCTAGGACAACACAATTCCAGAAAAAAGATTAAATACTGAAGTGACCAAAAAATGCTGTTTAAATCACAGTCCGAGAAATCTGATTCCTGAGTCAGCACCTGAACACGTGGTGGTCGGGCTCTCTCCGAGCAAAGAAAAATAATAAATTAAAAATTAATTATGACTGTGTAGGCATCTTTAAAAACTCAGTGGAAGCTGGGATTTGGCTCTTACGAGGTCAATTGGGAGGAATGAATGGATCCTACAATCTGAGAAAATCATACGAAAGTGGGATAGACACTAGGCAGCCATTGTTGAAAAGATTTAAATGCTGAGATTGTGAACACCAAGTGCAGGAAACCCCTTTGCAGAGTTCTCTTCCCTCCCTGCTCACTCATCAGCAAATCATCGGCAAAAGTTGCTGAAGTTTTAAAATCATTTGATGCTTCTTTTCACATCAGAAGTAACATGATCCTTGTAAGGGCTAAATTTAATAAACATGTCCAACAACCAGGAGAACATATTGACTCCTTCATTAATGATCTGTATAGAATAGCTGAAGGCTGAAATCTGAGCTAATCAAGGATAGAATAGTTGTAGGAGTAGTGGACGATGAACTCTCAGGCATGCTTCAGGAGAAGGAAGATTCAACCCTTGAGAAAACCATCAGGCAATTTGAAATCCGTTTGTGGCAGAGGTCCATTTTAAGGGGAGAAATTAAACCATTGTATAAAGAGAAGCCTAATGTCCAGCTAGCGAAACCACACAGAAACAGGAATACTCCAGGCCAAGGGAGGCAATATTCTAACAGGCCAATAGAGCAATCTTGCCAGTGCTGTGGAGTGAGTGAAGAATACATGCAAGATCACACAGGAGGATGATGAAACTGTGTGCCTGTTTACTCCACAAAAGATTCCCCATCTTTCATGAAGCAAGTGCAGCAGCAGCTGGAAGAGATAATAAACATGGGGGTCATCACCTTGGTCACACAACCAACCACGGCATGATGTGCCGGGGTGATCCTAAACTAAAACTGAAGGAGTCAATCTATATTTGTGTCAACTTGACACAGTTCAACAAAGCCATAAGCCAGAGAAGTATACCCCATGTCCTCAGCAGACAAAAGCCTAAACTCTCATATAGCAAGGTACTTTCAATGTTGGATATGAACATCAATTTTGCAACTTCCCCTTGACGAAGAGTCCAGGTTGCTGAGCACATTTGTTACCATCTTTGCTAGATTCTGCTTCAACGTCTGCTGTTTCTAATCACCTCAGCTCCGGAAATATTTTAACGTACAATGTTAGTCATTTTCTATGGCCTATAGACCTTCAATGTTCTGGTTCATGGCACAAGAGTGGAGAACCATGACAAAGATTCACAGCGACTAGAATGGCTGTAGGAAGCAGGGCTGATATTGAATGAGAAATGCAACTTCCCCAAGCCATCAATTTGGTTCCTGTGACAAATCATCAGCAATAAAGACATCATTGCAGACACAGAGAACCAAAGGTGCTCAACCTTGTCCTCAATTTCTTTCCACCGGAGATTCCTGGGATGGTAAATCAGTTGGCAAAATTCTTACCAAATCTGGCACAAGTCATAGAACCTACTTTCATACAAAAAATACAAATTAGGAGGAATAAGCCATTCAGCAACTCAAACCTGCTCCACCATTCATCTCTATATTCCATCTACCACCTTTGGCTCCCTTGTTAGTCAAAAATCTATCTACCTCTACCTTAAAAATACTCATTGACCCAGCCTCCATGCACTCTGCAGAAGAGAATTCCAAAGATTTACAATTCTCTGAGAAAAAAATTTGTTCTCATCTCTGCTTAAATGGGAGATCCTTATTGTTAAACTGTGTTCACTAGCTCTAGTCTCTTTCACAAAGGGCAACATCCTTTCAGCATCCACGTAGTAAAGTCGCTTGACTGAAGTCTTGCTCAAATACCCGGAAGTTTTCTGAGAAGGGCCAGGAACTATAAAAGGCAACCTTACATGTTGACCAGGAGATAGTCCCACGATTTTGCAAGGCTGCCCAGTGTCATTTGGTTTAAGGGAAAATGTGGAACTAGAGATTACAGGACTGGAACGAGAAGGTATCATAAAACCTGTCCAGTTCGCGGAATGGGCAGCACCAGTCATGCCTATTTTGAAGCCAGATGGTTCAGTCCACTTTTGCAAGGACTTTAAACAAACAATAAACCACTATTCACAGCTGGACAAATACCCGATTCCCCGGATCGAGGATTTATATGCAAAGTTGGCAGGGGTGCTCTTATTCTCAAAATTAGATATGAGCCATGCTTATCTGCAGTTGCAGCTGGATGAGGATTCACAGAAATATTCCATCATCAATACTCTGAAGGGCTTCTATCAATACACAATGTTACCTTTAGGGGTATTGTTAGCCTGCTCAATCTTTCAGAGAACAATGGAGAACATGTTACAAGGTTTACTCTAGGGGATCATTTACCTGGATGACATTCTCATTATAGGTAAAACAAAGGTGGAACACCTACATAATCTGGAAGAGGCTCTTAGTCATTTTTAAGGGCCTTTCCTTTTCTTGTGTATTGTCTCCAGACAGGACAGCCAGTGAGATACTGCAAGTCCAGGAGGCAAGCTGTGGGGGTTACTGATAGTGTGACATAAACCCAACATCCCGGTTTAGGCCGTCCTCATGTGTGCGGAACTTGGCTATCTTTAGACACTGGCTGTCCTGTCTGGAGACGACACACATCTCTTTAACCTGTGCTTAATGCTCCCTCCACTCACATTGTCTGTATCTTTCAGACCTGGTTGGCTGTAGAGATTCGCATTCTCATCAGTATTCTGTAACTTGATTTTGTGTCTCTGTGCCCTGTTTGAGAGCAGATTTCCACTCCATCTGACGAAGGAGCAGCGCTCCGAAAGCTAATGGCATTTGCTACCAAATAAACCTGTTGGACTTTAACCTGGTGTCGTTAAAACTCTTACTGTGTTTACCCCAGTCCAATGCCGGCATCTCCACATGATGACTAAGGAAAACACCCAGAGCCTAGCCAGCCTCTCTTCATAGCTGAAACGCTCCAGCCCAGGCAATATCCTGATGAGTCTCCTCTGCACTCTTTCTAGTGCAATCACATCCTTCCCTCTAGTGTGGCGCCCAGAGTAAAGTAAAGGTGCCATAGTCCCCCAGGTGACCATAGACTGCTCCCCGCTTTGAGTGTGGATGGGGGAGACGCGCGGAGGGGGCCTGCTGCCTGCAGATATCTTTGGACATACACCCCAAGGTGCCTCTGGTTTTCTATATTCCTTAGCATCATACCATTCATTGTATATGCCCTTGCATTGTTAGTCCTCCCAAAATGCATCACGTCACACTTCCATTTACGACTGTTCTGCCCATCTGACCATCCCGTCTATATCATCCTGTAATCTAAGGCTTTCCTCCTCGCTATTAATCATACCACCAATATTCGTGTCATCTGTGGGTCACTCATTCCTGACTAGATCATTTCCAAACAGCAAGGGTCTCAGCACTGATCCCTGAGGTACACCACTGGACCAGGCTTCCAGTCACAAAAACAATTTTTGATCATCACCCTCTGCCTCCTGCCACAAAGCCAATTTTGGATCCAAATTGCCCTGGGTCTCACGGGCTGTTACCTTCTTGAGCAATATCTCACATGGGACCTTGTTTTCTGTAACCTCTGCAGTGAAGGCAGATGCAAAATATCTGTTCAATTCATCCATTTATTTCCCATTATTATTTCCCCGTTCTCACCCTCCAGGGGACCAGCATGTACTTTGTTTACTCTTTTTTAAATACCTGCAGAAACTCTTACTATGTTTTTACCTTATTAATATTTTCATCATTTTTTGCTTTTTTTATATTCTGTCCAATCTTCTGACCTGTCACTCATCTTTATGGAATTATAATATCAAATTGAAAGAGAGAGTATATTATATGGATTTGATTCTATGTTACACGGATATTGAGATATCTGCTTGCTTATGGAGGAGTTAGGAACAGAGTTTAGATATTCTGGGTCTATGACTGAAGTAGACTTGCATAGACTATGGAGGTGGTAGCGTGGTCTTTTACCATTTCAAGATATTTTATGCGCTTAAGATGAATACTTACTTTTTTCTGCAACCAGTTTCTTCGGCTCTGCAGTTTCCAGTTTGTTCATGCAATTCAGTGCATTGCTACTATCTTCTCTATTCCACTAGATTTAAGTGGTTCAGATTCCTTCTGCAATCCTTGGAATTGCGGACATCCCGTCTTGGCATGTGGGCAATTTCCCCCTCTCTTTCACGAAAAAACCATGACAAAGAGTCCAAAATTGATTTTCCTTTGATAAATGTATTGTCCAGATGTTAACATCAATCTTTCCTCAAACACATTCGTCGGAATTCTACTATCCCTCCCACCCCGGAATTGGAGCGGGCGAGGGGCAGACAATGGAAATGTCTTTTGACCTCGGGCAGGAATTTCCGGTCTCACTCGAGAAAGGCCGTAAAATCCCGTCCATTGTCCTTAATGAAGTTAATGCCAGATCCACCAATATCAGTCACTGGCTATTTTCCTGTTTAGCCAAATTCTGGTTTCAATTAACGTAAGTGTCTTAGGCTATTATGGAAGCCATGCAGGACTAGCAAAAGCGAGAAATCCTCCTTTGATTTTAAAGAGAAAATAGGCTGCATAACCTCAATTTGTAAAAGCGCTTTACTTGCTTTCAGAGGATCTAAAATTGATAATCTGTGAATATTCATTTAATATTTGCAAAATGTATTTATCTGCTCACTTAACTTGTGTCATAACATTTGCTGATGGCTTTCTTGACATAACAAGACTGCCGTTTTTATACTAAAGATTATTTTCTCTTCCAGGTTTCTCTTTCAAGGCTGAAATATGATTCCAAAGCTACCAGCTGTTCTCAAGTATCTCAGCTAAGGGGCCATTCAACATGTGTCAGACTAGAGAATCAACAGCTTTTTCCACTGTAGAGAACATCACAGCCAATCTGAACTCCATTGTCACTTGACAACCCCACATGCCAAAGGTCACTGGATAGCAGTCTAATGTGAAACTTCTGCCCAATTATAGCTTCCTCTCACCCAGAAGCATATGCTGCAACCAAGATCAACAAATAGATTGAGGGTCAAATCTAAAACCTTCTTTGGGTGTACAGCTTACACTACCTTGTAGACTTAGTAACTAAGCCGCAATTAAGATGCTGATACATCTCCCTTTTTGCTTAAATTTCCCTAAATTCCTCCTCAGTCAGAAAAAAACCTCTTTCATAAATTAATAGTTTGGGTTTAAAACATTTCATACCTGAAGTACACAATATGTTGGTGAATGAAGTTAAAATGTAAGTGTTGCTTTATTAGAAATAGGGCAGTTTCCGAAAATAGCTTGCTGATGTTTTTGCTCTGTGTCACAAATGGATTGAGGTAGAAGCACATTTTCATCCATTAGAAGTGGTGCAGGTTAAATTTAGCTACTGGATGGATAATGTTACTATATTTATTTTGGCTTTTAAAAAACTGCAATTAACTCAAATACATCAGGAGCTGTGCTGCTAAGCCTCTCCAATTATCAGCGACCACAAACAGCTGCCATGAGGAAGAATGCAAAGGAAATCACATCTGGAAACAAGTTACCAAAGCCAGTTTAAGAGAATAGTAACTTACGATTATCCATTTTGTAGCTATTTTACACCATATGGGAACCTCATGTCTTGGAGGTCTTACTTACTCAATGTTTATGTCTCTAAAGGCTTGATCCAGACATCAATGGTGTGCCTCAGGGATCAGTGTTGGAACAGCAATTGTTTACGATTTACATAGATGATTTGGAGTTGGGGACCAAGTGTAGTGTGTCAAAATTCGCAGATGACACTAAGATGAGTGGCAGAGCAAAGTGTGCAGAGGGCGCTGAAAGTCTGCAAAAGGATATAGATAGTCTAAGTGAGTGGGCAAGGGTTGGCAGATGGAGTACAATATTGGTAAATGTGAGGTCATCCATTTTGGAATATCAGCAAAATGGACTATTATTTAAATGGTAAAAAATTGCAGCATGCTGCTGTGCAGAGAGACCTGGGTGTCCTTGTGCAGGAATCTCAAGGAGTTGGTTTGCAGGTTCAGCGGGTAATTAAGAAGGCAAATGAAATTTTGTCCTTCATTGCTAGAGGGATGGAGTTTAAAAACAGCGAGGTTATGTTGCAGTTGTATAAGGGGCTGGTGAGGCCACACCTGGAGTACTGTGTACAGTCTTGGTCTCCTTACTTGAGACAGGATATACTGACACTGGAGGGGGTGCAGAGGAGACTCACTAGGTTGATTCCGGAGTTGAGAGAGTTGGCTTATGAGGAGAGACTGAGTAGACTGGGGCTATACTCACTGGAATTCAGAAGAATGAGGGGAGATCTTACAGAAACATATAAGATTATGAAGGGAATAGATAAGATAGCAGCAGGAAAGTTGTTTCCACTGGAGGGTGAAATTAGAACTAGGGGACATGGCCTCAAAATAAGTGGGAGCAGATTTAGGATCGAGTTGAGGAGGAACTTCTTCACACAAAGGGTTGTGAATCTGTGGAATTCCCTGCCCAATGAAGCAGTTGAGGCTACCTCATTGAATGTTTTTAAGGCAAGAATAGATAAATTTTTGAACAGTAAAGGAATTAAGGGTTATGGTGAGCGGGCGGGTAAGTGGAGCTGAGTCCATGAAAAGATCAGCCATGATCTTATTGAACGGCAGAGCAGGCTCGAGGGGCCAAATGGCCTACTCCTGCTCCTAGTTCTTATGTTCTTATCAATGATCCTTAGATAATAACTCTAAAATGCTGCATTTAAGTGGCATTATTTTGCATTTGTCCTTCCAAGCTTCTAAAAGCTAGTGCAGATACAAAAAGCAATCGTAAAGGCTAATTGAATGTTGACCTTCATAACCAGTGAACTAAATTTCAATGAGGAGGAACTGATGCTTCAGTTGTACAGAACCTTAGTCAGAACCCATCTAGACTTTTCACTCAGTTTTGGCACCATAACCTCAGGAAAGATATACTGGCCTTGGAGCACAGATTTACCAGAATTATGTGGTACTTAGAGGGATAAGGACAGATTGTATACATTTAATTTCTATTCCTTGGAGTTTAGTGTTGATAGGAATTTCCACCATTTTCTCTGGTGTAGTAATCCAGTTGAAGGATACATAGCCTGAATTGATATTGGAAGAATTACTACAGGGAGAAAATCGGACCTCTCAGGGACAAAGGAGGGGAATTATGCTTAGAACCCAAGGGAATAGGGGAGATCCTAAATGAATACTTTGCATCGGTATTCACGAAGGAGAGGGGCGTGTTAACCGGGAGTGTCTCGGAGGGAAGTGTTGACCCGTTAGAGAAAATCTCCATTACAAGAGAGGAAGTGTTAGGTTTTTTAGGGAACATTAAAACTGACAAAGCCCCAGGGCCTGATGGCATCTATCCTCGACTGCTCAGGGAGACGAGAGGTGAAATTGCTGGGCCTCTGACGGAAATCTTTGTCGCTTCTTTGGACACGGGTGAGGTCCCTGAGGATTGGAGGATAGCGAATGTGGTCCCGTTGTTTAAGAAGGGTAGCAGGGATAACCCAGGAAATTATAGGCCGGTGAGCTTGACGTCCGTGGTAGGGAAGTTGTTGGAGAGGATTCTTAGAGACAGGATGTATGTGCATTTAGAACGGAACAATCTCATTAGTGACAGACAGCATGGTTTTGTAAGAGGGAGGTCGTGCCTTACAAATTTGGTGGAGTTTTTTGAGGAAGTGACAAAAACGGTTGATGAAGGAAGGGCCGTGGATGTCGTCTATATGGATTTCAGTAAGGCATTTGACAAAGTCCCACATGGCAGGTTGGTTAAGAAGGTTAAGGCTCATGGGATACAAGGAGAAGTGGCTCGATGGGTGGAGAACTGGCTTGGCCATAGGAGACAGAGGGTAGTGGTCGAAGGGTCTTTTTCCGGCTGGAGGTCTGTGACCAGTGGTGTTCCACAGGGCTCTGTACTGGGACCTCTGCTATTTGTGATATATATAAATGATTTGGAAGAAGGTGTAACTGGTGTAATCAGCAAGTTTGCGGATGACACGAAGATGGCTGGAATTGCGGATAGCGAAGAGCATTGTCGGGCAATACAGCAGGATATAGATAGGCTGGAAAATTGGGCGGAGAGGTGGCAGATGGAATTTAATCCGGATAAATGCGAAGTGATGCATTTTGGAAGAAATAATGTAGGGAGGAGTTATACAATAAATGGCAGAGTCATCAGGAGTATAGAAACACAGAGGGACCTAGGTGTGCAAGTCCACAAATCCTTGAAGGTGGCAACACAGGTGGAGAAGGTGGTGAAGAAGGCATATGGTATGCTTGCCTTTATAGGACGGGGTATAGAGTATAAAAGCTGGAGTCTGATGATGCAGCTGTATAGAACGCTGGTTAGGCCACATTTGGAGTACTGCGTCCAGTTCTGGTCGCCGCACTACCAGAAGGACGTGGAGGCATTGGAGAGAGTGCAGAGAAGGTTTACCAGGATGTTGCCTGGTATGGAGGGTCTTAGCTATGAGGAGAGATTGGGTAAACTGGGGTTGTTCTCCTTGGAAAGACGGAGAATGAGGGGAGATCTAATAGAGGTATACAAGATTATGAAGGGTATAGATAGGGTGAACAGTGGGAAGCTTTTTCCCAGGTCGGAGGTGACGATCACGAGGGGTCATGGGCTCAAGCTGAGAGGGGCGAAGTATAACTCAGACATCAGAGGGATGTTTTTTACACAGAGGGTGGTGGGGGCCTGGAATGCGCTGCCAAGTAGGGTGGTGGAGGCAGGCACGCTGACATCGTTTAAGACTTACCTGGATAGTCACATGAGCAGCCTGGGAATGGAGGGATACAAACGATTGGTCTAGTTGGACCAAGGAGCGGCACAGGCTTGGAGGGCCGAAGGGCCTGTTTCCTGTGCTGTACTGTTCTTTGTTCTTTGTACATATGACATTAACTCAGCATTTGACCAAGTCAGGCACCAAGGAGCCCTGCTTAATCTGAAGTTAATGGGGATCAGGGCAAACATCTCCATTGTCTGAAATCATGCCTAGCATGGAGGAAAATAGTTGTGGTTGTTGGAAGCTAATCATTTAAACCCCAGCATATTTCTACAAATGCTTCTCGGGGCGGTTCCCTAGGCCCAATCACCCTCAGCTGGTTCATCATTCATCTTCCCTTCATCATAACATTAAGAGTGAGGATGCTCGCTGATTATTGCAGTGTTCATTTGCTATTCCTCAGAAAAGGAAGCAGCCTATGCTTGTATATGGCATGGACTGAGGCTGCTAAGTAGTAAGGCATAGGCATGTTTAACCAACTTGATTGTATCTTTTTTAAATGAGGTAACTGGGAGGTGGTGGCATAGTGGTAATGTCACTGGACTTGTAATTCAGAAGCCCAGACCAATGTTCTGGGGACATGGGTTCATATTCCACCATGCGATGGGCAGTGGTGCCCACATCCCATGAATGAATTTTTAAAAAGCAAGACTTCCACAAAGGGCAAGACAACATGTTGAGTGAGTTAGTCTGGAGACAGGAGTTCCAAAGTTTCGGCAGTTGACAGGTTTGATGAGGGCCAGAGTTCTTTCTGCTGCCACGGCTCAATGGTAGACAATACGGGCTGTTGCCTGGAGTTCTGTTCACGTTGGGGTCAAATAGTAACTGACTGAGTTCAATTCTACGAGACAATATTACAGTGCAGCTTGGGGAGATCATGTGACATACTTCCTCAATGTTGGACAAAGGATGCCTCGAAGCTTGAGGTGTTTAATTGGAGTCAGAATTACTTTTGTGCTTGGAGATATTGGGGTAGAGTTAACTATATGAAGCCCTCTGTCAAAAAGGAATTTTTGTGTTAGAACAGTTAATTCTTAGGCCATTAGCACCATTATGGGAGATTAAGACCTGCGATAGGTTGCCTTTGTTCAAAGTTGATTGGAGCAGGCCCATTTTCTGTGGGGCCATTGTGTTGGCTGGGTTGGAACGTTTACACTATGTAAGAGGGGCTATATTTCCAGACATTTGAAGTGTGAGCCTTTTCTTAACTTTGAAACTGCTGAATGCTAAAATATGACCAATTAGAGACATCTTGTCAGCTCACTAATTGTCCATTTTGAAAAGCACAAAATTGATGAATATATAACATATTCTTTCACATCTCGACCATGACATTACCTACATGTGATTGCAGACCCGCAGTAATGTGGTTATCTCTTACATGCCCTCTGGAATGGCTTACTAGCCACTCAGTAGTATCACAGCAATGAAGTCTAAAAAGAATGAAATCTGATGGACTATCCGGCATCGGCTGAGACACCAGAAATGGCAAATGGCATACCCAGCCCTGCTGACCTTGCAAAGTCCTTCTTACGAACATCTGGGGGCTTGTGCCAAAATTGGGAGAGCTGCCCCACAGACTAGTCAAACAACAGCCTGACATAGTCATACTCTTGGAATCAAACCTTACGTACAATGTTCCAGACACTACCATCACCATCCCTGTGTATGTCCTGTTCCACCAATAGACCCTATAGAGGTGGCAGCACAGTGGTATATAGTTGGGAGGGCGTTGCCTTTGAAGTCCTCAACATCAACTCTGGACTCCATGAAATCTCGTGACATCAGGTCAACAATGGCATGAGTGAGAAATGGGTACCAGCCACAGTTTTGGCAAAAACGGATCTAATTTCTTACACGTTCAAACCAAAGTTTAACTAGTTTGACAAAGCTAAGCTGACCAACTGTTGTCATCTCCAAATGATTTCTCAGAAGCATCTCCAGAAGTATCAACTTTTTTAGTCCCTAATGTTGTGAATACTAAAGAACAAAGAACAAAGAAAATTACAGCATAGGATCAGGCCCTTCGGCCCTCCAAGCCTGCACTGACCATATTGCCCAACTTAACTAAAACCCCTTACCCTTCCGGGGACCATATCCCTCCAATCCCTCCTATTAATGTATTTGTCAAGACGCCTCTTAAAAGTCACTATCTTATCTGCTTCCACTACCTCCCCCAGCAGCGACATCCAGGCACCCACCACCCTCTGTGTAAAAAGAACTTGCCTTGTACATCTCCTTTAAACCTTGCCCTGCGCACCTTAAACCTATGCTCCATTGTAATTGACTCTTCCACCCTGGGAAAAAGCTTCTGACTATCCACTCTGTCCATGCCCCTCATAATCTTGTAGACTTCTATCAGGTTGCCCCTCAACCTCCGTCGTTCCAGTGAGAACAAACCAAATTTCTCCAACCTCTCCTCATAGCTAATGCCCTCCATATCAGGCAACATCCTGGTAAATCTTTTCTGTACCCACTCCAAAGCCTCCACATCCTTCTGGTGTGGCGACCAGAATTGAACACTATATTCCAAATACAGCCTAACTAAGGTTTTATAAAGCTGCAACATGACTTGCCAATTTTTAAACTCAATGCCTCGGCCAATGAAGGCAAGCATGCAGTATGCCTTCCTGACTACCTTCTCCACCTGTGTTGCCACTTTCAGTGACCTGTGTACCTGTACACCCAGATCCCTCTGCCTATCAATACTCTTAAGGGTTCTGCCATTCCTATCTGTATTAGACCTTCCAAAATGCATTACTTCACATTTGTCCGGATTAAACTCCATCTGCCATCTCTCCGCCCAAGCCTCCAACCGATCTACATCCTGCTGTATCCTCTGATGCTCCTCATCGTTATATACAAATCCACCAACCTTTGTGTCGTCCGCAAACTTACAAATCAAACCAGTTACATTTTCCTCCAAATCGTTTATATATATTACAAACAGCAAAGGTCCCAGCACTGATCCCTGAGGAATGCCACTTGTCACAGCCCTCCATTCAGAAACGCACCCTTCCACTACTACCCTCTGTCTTCTATGACCGAGCCAGTTCTGTATCCACCTTGCCAGCTCACCTCTGATCCCATGTGACTTCACCTTCTGCACCAGTCTGCCATGAGGGGCCTTGTCAAAGGCCTTACTGAAGCCCATGTAGACAACATCCACTGCCCTACTCTCATCAAGCATCTTCATCACTTCCTCGAAAAACGCGATCAAGTTAGTGAAACATGACCTCCACTTCACAAAACTATGTTGCCTCTCGCTAATACATCCACTTCTTTCCAAGTGGGAATAAATCCTGTCTCGAAGAATCCTCTCTAATAATTTCCCTACCATTGACGTAAGGCTCACCGGCCTGTAATAACCTGGATTATTCTTGCTACCCTTCTTAAACAAAGGAACAACATTGGCTATTCTCCAATCCTCTGGGACCTTCCCTGTAGCCAGTGAGGATACAAAGATTTCTCTCAAGGCCCCAGCAATTTCCTCCCTTGCTTCTCTCAATAGTCTGGGGTATATCCCATCAGGCCCTGGGGACTTGTCTACCTTGATGTTTCTCAAGAACCCCAATACCTCCTCCTTTTTGATCTCAACATGACTCAAACTATCTACACACCCTTTCCCAGATTCATCATCCACCAAGTCCGTCTCTTTGGTGAAAACTGACGCAAAGTACTCAGTTAATGCCTCGCCCATTTCCTCTGGTTCCACACATAGATTCCGTCCCTTGTCCTTGAGTGGGCCAACCCTCTCCCTGGCTACCCTCTTGCTCTTTTTATATATGTATAAAAAACTTTGGGATTTTCCTTAATCCTGCTGGCCAATAATTTTTTGTGACCCCTTCTACTTTCCTTGTATTCCACATGTGTTCCTAGCCTCCTAACCTTGACAAATGCTTCTTTTTTCTCTTTGACTATATCTCTTGTTATCCAAGGTTCCCAAAATTTGCCATACTTATCCTTTAGCCTTACAGGAATGTGCCGGTCCTGAATCCCTATCAACTTACACTTGAAAGCCTTGCACATGCCAGATGTTGATTTGCCCTCAAACATCTGCCCCCAATCTACATTCTTCAGTTCCTGCCTAATATTATTGTAATTAGCCTTCCCCCAATTTAGCATCTTAACTTGAGGACTACACTTATCTTTATCCATCAGTACCTTAAAGCTTACTGAATTGTGGTCACTGTTCCCAAACTGCTCCCCTGCTGAAACGTCGACCACCTGGCCGGGCTCATTCCCAAATACCAGGTCCAGTATGGCCCCTTCCCTAGTTGGACTATCTACATACTGTTTCAAGAAGCCCTCCTGGATGCTCCTTACAAACTCTGCCCTATCCACGCATCTAGCACTAAATGAGTCCCAGTCAATATAGGGGAAGTTAAAATCTCCCACCACAGCAACCACTTTTACACCTTGCCAAAATCTGCCTATATATCTGTTCCTCAATCTTGTGCTGGCAGTTGGGTGGCCTACAGTAAACCCCCAACATTGTGACTACATCCTTCCTATTTCTGAGCTCTACCTATATTACCACGCTGTGAGTCCTCCGAGGTGTCCTCCCACAGTACAGCTGTGATATTCTCCTTAACCAGTAGTACAACTCCCCCATCCCATTTACCTCCCTCTCTATCCTGCTTGAAACATCTGTATCCTGGAATGTTAAGCTGCCAATCATGTCCTTCCCTTAACCAAGTCTCTGTATTAGCAACAACATCATAGCTCCAAGGACTAACCCAAGTTCATCTGCCTTACCTGTTACACTTCTTGCATTGAAACAAATGCACGTCAGTCCACCAGACCCTCTTTGATTAGCAACCCTGTCTGCTTTTTCTCTGAGTCTTTCTGGCCCTACTCTCTGGTTCCCCTTCAGTTAATTCACCTTTTGCTTTGGCTCCCACCCCTTGCCAAATTAGTTTAAATCCTCCCGTGTAACACTAGCAAATCTCCTGACCAAAATATTTATGTCCTTCCAGTTTAGATGCAACCTGTCCTTCTTGTACAGGTCCCGGAAGAGACCCCAGTGATTCAGATATCTGAAACCCTCCCTCCTACACCAGCTGTTTAGCCACCTATTCCTAGCCTCACTGGCACGTGGCATAGGGAGTAATCCTGAGATTACAACCCTAGAGGTCCTGCTTTTTAACTTTCTACCTAACTCCCTAAACTGCTGCTGCAGGACCTCATCACTCTTCCTACCCATGGCGTTAGTACCGATATGTACCACGACCTCTGGCTGTTCATCCTCTCCCTGCAGAAGACTTAGTTGAATCTGAGTTGTCTGACGATTGTGTCTTTGCTACATTATCACGTGAGAATGAAGCAGAAGTAGTTCCAAGAGAAACCATCTCTTGTTAAGTTCCAAATCATACTTTGAGGGTCAAGGACAGCCAAATTCCAAAACATTGTATAAAACCAAACAGGTATAGACATCTTCCTGATTGACTTTCCTTTTGAATGTGTATAATGATTAATGGTGCATAGTACTGTGTATTATCGATTCTATGTATAACATTGTATTAATTTGTTGTAATGAATACAGAAGTAAAGGGGGAGGGATGGTATATAGTTAAGTGGTTGCATGATTATTTTAAGAGCTGGTCACATGATTTGATGGTGATGCCTGCCTTTCATTTCAGTTTCTACTCTGTACAGGCAATAGCTCCTTCAAAAAACTTCTTGTCATTCTGAATCTACATGTGCAAACTACATTGCATAAAACCCAAAACCTGTGGCATAACAAAAACAGAAAATGCTGTAAAATCTCAGTAGGTCTGACAGCATCTGTGGCGAGAGAATAGAGCTAACGTTTCAAGTCTGACGACTAGACTCAAAACATTAGCTCAATTCTCTCTCCACAGAAGATGTATATGACCTGCTGAGATTTTCCAGCATTTTCAGTTGTTGTTTCAGATTCCAACATCCACAGTAATTTGCTTTTAACCCCTAACATAGTTAGGGCATTATAGTTCCTAATCTCCTTTTTTTGCTCTGTCAATTTTTAGTCTCATTCTACTTCTTTGAAGCACCATAAATATTTATCCCACATTAAAAGCACTTTTTAAATGAAAGTTGTTTATGATGTTTTATCACACGGTATATTGCATTTGATATGATTACATCGTCGATACAGGATAACTTGCCAAACATTTCTCATTTCCTCAGTAGTGCCTGGGAAAAGATCCAATCTGCTCCTCTACTTATATAGCGTCCTTGGTCCTGCCCAATCTTTTAAACTGGAATGATCTATCAATAGCTCTTCTAGCTCTTTAATTACTTTATAGACCTCAACAAAAAAAAGTTTTTAAAAAGTGTATCAGGTCACTTCTAAGTCTACACTGCTTCAGAATTAATGGACCCAGGTCTTTGAGCCTTTCTGAAGTGGTGAGGTTGTTTAATCTAGGAACTGTTCCCATAGATTTCCTATGGATTTTTTCCAAACTGCTATTTCATCCACCATGTGGGTGGACAAAAGTAGACAATACTCCAGAGGTGATTGTGTCATAAAAGTGCCCTCTGATTTATATTGAAGAGCTCTATTAACACAAAACCAGTACTGTATTCTGTTGTCTTTAACTATGGTTTCCCTATATTGGCAGTGAACCTTCCATGCTCTGTGCACAATAGCTCCCAGGTCTTTGCCTCTTTTGACCTATTTCAGTATTGTACTTTACAAACATAGGGGGAAGACGGTGGCACATTGGTAATGTTAGAGTGCCAGTAATCCAAAGGCCAGACTAATGCTCTGGGAACATGTGTTCAAATTCCACCACAGCAGTGGTATTTGAATTCAGTTAAAATATCTGGAGCATAAAGCTAGTCTTTGTAATGCTGACCATGAAACTATCATTCATGCAAAAACCCATCTGATTCACTAATGTCCTTTAGGGAAATAAATCTGCTATCCTTACCAGGTCTGGCCTACATGTGACTGGAGACTCGCAGCAATGTATTTAATTCTTAACTGAAATGGCTGAACAAGCTACTTAGTTCAAGGACACTTAAGGATGGGCAACAAATAATGGCCTTGTCATCAACGCCCAAAGAATGATAGAAAAAAAATCATGGCCCTACGAACATATAGGACACTACATTTATCTAAATTCATATCTTTTGGGCAATGTGTGGCTCACTCTCCTAACACCAAAATGTTTGTGCATTTGATTGTACTCCTCTGTTGATTAAACCCATTCAGATTGGTTGTCCAAGATTAATAAATACCATGAAGAATTGTGGGCCGAGGAGCGATCCCTTGGGGACAACACTAGCAACATATCTCTAAGCTTAATCATATCTGTTAGCTGCAAGAGTCTGGCTATGAAACTGAATCCAATTTCTAGACTTGTTGCAGCATTGGGTGTCTCAATGTTAAAAAGTTAAAGTTCAAGTTTATTCATTAGTCAAAAGTAGACTTATATTAACACTGTAATGAAGTTACTGTGAAAATTCCCTCTTCGCCACACTCCGGAGCCTGTTTGGATGCACTGAGGGAGAATTTAGCATGGGCCAATGCACCTAGCCAGCACATCTTTCAGACTGTGGGAGAAAATCGGAGCACCTGGGGCAAACCCACACAGACTAACCCAGGTGTTCCCCTCACCCCCAGTAACCTGAACTCCTGCTCCTCCCTCAATCACTTTTGACCTTCCCTGTCTTAGCATTATCCTGCCCACTGTTCCACTCGACCCTCAGGACCTCACCATTGATCTTACTTCTCTAGCCCTGTATCTCCTCACATTCATGTTTGACCTCCCATTTGTAGGCACCGACCCTCCCCTCCCATAGGTCCACCACAAGCCACTCACTCTCAGTCAGTCATTCCCCAATTCACCTTGCTCAGGCAGAGCCCACCTCCCTCCCGACATCCCCATGGTTAGCTTAGTCTCAATTCCCTTGCACTGTCACCACCTAATTTCAATGCTTCAATACCTGCTCTCTCATGGTCCAACAAAGTGCCCTATGGAGGAAAAAAGCAATGTAAATCCACCAGGGAGACTACCTAGCCTGCTGCACACCACCAGTTGTGATTCTGAAGGCACATATTTCCTGTTTGCTGCAGAGTGAATTGCTAAGGTACTATATAGTCTGACGTAATGGTATTTTAGTAAGTGTGCATGACATGCTATACATGTAATACTAGGTTGTTGCCATTTGCCTTCAAACCGCCACAAACTTAATTCCCTACTTTCATTCCACTATCAGGAAGCTGACACTTTGCCTCCTGTATAGTTAAGTTGCCTGCTTGTCTTGTTTCCCGCTGCCAATAGTAGCAAAAGATCCTGGCCCTAATTCAGTGTTTCAATTTCCTATTGATACCATCAGATTCTATCCTGTGAAATAACCTTGCCAAAGGCATTCTGAAAGTCAAGAGGTAAAAGGTAAAGTCTCCACAATCCCAAATGATCATCTCCCCTCTGAGGAGAGAGCTGACTGGTGGTGATTTAACCTGAAGTTTACCACACCTCAGGCAAGGAGCAAGGTTGAGAAGGCAAACCTTCATGAATAGCCCAAAAGTCTAGGTAGACGATGTCTACCATATTTCCCGCATCAACTAGTAGTTTCCTCAAAAGAATTGTATGGCATAACCTATTTTCCAGAAGTCATTGTGAATTTGTAATGGTTCTTTTGCTTTCCATGATCATAAAGTGCATCTTTTCTAATCCCATCTAACACCTTTTCAATAATGGATATCAGCCCAACAGCCCTAAGGTTTCTTAGCTTGGATTTGCCTCTCTCTTGAAAATCAGAACTACATAAGCTCTTTTCCAGTCCAACAGAACTACCCCAAAATCTATAATAAACTACTGAACATAAGGGCAAGGGGCACTTTCTTATCACCCTATTATCTAGACCTGGTGCCTGATCAATTCTGAGATTTCTTAATCTATACAAGATGGCATTACTATTTTAATATTAATAATGCTATTCAGTACAGGACATCTACTTTCTGGAACATGAACAGCATCTAGAGGAGGACAAACTGATGCAAAATAGCTAATTTAGCAGCTTGGTCAAAACGAGAGAATCTGTTTGAATCTACTGGCCTTAATAGGTTCTTTAATGGTCTTTTGACTTCTGACATAGCTGTGAAATATTTTGTTATCATGACCACAGTTATGTACTACTTATTTTTCCAGAGATGCTCTGACTATACTTATGATTGTTACATGCAATATTTTTCCATGTTCTCCTGTGAGTTAAATGCCTTCATTATGTAGAATATGAAAAAAGGAGAAAAACAAGAGCTGAAGGAAGGTTCATCTATGTTAAGTCTTTGTACATGAATCACAGAAAGTTAACATGCAGGTACAGCAAGCAATCAGGAAGGCAAACTGTATTTTAGCTTTTATTACAAAGAGTTGGGAGTATAATTACAACAATTATAAAGCATTGGTGAGGGCACACCTGGAGTGCTCTGTGTACTTTTAGTCTCCTCGCTCGAGGAAAGGCATACTTACCATCGAGGGACTGCAATGAATCTTCACTAGTCTGATTCATAGGATGAAGCGATTGTTCTATGAGGAGACATTGAGTAAAATAGGCCTATATTCCTTGGAGTTTGGAAGAATGAAAGATGATCCAATTGAAAATATAACATTTTTAAAGGGGCTTGACAGTGTTAATGCTGAGAAAATGTTTCCCTGGCTGGGAAATATGAAATATGGATGTCACTGTCTGAGAATAAAGTGTTGGTCATTTAGGACTGAGATGGGGAACTTCTTCACTCAAAAAAGTGTGAATCTTTGGAATTTTCTACCCCAAACAGCTGTGGCTGCCAGTTGTTGAGTAAATTCAGGACAGAGATTGATAGACTTTTGACTACTAATGGATTTTAAGGGTTATGGTATAGTGCAGGAAGGTGGAGTTGAGGTAGAAGATTAGTCATGATATTGTTGAATGGCATAGCAGGCTTGAAGGACCAAATTGCTTACTCCTGATCCTATTTCTTATGTTTGTGCCCTTTATGGGCTATTTAATCATATGCTTTGGAATCCAATATAAACAAGTACCATAGAAATTGAAAACAGCATTATTTTGTACTTACTAAATATGTTAAAATTAAACTTAACAGTTTTATGACATTTCGGCTATCGTAAAGTCACTTATATCCACTAACCAGCTGAAATGAATCAATTAATTTTACATAATTAAACATACAGAAAATCACTCCTACCTATTTAATTTGCAGCCTTAAATTAAAAATTAACTTAAGGTAATTAAAAACACCATCTGATACATGAATACCCAAGTCAGATGAATGCAAAGCTATCACCAAATTATAGGTAGTATGTTTCTGGGTGACTATTTCTGTTGTTCATCTCTTAGATGTTATTTGATTGTTCCTGCTCACCCACTTCTCCAGCAATCCCCTGCCCCATCCTCGGTGCTGGCTGTTCACCATCTCCCCATTCCTGACTGACTGACTGCTCTACCATGACAGATTGCATTCACTTTTCTCTCTGATATATGCTGGTTGACTAACTTTTCTGTCTGATTATACTTGTATTGTGAAGCTCAAGTGACTTGGTTTCTGTTTGTGTAGCAATCCTGTTTTCAAAGCTTAAATTTATTAAAACATAGATTTGGCAATTTTGAATTTATTCATCTTGAGTCGCAACAAGCATCCTTGTTTAAAAGGGAAGGGAGCCATTGGGATTTCATGGACTGGTTTACCAATGAGTTTTGCCCTTTGGGCTGTAGTTTGAATATTTGGTTATACATTATACTGCATACTGTATTGTATTTGACCTAAGAATAGTTATATGAATACCTTGACCGGAATTCTACTGCCTCGCCCGCCCCGGAATTGGGGCGGATGAGGCTCATAGGATGGAATTCTCCGTTGGTATTGGGCAAGATTTTACAAGTCTCGCCCAAGCGTGGTCGTAAAATCCTGGCCCTTATCTTTCTGAATAACTTCAGTTCATGTATTTATTGCATAGATCAATAAGAAAGGTGATGGCCTAGTGGTATATCACTAGATTATTAATCCAGAAATTCAGCTAATATCCTGGGGATCTGAGTTTGAATCCCACCAGGACAGATCGTGGAATTTGAATTCAATAAAAATATCGGGAATGAAGAATCTACTGAAGACCATGAAACCATTGTCGATTATCAGAAAAACCCATCTGGTTTACTAATGTCATTTAGGGAAGGGAATCAGCTGTTCTTACCTGGTCTGGCCTACATGTGACTCCAGACCCACAGCAATGTGGTTGACTCTCAACTGCCCTCTGAACAAGGGCAACTAGGGATGGGCAATAAATGCTGGCTAGCCAGTGACGTCCATGTCCCATGAATGAAGAAAAAATTCCCAGCTTTGATTAAAGATATGTCTCATTTTGGTTGGTGTCAGCTAATTGAGGTAGTATAAGCAACTTCAGGGTAGGAAGTGGGAATATTTGTTTGAGTGCCTGCTGGTGGTCACATTCAGTGACACTTACTGTAAAACATGAGAGCATCCTTGTCTTTCAAGTGAAGACAGGTTGGGCTTGACATTGTGTCATAAATGCTCTTCCTCCACGGCTGAACAGCAAACAAACACATACCATCTCTAGGTTTGTACACAAAGCAGCACTGGAAGTTGACTTGCACCTATTGAACTCTATCTTAACAAAATTCAATAGATTTAGTGGAGGAACAGAGAAAACTGTCAGAATAAAAGCTGCTGTCACATCTCGTGCATGTTATTGAGGCTGACATCTGGCTTCCTGATGTCACTCAGCTTTGAACAAATATTCCCCATCAAGAAGAATTTGAATACTTCATATCATCCAGGATTACAAACCTTTTTTGCCATCTATAGAAATGAACTCAAGAAGAGTAGATCATTTAACTTTTCAAATCTATTCCTTGCCATTCAATTAGAACATGATCTGTATCTCAATTCCATTTATCTGTATTTAGAATTATAGAATCCGACAGTGCGGAAGGAGCCCATTAGGCCCATTGAGTCTGCACTGATCACAATCCCACCTAGATCCTACCCTTAAAACCCTATGTATTTACCCTAGCTAGCCCCCCCCCGACACTAAAGGGCAATTTAGCATGGCCAGTCAACCTAACTCACACATCTTTGGACTGTGGGAGGAAACAGAGCACCAGGATTAAACCCAGGCAGACAGTGGGAGAATGTGCAAACTCCACGCAGACAGTGACCCAAGCTGGGAATCGAACCTGTGTCCCTGACGCTGTGAGGCAGCAGCGCTAACCACTGTACCACCATATCTCTTGTTCACCTAACAGAAATTCATCAACTCGGTCTTAAAAATTCCAATTGTTCTCTCACATCCACAGCCATTTTGGAGGCAGTTTGGATGGGAGTTTTGGATTTCCACAGTCCCTTTTTGTATGAAAAAGTGTTTTCAAACTTTACTCCCAGATATCCTAGCTTTCATTTTAAATTTTATTTATTCATAGAATATGGCTATCACCAAAAAATGCCATCATTTTTTGCCATTCCTAATTGTTCTCGAGAAGGTGGTGTTGAGCCATCTTAGAAGTCTTAGAAACCCTACAGCACAGAAAGAGGCCATTCGGCCCATCGAGTCTGCACCGACCACAATCCCACCCAGGCCCTACCACCATATCCCTACATATTTACCCACTACTCCCTCTAACCTACGGACACTAAGGGCAATTTTAGCATGACCAATCAACCTAACCCGCACATCTTTGGACTGTGGGAGGAAACCGGAGCACCCGGAGGAAACCCACGCAGACACGAGGAGAATGTGCAAACTCCACACAGAATAAAAGCTGCTGTCTTCTTGAATCACTACAATCCATGTGGTAAAGGTAAGCCCACTCTGCTGTTAGGTAGGGAGTTTAAAGGTTTTGACACAGCAATGATGAAGTTATAGTGATACATTTCCGAGTCAGGATGGTGTGTGACTTTGTCAGGAACCTGAAAGGTTGGTCTTCCTATGCAGCAGGTGTCCTTGCCCTTCTAGATGGTGAAAGTCATAGGTTTGGGAGGCAGTGTAATTCAAATTCAAAGTGTAGAACAATTCACCTAATCCATCTACTCCACTATTTCCCTATAGCCCTCCAAATGATTTTCCTTCAGATAATTTTCCCATTCTCTTTTAAAAGCCTTAACTGAATCTGCCCCAAGCAGTGCATTCTAGATCCTAACCACTTCTGCATTAAGAGGTTTTTCCTCTTGTCACTATTGCTTCTTTGGCCAATCACCCTAAAGTGGTGTCCTATAGTTCTCAATCTTTTCTCCCTATCTACTCAATCCAAATTCCACATGATTTTGATCACCTCTATCAAATGTCCTCTTAATCTTTACTTCTTCAAGGAGAATCGTCCTACCTCCTTCAATCTGAAGGAGGTAACAGAAGTAACCCATCCCTGGGCCCATTCTTGTCTTTTCTCCACCCTCACTGAAGCCTGTAACAACCTTCTTAAAGTGTTGTGCCCAGAACTGGACATAACACTTTAGTTGAGGCCAAGCCTTTATACAAGTTCATCATAACTTCCTATTCCTCTATTTATAAAACCCAGGATCCCATGTGCTTTATTAACCAATTTCTCAACCTCCTATGCCACCTTCAATGGCTTGTGCATGTATACCCCCAGAGTCGTCTGCTCCTGCATCACTTTAAAATTACACATCTTATTGTACTTTGCCTTTCCTCAATTTTCCTATCAAAATGAACCACTTCACACCTCTCTGCATTAAACTTCATTCGTCACTTGTCCACCAACCGTCTTTGTTCATTTGAAGCATATCACTATTCTCCTCACAGTTCACGATACTTCCGAGCTTTGTGCCATATGTAAATTTTGAAATTGTATCCTATGCACACAAGTTTAGATCACTAACATATATCAATAAAAGCAGGGATCCCAATACCAGCCCATGGGGAATGCAACTATACATTATTCTGGTATGAAAAACAACCATTCACCTCTACTTTGTGTTTCTGGTCACTCAGCCAACTTTGCATCCATGCTGCCATTGTTCTTTTTATTCCAATGGCTTTAACTTTGCTGACAAATGGTTATGTGGCTCTTTATCAAATACCTTTCTTGCAGTCCATGTACACCACATTAACTGCATGACCTTCATCAACTGTCTGTTTCTTCATTTACTTGCTCATGGGATGTAGATGTTGCTGGCTACGTCAGTATTTATTGTTCATCCCTAATTGCTCTTAAGAAAGTGGTGGTGAGCTGCCTTCTTGGACTGCTGCAGTCCATGTAGTGTAGGAGCACCCACAGTGCTGTTAGGAAGGGAGTTCCAGGACTTTGAACCAGCAACAGTGAAGGGACACAATATAGTTCCAAGTCAGGATGATGTGTGTCCTAGAGGGGAACCTTTGGGCGGTGGTGCTCCCAAGTATCTCCTGCTTTTGTTTTTCTAGGTGGGAGAGATCATGGTTTTGGAAGATGCTCATGGAGGAGCAATGCTGATTGGCTGCAGTGCATCTTGTAGATGGTAGACAATTCTGCCGCCTGTGTCAGTGGTGGAGGGAGTGAATGTTTAAGATGGTGGATGAAGTGCTAATCAAGTGGCTTTTTAAAATTCATTTATGGGACATGGGCAATACTGGCTAGGCCAGCATTTATTGCCCTTCAGAAAGTGGTGATGAGCTGCCTTTTTGAACCGTTGCAGTCCCTGAGATTTAATTACACCTACTGTGTTGTTAGGGAAGGAATTTCAGGATTTTTACCCAGTGCCAGAAAAGGAACGGCTGTATATTTCCAAGTTAGGATGGTGAGTGACTTGGAGGGGAACCTCCAGGTGATGGTGTTCCCATGCATCTGCTACTCTTGTCCTTCTAGATGGTAGCAGTCGTGGACTTGGAAGCTGCTGCCTAGGGAACCTTGGTGAGTTTCTGCAGTGCACCTTATAGATGGCACACACTGCTGCCATTGTTCGTCAGAGGTGGAAGGATTGAATGTTTGTGGAAGGGGTACCAATCAAGCTGCCTGCTTTGTCCTGGATTGTGTTGAGCTTCTTCAGTTGGAGATGTATTTATTCAGGCAAGAGGAGAGCATCCCATCACATTCCTGACTTGTGCCTTGTCAATTGTGGACAGGCTTTGAGGAGTCAGAAGGTGTTACCCATTGTAGGATTCCCAACCCCAGACCTGTTCCTGTAGCCACAATATTTAGATGGCTAGTCCATTTCAGTTTCTGGTCAATGGTTATCCCCAGGATGTTGATAGTAGGATATTCAGTGTGGAAACGCCACAAAATATCAAGAGGTTGTGGTTAGATTCTCACTTGTTGGAAATGGTAATTGCCTGGTACTTGTGTGGCACAAATATTACTTGACACTTGTCAGCCCAAGCCTGGATTTTGTTCAGGTCTTGCAGCATTTGGTCATGGACTGCTTCAGTATCTGCAGAAGTTGTGAATGATGCTGAATGTTGTACAATCATCTGCGAACATCCCCACTTCTGACCTTACAGGAACATAAGAACTAGATGCAGGAATAGGCAATTCAGCTCCTTGAGCCTGCTCCGCCATTCAATACGATCATAGCTGATCTTATCTTGGCCTCATAGCCACCTTCCTGTCCATTCTCCATAACTCTTCATCCTTATACTAATTAAAAACCTATCTATCTCCTCCTTAAATTTGTTTAGTGTTCCAGCATCCACTGAACTCTGGGGTAGTGAATTCCATAGATTCACAACCCTTTCTAAATCTGCCACTCCTTCGCCTAAATCTAGGCCTCTTGTTCTAGAATGTCCAACAAGGGGAAACATCCACCCTACATATACCCTGTCAATTTTCTATAGGAGTGTGGCGACTAGGTGATTTTCACAGTGACTTCATTGCAGTGTTAAGGTAAGCTGACTTGTGACAGTGATAAATAAACTTCAAGCTCTAAACCTCCATATTCAATGGGAGTCTATTCACTTGGAGCTGTATTTGTATTGGGGCCATCCTTGGTTTGGTGATACAATTTAGTAATGCTAGTTCCTCCTCTTCAGCCTGACTTATCTGGTTCTGTTTTGGGATGGCTTCGCCCTTTGATAAGGGCGTTGCATGCTCGGTTTGTTTTGGTAAATTTGTGGGGTGGGCCCCCTGGCTGCATGCACCAGCGCTGTTGTGCTGGCCATTCCCTAAACTGTGAAACTTCCTCTCGGCCAGTGTCGGAATTTTCTGGTTTCTTTGTTTGCTCGTTTTTCCTTGCTCAAGGTGGGGTTCATGAGTATGTTCAACTGGGAACATGGGTCTGTGACAGGGGACTCACCCGATAGATCCTTGCAACTCCTGGGCCCCTTTCTCCCGAGCTAAGGCCAGCTCTATGGCTTTTTCTCAATCAAAAGCCTTCTTTTGGTTGTTAGGTCATTTATGCTGCACACTAAATGGTCACTTAGCATTTCCGGTAATGTTGTGCCTTATTCGCAATGCTCCACGAGTTTTCTTAGTCGCGTCAGGAATTCCATCACTGGTTCCCCTGCAAATCTAGTAGTTGTATTGAACCTGTACTGTTGCAAGATCATGGATGGTTTAGGATCGTAATGATTTGCCACCATTTCTACGAACTCATCAAAAGTCTTGGACTCCGGTGCGTCAGACTTTTATAATTCTGGATGTTGCAGACCCATATGCAGTCAACAGAATGACCGTTTGCCGAGTATCTCCTTCTATTTCATTTGCTCAAAAGGTGTGCCTCATTCTCTCGGCATATTGTGGCTAGTCCTCAACACTCGGGTCGTCTGGCTCCAACTTTCCAAAAAATGGCATTGTATAACTGAATGATACAGGTTTACACAAGGGTCTGATGAGCAGGGTTACTAAAACGTTCCTTTTACCTCATCGCCAATATAATAACTCCAGGTGATGCTGTGAAGGAACTGTGCTTTTATTGCACTAAATGAAAATAAACAATAACCACAAACCTGTGGTGAATGCAACAGGTCCCAACCTGGACCTAAAGGTTAACAGACCCTCTCAGGGTCTTGCTTTATACAGAGTTGGTATACGAGCTGCATTTACCAATGGCTAATTACCAATCTCCAGGGAGATTGTATTCAACAAGCCCAACTGGGAGGTCAATTAGTGATTCCCCATGCTGATCATGGGAGTTTTCACATAGGCCATCAGGCCCTGGGGACTTGCCCGCCTTTAATCCCAATAGTTTGCTCAGTACTTTTTCCCCTAGTGATAGTGATTGTTTTAAGTTTCTCCTTTTTAACAACCTCTGCATTACCTGTTACTATTGGGATGGTTCTAGTGTCCTCAACCATGAAAACTGAGACAAAATATTGACAATGCCACTGCCATTTCTGTGTTCCCCATTATTAATTTCCCAGTTGCGCCCTGTGAGGGATTATTAATTACTCTCATCTCATTACACAATACTAAATTCAGAACTGCCTGCTCTCTAATTGGTTCGACGACATAGTGCTCCAAGAAACCACCTTTAATACACTCTATGATCTCTCATTTGAGGTATCCTTGCCAATTTGATTAATCCAGTCTATATGCAAAGACGTAATCTCCATCTTTTGATGAAAGGAAGCTCATTGATGAAGCAGCCGAAGATGGTTGGGCCTAGGATACCATCAGGAGGAACTCCTGAAGTGATATCCTCGAATTTTGATGATTGACCTCCAACCACCACAATTATCTTCTTTCGTGCTAGCTCAGACTCCAACAAGTAGAGGGTTTTCCCCTGATTCCCATTGACTCCAGTTTGTTTGGGCTTCTTGATGCAATACTCAGTCAAATGCTGACTTGATGACAAGGTCACTCTCATTTCACCTCTGGAATTCAACTCTTTCGTCCACGTTTGGATCAAGGATGTAATGAGGTGTGGAGCTGAGTGACCCTAGCAGAACCCAAACTGAGTGTTAGTGAGCAGGTTGTTTTAGAGTAAATGCCCTTTGATAGCACATAGCACTATCAATGACACTTTGTCAGTTTACAGATAATTGAAGGCAGACTGATGGGGCAGTAATTGGGCGGGTTGGATTAGTCCTTTTGTTCATAGATAATTACAAGTAATGATTAGCTTACTTTCCTTTACATTGTTTAAAGCAGTTTTGATTGCTGTTTTATATGGAACTTGGTGTGGTTACAATACAGGCTATAATTTTGGACAAACTGAAATTAACAGAGGATGGGAAACCAGCCAGGAGGGCACTGGAATAGTTGAGTCTGCAAGTGACAAAACCACATGGGTGAGAGTTTATGTTACAGATGTGCCCAGGCAGAGGCAGACAGTGTTACGGATGTGGAAGCAGCCTGTCATTATGATGGTGAGGATGTGAGATTAGAAACTCAGAACAGTCAATGCTGATGTGAAGCAGTAGCTAGAGAGCGGTATAGAATCAGTGGTGCTCAGTGTTTGTGATGGGTGGTAAAGATCATTTTAGTTTTCTCATTATTAATTGTGAGTTAGCTAGGGCTGGATGATGAACAAACAGTCTGACAGTAGACAATGGATGTAGAAAGGCCATGTGAGATGGCAAGGTTGAAGCGGTGTCTGTGGCTATGGGTAGGAGAATTTAGATGGAGAAGAGGTTCGAGAGTACAGAAGCACATTGAAATCAGGGAAGAGAGATCAAGTTATAAGCATGTGTAAATTATCCACACGAGGTGCATTCAGCTGCTTAAGTAGATATTTTTAGCCAATGTCCATATATAAATGTAAAATACACAAAGCACAGTAGAAATTTGCTGGCCATAAAAGATCAGGATAGGCCACATTGCTGACTGTAAAACAATATTTTCTTGAATATAAACTTTGCAATCCCACAAGAACAGTTCATTGCAATGTCATTGAAGAAATTTAAAAGAAAAACAATGCTAAATACCAGATAAGACCGTGTGGAATACAATGCATGTACTTAAGTACACAAAGTGCAGTGAATGAGGTTGGCGAGCTATAAGCACACATAGCTGTGTGGAAAAATGATAGAGGCAATAACGGAACATGGCTTAAAAATAGTAAGGACTGGATGCTTAATATTCAAGAATATAAGCTATTCAGAAAAATTAGCTCAGGAAAAGAAGGAAGTTGGGGTGATAATACTGATTAGGGAAGACATTATTGTTTAGGAATGTGTGGATGTCTTTGAGTGGGCACGGACAGAATTTATTTGGTCAGAATTGAGAATCAGAAAAGGGTAGTTTATAGGACTCCAAATATTGAAAGAAAGAGACGGAGAAACAAATCTGCAGGGAAATGAACCCATTTCTTGTCTGGTTCACTAATGTTCTTTTTGGATGGAAATCTGCCATCTTTACCTGGTTTGGCATACATGTGAGTGCAGACTCACAACAATGTGGTTGACTCTTAGATGCCCTCTGAAATGGTGTAACAAACCAGTCAGTTGTACCAAACAACTTCAAGGTCTAAATGGAATAAAACCAGACAAACCATCATCAACGCAGGCACCAGAAATGACAATGGCAATCCCAGCCCTGTCAACCCTGCATAGTCCTTCTTAGTAACATAGAGTCATAGAGTTTTACAGCACGGAAAGAGACCCTTCGGCCCATCATGTCCTCACTGGCCATCAAGCACCTAGATAGATAGATAGAACAGTACAGCACAGAACAGGCCCTTCAGCCCACGATGTTGTGCCGAGCTTTATCTGAAACCAAGATCAAGCTCTCCCACTCCCTATCATCCTGGTGTGCTCCATGTGCCTATCCAATAACCGCTTAAATGTTCCTAAAGTGTCTGACTCCACTATCACTGCAGGCAGTCCATTCCACACCCCAACCACTCTCTGCGTAAAGAACCTACCTCTGATATCCTTCCTATATCTCCCACCACGAACCCTATAGTTATGCCCCCTTGTAATAGCTCCATCCACCCGAGGAAATAGTCTTTGAATGTTCACTCTATCTATCCCCTTCATCATTTTATAAACCTCTATTAAGTCTCCCCTCAGCCTCCTCCGCTCCAGAGAGGACAGCCCTAGCTCCCTCAACCTTTCCTCATAAGACCTACCCTACAAATCAGGCAGCATCCTGGTAAATCTCCTCTGCACTCTTTCCAGCGCTTCCACATCCTTCTTATAGTGAGGTGACCAGAACTGCACACAATATTCCAAATGTGGTCTCACCAAGGTCCTGTACAGTTGCAGCATAACCCCATGGCTCTTAAACTCCAACCCCTTGTTAATAAAAGCTAACACACTATAGGCCTTCTTCACAGCTCTATCCACTTGAGTGGCAACCTTTAGAGATCTGTGGATATGAACCCCAAGATCTCTTTGTTCCTCCACAGTCTTCAGAACCCTACCTTTGATCCTGTAATCCACATTTAAATTAGTCCTACCAAAATGAATCACCTCACATTTATCAGGGTTAAACTCCATTTGCCATTTTTCAGCCCAGCTTTGCATCCTATCTATGTCTCTTTGCAGCCTACAACAGCCCTCCACCTCATCCACTACTCCACCAATCTTGGTGTCATCAGCAAATTTACTGATCCATCCTTCAGCCCCCTCCTCTAAGTCATTAATAAAAATCACAAAGAGCAGAGGAGCAAGCACTGATCCCTGTGGCACTCCGCTAGCAATCTGCCTCCAATCCGAAAATTTTCCATCCACCACCACCCTCTGTCTTCGATCAGACAGCCAGTTACCTATCCAATCGGCCAACTTTCCCTCTATCCCACACCTCCTCACTTTCATCATAAGCCGACCATGGGGGACCTTATCAAACGCCTTACTAAAATCCATGTATATGACATCAACTGCCCTACCTTCATCAACACACTTAGTTACCTCCTCAAAAAATTCTATCAAATTTGTGAGGCACAACGTGCCCTTCACGAATCCGTGCTGACTATCCCAGATTAATCCGCATCTTTCTAAATGGTTGTAAATCCCATCCCTAAGGACCTTTTCCATCAATTTACCAACCACCGAACTAAGACTAACCGGTCTATAATTACCAGGGTCATTTCTATTCCCTTTCTTAACAGAGGAACAACATTCGCCATTCTCCAGTCTGCTGGCACTATCCCCGTGGACAGTGAGGACCCAAAAATCAAAGCCAAAGGCTCTGCAATCTCATCCCTTGCCTCCCAAAGAATCCTAGGATACATTTCATCAGGCCCAGGGGACTTATCGACCTTCAGTTTATTCAAAACTGCCAGGACATCCTCCCTCCGAACATCTATTTCCTCCAGCCTATTAGCCTGTAACACCTTCTCTTCCTCAAAAACATGGCCCCTCTCCTTGGTGAACACTGAAGAAAAGGATTCATTCATCACCTCGCCTATCTCTACTGACTCCATACACAAGTTCCCACTACTGTCCTTGACCGGCCCTAACCTCACCCTGGTCATTCTTTTATTCCTCACATAAGAGTAAAAAGCCTTGGGGTTTTCCTTGATCCGACCCGCCAAGGACTTCTCATGTCCCCTCCTAGCACTCCTAAGCCCCTTTTTCAGCTCATTCCTTGCTAACTTGTAACCCTCAATCGAGCCATCTGAACCTTGTTTCCTCATCCCTACGTAAGCTTCCCTCTTCCTTTTCACAAGACATTCCACCTCTTTGGTGAACCATGGTTCCCTCACTCGGCCATTTCCTCCTTGCCTGACAGGGACATACCTATCAAGGACACCCAGTATTTGTTCCTTGAAAAAGTTCCACTTTTCATTATCTATTCTCATCCCATTTGCCAGCACTCGGCTTGTAGCCTTGAGTGCTATGGCATTTCAAGTGTTCATCTAACTACTTCATAAATGGTGAGGGTTCTCTTTCAGGCAGCGAGTTCCAGATTCCCATCACTTCTCCAATAAACCTCATGCTCCCTACCTTAAATCTACGCACCCTGGTTATTGACCCCTCTGCTAAGGGGAAATGTTCCTTACTATCCACTCTATCTATGCCCCTCATAATTTTATACACCTCAATCAGGTCCCCCTCGGCCTTCTCTGCTCCAAGGAAAACCATCCCAGCTTATCCAGTCTCTCTTGATAGCTGAAACACTCCAGTCTAGATAACATCCTGGTAGATTTCTTCTGCACCCTCCCAAGTGCAATCACTTCTTTCCTATAGTGTGGCGACCAGAATTGCACACAGTACTCCATTTGTGGCCATCATAACCTCCCTGCTCTTATATTTAATGCCTCAGTTAATGAAAAGACAAGTATCCCACATGCCTTCTTACTATCACCTTATCTACGTGTCCTGCGGTCTTCAGAGATCTATGGACCTTGTCTATCATGCCTTACAAATTTGAATGAATTTTTCAAGGAAATGACTAGGCGTGTAGATATGGTATACAAAAAATAAATTCTTGATAATGCATCAACAATTATATTATCCTTGGTGTAGATATGGTATTGCAGTTGATGTAGTCTATGTAGGCTTCAGTAAGGCTTTTCACATGATCCCATTTGGGAGGCAGGTGAAGAAGGTAAGAGCCTATGGGATCCAGGGCAGTTTGGCAAACTGGATCCAAGATTGGCTTAGTGGTAGGAGGCAGCAGGTGATGATCGAAGGTTGTTTTTGTGTCTGGAAGCCTGTGTCCAGTGGTGTTTTGCAGGGATTGTTGCTGGGTCCTTTGTTGTTTGTAGTATACATTAACGAACTGGACCGGACAATAGGAAGTATGAAAAGTAAGTGCGCAGATGACACAAAAATTGATGGTGTGGTAATGTGGAGCAAAGTCTTAGATTGCAGTATTATTTAGACATGCTGGTATGATGGACAAAATGTGGCAAATGGAATTTAACCCTGAAAAGCGTGAGGTAATACATTTTGGGAGGACTGACAAGGCCAGTGAATATACAATGAATGGTCGGACCCTTGGAAATATAGAGGATTAGACAAGGTCCTTTTAATCCTCTATATTTCCTAGGGTCCGACCATTCATTGTACATTCGCTTGCCTTGTCAGTCCTCCCAAAATGTATTACCTCACACTTTTCAGGGTTAAATTCCATTTGCCACATTTTGTCCATCATACCAGCATGTCTATATCATATTGCAATCTAAGGCTTTGCTCCACATTACCACACCATCAATTTTTGTGTCATCTGCGCACTTATTTTTCATACCTCCTACAATCAGGTCCAGTTCATTAATGTACACTACAAACAACAAAGGATCCAGCAACAATCCCTGCAAAACACCACTGGACACAGGCTTCCAGTCACAAAAACAACCTTTGATCATCACCTTCTGCCTCCTACCACTAAGCCAATTTTGGATCCAGTTTGCCAAACTGCCTTGGATCCCATAGGCTCTTACCTTCTTCACCTGTCTCCCAAATGGGATAATTCCCAGATGAGAAAAGCCTTACTGAAGCCTACATAGACGACATCCACTGCAATACCGTCATCTACACATCTAGTCATCTCCTTGAAAAATTCATTCAAATTTGTAAGGCATGATCTCCCTTTGACAAAACTATGCTGACTATCCTTGATTAATCCTTGCCTCCCCAAATGGAGATTAATTCTGTCAAATTTGTTTCCAATCGTTTCCCTGACCACTGAATTTAGACTCACTGGCCTGTAATTTCCTGGTTTAACCCCACTTCCCTTCTTGAATAATGGTACCAACATCTGGGGCTATTGCTAAACTTGAGAGCGCTGTGCCACAACTAGTCAAGCAACAGCCTGACAAATTCATGCTCACCAAATTAAAGAACAAAGAACAGTACAGCACAGGAAACAGGCCCTTCGGCCCTCCAAGCCTGTGCCGCTCCTTGGTCCAACTAGACCAATCGTTTGTATCCCTCCATTCCCAGGCTGCTCATGTGACTATCCAGGTAAGTCTTAAACGATGTCAGCGTGCCTGCCTCCACCACCCTACTTGGCAGCGCATTCCAGGCCCCCACCACCCTCTGTGTAAAAAACGTCCCTCTGATATCTGAGTTATACTTCGCCCCTCTCACCTTGAGCCCGTGACCTCTCGTGATCGTCACCTCCGACCTGGGAAAAAGCTTCCCACTGTTCACCCTATCTATACCCTTCATAATCTTGTACACCTCTATTAGATCTCCCCTCATTCTCCGTCTTTCCAAGGAGAACAACCCCAGTCTACCCAATCTCTCCTCATAGCTAAGACCCTCCATACCAGGCAACATCCTGGTAAACCTTCTCTGCACTCTCTCTAACGCCTCCACGTCCTTCTGGTAGTGCGGCGACCAGAACTGGACGCAGTACTCCAAATGTGGCCTAGCCAGCGTTCTATACTGTAGCTTACAAACAATGCACCAGATACCTCCATTTCTGTCCTGTCTCATTCTCTGTCCTGTCTCATTGGCAGTACAAACCCACCAGAGATGGCTGCCCAGTGGTACACAGTCTCATGGGAGTTTCCCTGGGAGTCCTCAATATTGATACTTGCCCCCATGAGGTCTTAAGGCATCAGGTTGGGCATTTACCTTCTCCTGCCCACCTCAGCTGATGAATGAATATTCCTCCATGTTGAACACTACTTGGAAGAAGCATGGAGTGTGGTATTGGCACAGTATTAGGAAAACTATATCTTCATGAACTGTATTTTCTTTTAGAATTTTGATGGACTTTGCATCTTTTTGAAAAGATGATCATAAATTCATCTTGTCAACAAAATCAATAATTATGAGTTTATTGAAAGAAGCCTGGTTAAAATCTATTTTACTCTGGGTCTAACAGTAGCAATTAATTGGCCATTTTGATGAGTAAATTAAACTGTTAAGATAATGGTGCAATCTGTGGAGTAGTGGGGTGATATAAACTGCGCACTCCTCCCAACCCAGTCGTGGTATATATTGACCATAGTCCCTTGGCCTTTGTGGAAAAATGTAGTTTTCAAAATGAAACACTGTTCTGATGGAGCTTGCTAATACAACCTTATAACTTACAGATTGTTCATTCTCTGGGAAGGATAATATAATTGCTGATGCATTATCAAGAATTTATTTTTTGTGGAATTATCTGTAAATCGAGAAAGCCACAGTAAACTACATTCTGTATAAGGAACAAATGGCTGGATGAATGCATGTTTGAATTTTATTTACATACTGTGCACATCTTTCCTGTACACTTTGTAATGGAAGTTGTAATGGAACATTTGGAAGTGACATTTTATTTGTTACAGGCAGAAGTGCTGGGAAAACCAAATCTTCATGAACCATATTTTTCTTTTAAAATTTGGGAGGGTTTTGCATTATTTGTACATTGGATTAGCTTTAAAGAAGGTCATTAGTTCATCTTGGACTGTCAATAAGCATGACATTTCAAGGAAATCAAATGATTTCAGCTACATGATCACCCTGGCCCTTGAAGGGGGTTAACTGTTTGATTGTTTCAACAGCAATTATTATAATTGCTGGAAAAAAAACTGCTTTAAAGGCAAAGGCCTGGTGGTTTACTGAAAATCACTTGACAGAGGAGCTCTAAATTCTGAACCTGTTGTTTTAAACTCAGTTTTTGGGAATAAGCTGAGAGGGAGGGCTGCTTGACTCAATTTCTTCCTGTCTTAACTGAAATTCCATGTGTGGTTATACAACTGCAGCTGGAGGGTCCTCATCTGAGTATAACGTGTCTGCAATTGGAAACTTGAAAAGCTGAGACAAGAAAAATTTATTCAGCTCTACATTCTCCTCCATGCCAAAGCTCTGTTGGTGAGAACCTCCAGTCTTCCAACCAGCAGAGGCGGCAGAGGAGCATTCTGGGAGAAGTCGACCCAGTCACCTCCACTGTACAGTGGGTAGCGGAAGAACTCCTCCAGTGATAAACAGAGGAAGAGTATGCAGCAGAGAAGGAAGAGAGCAGCATTCTGGGAAAAGTTGATTCAGTTACCTCGACTGTACAGTTATAGGCAAATTTACACTCAATGTTGAGTAAAAAAAGGATTGATTAATGTAATGTGGAGCAATAAATGCCCATCCTGTGGCCTGGTAAATGATATCATACCCATTTATTAGTGGTAATCTGCAAAGTTTTGCAAGTGTGCAAGAATTTGGCATTGCTACCTCTCAGATTTATCAAGAAATAATTTGTGGCCCTCAGTTCAGAACATACTTTTCACCAATGTCATATTTTGAAAGGCTGTAACAGATAAGAGAAGGGAAAACGAAGGGAGAATGTGTGAAGTACCTGGATGAGGTCCACAGCAGTTTTAAGTAATCTGCTTTAGATTTAAGTAATGGTCATGGTTCTCCCAAAAAATATCAAAGTGCTGCCGCCGGTAGGAAAACCAGTGCATTTCCTGCTGTTGCTGGCAGCACTAACCAGGTAGGATTCAACCACTCTTTGGTGGCAAAATAATCCCCAAAGGTAAGCACATTAGCAAGCCCAGTTTCACGGAGATTGGGGTGCTGTTAGGGTGGCATTGGCAGGGGGTAGAGCTCGGGCACTTACAGCCATGTACCTGATCACCCAGGGGCTCCAAAGATCTCAGAGCCCCCTGGCGTGGTCAGAATGTCTATCCAGAGGAATAAAGGGTGGCCACGAGAAGGCCATCTTTGAGGATCCCTTGGAGGATAATCTCAAGAGTTGTGCCAGCTTCTTCTATGGCTGAAAACAACCTCCAGTGCAGGCATGCTATTCCAGCATAACGGATTGAAAAAGACCCCTATGAAAAAAAGCAGTCAGATTGTTCCCTGGCCTTTCTAAGAAGGTCTTCAGATCAAAGAGAAAGTCTGTTAAAAAAACTGTGATTAGAACCACAGTAGTTCAAAAGAGGACATATTTCAGGCTTAAAGGAGCATGGAATGTATGAAATGATTGTATCAACAATGAAGTCATCCATCTACTGTGAAGCAGTCCATCAAAGCAGTTCAAATAGCTCAGGTGTACCTGCGGCTCACTCACATTAGATAGGGGTTTTCCCAACATCACCTGTCCATCAAAATGCTTCAAAGATCTTTCTGGCCAACTGGAGCTGAAAGAAAGCAAGGGGTTTCCTCCTAGTAAAATTGATATCTCCTGTCCAAGATACTTCAAAGCTCTTTCTGAGCACCCACGGCTTATTCAGCATAGAAAGGGGTTTCTGCATCTTTTAAAGTACTTTAAAGAGGTCTGGTAACACTTGGGGTTTCAGAACTCAAGCAAGGGCAGTCGCTACTGTAGAATGGGGTGCATTTGTGATTTTGAAGGCTCCCAGGGGTTATGGGGGATGGATTTAAAAGTGCCACTTCAAAGGTTTTACAGAACACAGACACCGATAAAGACTGTAACCAGAAAGTTGCCTGAAATCACTATCCTAAGAGCAATTCCCACATTTCTCTAGCCCAAGGAGCACCACCCCTTCAGGTCCCTGGAAGGACCTTACTCCCTCTGCACCTGGCAGCAGAGGGACGCATGGGCACAGTACTTACCTCCTTGCCACCCCTCGGAGTCCATGGCACCTGAGCCATGCTTGTTAGGATCAGGAGAGATTGGCATCCACTGGACTTTCCGCTTGAGGGAGGGAGTATACTGGGAAGCTGGAGCATCTGGTTAAACCTGGTACTTACATTTAAATGAATTTAAATTAAACGTGATCAGGTCTCTGCCCGCTCTGGACGAGAACCTGATCAGGGGCAGGTGAAAGGGCCAGGAGACTCGCAATGGGTTTGACGTCGGCAATATTTCTGATTTGGCCCTCTTATCTGATTCAATGGGCCATCGGGAATCCCAGCTGCAGCTAGCAGCCCTGTAGAAATCACGCAAATTCTGTTCAGCTCCCATTTTGCAGTATATCCTGGTAGTTCCATATCAAATCACACAGCCTCACTCCACTTTTATTTTGTGGTTTCATGATGTGCATTGTGCCAATGTTATTTTTATGCATGTAAAACTCCAAAGCTGTTGCTAAATAGGGCAGTGCCCAGAATACTAGTTTAGACAATGGTGTTGCGAAAAGTTGTAAGGGAGGCAGAAGATTTAAATTAAGCTGCAGATTAGACAGCAATTGGGGACAAAACAGAAATATGGTTTTTTAAAAAAACGACTAAGGGATGTGGGATGTAAGGAGGAAGTATAAGAAAATTGAATCTCTTTTAATGTGAGAATATCAGAATCAAATTTAAGAGGATGACATGTTAGTAGAATGACAAAGTAAAAGAGTGGATGACCTAACCTGAATATCGATAGCTGACCACCTACATGGTTCAAATATCTAATACACATCTCCAATCAAAAGGAAGGGTGCAGTGCTTGGTGCTATCAAGAGACAATTTGCTGAGAATTTTATGAGTAATAGATATATAGATCTCCAGCCCTCTTCCTGGCAACGGTTATGAGACTAAACCTTGATAGCCTATTAGATATCGAGATCAACTTCCAACCATATATTCACTCCATTGCCAAGACCACCTATTTCCACTTCTGTAACATTGAATGGCTTTGCCCGTCTCAGCTCATCTCCTGTTAAAATCCTGATTCATGCATTTATCATCTCCAGACTTGACTATTTCAACGCATTCTTGACTAGTCTCCCGCCATTCTCCTCTCTTGATGCCATCCAAAAATCACACCAAATCCCATTTCTCTTATCGCCCCAATGTTCACTGACCTACACTGGCAACCAGTGAAGCAATGCCTTGATTTTAAAATTCTCATCCATGTTTTCAATCCCTCCATGGCCTCCATCCTCGCTATCTCGCTAATCTCCTTCAGCCCTCTGACATATCTATGGTCCTCTAATTTTAGTTTTTAGAGCACCCCCGATTTTAATTGGTCCAACATTGGTGGCTGTGCACTCAGTTGAACACAAGGTCATATGAAATAGGAGTAGAAATATCCCATTTGACTCCTCAAGCCTGCCTGCCGTCAATAGGATCATGAATGATGTGATTGTGGCCTCAACTCCACTTTTCTGTCTGCACCCCCCATAACCCTTGACTCCTTTCTGGAGTAGAAAATTCCAATGATTACAACCCTCTGAGAAAAGAAATTCCTCCTCAGTTCCAACTAGCCCCTGACCTCTGGAATTTCTTCCCTATCCCCTCTTTGTCTCCTTACCATAGAACCATAGAAAATTACAGCTCAGAAACAGGCCTTTTGGCCCTTCTTGTCTGTGCCGAACCATTTTTTGCCTAGTCCCACTGACCTGCACTTGGACCATATCCCTCCACACCCCTCTCATCCATGAACCCGTCCAAGTTTTTCTTAAATGTTAAAAGCATTTACCACTTTATCCGACAGCTCATTCCACACTCCCACCACTCTCTGCGTGAAGAAGCCCCCCCTAATATTCCCTTTAAACTTTTCTCCTTTCACCCTTAACCCATGCCCTCTGGTTTTTTTCTCCCCTAGCCTCAGCGGAAAAAGCCTGCTTGCATTCACTATCTATACCCATCAAAATCTTATACACCTCTATCAAATCTCCCCTCAATCTTCTACACTCCAGGGAATAAAGTCCCAACCTATTCAATCTCTCTCTGTAACTTACCTTGCTTTCCTCCTTTCAGACACTTCTTAAAATCTACCTCTTCAACCAAACTTTAGGTCATTGACCCAATATCACTTTGTGGTTCAGTGTCATATTTTGTTTTATAATACTCTTGTGAAATGCCTTGGGACATTTTATTATGTTAAAGGTGGCATATAAATATTAGTCATAGTTGCAGTAGCTTGGAAAATAAAGTTTTGTAAATCTGGAATGAAAATAGCAGTTGAAATTTTACTCTGAAGAAGACAGGCATGAATACACAGCGCGTAAGGAAGATGAAAATTGAAAAACAAACACAGGCAGGAATTGTGTGTAATTATGTCTGATGGGCTAATGAAAATGCCCACATATTCAATGAATCAAGGAGAGATTATTTGGGAAGTATAAATAACCCAAGGGCAGGTGCTTTGAAGCAATCTTTTTTTTTTATTATGATAGAACTCTATCCCACGCTTAAGTTTATACCACTCTTATCAAAGAGACAGCATGCCCCTGCTCCCAGTCACTGAAACTTCTGTACAGGCAGCAGAATGGCTTTGCAAAAAGGAGTGTTCAGAAAGAACAAGTAAGGACAGTTCAGAGGCACAAAAATGGAGTCCAAGTACTGTGGTGTTTAAGGAGAAAATAAGGTGCAGCCGGTGACAAAAATGAGGCTAGGAGATTGACAACATTAAGAAAATGGTGGTGCAGGACCAGGTGAGAAGCCTGCCAGGAGGGAAGGCAGAATACAAATCATATAGGAGAACATTGGTAGATTGAAATAGGCAAAAGAACAGCCCAGAATCAAAGTGAAATATTGAATGACTAAAACTGATTTGCCAAGAATATGGTGGAAAATAATCCAGATTTGTAAATTTACATAGTAAAACTTCATTAGAAAATCTCAGCCCTTAATGTGAATATTTGAGAATTGTAGAAAATGGTTATTGATTTGTAAAACTCAATGCATTCAATCAGCACATTATTTAATAAATCATTTGGTATTTTAATTATTTATCAAGTTCACTCAGCAATCTATTCAATTATTAAACAAATCAGCATTTTAATGATTTATTCAATTTGGTCTGCATAAGTCTTGCCTTCTTCTATTTTAGATTATAGTCATATAATCAAATCTCATTTTAAAACTGAATTTGTAAAACCAGCTAAAACACTTGCACTTCCTTTAAAGATATAGCTATTCATAGACACCACCAATCCGATAGAAAAAGCCTTTGCTTCTATCCGCATCTTCATCGATTCTGCAGATGGCTCTGTCACTACAGTTCCAGTTTGAGAACAATGGTCGGCTCAGCATGATTATAAATGTGTAGCAAAGTTCCTTTAAAGTGTGGAGATTGGGTACAACCCCAAAGCAGTGAGTCCACCACTCAGATCTACTATGTATTTGACAATGAATTCACAGCATTGGCAAGGAAGTTGTCAGAATTGAAGAACATCTGTTTTCTTCTGTTGTCTGAGCTCAAAACTGAAGCCTCATAACAAGAGGAGTTTACACTGCATTAACTCGTGTTTCCTTGTATTTGAAAGTCTTAACTTTTGGCACCTGGAGTAAAAAGTGTTCCATTCCCTCAAGGATTATCATGGCAGGCACAACATCCTGCAAAAATGTATGAAAACCTTCTGACAAAATCAGTGGAAACCTTGCTCATCAATGAGAGGTAGATTACAAGGATAGAAAACACAGGAGGTAATGTAAGATGTGCAGACAAATGTTTTTAAAAACAGGAATTCCCTAAGAAGTAATGTTGGCATAATTCCACACTAAGTGATTCTCGAAAAGGGATATGGCAGATGATGAACTGGCAGCCTGGGGAAATGCAAGGTTTGCAGATTCCTACATGTTCAAGGTGGTGCTCAGAAGCTGACTGTGGCAATGGTATATTTCACAGGTTGTATGGGTCTCTTGGTCAGCAGTTCTGGAACCAGCACAAGTCAGTGGAGCTTGGAACATAGTCTTTTGCACTATGGGCAGTATTTTACCATTTTTTGTCTAAGTGCCAGGTGGACTTGTAACTGGGAGAGTTTCAGATCCGTTGTTTTAAACCCCCCCCCCCCCCCCACCCCCCCCCCGCCAGCAGAAGCCTGTGGCCGGGGCTTAATGTGCCCGAAAGCCTGCAGCTTCGATCGGAGCCTCCAACTGCGCATGCGCAGCAAAAAAGCAAAATAAAGGAGCTCCCCTGCCAGATCCCTCCCATGCAGGGTAATGTCTCCATCTGCCCCCACAGAAATTGGACCCTCCCCCCACCCAACATTACTGACCCCTTACCCCACCACTCCCGCCACCCAGACCAATCTCCGCCTCACTGGAAAACGGTCAATTACCTCATTTGGGTAGCAAGGGTGAGTGTTTAAACTCATCTAGCATCTGCCCCCTAATCACCCCCACATTCCCCCACCCCCAACACCCTGCATGCTTCCAGCCCCTGACCCCCAAGCACCTCCTTCTCCGCACCCTCAAGAGTATCACAGCACTTGCCCTCTTGAGGGCCACCCTCTGATACTCTGCAAGAGTCACGCCATCATTTCTTTCATGGCTCCTTCTGTCCCCACAGGAGAAGAATGTCGGGAGAGGGCAAAAAGACAGGGGGTGAGCCTGACCTCCGAGTTCTCACACCCTTTGAGGAGCGGGTGCTGGAGCTGACAGGACAGAAGAACATCCGAGCCATCAGTGACAGCATGGTCAGGCTGAAGTCAAGAAGTCAGCACCTGTCAATCCTCCACTCAATTTGAGTCAATTACAAGGGGCCACAGGTTTAAGGCGTGAGGGCAAAGTTTGAAGGAGATGTACGAGGCAAGTTTTTGTTTTACACAGAGGCTGGTGGGTGTCTGGAACTCGCCGCCGGGGGGGGCAGTGGAAGCAGACACGATAATGACTTTTAAGAGGTGCCTTGACAAATATATGAATGGGATGGAATAGAGGGATATGTTCCCTGGAAGGGTGAGTGGTTTTAATTCAGATGGGCAGCATGGTTGGTGCAGGCTTGGAGGGCAAAGGTCCTGTTCCTGTAATGTAATTTTTTTTGTTCTTTGTTCAATGTTCTTGGAAGGTGACAGCATAGTGGTGTTGTCAATAGATTTAGCTCAGTTGGCTGGCAGCTGGTTAATGACACAGAGTGATTCCAACAGCGCAGGTTCAATTCCTGTACTGGCTGAAGTTATTTTACTGTGTACAGTTCTGGTCACCCTATTATAAAAAGGATATTATTAAACTAGAAAGAGTGCAGAAAAGATTTACTAGGATGCTACCAGGACTTGATGATTTGAGTTATAAGGAAAGGCTGGATAGACTGGGACTTTTTTCTCTGCGTAGAAGGCTGAGGGGTGATCTTATAGAGGTCTATAAAATAATGAGGGGCACAGATCAGCTAGATAGTCAATATCTTTTCCCAAAGGTAGGAGAGTCTAAAACTAGAGGACATAGGTTTAAGGCGAGAGGGGAGAGATACAAAAGTGTCCAGAGGGGAAATTTTTTCACACAGAGGGTGATGAGTGTCTGGAACAAGCTGCCAGACATAGTAGTAGGGGCGGGTACAATTTTGTCTTTTAAAAAGCATTTAGACAGTTACATGGGTACGATGGGTATAGAGGGATATGGGCCAAATGCAGGCAATTGGGATGAGCTTAGGGGTTTAAAAAAAAAGGGCGGCGTGGTCAAGTTGGGCCGAAGGGCCTGTTTCCATGCTGTAAACCTCTATGACTCTAATGTTCAAAGGAGAAATGTCAAGCAAATTTCTTGCTTCCCAGATTCCTCTCCCTCCCTGCACTTAACCTTGTGTCCTGTGTTGTAGGAACAGACCAGATGCCCCGGGGCCATCTGGCATCGCGGCTCCCACTGCTGCTCCTGCCCATCCTGCCCGACACCTCTGACTACTCCTTGGAGGAAGTGGATGAAGGGACCTCTGAGGGTGGCACCTTTTTGGCATCAGCTTCCACCTCACAACTCACTATCCCAGATACTCTCACATCGGTGGGTCCAGTTAGTGGTGAGGCGTCTGGATCACTCTCTGGTGAGCACGACACATCGGATGATGTACATTGGGTGATGGAGGGAACGTCTGAGGCCTCTGGCACGTGGAGGCCTGCCAGAGGCAAGGACTCAGCTGGCCCCAGGCTACATGCGAGCCTTTGAGATCACTTCTCCCTCAGCTGCTGGAGATGCAGCAATAGATTCAGCGAATGCAGGAGGGGCTGACAGCAACACTGGACCGACTGTGAGGCTGTGGGAGAAGTCCCAAAGTTTTCAGGTGGATCAGCTATTGCCTGTCTTGCGTGATTCCTAGGCCAACAATGCAAGGATGGCATCCGTGGTGGAAAGCCTGGGGCAGGGAATCCTCATCATGAGTGACAGGCTCCAAGCGATGGCCGAGTCATAGCAGGCCAAGCGGAGTCACAGCGAGCTGCGGCTGAGTCACAGCAGGCCACAGCTGAGGGACTCAACAGGCTTCTCAAGATTCTGCAGCCCATGGCTGAGAGGCTCAAGAACTTGCACAAGAGCCAGTGGGACAATGCTGAGACACAGCTGGCTGCAGCAGTAGCCTTTGAGAACAAGGCCCAGTCACAGAGGGTCATGGCTGAAGGGCTGCAGAATGTGGCCCAGTCTCAGAGGGCACTTGCTGCTGCCATTGACAGGTGGCCCCTGACTCAGGTGGCCATCGCAGAGGGCTCGACCAGCATGGGTAGAATGCAGATGGTCCTCCAGGGCTGCAGGGCCAGGTGACACCCGAGCTTCTGGAGCTCACTGCAGAAGTACCGCCATCCCATGTAGTGACCCAGGGGCACACAGGAACCCTGAGGGAGGAGGAACAGCACAAGCCATGCCGGGAGACTGTGGCTACACCATCTGACTCCTCCCCCTTCCTGACACTGGGGCATCTGTGGGGCAGCGGGATGAAGAGAATGTTATGGATATGTTCCAGACACCTGGAAGCCGGCCAGGGTCCTCAAGGTCCAGGCCCTCCAGAGGACGTCCACCAAGGGCATCACAGGCCACGGGGCGAGGTAGGTAGCAGGCCCCCTCCACCTCCGATGTACATTCTGGGGAGACACCAGGCGTAATGGTATGCCACGTAAGGTTAAGACGTTGTAGTTGCACTAAGATGGCACGTGTGAAGGGCAACACTAGTTGGATAGATATTTAAGCACTTTAACTTTTCCTGTTCACATGTTTTTATGTTAACACTTATCATTCAGACACATTTGCCAGCAACTGTTTTTTCACCACCCACCTGAGACTAATTTGTCTCAAATTTGCCTCTCACAGGAATCCTCTTACCGTGATGGTCGCCAGGGGGGTCCTTCATATTTTTGTCAGTGGGGGAGGCCCATCAACGCTGTCACTGAGAAAATGAAGGCATTGGTTCCCCAGAACCCACGAGAGATTAATACAGGCCCCTAGTGAGCAAAGCACCTGGTGATCAGGCCTCCCTCGCCGCCTGATCCTTGCTGCCAGCCCTCCAGTGCCTGGATGATGGTGTTCGGCATTTTCCTCCTGCTGGGTTGCCTCTTTCCAGCGATGCCAGCTGGTCAGCCTCCATGTCCTCCTCCTCCAAACGGTCTCCTCGCTGCTGCGCCAGGTTGTGAAGGGCACAGCACACCACCACAATGCGGGAAGAAATCAAAGAGCTATATATAGGGCCCCACCAGAGTGTCCAGGCACTTGAACCGCATTTTGAGAAGCCCTATGTACCTCTCCACTATTGAGCAGGTGGCAATTCATTATACCGGATCTCCACATCAGTTTCAGGCCTCTGCACAGGCGTCAGCCAAGTCCGAAGCGGGTACCCCACGAGTCATCCCTGCACCCTGGGCTCCTCCTCAAAGACCTTTGGGATATGTGAGCTCCTCAATATGAAGCTGTTGGGGTATCTGGCGCAGACGTGCATGATATGCATCTTATGGTCACACACCAATTGCACATTTAGGGAACGGAAGTCCTTTCTATTCATGAGTCATCTTGGATTCTGAGGGGGGCCTTGAGGGCGATGTGAGTACAGTCTATAGTCCCCTGGATATTTGGCATCCCTGCAATGTCCGCAAATACTGCAGCCCAGGCTTCCTGCTGGGCCTGGTCCAGGTCAAATTTAAGATACTGGCGAGCCCGGACATACAGGGCCATCCATGGGCTCCGTCACACAGTGGATGGCTGACTGCGAAATGCCACATACATCTCCACTAGGGGTCTGGAAGGACCCGGTGGCATAAAAGTTTAAAGCGGCCACCAATTTCACAGCCACCAAAAATGGATGTCCCCCGCTGCCTCGACGTGCCAGGTCCTGCAACAAATGGCACAGGTGTTGCACTGTCACCTTTTGGAGTCAGAGCCATTGGCGACACACGCCTCTAGCCCAGCAACACTGCCCATACTGTCCACCCCCCCACTGCCCCCCAGCAATAGAGACCCCCCCATCTCCCCCACAGGCCCCCCAGCAACACAGCCCCTCCATAATCCCCCCACAGGCCCCCAAAAACACAGCCCCCTATACACCCCTCACACACCCCCAGGAACACAGCCTCCCATACACCCGTCATACACCCCCAGCAACACAGCTTCCCATACCCCCCACAGCTCCCATCCCCCCCACAGGCACCCCCAACACAGCCCTCCCATTACCCCCCCATTTCCCCCCAGCAACGGTCCCCCACCCCTCCACACACTTGCAGACCCCTCCCGACCTGAAACTCAACATGGCCGCCACCAAACGACCCCCTCTGAGCAGCATGGAGCCGGCCGTTGGTAGGCACTTACCTCCTCACTAACCCTCACTGATGGAGCGCCAGAAGCCGACTTTTAAAGAGGTGTTTTCCAGACTGATCCGGATTGGGCGAATGAGGTAGTAAAGGCAGGCATGCTGGTAAATTGGGGCATGCAGCTCGCTAATTGCATGACGATGAATGCAAAAATATGTAAATTGACGTCACGCCCGTTTTGAGCAGGCTCCCGATTTCCCCATCGGTAAAGTGGGAACTGGCGTGAAAACGGGCGCAGATTGTGCTAATCGCCTCATGCCTGGCTTTACCACTTCTTTGCGCCCAAAAATGAGCACAACACGATGGTAAAATTCCACCTTAGGTTTCCTTTCTCTCCCAGCAACCAACAACTCTGGGATTAAGCAAGTTGTAACAATATTAATATATATTAATGTTTAAGGGAGACTACTTTAAAATTGAGTATTTTTCTCCAAGGGAATCGATTTGTCTGGAGGGAAGGCAGCAGATGCTGAGAAAGCAGGATAACTAATTTTAGCTAGGAATATGTTACTTTGCAGAAGGCTTAATGCATTTTTCTTTACTTAAGTTCTCCTTGGATTTCAGACGAGGTTGACAGAGTCATGTGATATTAGGTTAATGGGAGGAGCTAGACTTGTCGGGGAAAAAAGTTTCATTTTAATTTTGAGTGTGTTAATTTGCTGGAGAGTACTGTTTAATGATAGAAGCCTACAAGCAACTCCCTATCTCTCTACAAAACCTCTCTGGGAGCCCCAAAGTTGTTAACTCAAGTCAAAGCAAGCATGTCTGAATTTGCTATTTTTAAAAAGGGGTTTAAGTCTATAAGAGAAACATTGCCTAATTGAAACTGAATAATAATAAGTTGGAAGTTAAAAGTTTGTTTCTTTTCATGTTCAATGGTTAAGAGTTACTGTTTCAGTTTGTTGGAGGTATATTTAAACTATGTTATAAATAAAGCTTATTTTGTTAAAAAGATTCCTAATTTGTCGGTGAAATCATTCTTTCCTCACATTAATGCCAAAACAGGAAATTTTGGGGGTCTAGTCTGGTTTCATAATATACTGTGGGTTTCTGAACCGGTACCCTAACAAAGGTGATGCAGCTGCTTTGATTCCATGTTTTTGTCAATACCACACTGAGATCAGCATTAGGACATGTTTAATAGCAGCTTAGAGACAATTTACCATCAGTGGCATAACAAAGGAAATTGAATACTGCTCATTCCTCCATCATCTCCACTATCCTGCCATCTCTCTTCAGTCCCCACTATCCTGTTGCTGTTACTTAGCTTTCTCCTTCCTTCCAGAGGTTGCTCAGCACCATCTCCTCTCTTTGATCCATCCCTCCCTCCTCTTGTTACTCAATGTCATCACGTGCTCAGCACCCACTTCCTGCCTACTGCTGCTCAGTCCTCCACTCCTGCTCATTGATCTCATTCCCGACTCCATTCTGCCTGCTGTTGCTTAGCCTCCCTTCCGGTCCACTGCAGATTAACCCACCCATCTTTCTCCACCCCTACTTCCCTGACCTTTCCGCTGGCAACTGTTCAGCCCTTCTTCTGCCCACTGTGGCACCCTTTCACCCCTCTTGCCTGCTTCTGCTCGCCCTTACCAATCCTCAGTTGTTCATACCCACTGTCTTGATGCTGCTGCTAAAAACCCGCACCTCTCGCCAACACCACCCCCCGGCTGTGCTTTTGCCCACTGCTGTTAAATCTCTCTTCTGCCCGTTCCTCACTCCCTCCCCCACCCCCAACACCTGTGACTCAGCCTGCACTAATTCCCTCTTGTAGTTTTCAAACAAGATCGATCTGGAGAAGCACAATTAAACACTCTCCTAATGGCCTTGCTTTCGTCTCTTCCTTCTAGCTGAATATTATTGTGTGGGCGTGTGTCTGGGAAATTCTTCCATATTTTATATTTAAGCCTGAAAACAGATCAAACAACACAGCAGGCAAACTTTGCCTGAGTTGAATTAGTGTGTCTGCTGAAGATGTTTGTCTCCAATAATTGTGGAGCCAAATCTGGAACATGCCTTTGAAAACACCCTTACCAAACATACTTATGTAGATTAAAGAGATCAATAATTACTGTAATTTTTTTGTTAAAAGAATGAACTTAGCTGATGTTTAACTATAGTAGGGATTGCTCAGGTTATACTTATGGTTAATATCTCAATCTCCTTGCCAGAGATGTGGGTAGCAATGTTTCATATTTTAAAAATGGTTAAGATTCAAAGCACTAGGACAAGTCAATATATGGACTTAAAAGGTTTAACTGCAGTTGTAAACATACCCTGAATGCAACCTACTGCGTGAGTAAGACAATGCTAAGAAACCAAGGGTCTAAAACTGATCTATGCAGCAGTGTGAAGCAGGTCTCTAGCAAATAGCAAATCAGCTGCCCGTTTTACACCGAGCCTGAATTTATTTTATCCACTGATGTCTAATGGCAAAGACCACTTTCATGCCTCAACAGATTGACCTTCAAGTATTTAACAGTTTAAAAAAATGTAATTTGAGAATACTAGTCTATAAGCAGAAATAGGGAAGAAGGTAAAGCAAAAAATTAGTGGTTTGGTTGCAACAATCAGTGGTGTTAAAAGCCTCAAAATTTCAAGCGGATGGGGTCATGGGAGGTAATAAGCTGTACACTTTAGCAGAGAAAGAAGAAAATGAGGTAGAAAATACAATGCATGGTCACTCCAACACAGGATGGAATTTATAGGTGCATTTGGGAATGAAAATTAAAAAGAAACTCATCCAATTTTTATAAAAAAGATAAAAATCAATCCTCAGCTTTTTGACTGCTAACTAAAAGCAAAATATGATGATCTGCTTAAAATCTAGAATGTGCTCTGCTGGACCGAGTAACTAGAACCCCTTTGTTTCTTTCATCTGCTGCACTCTGTCCACACCGAAAAGCATTTATCACCATGGCCTCATATACATCTAAATTCACCAAGGTAAAATGTCCAAAAAGTTAAAATTTAGAAAATTTACAGAAAAACCACTGCACCAATCGTTGTGTCATTCTCTGTTTTGTAACTTCATGAAGTTTCACTCTACTGGTCTATTTCCTGATCCCCTTGTATCATTCTAATTAAATCACTTTTGGTTGAACAGCCAAAGTTGTTTTAGTCAGCAGGATGGGCGATAGCGCACAAATTACTTAAATTGGAATATGAACACAAACTATCAGCTGAAACAAGGATTTGCCAACAAGTGTTTTGGCTGCTTAGCTTCCAGATTGCTCCGATTTACTCATACAGAAGTAGGACAGACCAGCTTTCTTGCAATATGAAACCAACTATTGGAAAGAGATAAGCAAGGGACAACATAAACATAAAGATGGGGCTGAAAGATGTGCTGGAAACAGAAGGAACAAGACAAATGTGTATCAGTTATGTTCACTATGTACCTTCAGTTTTTGACAGTGATACCCTTATCTCGGCACACTATGTAAGAACAGTGACATGAGGCTCTTAAATGCATCCTCCAGGGAAAATTTTAAAAATCAGGTCAACCAGAGGAATCTATCATGGGCACAGGCCCCATCTCAAGCATTCTAAGGAGTGTTTTGCTTTATTCATTCATGGGACATGGGCGTCGCTGGCTGGGCCAGAATTTATTGCCTATTCCTAATTACTCTTGAACTGAGTGGCTTGCTAGGCCATTTCAGAGGGTATTTAAAAGTCAACCACATCTCGGTAGGTCTGGAGTCACATTTAGGCCAAACCAGGTGAGGACAGCAGACTTTTTTCCCTACAAGACACTAGTGAACCAGATGCGTTTTTACAACAATGAACAATGATTTCATGGTCATTATTAGACTTTCAACTCCATATTTTTATTGAGTTCAGATTTCATCATCTGCCACAGTGGGATTTGAACTCGGGTCTCCAGAGCATTACCAATTAGCCTGGTTCTCTGGATCACCGGTCCAATGACAATACCACTATGCCATCAACTCCCCAAAGAAATTAAAAGAAATTAAAATAAATTAGTTTCCATTTCCATATTGCTTAGTGGGTACATGAATCACATGGCGTGCAGCCAAGCTATAATGATCAGAAGGTTCCATGTCGGATCCATAATCTGTGCCATTAGTTAATCTTAGCTGGAAGTAGCACACAGTGCTATGGCTGGTTACAACCAAAAGCTTCAACCGATGCTATACACTAGATACATCGATGACATTTTCTTCCTTTGGACTCATGGTGAACAGTCACTGAAACAACTCTATGATGACATCAACAAGTTCCATCCCACCATCAGGCTCACCATAGACTACTCTCCGGAATCGGTTGCATTCTTGGACACGCGCATCTCCATTAAGGACGGTCACCTCAGCACCTCACTGTACCGCAAGCCCACGGATAACCTCACGATGCTCCACTTCTCCAGCTTCCACCCTAAACACGTTAAAGAAGCCATCCCCTACGGACAAGCCCTCCGTATACACAGGATCTGCTCGGATGAGGAGGATCGCAACAGACACCTCCAGACGCTGAAAGATGCCCTCATAAGAACAGGATATGGCGCTAGACTCATTGATCAACAGTTCCAACGCGCCACAGCGAAAAACCGCACCGACCTCCTCAGAAGACAAACACGGGACACAGTGGACAGAGTACCCTTCGTTGTCCAGTACTTCCCCGGAGCGGAGAAGCTACGGCATCTCCTCCAGAGCCTTCAACATGTCATTGATGAAGACGAACATCTCGCCAAGGCCATCCCCACACCCCCACTTCTTGCCTTCAAACAACCGCACAACCTCAAACAGACCATTGTCCGCAGCAAACTACCCAGCCTTCAGGAGAACAGTGACCAAGACACCACACAACCCTGCCACAGCAAGACGTGCCGGATCATCGACACAGATGCCATCATCTCACGTGAGAACACCATCCACCAGGTACACGGTACATACTCTTGCAACTCGGCCAACGTTGTCTACCTGATACGCTGCAAGAAAGGATGTCCCGAGGCATGGTACATTGGGGAAACTATGCAGACGCTGCGACAACGGATGAATGAACACCGCTCGACAATCACCAGGCAAGACTGTTCTCTTCCTGTTGGGGAGCACTTCAGCGGTCACGGGCATTCGGCCTCTGATATTCGGGTAAGCGTTCTCCAAGGCGGCCTTCGCAACACACGACAGCGCAGAGTCGCTGAGCAGAAACTGATAGCCAAGTTCCGCACACACAAGGACGGCCTCAACCGGGATATTGGGTTCATGTCACACTATTTGTAACTCCCACAGTTGCGCGGACCTGCAGAGTTTCACTGGCTGTCTTGTCTGGAGACAATACACATCTTTTTAGCCTGTCTTGATGCTCTCTCCACTCCCATTGTTTTGTTTCTTAAAGACTGGATTAGTTGTAAGTATTCGCATTCCAACCATTATTCATGTAAATTGAGTCTGTGTCTTTATAAGTTCTGTTTGTGAACAGAATTCCCACTCACCTGAAGAAGGGGCTCAGAGCCTCGAAAGCTTGTGTGGCTTTTGCTACCAAATAAACCTGTTGGACTTTAACCTGGTGTTGTTAAACTTCTTACTGTGGTTACAAATAGCCCTTGGCTCAGCAGTGGAAGGAAACCTATGACTGGTTACAAATAGCCTTTGGTTCAGCTGGAGGAGAAAAAGAGATAAGTCAGAGTTCATTCTCCTTACCTTTATCTAGTAACCCCTATTGGAAAAGCTGTACTTGCAGGCAAGGACATGATTGTGCATAGAAATTATACCTTACACAGTCAAATAACCAGTCAAGTTCACTGCCTAAAGCCCATTATACGAAGACTGTACTCTAGCAAAGCCAATGCTTGTGGAATGATAACCCAGTAAGGAGTCAATGCAGTATGAAGGGGAAAGATGGGAAACAAAAGCATAAAAATTAAATAATTTAACACAAGCAATAACCATTATTTTGTGTTGTTTCCTCTGTTCTAAAACTGGCAGATCACTTTCTCAGGAGATAAAATATTATTTTTCAGCATATACATAATAGTATATAAACACTTACCACATTTGCATAAAAGTTCTTCACACAATTTTAATGCAGCTGTAAATCTCTTTATATTCAGTTAGCATTTTTTAAAACAGTGAATAAAGGAATCCTATTTGACATTCTAAAATTCAAACATAAAAATTCAAAGCCCCTAATTTCATTGTACTAATCCTCAGATTACTCTGCGCTGTTAACAGTTGTCTCAAGAATAGCATTAGCAAACAGAGCCATGCTGCTTTGCCACCAGCTCAGTCAAGGAAAACACTAAACGTGTCCAAAGGGAAGAATTTTTTTTTAAATTAACAGAATGAAATGGAGCATTTTGAAAATTACAAAATGAAGAAGTGCAAGAAATATCATAACTGTATTATAATGTTGAATATTAAGTTGAATGAAAGTAGAGAAAACCCCCAGAGCCGTTCTTTAGAAGTGTGGACAGGTTGGTGGGATAGATCATGCTTTGCAAGATTGATGATTCAAATTCCTGCCTTTCAGTTCATGTTTTATCTTCCACTTCTGTTTAACACAATTTCTGCACAGATAATTGGTGCTGTTGCTGATCGCTCCAACAATTTCAGTGGGCTGAAATTTACGTGCTGTTGGCAGATGTGGTTCCTATGGGGAATAGGATAGTGGGTGCCCACTCCACAGCCTTCCTGTCCACCCCTGAGCTCTCATCCCTATAATACAGTGGGTGCCAAAATCAACAGTTTACCCATGTATAAAATGAATAATCAAGGGTTAATGAGGACTTTTATGAAGCTAATTGATCAGAAAAATACATTGCCAAGGTCATAAAACATTTGACGTGCACAAGTGGGTGTGAGTGGTCAGCTCGATCTTTTCACCAACAGGTTTAAAGGGCAAGGAGAGGAGGGGGCAGTCATTCCTGGGGCACTGCCAAATGCAGGGTGCCCCCCCCAAAGGTCAAACCCCTTTCTTCCTATCCACTTCTTCCCTTAAACCCACTCACTATTTTCTCCCCCCCGACCCTCACCCGTCCTCAATATGCCATACCAGTGCAAATAAAATAGTTGTAGTTGTTGGAGACCAATCGTCTCAGTCCTAGAACGTCGCTGTTGGAGTTCCTCAGTTTAGCAGCCTAGGCCCAATTACCTTCAGCTACTTCATCAAATACTTTCCCTTCATCAAAAGATCAGAAGTGGGACATTCACGAATGACTGCATAGTGCTTAATACCATTAATAACTCCCCAAATTATGAAGCAGTCTGTCCATATTCAGCAAGACAGGACAACGTTCAGGCTTGAGCCAAAAAATGACAAGTAATATTTCTGCCACACACATGCCAGGCAATAACCATCTCCAACGAGAGCCTCTATCCATCTCTCGATAATATTCAAACAGCATTGCCATTGCCGAATCCCTCACTATCAACTTCCTGAAGGGCTACCATTGACCAGAGACTTAAATGGACTAGCCATACAAGTACTGTGGCGACAGCAGCAGATAACAGCCTGGGAAATCTGCGTTAACTCGCCTCCTGACACTTGTCACAATGATGGAGAAAATACTGAATTACAAAAGGACATATTGAACTTTTAAATACGACATTTGATTTTAAAAACATCTCACTGTTAATCTACAGTCCTTTGTGCCAATATATTTCCTCCCATGGCACTCCAGCTAGCTCGCTCCTCATCTTTCTTAAATCTGCCCTAATCCAATCAGATTTTCTAATTTTTGGATTGATCTTTTCTCTTTGCAGTGGAATCATAAAACATTTACCATATGGTGGTCGATAATTACCAAACTACGCAGCATTTTTAGATTAAAAGATTTATATCCATCTCTTCCTTCTCCTGGGTCTATCATCATCACCACCAAAGGGTCTTCTGTTACACCTCATATTCAGCTAATAGAATTAACTAGAATTTGCCAATCCAATCTGATGCATGCTTCTTATAAAGTTTCTGAAATCATCTTGCACACATGGCCATGTTCCATTCTGCTTCTTGCCTTAACTGATAGATGCATCAGATGGCCGAAACTGAATTGCTCTACAAATATAAATAATTACACCTATCACTATCCAGAAATTCTATTCAAAGAGATGATTCATATATAGTGATATAATTATACTGTCATGATTCGTGTTCAAAATGGACATCATTTTACAGCCATATTTATAAAGGAAAAAGATTGTTAGACTATGGAGTTATGTAACTTTTCATAAATTGCTGTGTCCTTGGAACTATATAGATTTTAAACTTGGTTTCTTTGAACTTCAATTCTTCAGTGGTTGTCCAGACTATAATGAAATGCATACACAATATTTGAATCCCTTGTTCATGCCATACTCACGTGATAGAACGAACATAACTTAGGGCAGCAACAATCCTGGCCTCTATTCCTATTGCTGCATAAGGAAGGTCATTATTTTCCTGTCCACCTTTTCTCTGTTGACGACGCTTCTGCACACTGCTCAAGAAGTGTTTCAATCCTGTCTTCAGCTGTTCCTCATTTTCATTTTCTTCCCTGGAGGAAGAATATACAATTAACAAAGTACATACTGGTGTCCAGATCACCAACAACCTGTACTGGTCCCCCCCATGCTGACACTATCGTTAAGAAAGCCCACCAACGCCTCTACTTTCTCAGAAGACTAAGGAAATTCGGCATGCCAGCTACGACTCTCACCAACCTTCACAGATGCACCATAGAAAGCATTCTTTCTGGTTGTATCACAGCTTGGTATGGCTCCTGCTCTGCTCAAGACTGCAAGGAACTACAAAAGGTTATGAATGTAGCCCAATCCATCACGTAAACCAGCCTCCCATCCACTGACTCGGTCTACACTTCCCGCTGCCTTGGCAAAGCAGCCAGCATAATTAAGGACCCCACGCACCCCGGACATTCTCTGTTCCACCCCCTTTTGTCGGAGAAAAGATACAAAAGTCTGAGGTCACCTCCCAACCGACTCAAGAACAGCTTCTTCCCTGCTGCTGTCAGACCTTTGAATGGACTTACCTCGTATTAAGTTGATCTTTCTCTACAACCTAGCAATGACTAACACTACATTCTGCATTCTCTTGTTTCCTTCTCTATGAACGGTATGCTTTGTCTGTATAGTGCGCAAGAAACAATACTTTTCACTCTATGGTAACACATGTGACAATAATAAATCAAATCAAATAAAATGCCCTGTGTCTCCATACTGAATGCCTAGAAGAAAGCGTAAAAGGAGAAATAGAATGCCTACATTTATTGTTTCATATCAGAACAATGGCACCAGAAACCTTTATTTCCTAGTCAAATTATAACAAAGAACAACTTGAAGGAATGCAAACCCTTCCAATAAGTAATTCATTTCTTATTTTCTTTTTTCTGTACAGAGCAAAATTTTGCTCTTTGGGCCACCATCCAGCATTAGTGTAAATCCAAGTTAACTATTGAATACGTCATTATAATTACAAGAATAAGATGTCGAGCTCCAAAGAACCATTGTGGAACTGCCACCCATCATAGAAACTGCCCAGTTTGTATATCCATTGAAACTACCGGAAATTCAAATTGGATAATTATTATAACTGGCAGTCTGTAAGGGCTTTGGCTCACAGGGCTTAGGCAGAAAGGGCGAGCAGGGGTGAGTTTAAATTCATTTTTGTTGTTTCTACCTGGTACTGGCAAGGTATCTAGAGGGGATGGGTGTGCAGGCAGTGCTATGTTCCTCTTGCACTATGTTTGAGGTGAGGGACGACGTCAGTGTCCCTGCTGATTACACCTGTGGGAAGTGTACACATCTGCAGCTCCTCCAAAACCGTGTTAGGGAACTGGAGCTGGAGTTGGATGAGCTTAGGATCATTAGGGATGCAGAGGTGGCCATAGACAAAAGCTTTAGGGATACAGTTACTCCGAGGAATGAAAATAGATGGGTGACGGTGAGAGGGGCTGGGAGGAAGCAGTCAGTGCAGGGATCCCCTGTGGTCATTCCCCTTAGCAACAAGTATTCCGCTTTGGATACGGTTGAGGGGGACGACATACCAGTGGTGAGCCGCAGTGAGAGGATCTCCAGCACTGTGTCCGTCTCTGTGGCTCGGGAGGGTAAGGGGAGAGCGGGAGGGCAATAGTTATTGGGGACTCGTTAGTTAGAGGGATAGATAGGAGGTTCTGTGGCAGCAAAAGAGACTCGAGGATGGTATGTTGTCTACCGGATGCCAGGGTCCGTGACGTCTCGGACCGTATCTTCCGGATTCTGAAGGGGGAGGGGAAACAGTCACAAGTCGTGGTACACATTGGTACCAACGACATAGGTAAGAGAAGGGACGGGGATTTAAAACAGGAATTTCGGGAGCTGGGCTGGAAGCTGAGAGCCAAGACAAAACATGTGGTCATCTCTGGTACGTTACCGGTGCCACGTGATAGCGAGTTGAGGAACAGAGAGAGAGTGCAGTTAAACATGTGGCTGCAGGGATGGTGTAGGAGGGAGGGGTTCAGATACGTGGCTAATTGGAACACATTCTGGGGAAGGTGGGACCTGTACAAACAGGACGGGGTGCACCTGAACCAGAGGGGCACCAATATTCTGGGAGGGAAATTTGATACGGCTCTTCAGGGGGGTTTAAACTAATTTGTCAGGGGAGTGGGAAAAGGTGTTGTAGTCCAGAAGTCAGTGTTGAGGGTGGTGAGGTACTGGGGAAGGTATCAAGGTCAAGGGTGGGTACCGGTAGACAGGAAGGTGGGTTGAAGTGTGTCTACTTCAATGCAAGGAGCATCCGGAACAAAGTAGATGAACTTGGGGCGTGGATTGGTACTTGGGACTATGATGTTGTGGCCATTACGGAGACGTGGGTAGAACAAGGACAGGAATGGTTGTTGCACGCTCCGGGGTATAGATGTTTCAGTAAATGTAGGGAAGCTGGTAAAAGAGGTGGAGTGGCATTGTTAATCGAGGATAGTCTAACGGCTGCGGAAAGGCACTTTGAGGGGGATCTGCACACTGAGGTAATATGGGCTGAAGTTAGAAATAGGAAAGAGGCGGTCACGTTGTTAGGAGGTTACTATAGACCCCCAAATAGTAATAGAGATGTGGAGGAAGAAATTGCTAAGCAGATTATGGATATGTGTGGGGGTCACAGGGTAGTTGACATGGGGGACTTTAACTTTCCAAATATTGATTGGAACCTTTGTAGGTCAAATAGTTCGGATGGGGCAGTTTTTGTGCCGTGTGTGCAGGAGGGTTTCCTGACACAATATGTGGATAGGCCGACAAGAGGTGAGGCCACATTGGATTTGGTACTGGGAAATGAACCGGGCCAAGTGTTAGATTTGGTTGTGGGAGAGCACTTTGGAGACAGTGACCACAATTCGGTGTCTTTTGTTATTGCAATGGAGAGGGATAGGGCCGTACGGCAGGGCAAGGTTTACAGTTGGGGGGGGGGGGGGGGGGGGGGAGGTAATTATGATGCGATTAGGCAAGAATTAGGGGGCATAAGATGGGAACAGAAGCTGTCAGGGAAAGGCACTAGTGAAAAGTGGAACTTTTTCAAGGAACAAATACTGGGTGTCCTTGATAGGTATGTCCCTGTCAGGCAGGGAGGAAATGGCTGAGTGAGGGAACCATGGTTCACGAAAGAGGTGGAATGTCTTGTGAAAAGGAAGAGGGAAGCTTATGTAGGGATGAGGAAACAAGGTTCAGATGGCTCGATTGAGGGTTACAAGTTAGCAAGGAATGAGCTGAAAAAGGGGCTTAGGAGAGCTAGGAGGGGACATGAGAAGTCCTTGGCGGGTCGGATCAAGGAAAATCCCAAGGCTTTTTACTCTTATGTGAGGAATAAAAGAATATCCAGGGTGAGGTTAGGGCCGGTCAAGGACAGTAGTGGGAACTTGTGTATGGAGTCAGTAGAGATAGGCGAGATGATGAATGAATACTTTTCTTCAGTGTTCACCAAGGAGAGGGGCCATGTTTTTGAGGAAGAGAAGGGGTTACATGCTAATAGGCTGGAGGAAATAGATGTTCGGAGGGAGGATGTCCTGGCAGTTTTGAATAAACTGAAGGTCGATAAGTCCCCTGGGTCTGATGAAATGTATCCTAGGATTCTTTGGGAGGCAAGGGATGAGATTGCAGAGCCTATGGCTTTGATCTTTGGGTCCTCGCTGTCCACGGGGATAGTGCCAGAGGACTGGAGAGTGGCGAATGTTGTTCCTCCGTTTAAGAAAGGGAATAGAAATGACCCTGGTAATTATAGACTGATTAGTCTTACTTCGGTGGTTGGTAAATTGATGGAAAAGGTCCTTAGGGATGGGATTTACGACCATTTAGAAAGATGCGGATTAATCCGGGATAGTCAGCACGGATTCGTGAAGGGCAAGTCGTGCCTCACAAATTTGATTGAATTTTTTGAGGAGGTAACTAAGTGTGTTGATGAAGGTAGGGCAGTTGATGTCATATACATGGATTTTAGTAAGGCGTTTGATAAGGTCCCCCATGGTCAGCTTATGATGAAAGTAAGGAGGTGTGGGATAGAGGGAAAGTTGGCCGATTGGATAGGAACTGGCTATCTGATCGAAGACAGAGGGTGGTGGTGGATGGAAAATATTTGGACTGGAGGCAGGTTGCTAGCGGAGTGCCACAGGGATCAGTGCTTGGTCCTCTGATCTTTGTGATTTTTAGTAATGACTTAGAGGAGGGGGCTGAAGGGTGGATCAGTAAATGTGCTGATGACACCAAGATTGGTGGAGTAGTGGATGAGGTGGAGGGGTGTTGTAGGCTGCAAAGAGACATAGATAGGATGCAAAGCTGGGCTGAAAAATGGCAAATGGAGTTTAACCCTGATAAATGTGAGGTGATTCATTTTGGTAGGACTAATTTAAATGTGGATTACAGGATCAAAGGTAGGGTTCTGAAGACTGTGGAGGAATAGAGAGATCTTGGGGTCCATATCCACAGATCTCTAAAGGTTGCCACTCAAGTGGATAGAGCTGTGAAGAAGGCCTATAGTGTGTTAGCTTTTATTAACAGGGGGTTGGAGTTTAAGAGCTGTGGGGTTATGCTGCAATTGTACAGGACTTTGGTGAGACCGCATTTGGAATATTGTGTGCAGTTCTGGTCACCTCACTATAAGAAGGATGTGGAAGCGCTGGAAAGAGTGCAGAGGAGATTTACCAGGATGCTGCCTGGTTTCAAGTTTCTAGCTGTCCAGATCACAACAATCTGTCCTAGTCCCTCCACACCAACACTGTAGTTAAGAAAACCCACCATTGTCTCTACATGCTCAGGAGTAAGGAAATTTGGCATGTCCACTATGACTCTCATCAACTTTTACAGATGCACCATAGAAAGCATACTTTCTGGTTGTATCACAGCTTGGTATGGTTCCTGTTCTGTCCAAGATGGCAAGAAACTACAAAGGGTCACGAACGAAGCCCAGTCCATCACGAGAACCAGCCTCCCATCTATTGACTGTGTCTACATTTCCCACTGCCGCGGAAAAGCAGCCAGCATAATTAAGGACCCCATGCACCCCAGACATGCTCTTTTCCACCTTCTTCCGTCAGGAAAAAGATACAAAAGTCTAAGATCATGGACCAATCGACTCAAAAACAACTTCTTCCTTGCTGCCCTCAGACTTTTGAATCGACCTACCTCGTATTAAGTTGATCTTTCGCAATACCCTAAGCCCTGACTGTCACACTACATTCTGCACCCTCTCCTTTCCTTATTTCTGTACAGTATGCTTTGTCTGTATAGCGCACAAGAAACAATAATTTTTACTGTATACTAATACATGTGACAATAATAAATCAAATCAAAGAATGGTGGCGCAAAACACCAAAAGCCCTCATGATTTTTTGTGACAAAGAGTCAGACGATCTGGGGAGAAATGTACTGGTTTTCAGTCAGAATCTGACAGTTTCTATTGCTACCTCAACATGGCAGGTACATTACAGGCATTAGCTGATTATTTGCATATGGTTATGGTATACTGGAATCTTAGCAAAGTAACATAACACAAATATCAGAAAAATAAAGAACAATTTTGACAAATTTAGCTCAGAAAGGATAAATTAATGCTAGTCAATAGGTGAGACTTGTGTGGCACTACAGTAAGTAGACTCACAGACACTCAGGGACAATATGCATGTTTCCTAATGAGATTCATCAGACTTGAATTTTTGATGGAATGCCTTCGTTTTCAGTACAGTTACAAGGATACATACGATTGTTTTTCAATGTGTTAACATTTTACTTATACTGTTATATACAGATGCCAACTCAGAATGGAATAAAAGGGAGAAAAGACAGGCTTAGGGTCTGTTTTTCAGTGACAGAAACATCATGGAAAATAAAGACTAGGGATTGTTCCTCTGTGACTGATATGCTAAGAATGCTTTATATTTGAGAAATATATATTTTATTTTATGATTTGGTCAGAGACATTGACAAGGCGGCAACAAACTTCAGTTTCACTGCACAAATAGCAGCTATTTAAAATCTCAGTATACAGTATGGTTTAGCAAAGCATATTGATATGTAAATGTTACTCTTGCTGTCTCAAAACAATTGACCATTTCTTTTTACAATGTACACAGTTGCAGGTCACATAATTATTCCTGAGTCAGCTAGCTAGCCCTCATCATGCCACACAAAACCAAATCCTCACTAAAGATCACTTGTATAATAAACCAAGGCAAAGCAATGATGACTCAGTTGAAGGGTTTAGTCTCCACTAAACTGACCTAGATTTATTTTCAACAGATCACGTAGACGGCACGGTAGCACAATGGTTAGCACTGCTGCCTCACAGCACCAGGGAGCCGAGTTTGATTCCCAGCTTGGGTCACTGTCTTTGTGGAGTTTGCACGTTCTCCCCATGTCTGCATGGGTTTCCTCCGGGTGCTCTGGTTTCCTCCCATATTCTGAAAGACATGCTGGTTAGTTGCATTGACCCGAACAGGCAACGGACTGTGGCGACCAGGGGAATTTCACAAAAACTTCATTGCAGTGTTAATGTAAGCCTACTTGTGACTAATAAAAAAACTTTAACTAATATGAATGAAGTGAATCTGTAAATTTCTCACTTTAGCCAAAAGGGAAACTTTGGACTGTTTCAGCAACCTTCATAACCCATGCAGACATGGGGAGAACGTGCAAACTCCACAAAGACAGTGACCCAAGCCGGGAATCAAACTCGGCTCCCTGGCGCTGTGAGGCAGCAGTGCTAACCATTGTGCTACCGTGCCGTCTACGTGATCTGTTGAAAATAAATCTAGGTCAGTTTAGTGGAGACTAACCCTTCAACTGAGTCATCATTGCTTTGCCTTGGTTTATTATACAAGTGATCTTTAGTGAGGATTTGGTTTTGTGTGGCATGATGAGGGCTAGCTAGCTGACTCAGGAATAATTATGTGACCTGCAACTGTGTACATTGTAAAAAGAAATGGTCAATTGTTTTGAGACAGCAAGAGTAACATTTACATATCAATATGCTTTGCTAAACCATACTGTATACTGAGATTTTAAATAGCTGCTATTTGTGCAGTGAAACTGAAGTTTGTTGCCGCCTTGTCAATGTCTCTGACCAAATCATAAAATAAAATATATATTTCTCAAATATAAAGCATTCTTAGCATATCAGTCACAGAGGAACAATCCCTAGTCTTTATTTTCCATGATGTTTCTGTCACTGAAAAACAGACCCTCAGCCTGTCTTTTCTCCCTTTTGAATATGCTTTGCCCATTTATCTGATAAATACTTACTGATCTGAATTGGACTTGGATTCTTCTTCACTGCTCTCAGTATCACTGAAGACAGCAGAAAAAACTCCCAATTTCTCTTCTTTTAAATTATCTGTCATACAGGGTGATTTGGTGTCAGTGACATCTACAATAGGCATGGTCACAGTCTTCTGGTTGTACTCCTCGTAAACCTCTGCAGCAGGACAGAAAGAGAAAGGATTAACTCCTGGAAGGATTGGCTAGATTATCTGGGCATTCCCACACTTTAATACCAGACCTAACTCAGTTTGCAAAAGCTAATCAGTAAAAAATGAACAAACTTGAATTTATATAGCATTGTTTGAGTCACTGATGCATTTTCAAAGCACTTTATAGCCAATAGATTATTTGAGGCTGAGTCACTCTTTCACAGACAAATGTGGCAGCCAATTTCATACAAAGCAAGGTCTCAGAATCAACAAAAGAATGAAAGGTCCAATATGTTTTAATTACTGATATTGATCCAGTGCATGCCAACTAGGATACCAGAAGAACTATGCATATTCAAATAGAGTAGTGGCATCTTCTGCAACCAGAGGGTTATTGAATTCCAAATTATTAATAATATTGGTTCATGAGTTGAATGATCTGGCTTTCAAACACGTTTTCTATCAGTTTTTGATCTCTCATGGCAGTTAACAGATATTAGAGAGAGATAGTGCATTTGAGATTGGTTTTGCATTAATAATAGAACATAGAACATAGAACAGTACAGCACAGAACAGGCCCTTCAGCCCACGATGTTGTGCCGAGCTTTATCTGAAACCAAGATCAAGCTATCCCACTCCCTATCATCCTGGTGTGCTCCATGTGCCTATCCAATAACCGCTTAAATGTTCCTAAAGTGTCTGACTCCACTATCATGCAGGCAGTCCATTCTACACCCCAACCACTCTCTGCGTAAAGAACCTACCTCTGACATCCTTCCTATATCTCCCACCATGAACCCTATAGTTATGCTCCCTTGTAATAGCTCCATCCACCCGAGGAAATAGTCTTTGAATGTTCACTCTATCTATCCCCTTCATCATTTTATAAACCTCTATTAAGTCTCCCCTCAGCCTCCTCCGCTCCAGAGAGAACAGCCCTAGCTCCCTCAACCTTTCCTCATAAGACCTACCCTCCAAACCAGGCAGCATCCTGGTAAATCTCCTCTGCACTCTTTCCAGCGCTTCTTATAGTGAGGTGACCAGAACTGCACACAATATTCCAAATGTGGTCTCACCAAGGTCCTGTACAGTTGCAGCATAACCCCACGGCTCTTAAACTCCAACCCCCTGTTAATAAAAGCTAACACACTATAGGCCTTCTTCACAGCTCTATCCACTTGAGTGGCAACCTTTAGAGATCTGTGGATATGGACCCCAAGATCTCTCGGTTCCTCCACAGTCCTCAGAACCCTACCTTTGACCCTGTAATCCACATTTAAATTAGTCCTACCAAAATGAATCACCTCACATTTATCAGGGTTAAACTCCATTTGCCATTTTTCAGCCCAGCTTTGCATCCTATCTATGTCTCTTTGCAGCCTACAACAGCCCTCCACCTCATCCACTACTCCACCAATCTTGGTGTCATCAGCAAATTTACTGATCCACCCTTCAGCCCCCTCCTCTAAGTCATTAATAAAAATCACAAAGATCAGAGGACCAAGCACTGATCCCTGCGGCACTCCGCTAGCAACCTGCCTCCAATCCGAAAAATTTCCATCGACCACCACCCTCTGTCTTCGATCAGACAGCCAGTTACCTATCCAATCGGCCAACTTTTCCTCTATCCCACACCTCCTCACTTTCATCATAAGCCGACCATGGGGGACCTTATCAAACGCCTTACTAAAATCCATGTATATGACATCAACTGCCCTACCTTCATCAACACACTTAGTTACCTCCTCAAAAAATTCTATCAAATTTGTGAGGCATGACTTGCCCTTCACGAATCCGTGCTGACTATCCCGGATTAATCCGCATCTTTCTAAATGGTCGTAAATCCCATCTCTAAGGACCTTTTCCATCAATTTACCAACCACCGAACTAAGACTAACCGGTCTATAATTACCAGGGTCATTTCTATTCCCTTCCTTAAACAGAGGAACAACATTCGCCATTCTCCAGTCCTCTGGCACCATCCCCGTGGACAGCGAGGACCCAAAGATCAAAGCCAAAGGCTCTGCAATCTCATCCCTTGCCTCCCAAAGAATCCTAGGATACATTTCATCAGGCCCAGGGGACTTATCGACCTTCAGTTTATTCAAAACTGCCAGGACATCCTCCCTCCGAACATCTATTTCCTCCAACCTATTAGCCTGTAACACCTTCTCTTCCTCAAAAACATGGCCCCTCTCCTTGGTGAACACTGAAGAAAAGTATTCATTCATCACCTCGCCCATCTCTACTGACTCCATGGTACAGTACCTTGCTCATTACGCATCAGGATGATGGTTTTTGTTCCTATGGCACAGATAGTTGATCGAAGATCCTCTGGTCCAATATTGGGAAGGCAAATATCATAAAGTGCTGTAACTGTGTGTGCCAATTCTTGAGTGGGAATCTGGGGAGGAAAAAAATCTGCCGTCAAGTGAGTCATAAGATTATAAGAACAGAAACAGGAATAGGTCAGTTGGCTCTGCAAATCTGCTCTGACATTCAATAAGATCAGTGATGATCTGACTGTGAACTTAATTCTGCTTTCCTGCCTGTCCCCCACTATAACCCTTGACACCCTTTTAGAGCAAAAATCTGTCTAACTAAGCTTTGAATATGTTCAATGACTTGGTCTCCATTGCGCTCTGGGAAAGGGAATTCTGAAGTCTAACAACCATCTGAGTTTTCTCCTCGATTCAGTCTTAAACTTTAAACTGCCCCCTGCTCTAGAATCAATGAGGGGGAACATCCTCTCAGCATAAGCTCCCTCAGAATCTTACATGTTTCAATAAGATCATTTCTCATTCTTCTGAGTTTGGGCCCAGCATGCTCAACCTTTCCTCAAAAGACAGACCCTTAATCCCAATCCTTGTGTACATTCTCTGAACTGATTTCAATGCAAGGTCAACATTCCATTTGCCTTCATAATTACTTACTGTACCTGCAAACTAACGTCTTGTCATTCGTAATATTGATTTGAACTAAGAGAATCCACTCAAACAAATTTACATTTTATAATAGAAACTCTGAAAGTCAGTAAACACGTAAAATGCTCTCTGTTCTGCGTAATTGAAAAATCACTTGGAAATTTGAAGCTTTTCCTTCTACACTGGCATTTTAAAATGTTCTCATTTCCCTCATATTGTTATTTCCCTTTCACAAGATTGATCTTATTGTGCCTCTCGGGTGAAATTTCAGCATTGAGAGTCAGAGTTGAGAATTATAAGCAGCAGAAGCATAGAGCCAGAGTAAAGGCTGAAAAAGGACAGGACGGGAGACTGAAAAAGATTGGGAGCTGAGCTGCCAGAGCAGACTGGGATCAGGCTGCCCTGGAAGCCAAGTGACACGGGGTGAGTTTTCTGGTAAGTTTCTAATTTAATTTAAATAAAGTAAGGCTAGATTAATTAATTCATTAATTAATATAAATACTAAAAACTGAAGACAATTTTATAGTTTATTATATAATCACAATCAGTGCTCAATCAATTAATCTGATTTGGGGATAAAGTTAAAATTAAATAACAAGGGATAGTAGCACTAAAGAGTTCTGAATTTTTCAGAAGATTAAAATCTAAGGTTTCTCTTAATAAGGGTTAAGCAAAATATTTTAGTTAACCTCCCGATACGATAAAGTGGTGTCAGCACAAGAAAAGCACTTGAATTGTTAGTAATTGGTGAATTTTATTAATTTAAGTAATAAATTTAATATAAAAGCAAAATACAGTGGATGCTGGAATCTGAAGCAAAAACAGAAAATGCTGGAAAATCTCAGCAGATCTGACAGCATCTGTGGAGAGGGTATAGAGCCAGTGTTTCGAATCTAGATGACCCACTGAGATTTTCTAGCATTTTCTGTTTTTGGAATAAATGTAATAGTTGTTATCATCCGCATGGAGACCAAGAAACTAAAGGAATCAAATTTACTAAATGATCCCAACAAAGAAACCAATGGACAAGATTGCAATTTTTATCACTTTAACCATCAAACCAAAATCAACATAAATTAAACATGGATTAAAAGGCAACTTGCAGTCAATTATAATTGCACTTTAAATAGCAGAGACAACAAAAATAAATCTCAGATTCACTAAGCAGTTCCTTCAGCATACATGCATCACATTCAAAACTGTCAGCCTCTGGTAACTTCCAGTTCCTTCTCCAGCAGATGCTCCCAACCGACCCAGTTCCCACAGGAATGGTCTTCAACCAAATAGTTGCCTCCAGTTAATTGGTCCCTTTTAAGTTACTGAAGCAGCAGCAGTAACTTTACTTTTCCTATCCCTGCTCTGATTTCAGGTTTCCTCCTCTTTAAACTGCCCATATACATCCCTCCACAGCATGCCTGCTCCTAACTGCACTGCTGAGATCATTTCATGGCTCTGTCCTTTGTCTGGTTTGATTTGATTTGATTTATTATTGTCACATGTATTAGTATACAGTGAAAAGTATTGTTTCTTGCATGCTATACAAGACAAAGAATACCGTTCATAGAGAAGGAAAGGAAAGAGTGCAGAATGTAGTGTTACAGTCATAGCTAGGTGTAGAGAAAGATCAACTTAGTGCGAGGTAGCTCCATTCAAAAATCTGATAGCAGCAGGGAAGAAGCTGTTCTTGAGTTGGTTGGTACGTGACCCAAGACTTCTGTATCTTTTCAACCCAAGATCACCACCAATTTTCAAAAAAACCTGCATTTTTAGTTTCTCTTTCAGTTAGGAACCATCTTAAAAGAAAAAGCTTTGAGACCAGAGTCTGTGCATTCAACAATCTGTGCGATTAACACTTAAGAACATAAGAAATAGGAGCAGGAGTAGGCCATCTAGCCCCTCGAGCCTGCCCCGCCATTCACTAAGATCATGGCTGATCTGAAGTGGATCAGTTCCACTTACCCGCCTGATCCCCATAACCCCTAATTCCCTTACCAATCAGGAATCCATCTATCCGTGATTTAAACATATTCAACGAGGTAGCCTCCACCACTTCAGTGGGCAGAGAATTCAAGAGATTCACCACCCTCTGAGAGAAGAAGTTCCTCTTCAACTCTGTCCTAAACTGACCCCCCTTTACTTTGAGGCTGTGCCCTCTAGTTCTAGCTTCCTTTCTAAGTGGAAAGAATCGCTCCACCTCTACCCTATCCAGCCCCTTCATTATCTTATAGGTCTCTATAAGATCCCCCACTTCACACATGCTTCCCCATTAGTCCTGAAAATTGCAAATTCCACCTAATAGTTTACTAAATAAAGGCATGTCAGGGCAGCTTGGAACCAAGGAGCGTACATCCTGTTCCATACAGGATCTACATAACACTTCTCATAACCTGGACAATCACATGTGCAGCAAATGTTGTCAGCTAAAGTAGCTTGAACTCTGGGTTCAAAACTTGGTCAGCAGCTGGTCTCACTGTGGAATATCCATGAGGTTGAGTGTTTCATGGATAGCATGTTTATTGATTTAGGAAGCCAGGAAACAAACTAGCAAGCAGGATCTCTAAAATAGTATTCTTCAAATTACTATCACATGCTAGGTGAGTATAGAAATAGGAAGATAGAACAAATGAATCCATGGAGGGGAGTGGGTGGGGGGAAAAATTAAGTAAGAGTTTTAACAACACCAGATTAAAGTCCAACAGGTTTATTTGGTAGCAAATGCCATAAACTGTGTTTACCCCAGTCCAACGCCGGCATCTCCACATCGGGAAAAATTAAGCCAGTTGGCTTCGAGGCACTGTTGGATCAGGAGTCAACATAAATCAGTGACCATAAAGATGATGGATGAGAAGGATTTGGCACGAGTTGATGGCAGCAGAGAAATAGGTATTTCTGTTAAAAAGGGAGTTTTACTCTCTGAAGCCCCAAACAGTAGAGTGTTAGCCAAAAATAATACACTTCATTGTAATTTAAGTTTAATTCAAAAAATCTCAATAGATCTGAATTGGAAAATATCATTGAAATAAGAACATTTCCCAACAGCAAAAAAGAATTTTAAACATGATCCACAGAAAAAGGTATTGGCTCTTCCAGGGGACAGAAACACCAAGGCATAAAGCGATATAATAAGTAAATTAACCATCTAGGAATCAGGAGGAGGAATACTTGAAGGAGCAAATGGTTTAGAATCTGTCAGTTTCTGAACAGCTGAGGGGAGGCTGGTACACAATGAGGAGTCGGCCAAGACTGCCACAGGGCATCAACCTGAACCCATAAGAGGATCGTGGGGACTCAGCACTTTGTTAGTGTTTGCTTTATGTGCTGCGCAGGTAGCAGGAGAATGCGCACTCAATATTCCAGCATCAAGTGGAATCATAGGGACAGAAATGCAGGGGGCATGGCTGCCAATCACAATAGGTCAGCCACCTGTCTAAAAGTAAGGCTGTGGTTGGCACTGGATTTTTGGCTCACCAGCTATGAGGGGTAACATTCTCCATAAAAAAAGCAGAATCAGGAAGGTATGGGAGCAGAAAGGAGGCAAGAAGGCACAAAGACCGTACCCTCAATACTGGATCTGCTGCTGAAGACGGAGTTACTTTGAGATGACCAAGACCCAGTGCTAAAGGATACAGTTGATCGGGGGAGGAGCAAGATCAGGCGTTAAGAGAGGAGGAAGAGGAGGAGGAGGGCAATGATGCTCAACAGAAAGGTACCCTGATGCACAATGAAATGGCTTGCTTCTGCCAACCTTCAGGAACAGGATTTTCCACAGCTCTCTCATGGCCTTCAGCATTAGGTTCAGGTTAGCATCAATGAAACGAAGGGCTGCCTTTCAGATCTCTGGCTCCCTTGTGACATCTTGCTTCCCTCTGGGGCAGCGGAAGGCTTTGACACAAAAGAACAACCAGCAACCTCAGAAATAGCTGCTCCTGATCTTTGGCCACCCAACGTGGAGAAGGTTAGCAGATCAGAAGACCTCCTTGTCGGCCAGCTTTAGGGACTGCCCAAAATGGCCATAACCATGTCCAAGCTGAGGGAGATTGAGAGGGTAGTTCAAGCCAACCGCTTGCCTCTCTTCCGTGGTTACGTGTGCACCCGGGTGTCCCTGGAAGTCTCAAGGCCTTCTGCGACCAATGGGCTCCACATTGGCTGCAGTGCATCATCATTTCTGGCAATTTACATTTAATAAGTTTTCTTTAACATTTTTGCTTTTAGTTGTAATAAAATGAAAGTGTTCCTTTAACATAATTGTTCATTTGTTTATTGGTACTTCAAAAGAGGTATAAAAAGGCACTTGCAGAAAAAGTTATGTAGCAGCAATATTACTATGTTTAATTACCTAGTAATGCTAACGGGTCTGAGGAGAGCGGTTCAAGTTCCAGTACAATAGTTGGTGAACAGTAAATCCAAAAGTTACATATAAGAACAGGCTGTTGGTTGGGGTGTATGATCGGCTCCATTTCTATCCTTCACTGCCTGACAGTGAATTCTATACCTCTTTTTTGTTTTTTTAATTGCATTATAAACACAAGATATTGTTTTTAATGATTGGTTTACCTGTATTCCCAGATCCCTTTGCTCAGCTTCCACCGCATTCAGTTTTTAAAATTTTGTAAGGTTTAGGTGATGTTTCCAATTTTCTTATCTAAAGAGAGTTGGCATGGGCTTGGTGCACTAAATGGCTTCCTTGAGTGCCTTCTTGACTCCATGGGGACGATTCTCCCAAACATGCTCCAAGTGTCAAATTCGCGTAAAAACTGGAATAAATCCCGCTGGCTTTTTCAGTGGGAGTTTCAAAATGAATCTCCCACACTCAATGCACTGCAGAGTGCACGAAAGTGAATCACGCTGAAAGTCAGTGGACGTGGCCTATTCCTGCTGGAAAGGCCGGCAGAATAGCGCCGAGTGGGCCACTGTGCATGCGCCCAATCTGTCTTAGTGGAGATCGGCGCATGCGCAGTAGCCCGCATTGCCGGCTCCTGATCGCTGGCCAGCCTCGTGACCCCCACATTGCTGCCCCTCTGACCCGCCTATGGCCCGATCACTGCCCCTCCCCCCGCCCCCCCCCCCCCGGACATGTCCAGGCCCAGCCCTGACCCGATCTGACCCTCTCCCTCTCCTGGCCCGGCCTCCTTCCGTCCCTCCTCGATCTCCACCCCCATCCTCCCCCTCTCCCGCATTCCCGACAGCCCTGCCTCCCTGACTCACTCCAGTGGGGTTGGGCCACCAGTTCCCCGTTACACTCCTGTTGGGGGAGGGGGGAGGAATGGGGGAGCCTTGCGGGCCTGAAGACTTCAGTCCCTGGCCCGTTAATGAGATGGAAATTATATTTAAATTCACATTAGCATACATTATACAGCTCTGTGCTGATTTCTGGTGCAGAACTGACGGCACCGGAAATCTAGCGTCCAGAGTCTTGTGAGCTATGGCGCCCAGCGGGAGGTGTGCTAAACAGCCTCTGCTCGAGTCTCTTGGCCTGCTGCAGCAGAGCGGGCTAGGAGAATTCCCCCCTCCCCAATGACTGCAAGATTCACTTAAGTTTCATCAATCCACACATCTGATAGCCACATGCAAAAGTCACTTCTTCCCTGGCCAATCCTTTCTCCAACACAAAGCAGTCCTGTAAATAACTAAGCAATACTTTTACAGCCCCATATTGCTTGACTGTATTCCTCGTTTTACCATTCATCACAAATGAAAGGCCACGTATAAAGCAGCAACCAAAAATGGGTGAGACGGGAAAGTGGTGAAAACATATAACATGTGGTTCAAAAATTAAACAGAAACTTAACAATCCAACTCTTGTGCAATACAAATTTTTAAGCTTCTTAGCACTCCTAATATGGTGTACCTATTGTTACTTCAACAGTGGTAAAAACAGTTCAGATCCCTGCTGCTGAGATACTCTTTAAAGCTGTCCTTTGAATTTGATGGCTAAGGTAACCCTGCCAAAGTCTGCTCCACCTGCACCTGTGCAGAGATCATTGGTATGTGAGACAACATTTGGGTCACAACCTGAAGCGGATGGAAGAGGGCAATAAATGTGAACTATGCTGAAACTCCACTTCTGCACATAACCCACCTGCACTTCTCTTGCATGAGGTGCAGAACACTTTGCTGGAGATGAGTGGGGCAACGAACAGTCAATGCTAGGCTACCACAAATCTTATGGCATTCACAATGCGCAAGCCATTGGCAAAGGTCTAAATGCACTTGTTTGATAGCCATATTTAATACCTCGGTGATTACTCTTTTCATCTCCATAAAGGCTTGCAGCATCACGCCACTCATATTTAAACAAACTCCTCAAATCTCACTGCAAGTACACTGCATATTCTTTGCTGCTGCCCAAGTAGTACCTTTTTTCCAAACTCCCAGAGGTTCAGCATTTGTATTCAGCTCAGCAGAGCATGGAATATCCAGCGGGCTCCAACATGGACTACCTACTATTGAACCTGTCTCCGTCAATGTTCCTTGCATTTTCTTCTGTTGTATATCATCTAGTCCTTTAAAGGATGGCATCTAAAACCATTTTAGATGCCATGACCATGCACATGCAATAACCTAAAGGGGATGACATGTCCTCAGCCTGCAGGTAGACGTCTGGATTGCTGCAGTGTCGCAGCTTAGAGGGAACTGGAGTAATTCACACTGGTTTTTTCAGTGGGAGCTCACACTCTAACTCCCACACTCTGTGCAATGCAGAGGCCACCAGCATGAATATTAATAGATTACAGGGGGCGGGACCTATTCACGCTGGAGAGGCTGAAATAAGCAGACCTCTGCGCATACATGTATGCAAAATTCTATTTAAATGCTAGCTCCGGCTCTCAGCCGATTTCCGGCGCCGTGCAGACACCGCCAGAAATCCAGGCCTGGGAGACGCAAGTGCGGTGCGAATGCTCGCGGGAATCCCGCAAATCGACCGATGCACGATTCTCCCGGCCCGCTACGCTAAAAAATTAGGGCAGCAGGATGGGAGAATCACAGCCGTGATGTGTGAGTCACCAGGTGAAAACTTAACTATGGCCCTTTGTCAAAGCTTTGACAAAGGGTCATCTGGACTCGAAACGTCAGCTCTTTTCTCTCCTTACAGATGCTGCCAGACCTGCTGAGATTTTCCAGCATTTTCTCTTTTGGTTTCAGATTCCAGCATCCGCGGTAATTTGCTTTTATGAAAATGTAACTATCTCTCTTACTAAGTGAGAGTATCTGATCTGTTGCATGGTTTCTCAGAGTCCTGTGATGGTGTACCCTCAGAAGAGGCAGCATCATGATTGCCATCCTGCACCACATGCTATGGATTCTTGAAGACCATAGAATCCTGACAGTTCAGAAGGAGGCTATTCAGCATACTGAGTCTACATTAACTCACTGAAAGAGCATCTTATCCAGGCCCACTCACGGACCGCCCCCCACCCCCCCCCCCCCCCCGCCGCCGCCCTCCGTCCGATCCCTGTAACCCCACACATTTGGCCAATCCACCTAACCAACACATCCTTGGACTGTAGGAGGAAACCCATGCAGACATGGGGAGCTCCTGCAAACTCCACACAGACAGTCACCGAAGGCTGGAATCAAACCCGAGTCCCTGGCACTGTGAGGCAGCAGTGCTAAGACATAAAATTAAGATCAAAGACATGAATTAGAACTATCAAAATAATAATGTTTCAATTATTATTGTACAGATGATCATATTTCACCCACTGCTCACATCAAGTCAATTTGAGGGAGTGTTGTATGTCACTTGGCTGCCTGGGTATTTAACTTAGTCATCATGTATCTAGAAGACCTTTACTCTCCATTTCCTTCAGTCAAGCAAGCCAAGACTCCACTGCAGCTGTCAGTTGTGGGATGGCTAGAGGGCCTTCTCCGGTTATCTTTTCTCCCACAAGGAGGGAACAAAGAAACCTCTGAGTGAGAGTAATGGCATGTGTTCAATGGATGGATGGAGAAAATTGACAGAAAACATTCCTTGAGGAAGACAATAAGGGAGACAAAATATTTACATAAAGTTGAGGACATGTATCAGTGGCGGATGGACAGACCAAGATGAGAACTCTACTGAGTGGGATAGGTGCACCGGCAAAATAAGTTGGTTTGATGAGTGTTGTTCTGGAGTAAGCTTGAGGAGGCAGAATGAAGGAGTTGGGTTGACACATACATCAGAATATAAGTGAATATCCCACTTTACTCGCCTTTCCTGCCCTCATTTGGTCGCTCACTGCTTTCAGCATTGAATCCACACGCCTGATGCCGGCTTCATAGGCAACCCAGTGTCTCTGGCAGGCCTCTTCCTCACATCAGCAGGGAACCGTATCTCTTTGTTGGCCTTTGCAGCTTCCACAGCATCACATGCATAGAGGCATTATTAAAACAAGAGGCAGCCTTTGAACATGCGATGTACATTCTGTCAATTCATTGTGTTCGGCTTGAATTTCAGGATCCATCAAATTTCATCCTTGAAATCTTTCGTTAAATAATCGAATTGAAACAGACATGTGAGTGGTCATCATGCCTACTTACACTAACTGGTTGGCTAACCCAGAGATGATGGGGGCACCGCCGTGGGCTGTGAGGCATCAGCCTTTAGTAGGACCAAGGATCATCTGGCCAATTGCGAGTCCCCCAGGCCATGTTCACATTTCCATATCTTTAGCGAGCCTGAGTCAGGATTCTCTGGGCTCGCTAATGTCTTCCCCACTGTAGTTGAGAATTCTGATTAATTCTAAATACCCAACATGAGGATAATTAGCAGCTAATGTTTTAATATGTGGTTTGAGAATAATACAAAATATTCAGGTAACATATTAATAGTGTCTCTAAGAAATGAATTTATAACATGCCAGTAAAATGAAAGATGTTTTATTCGTTTAATCTGAATTAACGTAATTAATGTTAGTTAGTTGAATCTATGTAATTAATGATGAGAAAGCTTATACAAGCTTTTTGAGTTGAAAAATGTATCACTTTAATTCTAATGTTACCACTAAAAACCAAAGAAATTTCAATATTCTATTCATGAAAGATACCAGCACAAGTCAGGCACAAATTATGCAACTAAGTAAATTATCCATGTATATCCAGGCCGGAGAATAATGCCAAAAGATAAGGTGCCTTAATTTGGCATTGGAGCAATGCTGAATCATAAGAAGCCATTTTTGGGACAGAACTTCCGTAAAACAGACAGATGAATGACAGATTAATAATTGAAGGTGTCAAACTATAATTGATTGAAGGATATGCCATTGTTAGATTGACAGAACAGGGAATGAATGAAGTTGCTTTCAATTAAGTGCTGGGCTATATAATCTGGTAAGAAAAAGTATAACCATTCTGCTTTTTGGCATGAAATCTGAGATCTTTTGAGAATGCCTCATAGCTCATTTGCTGTATAGGTGAAATCAGAGACCTTCCTTTCGGCCGAAAGAGATTTGTCTTGTCTTAATTGTATGTTTGTCTGAATATTTTTAATATTTGTAATGTTTTTGATTCTAACATTTCAATGCTTTAATAAAAATTAGTTTAATTGAAGATTTTCATTGAACTGAATAAATTTTTTTGCCTTTGTGAAATGAAATGTTTCGGGCCTGATTTTACCAAATCTTCGCACCCATTTTTGGGCGCGAAATCGCAGTAAAGTTGGGCGTGGGGCCTTTAACACGATCTACACCCGAATCCGAGCAGATCGCGGCTTTATCGACACCCGATTTGGGCGCGGGTCCGGCGCGCGCCCGAATCGGATGGCCCGACGATTTAAATGCATTTGCATGTATTTAAATCGACTTAATGAACCGCGCGCCCATCTCTACCGCCAAATCCCACTTTACCGTCTTCTGGCCCGTTCCGTGTCCGCGCTGTTACCAACCTGCAAAATAAAAGTCTGAAGTTGCCGTTGCAGCCTCCGAAGAGCGGGGTCAGAGACTGCAACGGCTCTCTGACCCAGGTCATCCTCTGGTCGGGGCGGGAGGCGGGTGGGAGGAGGAGAGGGGGTGTGACGTCTCATCCCCTGGGGGAGGGGAGGGGGGGTTAGTGGAAAGGGGGTGTGACGTCTCATCCTCTGGTTGGGGGGGTGGTTCTGCTGCCTGTCTGTGGCCAATCCCTCCTGGCACCATCACTGGTACACTACCAGCCATAGATTACTCTTCCCTGCAGGTGCGAGAGAGCGGGAGAGATGGCTGTGGCTGGTAGTGTACCAGTGACGGTGCCAGGAGGGATCGGCCGCAGACAGGCAGCGGAACCCCCCTGACCAGAGGATGATACGTCACACCACCTCCCCCCCCCCCCCCCCCCCCCAGGGGATGATACGTCACGCCCCGTCTCCTCCCCCCCTGCCCCCCAGGGGATGATACGTCACACCCCCTCTCCTCCCCCTCCCCCCCCAGGGGATGATCGGTCACACCCCCTCTCCTCCCCCCCCCTCAAAGGGGATGATATGTCACACCCCCTCTCCACCAACTCCGCCCCGCCCCCGCACCCCCCCCCACCCCCCAGGGGATGATCGGTCACACCCCATCCCCCCCCCCGACCAGAGGATGAAGGTCAGAGAGCCGCTCTCTCCGCTTTCTGCTTTTGTTTTCGCGCATGGGCGCGCTGTCAGATTTTTTTCGAGCTGCGCATGCGCAGTTCAGAGCTCCGATCGGTCTGCCAGTGCTAAGCCCCGACCACGGTGCGGATCGGGCCAGAGCTGGCAAAACGCGTATGGGCACGCTGGAAAGAGGATTCCAGGCGCAGATCTATTTGATGCCCAGATCCGGCACTTAGACTCAAAATGGTAAAATTCCCCCCTTAGTCTTTAAATTAATCAAGCCACCTAGAAGAATTTCCCGCAACAATTTGGCGACGACACGAGGTTATCTTGGAACCAACAATCGAGTGAACACTTCCTCTTGAATGGGTGAGCATATACTTTTAATTAAGTATTGCACACCTTTTTTTAGTAGAGGAGGAGGCACTCTGAATCACCTGATCCATCAGATATCCAGGCCCCTTGTGGTCACAAAGGCAAAAAAACATTTTTTTAGTAAGTATATCGGTGCAAAAGTGGTGAGGGAAAGACACATGATCCACATGCAGGGGTCCCAGGAAGGGCGCACAGATTAAACAGAATTAGTGAAGTGCGCATAAAACAGGAAACTAAGGTAAGGGAAGTTAATTTCGCTGAGACAGCCGTGCCACAATGCTGCGCACTTATTGGTTAAACAGGCGGAGTAAAATACTGGAGATTTAAACAGAAGTCTAATGACAGATAAGTTGTTAAATATAGAAGATACAACTTAAAGAAAAAGAGAATACAAGAGTTAAACAGTAGTTATTAACATGGGGAAGTTGTAAAAAAAAATTACAACAAAAAGTTTTTTTGGGTTTTAAAAGAAAAACACCTCCAAGGTAAAAAAATGCTTTCGGTGTAAAAAAAGGGCACATTGCCAAAGATTGCTGTAAACAAGCCAAGTTTGAAACAAGCAGAAAGTTAACCCATTCAGTCCTAAACAAGATGAATCTTGTGTTTTAAAAATTTGCAGCAATTAAGAGGAATTAATTCAAATCAAAATAATAGGAAGGGGGAGAATGTTTAGTGGAAATTACACAAAATAGAGTGGGTGGGGAAGTATGAAGTTTACATTTGCCCCTATTGAATATTTTGTAATAACAGCGCCAACTAAATTAGGGCTATTCAACAATAGCAAAATGACCTAACAGTATTTTGATTAGATTGTGAGGAGTGGAAGTTTAAAATCAGCAAACTAATCATGAGAATGAGATGAGATAAGTAGTCCAGAACGCAGAGTACATTTAGATATAAATTTTAGATATGGGAAAGTTGAAAATTGCAACAGATATAAGGTGGGCTCAAAAGAGAATTCAGCAGAATAAATAAACATTGAAGGAAGTAAACAGGGTGATTAATTGACATTAGAAAGCCCACATCACTAACATAGGAAGAATGTGTTAAAGCAAGCTACTTTAATACAACAATGTTATTTGAGATGAAGAATGAATAATCAAAATAAGTTACTACCTGGAATCAAATTGAAAGGTTTGATTTCTGTTTCAAAGATTTTATTATGTTATAGAGGTCAGTTTCACAGCAGAGAAACTTTGTAAATTGTTAACCGCAAAATGACAATTGGCGCCTCTACAGTCTGATGGTGACATGGATTTCCGGATGTATATAGAGACAGTGCTAGAAGGACAGAATTGTATCAAGTTAAGAGGACAACTATGTCACTAACAGATTTGAATTTACCAACTATTGATCAAACAATAGAATAACATGGAGTTACTGTGGGAGTTAAAGTCGCACTGTTCAGTATACAAACAATTTTTAAAAAACAGGCTCAAATCTGAATGTGTCAAAATAAAGAAGGAAGCATTCTGGGGATAGCGTTACTGTCTAGTTAGGGGCGACAATTGATGTCAGAGCTGGAAACATCAAATGGCACCACACATTCAAACAGAATAAATAGGGAAAAAGGAAAGGTTGGAGCATTTCTAGGGTAGCAGCATTTCAAACAGATTGGGAAAAGAGAAAAAGAGATCAATCTGGAAAAAACAATTGGCTGCACAATACCCTCGAATTTGGGCTAGGAATGAACAAGGTTTGTGGAAGTTTAAATGTCCCACCAGAAAAGATTCAGGGAGAAGTTCAAACTGTTAGATGCATTATCACGCAGTTAGAAAAACAAGGAGTAGTGACAAAGACAGTGTCTTCTCCTAATTTACTTAAATGGCAGATTAAAAGCAGATGGACGTTATAGGTTAACTGTGGGTTAAACATCTCTAAACAGATATGCAACATGGGCACAACCAATAGTTGCAATTCCAGCTAGTGTTCTAAACACTGAAAGCAATCAGGAGGCCGGTGAACGGGAGATTGGTTATGGGGTGGGGGCAGTGCACATGCACCGATCTCCTCACTGACAGATCAGTGCATGCACAGTGGCTCGCTCAGTGCACTGATCTCTGGCCTTTCTTGTGGGATGAGGTCCTGCCCCAGCGTGAATCCATCTGAGGCACTCTGTAGAGCAGAGTGCCGGAGATTCATTCAACTAAGTATGCCAAGCAACAAGCGGGAATATCTCCCGTTTACCGACCTGTTGGGCACCTTTTTTTTGGGAGAATCACCCCAGATATGTTGCACAGAGGTTGGGTTAAAAAGTCATTACAGTAAGAAGTTTAACAACACCAGGTTAAAGTCCAACAGGTTTATTTGGTAGCAAAAGCCACACAAGCTTTCGGAGCTCTAAGCCCCTTCTTCAGGTGAGTGGGAATTCTGTTCACAAACAGAGCTTATAAAGACACAGACTCAATTTACATGAATAATGGTTGGAATGCGAACACTTACAACTAATCAAGTCTTTAAGAAACAAAACAATGTGAGTGGAGAGAGCATCAAGACAGGCTAAAAAGATGTGTATTGTCTCCAGACAAGACAGCCAGTGAAACTCTGCAGGTCCACGCAACTGTGGGAGTTACAAATAGTGTGACATGAACCCAATATCCCGGTTGAGGCCGTCCTCGTTTGTGCGGAACTTGGCTATCAGTTTCTGCTCAGCGACTCTGCGCTGTCGTGTGTCGCGAAGGCCGCCTTGGAGAACGCTTACCCGAATATCGGAGGCCGAATGCCCGTGACCGCTGAAGTGCTCCCCAACAGGAAGAGAACAGTCTTGCCTGGTGATTGTTGAGCGGTGTTCATTCATCCGTTGTCGCAGCATCTGCATAGTTTCCCCAATGTACCATGCCTCGGGACATCCTTTCTTGCAGCGTATCAGGTAGACAACGTTGGCCGAATTGCAAGAGTATGTACCATGTACCTGGTGGATGGTGTTCTCACGTGAGATGATGGCATCTGTGTTGATGATCCGGCACGTCTTGCAGAGGTTGCTGTGGCAGGGTTGCGTGGTGTCATGGTCACTGTTCTCCTGAAGGCTGGGTAGTTTGCTGCGGACAATGGTCTGTTTGAGGTTGTGCGGTTGATTGAATGCAAGAAGTGGGGGTGTGGGGATGGCCTTGGCGAGATGTTCGTCTTCATCAATGACATGTTGAAGGCTCCGGAGGAGATGCCGTAGCTTCTCCGCTCCGGGGAAGTACTGGACAACGAAGGGTACTCTGTCCACTGTGTCCCGTGTTTGTCTTCTGAGGAGGTCGGTGCGGTTTTTCGCTGTGGCGCGTTGGAACTGTTGATCAACGCGCCACAGCGAAAAACCGCACCGACCTCCTCAGAAGACAAACACGGGACACAGTGGACAGAGTACCCTTCGTTGTCCAGTACTTCCCCGGAGCGGAGAAGCTACGGCATCTCCTCCAGAGCCTTCAACATGTCATTGATGAAGACGAACATCTCGCCAAGGCCATCCCCACACCCCCACTTCTTGCCTTCAAACAACCGCACAACCTCAAACAGACCATTGTCCGCAGCAAACTACCCAGCCTTCAGGAGAACAGTGACCATGACACCACACAACCCTGCCACAGCAACTTCTGCAAGACGTGCCGGATCATCGACACAGATGCCATCATCTCACGTGAGAACACCATCCACCAGGTACACGGTACATACTCTTGCAATTCGGCCAACGTTGTCTACCTGATACGCTGCAAGAAAGGATGTCCCGAGGCATGGTACATTGGGGAAACTAAGCAGATGCTGCGACAACGGATGAATGAACACCGCTCGACAATCACCAGGCAAGACTGTTCTCTTCCTGTTGGGGAGCACTTCAGCGGTCACGGGCATTCGGCCTCTGATATTCGGGTAAGCGTTCTCCAAGGCGGCCTTCGCGACACACGACAGCGCAGAGTCGCTGAGCAGAAACTGATAGCCAAGTTCCGCACACACGAGGACGGCCTCAACCGGGATATTGGGTTCATGTCACACTATTTGTAACTCCCACAGTTGCGTGGACCTGCAGAGTTTCACTGGCTATCTTGTCTGGAGACAATACACATCTTTTTAGCCTGTCTTGATGCTCTCTCCACTCACATTGTTTTGTTTCTTAAAGACTTGATTAGTTGTAAGTATTCGCATTCCAACCATTATTCATGTAAATTGAGTCTGTGTCTTTATAAGCTCTGTTTGTGAACAGAATTCCCACTCACCTGAAGAAGGGGCTTAGAGCTCCGAAAGCTTGTGTGGCTTTTGCTACCAAATAAACCTGTTGGACTTTAACCTGGTGCTGTTAAACTTCTTATTGTGTTTACCCCAGTCCAACGCCGGCATCTCCACATCATAAAAAGTCATTGACAGACCAGTTATACTAATTTCCAGATGGAGCAAACCCAATCCCAGGGTTTCATCAATTAAAAATCCACCTTACTAAGTGTAAACCAGGAAATGTAAGTTAGAATATTTAATTCAATTCTCAATTATATAGAAATAAAATAAAATCAGACTGAATAGAAGATGGGATTGCGATAGGAGTGAGATAGGAGACTGAAATAACTTTTTTAAAAAAAAAAGTTGTAGTTAAACGTCTGTCGGAATCAAATCCAACAAAGTTCTCAGGACCAGGGAGGCTATTTGATAGTATGCAAGATCTACTCTCCATTAAAATGTCATTTATGCATGAATGGACAAGCTGTAACCTCTGGCCTGTATGGTGGCTACCTAGTGGTTGAGCACCATGTGTTTCAGTATCAACTCTTGGCAAGATACTGGCATAAAAAAGCTTCTGCTGGAAGGGCAACTTGTAGACAGCAGCCTCCTGATTTCTGCATTTAGCCACCAAAGTTGCTGTCTGATTCACTCCTTAGTAATGGCGAACATTGATTGTCTCATCCTTCTTCTTGCTACAAATATTTTGTAGAAACAGCAGTTGATTCCCAGACTTCAACTGTTGCTACTTTTAAATCCTGTTGATGATTTTCTGGTTGTTTATGAATGAGAGTTCAGCTGGTACTCTGAGACACAACAGCACATGAGGGAAACAATGACAGTTTGAAAATTTCAACTAACCTCCAGGATATAAATGTCATTCTGATATCTACCAGAATCAACCTGACAAACCCAGATTGCCAAAGGAATGGTTCCTTCCAGTACACAGGCTGCAAAGCATCACCAGGCTGCAGAAAAGTCCAGACTCACACACTTATATCTTCAAAATTACAATATTTTTATATTGTTGAAGATAGAGACATGTTATCAAAGTTCTTCATCTTGTACTTAACAGGACAAGCACAGGAAAGACAAATTTTGATCACGACAACCCAGGAGAAAAGGGTGCTGATTGGTTGGCAAATCAACTCTGATTAGCCAAGGTGTTGCCATAGAAAAGGCAGCAGCAGCAGGGAAGTTTAGGTTTCCCGAGTTCCCTGGTAATGTAAAAAAGGCACTTATACCCTTTTTTACACAGACGAGTCAGTGTATCAACATATCGCTTCTATCAAGCGTAAATGAGCTACGTTACAAGCGCTACTTATTGGGCGCGACCTTACCAAAATAAATTCTAAGTGTCGTAGTGGCGTGAAAATTGGAGATATTCGCGTTGTTTTTTTGGGCGAGCTGGTCTGCGCAATCTTCCCACACACTGCCAATTTTCTTGATAGTTGGGAGATTTGCGCTGGTGGAGGGGGGGGGGGGGGCGGTGGAAAGCTGGGGGTGAAGCCTGTGCAAGCTGGGGAAGTCGGCTACAGGGCACTCGGGCATCACTGCATTGGCATCCCAATCTCCCAATGCACTGGGAGACCTCCATCAGCGATTGCAATGTATCTCCCCCACCCCCCCTACCGTCGCAACATGAATCCCCAACATCGGGAGGCTCCTGATAAGTCCCCCATCACACCCCCTCCATGGCCCACTCCCTCTGCAGCCTCCCCTTTGCCATTCACCTTCTCCCCCCCGCCCCCGCTGCAGAGACCTCCCTTTTGTATAACCTCCCCCTAATCATAATCCATTCCCCACTTAGGCCTCACCCCTTTGGCACTGCCCCCGGCACTGTTATGGTTCACAGTGGGCACTGCCAGTGGGACTGCCTGGTTATGCTCCGAACCACCCAGGGGCTTCAAAGACCTCCAGTCCCCCATGGCATGGCCATGCTACCTGGTTCCGCTGGTGCGGACCAGAAGAAATTCACAGGTCTTTCAGACGCGGGGGGAGGGGGGGGGGGGGGGGGGGGGGGGGGGAGAGTGTCCGGGAGGCCGGAAATGCCGTGCAAGATGTGTTGTCATACAAAGTATGATATTAATATGCAAATAGGCTTTCTGGGCACGCAAGCAGGAATTTTGGTCAGTATCTTCCTGGCTCACCACACCGATCAACTAGAGTAGCAGGTCAGTAAGATTATGCCTATAACCATTAACTGATTGTTACTGTAGCTATGAGCACACTCAGGACTCTTCAGCAAGTGCTGTCCAATCACAGAATCACATCTAACAGCAAATGTTTTGGTTTGGGTTTTGCAAGCATGGGCTAGCTGAGTACAGTATACAAATTTTGTCGATTTTGAACAAATGAAGGGGACAACTTCCTGTGAAATATTTTAAATTTTGCTAAATCTATTCAACAGGTGTTTATCCCTTACATATACTACTTTTAAATCCTACATCTTAAGGGGCTATCATATTTTATTAAAATATTCACTTAATTTGAGTTTTGGGAAATGTCTGATAGAATTTTTAAACCTTTAAAACCCCCGATAATTTTCTATATGACAAATAAACAGTTTAAAATTACAAAATGGATAATAAAAACAGAAAATACTCAGCAGATCTGGCAGCATCTGTGAAGAGAAAGGGGGAATTAATATTTCAGGACTGTACAAAGACCAAAGAAAAGTACTGCACAGGAACAGGCCCTTTGGCCCTCCAAGCCCGTGCTGATCATGATGCCCTAACTAAACTACAAAAAAAAACCTTCTGTCCTTACTCAGTCCATATCCCTGTATTCCCTCCCTATTCATGTACTCATCCAGATGCCTCTTAAATGTTGCTAATGAGCCTGCTTCCAACACCTCCTCTGGCAGTGTGTTCCAAGCACTGACCAGTCTCTGCATGAAAAACTTTCCCCATGCAGCTCCCATAAAGTTCCCCCCAACCTCCGAACCTGTGCCACCCTGTAATTGACACTTCTACTCTGGGAAAAAGCCCCTGACTATCCACCCTGTCTGTGCCTCTCATAATTTTGTAGACCTGTATCAGGTCTCACCTCAGCCTCTGTCTTTCCAGTGAAAACAATCCTAGTTTAGTGAACGTCTCCTCATTGTCAACACCTCGAGACCAGGCAACATCCTGGTGAACCTTCTTTGCACTCTCTCCAAAGCTTCCATGTCCTTCTGATAGTGTGTCGACCAGAACTGCACGCAATGCTCCAAATGCAGCCTAACCAAGTTTTATATAGCTGCAACATGATTTCCCAACTCTTGTACTTCAATCAGGCCAAGCTCAAGAGCGTCCTACCAAGATGCCACCAACATATCTCCTGTTCCACCAGAGCCCCAAACATCTTAGACCACTGCTACACAAATGTCAAACATGCCAACTGCTCTATTGCCCGCCCACACTTTGGCAAATCAGAACACAAGGCTCCCGGCTTACAAGCAAAAACTGAAACGGGAGAATCCATCAAAGAAAGCTGAGGAATCGGATGATTTTCTACAGAACTGCTTAGAGTCAGTAGACCCGTCAGTATTTAAAAACTCTGTGACCAGCCTGAACGAGTATGCCACTACAGTAACTGTCTTCATTAGTAAGTGTGTAGAAGACTGTGTGCCAAAGAAGCAAATCCGTGTGTTTCCCAACCGGAAACCACGGATGAACAGGGATATCCATTGCTTGCTAAAGTCCAGATCTGAGGCGGTAAAGTCAGGCGACCCTGACCTATACAAGAAAGCCAGATTTGATCTAAGGAGATCCATCAAAGATGCCAAAAGACAGTACCGAACCAAACTAGAGTCCCAGGCTCGCCATACAGACTCCTGCCAACTATGGCAAGGTCTGCAAGACATAACAGGCCACAATATGGAGGCATGTAAAATCGTCGACACCAATGCACCCCACCCCCCGCAATGAGCTCAATGCATTCTATGCCTGTTTTGAGCAAGAGGTCAGCGTGAGCACGCCCTCCACCCTGGAAGCCTTGGATGGACCTGTATTCGAGGTCACCATTGCAGACGTTAGAGCAGCCTTCTCAAAGGTCAACCCTTGGAAGCGATACCCAAGCGAGCACTCAGATCCTGTGTGAACCAACTAGTGGGGAGATTTACAGACATCTTCAAGTGTGCCTTAATGATTATTGTCCGGTGGCTCTGACATCTATCATTATGAAGTGCTTCAAAAAGTAAGTCGTGGCACGAATCAATTCCAGCCTCCCGGACTGCCAGGATCCACTACAGTTCACGTGTCGCAGCAGACGCCATCTCCCTGGTGTGCACTCAACCCTGGAACACCGAGATAACAAAGACACCTCTATCAGACACCTATTTATTGACTACACCTCAGCCACCATCATTCCAATGAAACTCATCTCCAAATTCCATGGCCTGGGGCTCGGCTCCTCCCTCTGCAACTGGATCCTGAACTTCCTAACCCACCGACCACAATAAGGATAGGCAACAACACCTCCTCCATGATCATCTTCGACACCGGTGCCCCTCAAGGCTGCGTCCTCAGCCCCATACTATGCTGCTTATACACCTATGACTGTGGGGCCAAATTCCCCATCAACTCGATTTTCAGGTTTGCTGATGACACCACCGTAGTGGGTCAAATCTCAAACAATGACGAGACTGAGTACAGGAAAGAGATAGAGGGGGCGATTTTCCCACCCTGCCACACTAATTTTCTAGTGCAGCATGGTGGGAGAATCTCGCATCTGGGCACACGCGGGATTTGCACATACATTTCCGCCACGCACACATCCCCTACTGCTGGATTTCCGGTGCCGTCTGATTCGCGCTGGAAACAGGCGGGAACAGCAGGAAAGAACTTTGCATCTTATTTTAGTGTCATTTTAATCTGATTAGCGGGCCTGGGACTGAATTCTCCAGTCCCACTAGCATCTCCCACCCCGCCAGAGTGTTTCATTCCAGCAGGGTTACGACTAGCTCCCCACTTTTGAGGAACTAGCGGCCTGACCCCGATAGAGTGAAGGGGGGGCAGTCGGGACCCCCCAAGGGGGTCAGGCGGCAGGTGTGGTGGTGCCCCCAGGGCATGGGCACCCTGGCAGTGCCAGCCAGTGCCCCCTCACACTGCCTATGGGGCAAAGTGCCCATGCACAGGGGGCACTTTGACATTTCCCACTTGGGCATTGGACAGTCATAGTGGACATACCAAATTTCCTTCGTCTTCTGAGAAAGTTGAGGCGTCGGTAGGTTTTCTTAACGATAGCATCGGCATGGAGGGACCAGGACAGGTTGTTGTTGATCACTTAAAAACTAAGGGAAGGACCGGGGGTTCCTGCTGCCATTCCGCATGTGTGTTGTGAGATTTCTTATTCTGCATGGGGATCGATGGGCGCAGAAGGGAGGCCAGCGATTGGAGTGGGCTGTGGTGGGGGTGTGGGGCTTGGGTGGGGGGGGGGTGGGGGGGGGGGGGGGTGGGGGGGGGTGCATTGGGGCTGTTGGAGGGGGTGAATCTATTTTGGGGGATTGGAGATTGGGTCCATCTGGGATGGGGGTTGCAATTGGGCTATGGTGAGGTTGGGGGGACAGCACTGCGGGGGTCCTGGGCTGGCCAGCGATCAAGCTGGCCACCAAATGGAGAGGCAGACAGTTCGGGGCCAGTGCGCATGCACAGAGGCCTGCTGATTTCAGCCTGTTCAGCGTGAATAGGCTGCGCCCCCTGAAATCTAATGATAATCATGCTGGTGGTCTCTGCAGTGCACAAAAGCGTGGGAGATTCTAGTGGGAACTCTCACTGAAAAAAACAGTGTGATTTACTCCCGTTTTCCCACAAATTTAACACTTAGAACTTTTTTGGGAGAATTCCACTCAGAGAATCTGGTGCGACAACAATAATCTCTGCCTCAATGTTAACAAAACGAAGGAGATAGTCATCGACTTCAGGAAGCAGAGTGGAGGATATGCCCCTGTCTACATCAATGGGGATGAAGTGGAAATGATTGACAGCTTCAAGTTTTTAAGTGATCACCAACAACCTATCCTGGTTCCCCCATGCCGATGCTATAGATAAGAAAGCCCACCAACGCCTCAACTTTTTCAGAAGACTAAGGAAATTTGGCATGTCCACTACGACTCTCACCAACCTTTACAGATGCACCATAGAAAGCATTCTTTCTGGTTGTATCACAGCTTGGTATGGCTCCTGCTCTGTCCAAGAGCAAGGTCGTGAACGAAGCCCAATCCATCACTCAAACCAGCCCCCACATCCATGGACTCTGTCTACACATCAGGCTGCCTCAAAAAAGCAGCCAACATAATTAAGGATCCCACGCACCCTGGACATACTCTCTTCCACCTTCTTCCATCGGGAAAAGGATACGAAAGTCTGAGGACACGTGCCCACGACCTCAAGAACAGCTTCTTCCCTGCTACCATCAGACTTTTGAATGGACTTGGAGTGGCTTGGAGGGGAACTTGCAGGTGGTGGCATTCCCATGTATCTGCTGCTCTTCTCCTTCCAGATGGAAGTAGTCATGGATTTAGAAGGCGCTGTCTAAGGATCTTTGGTGAATTGCTGCAGTGCATCTTGTAGAAAGTACACATTGCTGCTACTGAGCATCAATGGTGGAAGGATTGAATGTTTGTAGATGTGGTGCCAAACAAGGGGGCTGCTTTGTCCTGGATGGTGTCAAGCTTCTTGAGTGTTGTTGGAGCTGTACCCATCCAGGCATGTGGGGAGTATTCCATCACATTCCTGACTTATGCCTTGTAGATAGTGGATAGGCTTTGGGGAGTCAGGAGGTGAGTTACTCACCGCAGTATTGTAGCCTAGTGTTTATGTGGTGAGTCCAGTTGAGTTTCTGGTCAATCGTAACCTCAAGAATGTTGACAATGGGGGATTTAGTGATGGATTCAATGATAACACCATTGAATGTCAAGGGACGGTGGTTAGTGTCTCTTATTGGTGATGGTCATTGCCTGGCATTTGTGTGGCGCAAGTGTTACTTGCCACTTGTCAGCCCAAGCCTGGTTATTGTCCAGATCTTGTTGCGTTTGAATATGGACTGCTTCAGTATCTGAGGAATCCCGAATGGTGCTGAACAAAGAACAAAGAACAATACAGCACAGGAACAGGCCCTCCAAGCCCGCGCTGCTCCCTGGTCCAAACTAGACCATTCTTTTGTATCCCTCCATTCCCACTCCGTTCATATGGCTGTCTAGATAAGTCTTAAACGTTCCCAGTGTGTCCGCCTCCACCACCCTGCCTGGCAGCGCATTCCAGGCCCCCACCACCCTCTGTGTAAAATATCTCCGTCTGATATCTGTGTTAAACCTCCCCCCCTTCACCTTGAACCTATGACCCCTCGTGAACGTCACCACCGACCTGGGGAAAAGTTTCCCACCGTTCACCCTATCTATGCCTTTCATAATTTTATACACCTCTATTAAGTCTCCCCTCATCCTCCGTCTTTCCAGGGAGAACAACCCCAGTTTACCCAATCTCTCCTCATAACTAAGCCCCTCCATACCAGGTAACATCCTGGTAAACCTCCTCTGTACTCTCTCCAAAGCCTCCACGTCCTTCTGGTAGTGTGGCGACCAGAACTGGACGCAGTATTCCAGATGCGGCCGAACCAACGTTCTATACATCTGCAACATCAGACCCCAACTTTTATACTCTATGTCCCGTCCTATAAAGGCAAGCATGCCACATGCCTTCTTCACCACCTTCTTTACCTGTGACGTCACTTTCAAGGATCTGTGGACTTGCACACCCAGGTCCCTCTGCGTATCTACACCCTTTATGGTTCTGCCATTTATCATATAGCTCCTCCCTACATTATTTCTACCAAAATGCATCACTTCGCATTTATCAGGATTGAACTCCATCTGCCATTTCTTTGCCCAAATTTCCAGCCTATCTATATCCTTCTGTAGCTTCTGACAATGCTCCTCACTATCTGCAAGTCCTGCCAATTTTGTGTCGTCCGCAAACTTACTGATCACCCCAGTTACACCTTCTTCCAGATCATTTATATAAATCACAAACAGCAGAGGTCCCAATACAGAGCCCTGCGGCCTCCAGCTGGAAAAAGACCCTTCCACTCCCACCCTCTGTCTTCTGTGACCAAGCCAGTTCTCCACCCATCTAGCCACCTCACCCTTTATCCCACGAGATCCAACCTTTTTCACCAGCCTACCATGAGGGACTTTGTCAAACGCTTTACTAAAGTCCATATAGACGACATCCACGGCCCTTCCCTCGTCAACCATTTTGGTCACTTCTTCAAAAAACTCCACCAGGTTAGTGAGGCATGACCTCCCTCTCACAAAACCATGCTGACTATCGTTAATGAGTTTATTCCTTTCTAAATGCGCATACATCCTATCTCTAAGAATCTTCTCCAACAACTTCCCCACCACGGACGTCAAGCTCACCGGCCTATAATTACCCGGGTTATCCTTCCTACCCTTCTTAAATAACGGGACCACATTAGCTATCCTCCAATCCTCTGGGACCTCACCTGCGTCCAGTGACGAGACAAAGATTTGCGTCAGAGGCCCAGCGATTTCATCTCTCGTCTCCCTGAGCAGCCTTGGATAGATTCCATCAGGCCCTGGGGATTTGTCAGTCTTTAAATTCTCTAACAAACCTAACACTTCCTCCTTTGTAATGGAGATTTTCTCCAACGGTTCAACACTCCCCTCCGAGACACTCCCAGTCAACACATCCCTCTCCTTTGTGAATACCGACGCAAAGTATACATTTAGGATCTCCCCTACTTCTTTGGGCTCCAAGCATAATTCCCCACTTTTGTCCCTGAGGGGTCCAATTTTTTCCGACAATCCTTTTGTTCCTAACGTATGAATAAAATGCCTTGGCATTCTCCTTAATCCTGTCTGCCAAGAACATTTCGTGACCCCTTTTTGCTCTTCTAATTCCCCGTTTGAGTTCTTTCCTACTTTCTTTGTACTCCTCCAGAGCTCCCTCCGTTTTTAGCTGCCTGGACCTACCATACGCCTCTCTTTTCTTTTTGACCAGTCCCTCAATTTCCCTGGTTATCCACGGTTCTCGAATCCTACCCTTCCTATCCTTCTTTTTAACAGGCACATGCCTGTCCTGTAGCCCTAACAACTGTTCCTTAAAAGACTCCCACATGCCAGATGTGGATTTACTCTCAAACAGCCTCTCCCAATCAAGAGCTGCCAATTTCTGCCTAATCCCTAACATTTTGCAATCATAATGCCTAACATTATGCAATCATCGGCGAACATCCCCACTTCTGACTTTATGATGGAAGGAAGGTAATTGATGAAACAGCTGAAGGTTGTTGGGCCTAGGACACTACCCTGAGGGACTCCTGCAGAGGTGTTCTGGAGCTGAGATGACTGACCCTCCACAACCACAACCATCTTATATGTCAGGTGCTGTTGGGAACGGTTTAAACTAATAAGGCAGGGAACTGATGCAGGAAGTCAGAGGGAAGTGGGGGCAGAAACAAAAGGCAGTAGGGGGAAAAGTGGAAAGCAGAGAAACTAAAGTCAAAAATCAAACAGGGCCACATTCTAAGAGGGCGATAAATGCAAAAAAAAAGCCTAAAGGCTCTTATCTCAATGTGAGGAATATTTGTAATTAAGGTGGATGAATTAACTGTGCAGTCATTAACGGATATGATGTAATTGGGATCATGGAGATTTGGCTCCAGGGTGACCAAGGATGGAAAGTCAACATCCAGGGGGATTCAGTATTCAGGAAAGATAGATGGAAAGGAAAGGAAGGTGGGGTAGTGTTGCTGGTTAAAAGGGTGATTAACATAATAATAAGGAAGGACAATGTGGATAAGTGGAGCTGCAAAATACCAAAGGACAAAAAAGTTAGTGGGAGTTGTTTACAAACCACCAAACAGTAGTAGTGAGGTTGGGGATGGTATCATGCAGGAAATTAGAGATGCGTGCAGTAAGGGTACAGCACTTATTACGGGTGACTTCAATCTGCATATTGTTTGGGCTCACCAAATTGATAGCAATGCAATGGAGGAGGATTTCCTGGAATGTATAAGAGATGGTTTTCTCGACCAATATGTCAAGGAGCCAAGTAAAAAGTAGGCCATCCTAGACTGGGTATTATATAATGAGAGAGGATCAATTAGCAACCTTGTGGTGTGAGTTGCTTTGGGGAAGTGTGACCATAATATGGTAGAATTCTTCATTAAGATGGAGAATGACACAGTGAAGTCTGAGACTAGAATCCTGAACTTAAGGAAAGCTAATTTTGATGGTACAAGACATGCATTGGCTAGGATAAGCTGGCAAAAATTACTTAAGCAATTGACGGTGGATAGGCAATGGCAAATATTTAAAGAACACATGGATGAATTTCAACAACTGTACATCCCTGTCTAGCGTAAGAGTAAAAGGGGGATGGTGGCTCATCCATAGATAGCAAGGGAAATCAGGGATGGTGTTAAAACCAAAGAGGAGGCATATAAATAGGCCAGAAAAAAAACAGCAAACCGGAGGACTGGGAGAAATTTAAAATTCAGCAGAGGACGACAAAAGGTTTAATTCGTTAGGGGAAAATAGAACATGAGAGTAAGCTTGCAGAAAGCATAAAAACTGACTGCAAAAGCTTCTATAGATATGTAAAAGAAAAAGACTTGTGAAGACAAATGAGTTAAATCAGATGAATTCATAATGGGCAACAAAGTTGGCAGACCAGCTGAACGAATACTTTGGATCTGTCTTCACTAAGGAGGACATAAATAACCTTCCAGAAATACTAGGGGATAGAGGGTCAAGCATGAAGGAGGAACTGAAGGAAATCCTTATTAGTCAAAAGATTGTATTGGGGAAATTGCTGGGTTAAAACCCGATAAGTCCCCTGGGCTTTGCATCCCAGAGCACTAAAGGAAGTGGCCCTAGAAATAGTGGATGCATTGGTGATCATTTTCCAGCATTATATAGACTCTGGAAGAGTTCCAATGGATTGTAAGGTAGCTAATGTAACCCCATTTTTTGAAAAAGGAGACGGGAAATGGGTAATTATAGACCGATTAACCAGACATCGGTGGTGGAGAAAATCCTGGAGTCAATTATTAAGGATGTAATAACTGAGTATTTTGAAAGCAGTGACAGGATCGGTCCAAGTCAGCATGGATTCACTAAAGGGAAATCATGCTTGACAAATCTTCTGGAATTTTTTGAGGATGCGACCAATAGAGTGGACAAGGGTGAACCAGTGGATGTTGTGTACCCGGACTTCCAAAAGGCTTTTTATAAGGTCCCACACAAGAGATGAGTGAGCACAATTAAAGCTCATGATATTGGGGGTAATGCTAAGAGGCTGCAGGGTGACTTGGTCAGGCTGACTGAGTGGGCAAATACTTGACAAATGCAAAATAATGTGGATAATTGTGAGGTTTGCCACTTTGGTGGCAAAAACAAGGAGGATGATTATCTGAAAGGTGGCAGTTTAAGAAAAGGGGAAGTGCAACGTGGTCTGGTTGTCATGGTGGAACAGTCGTTGAAGGTTGGCATGCAGGTACTGCAGGCGGTGAGGAAAGCTAATGGTATGCTGGCCTTCATAGCAAGAGGATTTGAGTATAGGAGTAGGGATGCCTTGCTGCAGTTATACAGGACCATGGTGAGGCCAGCCTTAAGTATTGTGTACAGTTTTGATCTCCTAGTCTGAGGAAGGACATTCTTGCTTTGATGGAGTTCAGTGAAGGTTCACCGGAATGATTCCCGGAATGTAGGACTGACATAAGAAGAAAGCCTGGATTGACTTGGCTTGTACTCACTGGAATTTAGAAGAATGAGAGGGGATCTCATTGAAACATATAAAATCCTGATGGGACTGGACAGGCTAGATGCGGGAAGAATGTTCCCGATGTTGATGAAGTCCAGAATTAGGGGGTCACCGATTAAGAATAAGGGGTAAGCCATTCAAGACTGAGATGAGGAAGAACTTCTTCACTCAGAGTTGTGAACATGTGGAATTCTCTACCACAGAAAGCTGCTGGGGCCAATTTGTTAGATATGTTCAAGAGGGAATTGGATGCGGTCCCACTGCCTAAAAAGATCAAGAGGGTATGGAGAGGAAACGGGAGTGGGATACTGAAAGTGCATGATCAGCCCATGATCACATTGAATGGTGGTGCTGGCTCGAAGGGCCGAATGGCCTACAGCTGCACCTATTTTCTGTTTTTTCCATGATGCTATCCTTTCACCATCTACCCTGTAAAGTCCCCTCAGCATCTTATATGTTTTAATAAGATAACCTCCCATTGGTACAGGTTTCCTCATAAGCGAACCTTTTCATCCCTGGAATCAGCTGAGTGAACTTTCTCTGAACTGCTTCTAATGGAATTATATCCTTTCTTATGTACTGTGTCCAAAACTGTACACAGTACTCTAGATGTTGCCTAACTAAAGCCTTATCCAGCTGGAGTAACATTTCTCTACTTTTAAACTCGATTTTCCTTGCAATAAATGCCAACATTCTATTTGCATTCTTAATCACTTGCTGCAACTGCATATTAAATTTCTGTGATGCATGTACCAGGACAGGACATCCAAACCCCTCTGTACCTCAGAATTCTGCAGTCTGTTCATTCAAGTAATATACTTTTTTTTCTGTGCTTCCTGTCAGAATGGATAAATGCAGTTCTGCCAATTTTGTGCCCACTCGCCTAACCTATCTAAATTCCTTTGTATGCTGTTAGTGCTGTTTTAGCAGTTTAGCTTCCTAACTATCTTTTGTCATCAGCAAATTTAGCTGCCATACATGTGGTTCCTTCATCCATTGCCCCAGCCCCGATTCCTGTGACACTCCATCAGTTACAGCTTGCTAATCCAAAAATGACCTATTTATGCAAATTTCCATTTTATAATAATGAGACAAGAGGAATGACATGGTGAAGGAGTGCAAGGGTCTTTGAAAGGGACTCTGGACAGTTGTGCATCTTTCATTGGTGCCAAGAGCTGATCTATTCCAGGCGGAATCAAGGGAGGGTGTTCTCATAGGCATCTCAAAGTAAGTTCCAGACCATGTCATCCTCCTGGGTTAGAAAGGTTTAGCTGAAGCGAGCCTGAATTAGATGATCCCTGACAAGTCCTTTGCTGGGCCTGACCACCTCCTTGTCAGTCATGGCACCTCTTGTGTTCTGCATTTCCCTCCTTGTCCCCCTTCACATCCTACACCTCCTCCTCATTTTCCCCGTGTCTGCATGGGTTTCCCCTGGGTGCTCTGGGTTTCCTCCCAGTCAGAAAATGTGATGGTTAGGTTGTTTGACCATAAACTTGCTCTCTGCTGTGTTGTAGCCTCACCTGACCTCCCCCTAACCCTACCAAAATCTCAATATGACCCTCTATGTGAGCTCCTTAATTGGACCCAAAAACAGGCAGGCTTTCATGGCCAACTTTTCCCTGGACTAATGAAACTCGTGGAGGCAGAAAACAGGTACTAATATTTTCATCACCTGCCTGCCCACATTCCCAAAATTTCAACTCTTAATGTTACTGACTTGTGAATGCTGCTCAACTTCGCTTAGATTCATCTATCTTCACACCTGCAGCACAGGCCATTCTGCCCAACTAATCTATATATCATATTCCACTCAAGTCTCCTCTCCATCTAACCTTATGAGCATATCCTGCTGCTCCTTTCTCTTTAATGTACATATATAGCTTCCCCTTAAACTTCCTTTAAACATGCAGCCCATGCGGTGAAGGTATACCCTTGTGGTAGCCAGTTCCATGTTCTAAGGACTCTTTTGGTAAATAAGTTTCTTAACCTTGAAGATTACTCCTCAGACTTTTTTCTGGAGAAAATAGCCTCAGTTGTTCAGTTTTTCCTGATAAGTACGTAAGTGCATCCTTTCAATTCTGGCTTCAATTTTTGTGAATTTTCTTTTACCTTCTCTAATTATCCTTTTGATAATTATGGAGCCCAGAACTGCACACAGCAGAGAGGAGCTATGTTAAGGAGCTCGCAGAGAGGGCCATATTGAGATTTTTGGTGAGGTTAGGGGAAGGTCAGGTGAATGGTGGCTGCAGTGCAGCATGGAGCAAGTTATGGTTATCCCAAGAAATTAGGTGGAAGCATAAAAGGGAGTGAGCAAGAAGGGCACTCAGCCATTGGCACACAGGTGCCATCAGGTGTGCACAGTTTGTGAGGAGAGAGTAATCACTTATCACTTGGGCATTGTAAGGAATCATCTCTCTCCTGTGGTTGTAGTGGGATAAGAGGAGGGGGCCAGGCTTCCAGACATAATTGAGACGTCACCTGAGCACAAGGAAGGCAGCAGCTAGTTTAACGTGACGTCTCTGCTTTTTATTTTGAACCACTCTAGAAATTAACCCCAGTGTTTGATTTGCTTTCTTAATGGCCTTATTAACCTTGTGACTATTTTTAGTGGAATATGAATGTGCAAGCGCCTCTACTTATTTTCCATGCAGGTTATGGACAATATGAAAAAGAGGATAGCGTGATTTGAGGGGTTTGTTGGACAACTTACACTTGTGTTATAGCTATTTTTCAGAGTTAATTAGCATTTACAGCACAAAAAAAGGCAATTCTAGTGTGCTGGTGTTTATGTTCCATGAATCTCCTGCCACTCTACTTCACCTCAATCTATCAATGTGTTGTTTTATTCTTTTCTCCCTCATGTACTGGCTATCTCCTAAATGCATCTATGCTATTCATACAGACACTCCGCATGGTAGTGTGGCCATGCATGATCTTCTTGGAAGAATTAAAATTGTACCATTATCACTGCAGTCCATCATGTAGTAATGTGCAGCTGACTGGATTAACAATCATTATAAACTGCATTGATTCCAAAATCTGGTTATAAAATACTTCATATGCTGGAAATCTGAATTTTTTAAAAAAGTACTAGAAATACTCAGCAGATCTGGCAGCATCTGCGGAGAGAGAAACTGGTTTATTGTTTCAAGTCAAATACATCTTCATAACTTCATATATTTTCAGGAAGATAGAAATTAGAGGAGCTTTGTGCTATTGAAAGGGGGAGGAAGAACAAAAAAGGTCTGGGATAGGGTAGAGGGTGGGAGAGATTAAATGACACAAAAGGAAAAGAGAATGGAAATGGTTATAGGAACCAAATAAAGCATTTGTCCAGAGTAAGCATAAATATCAGAATAATAAGCAGCTCTACCTGAAAGCAAAAATATGAAAAACAAGGCTAAGACTGGCAAAAGGCAAAAAAGAATGAAAATAGGGACAGAGTTTATAGCCTGAAATTGTCAAACTCAATATTGATTCTGGAAGGCTGTAAAATGCCGAATCGAAGATGAGGTGCTGATCCTTGAACTTGGGGGTGAATGTCACTGGAACATTGCAGCAGGGTGAAAGCAGAAATATGAGCATGAGGGCAAGATGGTGAATTAAAATATCAAGATTGGGGTCATGTTCACACTGAGTGGAGACATTCCGCAAAGCAGTCACCCAGTTTGTTGTTGATCTACCCAATGAAGAGGAGAGCACATTGAGTTGCGAGTAGTGAATACAGTATACTAAATTGAAAGTTGAGCTAAGTCACTGCTTCATTGGGAGGGAACGTTTGGAACCTTCGACGGTGAAGATAGAGGAAGCAAAAGGACAGGTGTTACACCTTTTATTTGTTCTTTCATGGGATGTGTTGCCCAACGATACTTGCCCTTGAACTGAGAGATTTGCTGCGCCATTTCAGAGGGCAGTTAAGGGTCATACACATTACTGCGGACCTGGAGTCACATGTAGGCCTAACTAGGGAACGGCAGCAGATTTCCATCTCTAAAGGACCTCTTATGATTGCATGGGAAGGTGTCGTGGGAAGAGGATGAGGTGTCAGGAGTAATTGAGGTGTGCACTAGGGTGTCACAGAGGGAACAGTTCCTCTGGAACGTTGACGGGAGGGAAGGGGAAGATGCTTTTCGTTAGTGGTATCCTGCTAAAGGGGATGGAACTGGGGTAGGATGATGTTTTGAATTCGGGGGCCAGTGAGGATAAAGGGAACCCTATTGAAATTCCAGGAGGGAGGGGCAGAGGTGAGCAAGGAGTGTGGGAAATGGGTTGGACCTGTGTGACAGGGAGCTCCATCACAAACATTTCACCCACACACACACGCTTGCAAATAAAGTAAACATCTTGCTTAGTTATGCAAATGTTCCAACATACATTATTGGGCACTGAATTTGTAAAAGGTGACCTGCGCCAAAGTATCCATCTTGTTTGCTTACCTTTTGTTTTTTTTAAATTCCTCCAGTTAAAGGTCAAAAGAGAAACTAAGTCTGTGTACCACTGGGGGCAGAATTTTACAAGATTTTTTTCCTAAGTGTTGGACGGGTGCAAAACTGGGAGAGATCCAGATCCGTTTTTTGGACACGCTTTCAGGTCCAGTCATTAAAATTTTGGGAGAGTCCTTTTCTCGCTACAGAAGACAGTGGGCGGGACTTAGCTCGCCAGACAGCCTGTGGTGGGAGGTATTGCACATGTGCAGATCTCTGATGCTGCACATGTGCATTAACAGGAGCAGGAGTCTGACAGACAAAGAGAGCGGTCAGGCCAGAGGCTGCCTCAAGTAGCTCCCCACCCCTCCGCAATCACAGGGGCCCACGGCCTGAGACGCAGTCCCGACCGCCCAGGCCGATTGTGGACCCCTCCCTTCCCCCCCCACTGATCACAGTCATGCCGCCCTACCCCACTGATCACATGCAGAGTGGCAGAGGATTCCCCCTCCCCCACAGGCCTTGCCCCCATTGGTGCTTCCCCCACAGACCCCACCCCTGGCACTGCCCCCTCAGGCCCCACCCTGTGGCACAGCCCAATGGGCATTGCCCAAGTGGCCAGTGGGCATTGCCCAGGTGCCAGGCTGGCACTGCCAATGTGGCACTGCCCAAGGGGCACCCCTACCTTGCCCTTGGCTCCCTCAGGGGCCTCAAAGGCCTCTGGTTCCACTGGCGAGGCCAAGACTACTGTTCCCTGTTCATGGGGAGCAGATGTTTCCCTGCCAGAGACAACCTCTCCTGGCAAGGCCATAAAAACATTCAGGGAAGCCTGGGCAATTGAGCACTGGGCTCTCTAAACACATTCAAAACACTATTTAATAAATTTAAATAAATTAACCAGCCTCCAGCCCATTTCCAGTGTGAGGCTGATTGCACCAGAATCCCGGGTGTCGTAAAATCATGGCAGTCGCGAACACCAGCACAATACGTCTGCGTGGAAGTGAAACATGAAACTGACAATTGTGCAACAGATTTGAATTTACGAAGGGGAGAGGGAAGTGGGTATTGTTATAAGTTTAGTTACTTCTTTGAATATGTAGTAATACAATGTGTACTATGTTATTTATGGTTTTGTGTATTTATATTCTAGAAATCTAGATTGCCCCTAATGTTTTCAATGTCTTAGGCCACAATTTGTTTTCAATGTTTATATAGTCTAGCCCAATGGGCAGGGCCTAATTTTATTATTCTCCAGTCTCTAGGGAGGGTGGGGTTGTGGAGTCTGATGCTTATAGAGCACTATCTTAAACCAAAGTAGCAAGTCATTATCTTTGAACATATGTATTTTTTGTTTGCTTTTTCCCTCACCTTGCACCTAAATGTGTATTTTTCCCCCTCTCAAACATTCACTATATAATATATATATATGGATCTTTGGGTGCAATAAAAGTTCCAATGATGACAATTGCCAGCTGTAAAACAGTACTTGCAGTTCACACTACCTGCACTCAGGTAGTAATGGACACAGTGGTGAGATGGGAAGTGGCAGAATAACATGATTCAGCGAGTGGATAAGTTAGACTTGGTGAATGATGTTTTGGCATCTGCAGAGGGAGCCATACCTGAGCCTGTGGTTCGACCAAAATCCAGAGGACATGGAAGACCAAGACAAAACAAAAAGGCACAGCAGAGCAGGGAGAACTCATCACATTTGTTTAAAGACTTTTTAATTGCTCAGTAGAAACATGAGAACTTGGTGAAGAATTGAAGAGCCTCGAGGTGACAATTCAAACTACTTCCAGTGTTACACAGTAACTGAGCATGGACAGTAGCCCTAGACAGCCTGCCCTAATTCTAACTCTAAGTCGATGAGAGCTTATGCAGGGGGTCAGCCATGACTCCTCCAGAACAATTGGGGTGCCAGGTCACCGCTCCATCCCATGCAGGGACCAAGATGCCACACTATCAAGAGGGAGAGGACATGGAGAACTACCTCCTGTGTTCTGAGAGTTTGGCGCATCTTGGGCATGTCCTGTAGCACAGTGGGCTTGTTGTCTGGTGCCCTTGCTGAGAGGAAAGGCACTGCAGCATCATGGATGAGGAGGACAGACTCCTATGATGACCTCAAAGCAGCACTACTAGTGAAATATGATGTCTCTGAGGAGGAGACTTACTATCTACATTCCGGTCCAATGTGGTTCCACCAGGGGAGAAACCACAGGAGACTTATCAGTTTTAAGGCCTATATGGAAGGTGGATGCGACCAGACTGCCGGAATAAAGAAAATAGGGAGGTCATCATTTTGGAACCTGCAGATATTCTGACTTGGGAAATCTGAGAATGGCAGGAAACTGCATGGCTGGTGGGGCAAGTAATGCACAGCGTGGACTTCTGAAACCACCCAACTCCCCTGCAAGAACAACATTTACCAGCGGCAAGCAGGGTGATCCAGCAGAGACTAAAGGGGATGGGGCGAGTAGAGACAAATACGACTGAAAAACCATTTACTTATAATTGTCATCTGTTTGTCCCTTTAAGAAACCCAAACTGTCTAGTTTTTGTTATGTGCCTTGAGAACACAAGATTGTGGGTGGGAACAGGGATTGTCAGGATCCATACACTAAGATTTTTGTTAATGATTTTGATTTGATTTATTATTGTCAAATGTATTAACATATAGTGAAAAGTATTGCTTCTTGGGTGCTATACAGACAAAACATACCGTTCATAGAGAAGGAAACGAGAGACTGCAGAATGTAATGTTACAGTCATAGCTAGGGTATAGAGAAAGATCAACTTAATGATCAACTCCTTAAAGCATTACTAGACACAGGCAGCTCTTTATTATTGATCAAAAAGTTCCTGACCAACACAGATTATGCCCACACTGCACCCATACAATGTGTACATGGTGACAGGAAAGTGAATCCCCTGACACACATCACTTTAAATGTAGAGGGACAAATTTTCCTTCTAAGAGTGGGTGTAATTGACAGTCTCTCAAGTGACATTATTCTTGGCAGAGATCAACCTATTCTGCCAGAATTACTTAAGGAAGGACAGGCTGTGTGCTCCGTGGTTCCAGGACTTGATGGTGCTCCGTGGTTCCTGGGCACATTTAGAACCAGACTCTGACTTAGATGATTCTTTGGAAGGTGAGATAGGCAAATCTAGAAAGGGTCATTGACAGCAAAGACTAGAAAAGCAGAAGGTCTCAGCCAAGATTACTAGCGTCATAGGAGGTTTACAGCATGGAAACAGGCCCTTCGGCCCAACTTGTCCATCCCACCCCTTTTTTTTTTAACCCCTAAACTAGTCCCAATTGTCCACATTTGGCCCATATCCCTTTATAACCATCTTACCCATGTAACTGAGTAAATGCTTTTTAAAAGACAAAATTGTACCTGCCTCTACTACTACCTCTGGCAACTTGTTCCAGACACTCACCACCCTCTGTGTGAAAGAATTGCCCCACTGGACTCTTTTGTATCTCTCCCCTTTCACCTTAAACCTATGCCCTCTAGTTTAGACTCACCTACCTTTGGGAAAAGATATTGACTATTTAGCTAATCTATGCCCCTCATTATTTTATAGACCTCTATAAGATCACCCCTCAGCCTTCTACGCTCCAGAGAAAAAAGTCCCAGTCTACCCAGCCTTTCCTTATAACTCAAACCATCAAGTCCTGGTAGCATCCTAGTAAATCTCTTCTGCACTCTTTCTAGTTTAAATAATATCCTTTCTATAATAGGGTGACCAGAACTGTATACAGCATTCCAAGTGTGGCCTAACCAATGTCTTGTACAATTTCAATAAGATGTCCCAATGTTCTGACCAAATGAAACCAAGCATGCTGAATGCCTTCTTCACCACTCTGTCTACCTGTGATTCTACTTTCAAGGAGCTATGAACCTGTACTGCTAGATCCCCTTGTTCTGTAACTCTCCCCTCCCCAAATGCCCTACCATTAACTGAGTAAGGGCTGCCCCGGTTCAATCTACTTCAGGTACATCACAGATAGATGCAAAGTGGCAGATCCCTGGTAAACAGGCATTACAACGGTCAGACTCATCCCTAGCCTCTTTATATGAGTAGGTGTGTGAGATTGATGGTTTCTCTGTAGGTCAGCTGGGAGATTCCCAGCAAGGACAAATATGTTCTAGACAAAGATATCTTGTACCACTCAGGGTCACTCAGCTCCTGACCTCATTATAGCCTTGGTTCACACATGGACAAAATAACTCAACTCCAGATGTGAGGTGAGAGTGACTGCCCCTGACATCAAGGCAGCATTTGACCAAGCATGACATCAAGGAGTCCTAGCAAAACTGGAATCAATAGGAAATCTTCCACTGGGTGGAGCCATACCTGGCACAATGGTTGTGGTGAATGGAGATCAATCATCTCAACTCCAGGACATCATGCAGGAGTTCCTCAGAGGAGTGTCCTAGCCCCAACTATCTTCAGCTGCTTCATCAATGATCTTCCTGTCATTATAACTAACAGAAAGCAAAGAGTGGGGGTAAATGGGTGTTTTTCTGGTTGGCGATCAGTGACTAGTGGTGTGCCTCAGGGATCAGTGTTGGGACGCAATTGTTTACGATTTACATAGATGACTTGGAGTTGGGGACCAAGTGTAGTGTGTCAATATTCGCAGATGACACTAAGATGAGTGGCAGAGCAAAGTGTGCAGAGGACGCTGAAAGTCTGCAAAGGGATATAGATAGTCTAAGTGAGTGGGCGAGGGTCTGGCAGATGGAGTACAGTATTGATAAATGTGAGGTCATCCATTTTGGTAAGAATAACAGCAAAATGGACTATTATTTAAATGGTAAAAAATTGCAGCATGCTGCTGTGCAGAGGGACCTGGGTGGCCTTGTGCAAGAATCACAAGGAGTTGGTTTGCAGGTGCAGCAGGTAATTAAGAAGGCAAATTGAATTTTGTCCTTCATTGCTAGAGGGGTGGAGTTTAAAAAACAGTGAGGTTATGTTGCAGCTGTATAAGGTGCTGGTGAGGCCACACCTGGAGTACTATGTACAGTTTTGGTCTCCTTACTCGAGAAAGGATATACTGGCACTGGAGGGGATGCAGAGGAGATTCACTAGGTTGATTCCGGAGTTGAGAGGGTTGGCTTATGAGGAGAGACTGAGCAGACTGGGGCTATACTCAGAGTTCAGAAGAATGAGGGGAGATCTTATAGAAACATAAATGAGGGGAGATCTTATAGAAACATAAAAGATTATGAAGGGAATAGATAAAATAGCAGGGAAGTGGTTTCCACTGGTGGGTGAAATTCGAACTAGGGGGCATGGTCTCAATATAAGGGGGAGCAGATTTAGGAGTGTGTGTGAAGAAGTTCCTCCTCAACTAAGGGTTGTGAATCTGTGGAATTCCCTGCCCAGTGAAGCAATTGAGGCTACCTCATTGAATGTTTATAAGGCAAGGATAGATAAATCTTTGAACAGTAAAGGAATTAAGGGTTATGGTGACTGGGCGGGGTAAGTGGAGCTGAGTCCACAAAAAGATCAGCCATGATCTTATTAAATGGCAGAGCAGGCTCAAGGGGCCAGATGGCCTACTCTTGCTCCTAATTCTTACGTTATTATGTGCTTATGTGGCAACTAGGGGATTTTCACAGTAACTTCATTGCAGTGTTAATGGAAGCCTACTTGTGACACTAATAAATAAACTTTAAATTTTAAGAGGGAAACACCCACTTGACCTCATTCTCACCAATCTATCTGCCACAGTTAAATCTGTCCATGACAGTAACAATAGCAGTGACCACCACACAGTCCTTGTGCAGACAAAGATCCACTTTCACCCTATCCTATTGACAATACCCGCCATAGTGTGGCACTTTGCTGAATGGGATAGATTTCAAACAGATCTATTAGCTCAAAACTGGGCATCCATGAGGCGCTGAAGACCATCAGCATCAGCAGAATTGTACACAACCACAATCTGTAACCTCATGGCCTGGCATATCCTCCACTCTATCATTACTATCGAGCTAGGGCATCAACGCTGATTTAATGGAGAATGCAGAAAGGTTTCCTTCCACAGTCCGGGTTAGGTGGATTGACCGTGCTAAATTGTCCCTTAGTGTCAGGTGGACTAGCTAGGGTAAATGCATGGGGTTATGGGGATAGCACATGGGTGGGATTGTGGTTGGTGCAGACTCAATGGGCCGAATGGCCTTCTTCCGCATTCTAGAATTCTATGATAAGGTCAGAAATGGGGATGTTTGCTGATGACTGCACAATATTCAGTGACATTCGCGACTCCTCAGATATTGAAGCAGTCCATATGCAAAGGCAGAAAGACTGGACAAATCCAAACTTGGGCTGACAAGTGGCAAGTAACATTTGTGCCATACAAGTGCAAGGCAATGACCATCCCCAACAACAGAGGATCCAACCATTGCTCCTTGATATACAATGGCTATCATTGAATCCTTTACTAACAACATCTTGGGGGGTTACCACTGACCAGAAACTGAATTGGATTAGCCATATAAATACCATAGCTACCAGGTGAAAGGCTAGGAATCCTGAGGGAGTAACTCACCTCCTGACACCCCAAAGCCTGTCCACCACCTACAAGGCACAAGTCAGGAGTGTAATGAAATACACTACACTTGCCTAGACAAGTGCAGCTTCAACAGCACTCAAGAAGCTTGACACCATCCAGGACAAAGCAGCCTGCTTGATTGCTCCCCTGCCATTAACATTCAATCCCTAACAATCTCGCAATGAAAACTGGGAGAAATCTGGTGAAACGGGATGAGGATTGTGAAAAATCTTTCCATTCCTTTAGCTTTATTTATGCTTAAAACCTGAATGTAAACAAAGCATTTAGGCCTCTCAGCATGGCCAATGACTTGAAAGGAAACTCTGTTTAAAAAATGGAGCCATACTGAACAATTGTGGTGAAAAGAGGCAGTACTTCAAAGTTAATGAGGTGAAATGATTGTCAAAAATGCAGGGTTTTATCTCCCCTGGAGTTGTCAGTCAAAAAGCTTTTAACAGCTAAGTGCACTCTGCTCTTTATGTAAATAAACCCACCTAATCCCCTCTTTGATTGGGCTGTCAGTCAAACAACCTCGTAAAACTCAATGGAACGGAAGGTGGGTATACAAAAAAATCCTAATTCAGCAAGTGAAACTGACAGCCTTCTGTCAATCAAAGCAGTTCAAAGAGGCTTCAAAGTAGCTGGGATTTATTAAAGAAAGCAAGAGAATCCCCCTCGTGAAACTCCTAATGACATCTCCTGTCAATCAGAATACTTTAAAAGGGGTCTGGTCACACCTGGGGCTTCTGAAATAAACCAAGGGCAATCCCTTCTGTTGAATGGAGTGCTGTTGTGATTGTGAAGGTGTCCAGGTGTTCAGGGGGCATAGATATTAATGTGACCAGGCCAAATCAAGGGTTTTGCAAGACACAGATAATAATAAAAATTGTTAACAGAAAGTTAAAGGGATGTTGAGCCACAAGACCCCTATCCCAGGGGAGAGTTCAAAGGTCAACCCCTTCCCTCCAGTCCAAGCCCAACTAACACCCAGGTCCCTTGAGGGACCCTCCCTCTGCAGCTTGGCAGCAACAGAGAGGCACATGGGTACATTATGGGTGCAGACTCGATGGGCCGAATGGCCTCTCTGTGCTGTAGGGTTTCTACGATTACTTACCTCCTTGCCCCACCCTCTCCTCCACTGAAGTTCAAGGCACCAGGTCCACAATTGTCAGGACGTGTAGTGTTTGGTGCCTGGGGGGATGGGGGGTGGTTGGGGCGGGAGGGGGGGGGGGGGGGGGGGGGGTGGTGGTGGTGGTGGTCAAATCCAGTTAGTACATTGAAATGATTATTCATGAATCATCATCAGGTTCCCACTGCTCTGAGCAAGAACCTGATCATGGTTGGTGGAGCCCAATTCAACAGGCCATCGGGAATCCCGCCTGCAGCTAGCAGCCCCGAACAATTGCCCCTTTATCTTTGAATATATGTATATATCTTGGTTTGTTTTTCCTTTTCCTTGCATCAGTTGCACTATTTTCTTCACCCTCTCAAACATTTACCATATCTAAAGGCCTTTGGATTCAATAAAAGATCCAGTGATGGCGCAGGATTCGCTTTCCACCTACCTTCCTGCCAACTCTGTACTAGAAGAAGTACTTTTAAAACAATGCCTGCAGTTCACGCTACCCACACACAGTTTGAGGGTCCCTTCAACCACGATGAAGAAGGATCCTTGGTTGAGGGAAAAGGAAGACTCATCAGAAGCACTGTTACGGACGGTTGCGTTAATGGAATGATGCGACGGAGGGGGAAAAACTTGGAGAATGGAATGAAGTTTTTACAGATGGCAGTGTGTGTGGAAGTGTAGTCAAAGTAGCTGTTGGAGTCAGTGGGTTTTTCATGGATATTAGTATACAGCCTATTCCCAGAAATGGAGAAAGAGAAGTCAAGGAAGGGACGTGTCAGAGATGGACAGCGTGAAGTTGAGGGAAGGATGGAAACTGAAAATGGATTCAGGGTTTAGGGGCCTGAAGCCTTTTACTGGGCTGCAGACATCATAACGTGCCTGCAATTTCCCAACATGATCCTCGATGGAAACAATAGGTTGCAGAGTCACCCTTTTTATTATAAAGTAGCAACAATGATTTTTGCTTGGACTGAGCTCACCTATTGGTATATTGTCAACAGGTTTGGGTGCACATCTGTAGTCTACCCACCTTCCTGCACCATATTCCCTAACAGCAGTTGGACCACTTGAAGTCTGGAAAAGAAACCGGTGCTCTTGAGAATGAAGGTCAAGCAATTCAGAATTGATCACCACCATATTTACTGCATTTTGTGCCTGATCAACAATCACCATACTCACTGCATTTTGTGCCTTGCCCTTCCAGCTCGTGAATGTTGCTTCTTTCAAAGAACTTATTTCTCATAAGCTTCCACAACAAATGGACACGCTAGACTGAATTTACTCAGGTAAAGTTGGTGGAGTTGCAGATAGTGACAAGGATTGCCAAAGGACACAGCAGGATATAGATAGGTTGCAAACTTGGTCAGAGAAATGGCAGATGGAGTTTGATTCAGGCAAATGCAAAGTGATGCATTTTGGAACTTCAAATTCAGGTACGAATTATACAGTAAATAGCAGAACCCTTAGGAGCATCAACATGCAGAGGGATGCAGAGGGATCTGGCTATACAGGTTCACGGATCCCTGAAAGCAGCAACATAGGTAGATAAGGTGGTCAAAAAGGCATGCTTGCCTTCATTGGCCAGGGCATTGAGTATAAAAGTTGGCAAATTATGTTACAGCTGTATAAAACTTTAGTTAGGCCACATTTGGAATATGGCGTGCAGTTCTGGTTGCCACACTACCAGAAGGACATGGATGCTTTGGTGAGGGTGCAAAGAAGGTTTACAAAGATGTTGCCTGGTCTGGAGGGTTTTAGGTATGAAGAGACATTGGATAAACTCAGATTATTTTCACTGGAAAAACGGAGGCTGAGGGGCGACCTGATAGCAGTCTACAAAATTATGAGAGGCATAGATATGGTGAATAGTCAGAGGTTTTTTCCCAGGGTGGAAGGGTCAACTACAAGAGGGCACAGGTTTATGGTGAGAGCTGGTAAGTTTAGGGGAGACATGTGGGGAAAGTTTTTCGCACAGAGGGTGGTGGCTGCCTGGAACACACTGCCAGTGGAGGTAGTGGAAGCAGGCATTTTAGCTACGTTCAAGGTGCATCTTGATAGACACATGAACAGGAGGTGAATGGAGGGATAGAAACCATGTATCAGCGCAGGCTTGGTGAGGGTGAGCCGAAATGCCTGTTCCTGTGCTGTTTTGATTTTTGCAATCACCACTGGTCATACCGTCTGTAACTTGGACTGGGTACAAGTGAATCTCTCCACCTCATTTACCAGCACATTCAGATTTTTCTCTAAGCAATTTATTCACACCAAAATGCAAAATATTTTAATTGAATATTTACTTACACTGAAATAAAATTTGGAATTGGACCTTCTGGAAAATCCATTTATTCTTTCCTGTCTTGTACCTTTCCTCAAACTTTACTTTGACTTCTGATCTGGCTTTGCGCTTCAAAGCATGATCCCAAAACATCCTTATTCACAATGGTCTTATCCCGGAGAATGTCAACTGAGTATCTGGTTGGCATCAGGATGTTGTAGTTGTATATTTTCACACGCATTTGATCTTGGACCTCTTGGCCACCTTCTTCTTGTCCATCATGGCAATCACTTTGCGAGGGTAACAATCTATACCAGCAACATGTGTGTGACTGTAGGGTCAGTCAGAGGTCTCATCTTCAACATTCTTCATGATGACACTTTTGTGCCCAGTGTAGCAACTGGCCAGCACCAGAACCATCTTCCCAGGTTCCATAAACTTTCCCATTTCAGCTCTGCTGCTGCAGCTCAATGACCACCCCCCACCTAGGCAGTTCACCAATTTAGTGCAAGTATCTTTGTTCCAGAACAATCAAGGACCATTTAAGGTGACCAGTTGTCTTTTAAGTTCCTGTAATAATAACTTGCACTCCTCATTCTGATGCTATAGTAATCTCTGTGCATCTGAGATGCACACAATTTCTACATCCTCACATCCTCCTTTTTCCAATGTTAACCCATCATAACGCTTCTGCTGTTGTCAATTAAGTTACTTGCTTATCTCAATATTTGACACCCTTATTCTGAGCAAACCAATCACTACTATCTCACTCACATTGTTTCTCCAGTAGTTCCTATATCTGTTACAAGCCAGGGACTGCAAATCTGAACATAGTTAGCATATAGTTCATTAATCCATCTACAGACTTGGAAAAGAAAATATAGAAAGAATTTATGCCACAGAAGGAAGCCATTCGGCCCATTGTGTCCATGCCAGCAAAAAAAAGGGTTATTCAGCCTAATCTCATCTTTCAGCTCTCAGATCACAACACCTCAAAGTACATATTCAGGTAGTTATTAAATACAAAGAGGGCTTCTACCTGTACCACCCTCACAGGCTGTAAGTTCCAGACCTCCAAGACCCTCTGGGTGAAAATTACTCTTCAACTCCCCTCTAATCATTCTATAGGGTGGCACTGTGGCATAGTGGTTACCATTGCTGCCTCACAACACCAGGGACCCAGTTCGATTCCCGGCTTGGGTCACTGTCTGTGCGGAGTCTGCATGTTGTCTCCGTGTCTGCATGCGTTTCTTCCGGGTGCTCCAGTTTCCTCCCACAATCAGGAAAATGTGGTGGTTAGGTGCATCGGCTAAATTCTCCCTCAGTGTACCCGAACAGGCAAAGTGTGGCAACTAGGGGATTTTCACAGTAACTTAATTGCAGTGTTAATGTAAGCCTACTTGGGACACTAATAAATAAACTTAAACTTATCAATTACTGTTATTTACCTTTCTGCTAAATAATAGGTCCATCTTATCCATTCAATACAGGGCCATCAGTATTACATCTCTCCTCAGCATCCTCTGTTCCAAGGAAAGCAACCCGAGCCTATCCAATCTTTTCTGATGGCTAAAATTCTCCATTCCTGGCAACTTCCATCCTAAGTCTCTCTGCATACCCACTAGCATGATTGCGTCACTCCTGTAAAGTGGTGGCCAAAGTAAAACAATAGGTAGGCCATAGAGTGTTGTGTACTATGTAATTTTAGCATACTCACCCTGCTCTTATACTCCAGGCATTGATCATAGTAATATATAATGCGTGCTTTCTTGATCACCTGCCCATCAGTGGACTTATAGGTTAAAGGTTTGTGAGGCTGCCTGCAGCAACAGGGTCCTGGCAGTTTTCTCTCTGTCAGACATCTGCTGTTACAATTGCAGATATGCAGTATCAGAAGTCTGCACATGCGCAGTAGCTCTCTCTACAGGCTGGCTGGCGAATTAAGCCCAGCCCACTGCCTGCAGCAGCTAGAAACAGTAAACACCATTTTTTCAATGACTAGGCACATAAGATTAAGTGTGAAAACTCACCCAAAAACGGATCAGGAACACTCTCATTTTCACGCTAGCTGGACACATAAAATTCTACCCACCATCTTCCATGTTGCCTCTGAAAAAATTCAATCAAGTTAGTCATTCATAACTTTCCCTGAAAAAATCCATGCCAACTGTACTTGATTAATCCATGCCTTTCTAAATGACAATTTATATGTCATGCTGATTTTTTTTTCCAATAATATGCTCAGCACCAAAGTTAGGCTGAGAGCCCTAGCTATCCCTTTTTCCCATTTTGAACAATAGTACAATGTGAACAGTGCTCTTGCACCATACCTGAAGTGAGGAAAACGATGGTCACAGCTTCTGCTATTTCTTCTCTTACTTCACTTAGCAGCCTGGGATAAATTTCATCCGAGCTTGATAACTTTCAAACACATTAAACACTTTAATATGTCCTCCCTCACTCACTATGTTTGTCCCATCCAATATTTTACATGCCTCCTCAATACAATGCCTGCTTTGTACCCCTCTTTTGTATAATTAAAAATCATCCCCATGTCTTTCTCTTTCATTCATGTTATCATGGTACTTTTTATTGGTAAACTCACTGAAATGACTTGTTTAAGTCTATCTTTGAAACATGAAAGAACAGACCTTTAATCCAGTAATGATCCTAGGACATGGCAACACATCAACTCTCTTTGCCCCACTCAGTTCTCTTTGTCCTACTTAAGACCATAAGGCTTTAAGACATAGGAGCAAAAGTAGGTCAATTCAGCTCATCAAATCGGCTCTGCCATTCAATGAGATCATTACGAATCTGAAAGGACAATCCTTAACTCCACTTTCCTACCTTATCCCCCTAACCCTCGATTCCTTTACCGATTAAATATATGCCTGTCTATCTCAGCCTTGAACATTCCTAACAACGCAGTCTCTATAGTCCTCTGTGGTAAATAATTCCACAGATTCACTACCCTCAGAGAAGAAAATCTTCCTAATTTCTGTCTTAAACAGGTAACCCGTTACCCTAACATTACACCCTCTGGTCCTAGACTTTCCCACAAAGGGAAACAATCTCTCAGTATCTACCCTGTGAAGCCCCCTGAGAATTCTATACATCACAATAAGGTCACCTCTCATTCTTCTAAACTCCAATGAATACAAGCCCAACCTACTCAACCTCTTCTCACAAGAAAATCCCTCCATATCTGGAATCAACCCAGTGAACCTTCTTTGGACTGCCTCCAATGCTAGGATATCGTCCCTTAGATAAAGGGGACCAAAACTGTTCACAGTATTCTAGATGTGGTCTAACTAGTGCCTTGTATAATTTCAACAAGACTTCCCTATCTTCATACTCCATTCCCTTTGAAATGAAGGTCAATGTTGCATTTGCTTCCCTTATTACCTGCTGGACTTGTATGCTAGCTTTTTGTGATTTATGCACGAGGATCCCAAAATCCCTTTGAGCTGCAGCTTTCTGCATTTAAGTAATATTCAGCTCCTTTATTCTTCCTACCAAGTGCATATGCATGCCATTAATTATTATCTGTTTAAATAAGCCAACACCAAAGAAGAGCACCCTTATCGTATGATTTCAATCAATATGAACAAAATGTATAACAAGTGCACATTCTATCTTATTATATCGAAGGATTGCAGATGCAATAATTATTGAGGGAAGGTTGGAACATTGTAAAAGGCTAACTTAGTGCTCCCCTTAACCAATGTGCATTGCCAAAAGTTAGTAGTAAAGCTGTCACTTTTAGAGACTCAAGCATGTGCTGGTGCCCAGGATGTCTAACCTTGCTTGGCTTGTTCAGATCATTGAATCTTCAGCAGCACTTCCTCATTCCTGAGGGAGTTAGTACTCAAATGTCACTTGACGCCACAATGACACATGACCTTTTAAACAAAGTAATAGGTTTCCTGCCTAACACCCAATGCTTTGGGCTGTATTTTCCCATGAGCTTCAGGACCCTGACATTAGGGCGGCATGGTAGCACAGTGGTTAGCACTGCTGCTTCACAGCTCCAGAGATCTGGGTTCGATTCCCGGCTTGGGTCACTGTCTGTGTGGAGTTTGCACATTCTCCCTGTGTCTGCGTGGGTTTCCTCCGGGTGCTCCGGTTTCCTCCCACAGTCCAAAGATGTGGTTAGGTTGATTGGCCAGGTTAAAAATTGCCCCTTAGTATCCTGAGATGCGTAGGTTAGAGGAATTAGCGGGTAAATATGTGAGGGTAGGGCCTGGGTGGGATTGTGGTCGGTGCAGACTCGATGGGCTGAATGGCCTCCTTCTGCACTGTAGGGTTTCTATGATTACTGGGACCAATGAAGTCCTGAGCCATCATTTGCTAACAGCGAGACTGATTTTACTGTAGGTAGCCTCTTGAATAGCCCCTCTAGGCCAACCTTCCAACTGAGAGGAGAGGGCAGGCTCATGTTGCTGCCAGCCCATTAACAGGGCTAGGAGCTCTGAAGCTTCAGCAGTGCCAGGGAGGTGGGCGCTGCAGAGGCAAGCAGCATACCTTAAGCCTTGGACAGTAAATTCAAATTTTAAAAAAGTTTACGGGGCCGAGGGCAGAACGCCCCAATGATTGGAGAGGAAAAGACCTCGGGAGGAGGAGGATCATTGGGACTGCAAAGGCTGGTTTTCCTGCCCTCACTCTCCTCTGTGGGCCACAGAGCCTCAGGCTCCAGTGACACCCCTTCTGAATCCAATCTACTGCAGGGGTGCTGACTTGATGAAACTGGCGATTTCCACAGGCAGTCCCACTTAATTGTCCCTAATAGGGGCTTTTAATATGCAAATTGACTTCCATCTTTTTGGGACGGGCAACTGATCCATACCCCAGTGTGCCTCTTGCCTGTTGCTGGGTAAAATTCAGCCTTTTATCTCTCCTCTGCTCTATTTGATCAAGGAATTGCATGTTGGGCTCTGTGGAATTGCAACATCTTCTGCCTACTCCTTTGTTGGCTGCTTTTATCAAGATATATGGTGCTGTACTTTTGTAAAATGGTACAAAACAAGTCATGATAGTCAAGAAATTGAAGCATATGTTGAACAAACGTCGGAGTCTGAAGATGCAGCTTGATCAAGCTATTGATTCGGAAATCAGAAGATCACAAGGCTAATCTGTCTCTTGAACTCATTTGTTTTAGTTGGAAAAGCAGCCAGCATAATTAAGGATCCCACACACCCTGGACATACCCTCTTCCACCTTCTTCTGTCGGGAAAAAGATCCAAAAGTCTGAGGTCATGTACCAACTGACTCAAGAACAGCTTCTTCCCTGCTGCCATCCGACTTTTGAATGGACCTGTCTCGCACTAAGTTGATCTTTCTCTATACCCTAGCTATGATTGTAACACTACATTCTGTACTCTCTCCTTTCCTTCTCTAAGAACAGCATGCTTTGTCTGCAGAGCGTGCAGGAAATAATACTTTTCACTATATGCTAATACATGTGACAATAATAAATCAAATCAAAGCTGCAGAATGAACTATGGATAGAAAGATGGGAAATTACAACTTCTGAACAACCCAAGTAAATCACACTAACTTGTGGCATGGTGGCACAGTGGTTAGCTCTGCTGCCTCACAGTGCCAGGCACCCAGGTTTGATTCTGGCTTTGGGTGTCAGTCTGTGGAGTTTGCACATTCTCCCAGTACCTGTGTGGGTTTACTCCAGGTGCATTAGTTTCCTCTCACAGTCCACAGCACGTTCAAGTTAGGTGGATTCACCATGCTTTATTGCCCCTTAGTGTCCAGGGGTGTAGGTTGGGTGGATTAGCCATGGTAAATGCATGAGATTATGTGGATAGGGCAAAAAGGCAGGTCTAGGTGGGATGCTCTTTTGTAATAGGTGCAGACACGATGGGCCGAATTACCTATTTCTGCACTGTAGGGATTCTATGGTTCTACTGCAATAATGGCAGTTGAAGAGAAACCTAAAGCAGGCTGGAGCTGGAGCAGACAGCTGTCCTTTAGGCATTTTGTTCTTTAGAATATATTGTGAAACCAAATGTTTAATTCAGGATTTGATTTTACAACTAGTTTAGAAATCTGAATCAATGTTCCAATTAAAAAATCTCATTTTTTAAATATCCCACTTTATTTAAATGCATTTACATTCTTCATGAAATAAGGCTCCAATAAGACCTAGGAACCTCAAACACCTCAAATCAAAGGCATTACCTCAAACATATATACACTGGTAGATTTATATTTTTGCAGACATTGCACAATTCTGAATTCTCACTTCAGCGTTTAGACTGGGGTTATTACTACAGATATAAGAGATATTAACTACAAAGAGATGATTGTATAGGCTTCAAAGTCTTTAATATCCGGTGATGGGAAAGCAGACTGCTCAACTATATATCTTATAAAGAAAAGCTACTCCCAGCAGTTTCCCAATAGTATTAGGTAGCTGTTGATCACTGCATTTATCTGCCCACCATCAATTAGTATATCAAAGCAATCTCACAAACTGAAGATGGACATGCAATTCACTGCGCTATTTCTGCGAGCCGAGTCCGGGAACTGCCCATTAGTGTTAGTCACAGTGAAGGCTGCTGGAAAAACCACAATCACAGCTGACCTGTTGCAGCTTTAGAGAAATTATTGATCTGAATTACAGCTGTGGCTTCAGACAGAAAAGGAAACATTTCTTATTGAACATTATAGATAACTACAACCTAATGCAAAGGAGCTCATTTATCTGGGTTTAGTGATTAGCATGTGTATCTATTTTGGTTCTTAGGTTAATTACATTCTATTTCATAACCCACTCCAATTTATTCCTCTCTCCAAGTATGCAATAACCATCACCAAAAAAATGCTCCCAAACTAGCAATGTCACTATGAACTGGTGACCAAGAGGCTTGCAACCATGGTAGAGATGTCTCCAAGCTCCATTTGTTAAAACTAGAAAATGGCTGTTTTCCCAGCATTACCCAGAGCAACATTCCTGCTACGAATAGATGAGTGTAAGGTGTTACATTGGAACAGGATTAGGCTGTTTAGCTCCTCAAACCTGTTCTGCTATTCAATAATGTGGAGATGCCGGCGTTGGACTGATGAAGGAGCAGCGCTCTGAAAGCTTGTGATTCCAAATAAACCTATTGGACTTTAACCTGGTGTTGTGAGACTTCTTACTGTGCCATTCAATAAGTCCAAAGCTGATCTGAGATCTAACTCCATATATCTGCTCTTTTTTATTGCCAAACTTAGATTTAAAATCATTCACAGAGGAGAGTGTTTCAAACTTGCATTACCTTTGCATATTAAAATTTTTCCTAACATCACTGCTAAAAGATCTGTCTTGTAGACTATGCTCCTTAGTTCTAGATTTCCCAACTAGCAGAAATAGCTTATCGTTCTCGCTACCTTATCTATTCCCATTAATACTTTTGAAACTTCAATCAAATCCCCCATCAACCTTCTAAACATCAGGTAAAGACCAGCATTCAATTAGCCTTTTTGATTATTTTCTGTACCAGTTTGTGACATCTTATCATCTATGTACTTAAATGGACCCCTGGTATCGCCATCATTTCTAGCTTTTCACCATTTAAAAGCTTTGTTCTATTTTCGTTAGGGCCAAAGTGGATGGCCTCACATTCCTCAAAATCAAAATGCATTTTCCACAGTTTTTCTCATTCTTTTCATCTGTTAATATCTCTTTGTAATGTTATACTTCCATTTGCACTGTTTAAAAGTCCAATTTTCTTTGTCATTCACAATCTTGGATATGTGACTTTCTATTACATCATTGAAGTTGCGAATAAATATGATATGATAACATTCTAAGTGATGAACTTCATTCATCCTAAGGTCTTAAAAGAAAAGAAGTGTCTGGCAAGATATTTGATGCAATGGTTTTAATTTGCCAAATCTCCCTAGATTCGGGTAAGGTCCCATTAGATTGGAAGATAGCATTATTTAAAAAGGTAGGGAGGCAGAAAGCAGAAAACTACAGGCCAGTTAGCTTAACATCTGTTGTAGGAAACCTGTTAAAAGCTATTAAATTAAAGCAGACCATTTGCATAATAGTGCGCAAAACGGAAACTGCCTTATTGCTGCCCTCCATGCCTCTCCTGGTATTCTCAAATGGAGCCATTAAGACATTCACTATTGCCTTCTATTCTGCAGCAACTACAACTCTCACTCATACATCATGCCCATGGGTAGCTAATTTCATTAACTCATCTCTGTCCCCTTCACCCAACCCACCACTACCACTCTGGAGACTGCCAGCAGGTTTACAATCACCAGCTCTCTCTCCATTTGCCTCAAAAACATCCATTCCCTTCTTTGTTTTTACTGTTCAAAATGGTGTTATCAGCATGGCTTTGACTGAAACTTGGTTCATAGGTGGCAACACATTATTGCTCACTGAAGCTTTTCAGTGCCTCTCCTGCACAGTGTGTCCCTTATCACCTTGGTGTCTACCCCCTCACTCCTCTGGCAACTTCTTAGTCAAGCACCTCATTTTGTCCCATCTCGCCTCCTCTTTAAAATCTACATTGTCTACTGTCCTCATTCCCAAGGCCCAACAGAAATCTTCTCCCTTTCCTCACTCAGTCTCTGCATGGCAAGATTCCTCATCTTCTGTGACTTTAGTATTCCGTATCGCTCATCTTCCATCCTCAAAATTCATTGTTTTTTTTGTCTTCCCTAAACCTCTCCCTCGACGTAAATTTCCCTACCCATTTTCACACTCTTGAATATTGTTAAGGACAAGAGCAAAAACTCCAATGTATATTATGAAGTTTACCTAGACCTTAATTTTTACATTTGAATTTGGTATGAGGGCGAGCATGAATTTGTCACTCCAGGTATGATTCAAGTGACCCACTAGGAAGCTTTTATCAAAACAAACTTTATTTAATAACACATTAGAATATAACAAAAATAATTAGCATAACTTTTACCAAATAAAATACTTAAAACATGACATTGGAGTTTAGGAGGTGAGGGGAGATCTGATAGAAACTTACAAGATAATGAACGGCTTAGATAGGATGGACGTAGGGAAGTTGTTTCCATTAACAGGGGAGACTAGGACGCGGGGGCACAGCCTTATGTAAGGGACTGAGGAAAATTTGTGGGTAAGACAGTTACCAGTGTTCTTTATCCCTGGTGGGCTTCAGTGTCCTGTTTGCAGGGTGGGTGCTGTGAACAGGATGCTGTTGGTTGAGTGATGTGGGCTGGGCCAATGGGATTGCACTGGGGGCGGGAGAAAAAAATAAAGGCGCCAGGAAGTGAAGAGGCAGAGCTGGAGGAAGAGAGCTGGAGGGAGAGGCAGAGCTGGAGAGGAAGAGAGCTGGAGGGAGAGGCAGAGCTGGAGAGGAAGAGTGCAGAGAGAGGGAGAGGCAGAGCTCACTGTTTCATGTCTGTTAATGATATGTGTTATTAAATTTATTTTTGATATTCCGACTTACAGTACTGACATTTATGGGTAAACAGGGAATTAGCCAAATCAACATCAACCGCTAAATATTCGGGATCCTGTTGATTGAATATTTAAATAGTAGCCCCCATATAGTGGTCAGCAGGGGGTTACACTTAGAATAAAAGGGAGTCACTTTAGAACAGAGATGAGGAGAAATTTCTTCAGCCAGAGAGTGGTGGGTCTGTGGAATTCATTGCCACAGAGGGCTGTGGAGGCCGAGACATTGAGCGTCTTCAAGACAGAAATTGATAAATTCTTGATTTCTCGAGGAATTAAGGGCTATGGGGAGAGAGCGGGTAAATGGAGTTGAAATCAACCATGATTGAATGGTGGAGTGGACTCGATGGGCCGAATGGCCTTACTTCCGCTCCTATGTCTTATGGTCTTAAAGTATAATTCTTAACAGCTAGCTATCTCCATCATTCCAATTTAAAGCAATATCCCATGGACATACTAAGTCTTCAGAATTAGTCAGCACAAAAACAAGAATGTTCACATGGTGCTGAATTTTCAGCCTTTTAACACTTCTGGACAGAGGTACAGACAGCAATTTGCAGAGAAGGATATACCTCAAACAGACAAACTTTCAGAGGCTCTGGCAACTCCCAGTCTCCAGACTCCAGAGACAGAAAGGGATACCTCTTTCTCTGCAGCTTCCAAAACAGCACCTCTCAGAGAAAGATCCACTCTCACACAGCAGAATCTCCGAGAAAGAGACTTATCTTCTCGCAGATTTCAGTCTCCAAATTCAGAGAAGGGAAAAGAGAAGTACTATTCTCTCTCAACTCAAAAGCAGCACTGAAGCTTGAAAATTCTGTATAAGCCTCGCTTCATTCACCCTGTCGCATGGCCATACCTGTCAATCATCCCAATCAAGCCCTACTCTGCAAAATCCCGGGGAAAAAACTCAAAACAGCAGAACAGCATTAGTCCAGATTAAAACAAACATTCTACCAATTATAGTCAATTATGCTGATTCTACACAGAACAGCTCTGAGTGCATAGGATTGCCACAGCAAATCCTGCATAAGAACATGACTCAAATACATAAAACATTCAGAGTAATCACAATAGAATTCTACTCCAGTCAATATTCTATTAAATTTTTAATTGCTTTAGACACATTATCTAGACAATAAGTGATGAATCTACTGTTATCCTTAGGTTCTGTTTGACAACTCCACTTGATGTTTTCTATTCCATTCAAAGCACGTTCATTTTTACCCTACATTTGTCAGTATTAAATTCCATCTTGTCTGCCCAATTATACAAGTCATCTAAATTGTTTGGTGAATTGTTTACTGCATGCTGTCTCCACTATTCTCCCTAATCTTCTGTTGTCTGAAAAAATTGACAAACTTATAATTGTTTCTGGTACCAGATCAGTTACTTGAATTAAAAATAACAGAGATCCAAATATTGAGCCCTGTCAGACTCCATTCAATATCCCCCCCCCCCCCCAAGTCTATTACTATATCATTAAGCTTAACTTTTTCTCAATTTCTTATCCAAGTACATGGTCTACCTACATTCTATAGACTTAACTAAATTAAAAATGTGTAATTATTTAAAACATATTGAAAATTCAAATAAACTTGCTAGAGAGTTCCTCTATCTACATTATTTGCAATTCTTTGGGAGGCAAGGGATGAGATTGCAGAGCCTTTGGCTTTGATCTTTGGGTCCTCACTGTCCACGGGGATAGTCACAGTAAGAAGTTTAACAACACCGGGTTAAAGTCCAACAGGTTTATTTGGTAGCAAAAGCCACAAGCTTTCGGAGCCTTAAGCCCCTTCTTCAGGTGAGTGGGAAATCTGTTCACAAACAGGGCATATAAAGACACAAACTCAATTTACAGAATAATAGTTGGAATGCGAATACTTACAGCTAATCAAGTCTTTAAGATACAAACAATGTGAGTGGAGAGAGCATTAAGACAGGTTAAAGAGATGTGTATTGTCTCCAGACAGGACAGCCAGTGAAACTCTGCAGGTCCAGGCAAGCTGTGGGGATTACAGATAGTGTGACATGAACCCAATATCCCGGTTGAGGCCGTCCTCATGTGTGCAGAACTTGGCTATCAGTTTCTGCTCAGCGACTCTGCACCGTCGATAGTATAGTAGTATACCAATATTTGGTATACTACTAAATAGTTTAGCATGTTAGTACTATACATTAACATGAGCAATATAAATATATTCCAGAAAATGTTTTGAATACTTTCGTATCTTAAATATAAGAAACACTTCTATCCTTTATTATTCTAACTACTCCTTTCCAGAAAGAAAAACTTGGTTTTATGTGGAACATTCTTTTCTGTACAGCGTGCAGTGAGTCAAATGTAAGGGCATATCTTGCAAAATAATTCAGTGGGATCCTGTTCACTCATTCTCACATTCTGTTATCACTCTCAACTTTAAAAGACAGTTTAATAAAAAGTCATTGAGATTATCACCTTCAAAGAGAAATTGATCCAACACTCATTCAGCACACAATTATTTAGTTTGTTTAAAAGTTTAAGGACCATAAATTTAAATCAAAAGCAAAATACTGTGCATAATGGAAAACTGAAATAAAAACAAAAAAATGCTGGAGATACCTAACATGTCAGGTGGCGTCTGTGAAGAGAAACAGTACCACAAGTCATTTCCTTCCAATTCAAGTACATACCCATTATCCCCTACAGTCTTCTATTACATAACCAATCTCCTATGTCAATAATTTACCTCGAGTTCCACTTGCTTAGCTAACAGTCTCTCGTATGGTCCTCAGTGCACGTCCTCTGGAACACTGATTCTCAAACATTTTGGTTGAAAGAACCCTTTCCAAATGAATCAGTAATGATGGACCTTGACTTTATTTATAATATTGTTTAATAATCATAATGTGAAAGTGCTGCATTGTAAACAGTGTTTTAATAATGTTTTTAAGGAAACAGCAATGTACTCACAGATTACCTACAGATAGATGTTCATGCTGAGCTCAGTGCTCCTTTGTACAGATTTTTGTTCCGGTTGAGCAAAGTTAGTGCACTTTGCATTGCACATGTAGTGGCCACATTCTGTTCTTGCCTTGCATCAAATCCATCTCTAGTAGTCTACCCTGTGTTAACCCTGCTCAATAAGCATGCTCACATTGTTTTACAGACTCCTGAAAACTCTATGGACCCCAGTTTGAAAACTGTTCCCCAAGTCCTATACTTCCTCAGAACCAGAATTGGTGCAGACTCAATGGCCTCCTTCTGCACTGTAGAAATTCTATGAAAACCAGAAAGTTTCTCTCTATGCACCCTTTCTGATTCCCTTAATATTCTGAAAATTTTAAATCAAAACATTCTTTAACATCTACATTTCAGGTAGTACAACCCTTGTTTGTATAATCCCACCTTGTAATTTAATACGGAGCTCGGGTATCATTCTAACAAATCTACACTGCATTCGTTCAAGGTCAATACATTCTTCCTAAAGTGTGGTGCCAAGGATTGTTCACAGTACTGCAGGTGTAGTCTAACCAGGCCTTTGTATAGCTATAACAACTTCTACCCCTGTGTATTCTAGTCCTCTAGATATAAAGACCAACGTTCCATGAGCCTTTTGGTTGTTTTCTGTACCTGTTCATGACATTTTAATTAATTATCTATGCACTTAGACATCAGTCTTGTCAAATCTCCTTGGATTGTTTTCAGTTTTTTATCATTTATAATGTCCTCTATTCTATCCTTTTAGGTCTATGTGGATGGTCTCCTCTGTGCTGTAGCCATTCCATGATAATTCTCTGGTTTTCCTCTCTTAAATAGTGGAGTGACGTGCCATTTTCCCGTCTAAAAGAATGGTTGCAAACTGAGAGACACTGAAAGGTTATGATTAGAGTGGCAGCAATGTTCTCTTGTTCATTTCAATGTTCTATTTCCTTTAGAACTCCAAGATAGAAACATTCTGGTCTTGGGGATCTGTCATAGTGCCATTGCTTTAATTCTGTTAATTTTGGCAGGTTTTGTCCCTGATTTATTATTAGTTTCCATGCGATGCCCAGCATACTATTCTACTCTTCAATGATAAAAACGTATGCAAGGTAATTATTCAAATTTCCTTATTTTCATTGACAATATCACCATTATCAGGTTTAAGTTACCCACATTGCTCCTGACCATTCCCTTTTCTTAATATAACTGTAAAATGTGTGTATTGATCATGATAACCCCCCTTGCAAGTCCCTTTTCATACTCCCACTTTGTAAATTTTACCAACTGTTTTGTCACCCTTTGGTGTTCTTTGTAACTCTGATTTGTCAGGATTTCTTCTTGAATTTTTGATGTTTTTAGCTTTGTATTGTCTTTTGCTCATCCACTGCTGTCTTTTTTGACAAGTTGAGTTCTTGCCCATGAGCGGTTATAAATTAGCCTGCATCACATTGAATTATTTTTGAACACGTTCCACTGATCTGCCATTTCATCCATTAATGGATTTCCCAGTTTCCTGTGCACAGTCTATGTTGCACTTCATTGAAGTCAGCCTTGCCTAAATCTAAAATCTTAAAAGTCTTATGTTTCTCTCTTTCTCATGTTACATGGAACTCCATCATATTATGATCATTATTAGATGAATTTTCATTGTTCTGTTACTCAATTAAATTTGGTTCATTACTCATTAATAAAGCACGCCCACTTGTTAGTACTAGGATTTTCTGTTGCAGGAAACTATTTTGAACACACAAGAAATTCACTACCTTTCTGACATTTTAGTTCATAAGAATCCTGTATTTGTTTACAAAGATTTAATCATGTTCACAGCAAAAATAGGGTGGAATTTTCCAAAAAAATTAAGTGACATCCAGACTGCAATTTTCAGACACTTGGAAGAATTTCTTCCCCATGTGAAAAACGCCGCATCTGAGGTGCAAAGCATCTGCTTCACCGGCTAGGTGCTATCTGAACAATTCAGTGAAGTTACATTTAAACACTCCACAGAACTTTCTCGCATTCAAGCCAGGAGGATGGCAATGAGGAAACCAGAACCCAGATTTCCATGGAGAAGAGGCAGGTTACAATATACCTTTGGGCTGTCAGGAGGCCTTCCAAGCAAGGTGAGTAATCCCACCTGGGAGACAGTGGCAGCACTGATAAATGCCAGCAGCCTGTCCAAGAGGATGGGTGTGCAATGCAGAAAAAAGATGAATGACCTACTCCAATCAGCTGAGGCAAGTTCTCCCCATCTCTTCTCTGGCTCTCTGGATTCCACTCTTCCGTCCCCCTCGGAACCTCACCTTGATCCTACATACTGCCACCATTCAAGGCACCAGCACCCAACTTCCCACTAGCATCCTCAAACCCACCTCCCAGCACTCCTCACCAGAATCTCTTCCTGCTTAGATGCAGTGCCCAGGTGTCATTGACCTCTGACTTGCCAGGAGTCCAGCTCACATTATCCCCATTTGTGTTCCTGCAGGAGAAGCTTGCACACAACCGCTGTGAGCAAGAGGAAACAGGCGGTTCGAAGCTTGAGCTGAGGATCTTGATTCCATATGAGGAGAGCGCCATGGAGCTTGCAGTGAAGAAGCTGGAGTGGGTATGCGCTGAGAGCAAGGTGGGCCTGGGAGAGAAAAGTGATGAGCCACTGTACCTTCATCTAGATGACCAGGCTCAAGTGAGTTCGGTGTAGTCCAAACCCTTGACCAGGCCATGTACTAAAACCATGTCCTTGCCTTGCAGAACCAACTGAAGAGCCTGGCCCATCTACCAGCAGTATCCCACCACCCACCCTCAATACCACCTTGGAGGAGAACATGGAAAAGCATCAGAGCTATCATTTGCACCATCCCTATTGCAGGGACATGGTTCGTCGACTGAGGTCTTAGCGACCCAGAAGCCTGCCAACTGGTGAGCACCACATAGCTTCTGATGCACATTGGGTGGAGGAAAGAACGCCCAAGGGATCGGACACTCAGCTGTGCCCCTGCCAGGTGATGTGTCTCTGGACAAGTTCATGCTCAGCTGCTAGAGATTTCCAGGAGGGGCTTTCAGTGACCCTCCAACGACTGCAAAGCTGAATGGAGGAGTCCCAAAGCCTTCTCTCACAATGATGCAGGCATTGCATGGCACTGAGGCCAATACTGCAAGAGTAGCTTCTGCAGTGAAAAGCCTGGGGCAAGAGATCAGATCCATAATGGAGAACCAATCCCTGAGGTCCATGGGTGAGGGCTTCAACTGTATGGTGGACCTCCAAAACTGGCAGTGCCAGGTGAGGTTGAGGCTTCTGGAGCTCACTCCAGCTGCCCAAGGAGTAACCCAGGAGACCAATACAACTGAGGTGCAGCGGACACAACATGGTGATGCAACATCTATGCTACCCGAAAGTAGGCTGGGCCCTCCAGGTCCCAGCCCACTGTCACTTTCCAAGGACATCTCGGGCAACAGGGTGTGGAAGGCACCAGGTCGTCTCCACCTCTGATATGCATCCTGGGAAGACAACCAGACAGGGAGGGTTCACAAGTGTAAGGAATTGTAAAGGCACAGTGTGGACAAGGGTGAAGTTAGGCACAGATAGCTTGGGGGGGGGGGGGGGGGGTGTCATTATCACTTGCAACAATGGCACATCACTGACTTAAATATTATTACTGTTCACCACCATAACACATCACATTTATTAACCCTCCTCCCAGTGACAGCGTTTCTCCCCATTGGGACAAACTTGTTCTCAGTGGCCCTCCATGCGCTCTCAGTGCAAATTATTAATTTGCAGTGATAGGACTCGGGCATGATTCAATGAACCCGAGACCCTCACCCCTAATCCTCCTCTCGTGCAAAGGGACAAAGGAATGTAGGGCTGAACCTCAGTCAGACATGAGCCAGGGAGTCAGCATGCTCGCAGCAGACAGACAGTAGTCAGACATCAGCAGTGGCTGAGGAACATCACACGTCATTCCTCACTGTGTGTCATCATTACCCACCTGCATTGACCGGGCAGCAGCCAATCAAGCTGTGTGTGATGTGCGTTTGTGTGTATGTAATGATGGCCTCCCTAACTCTCCTGTCCGTGCACCCCCACGCCCCCATCCCCCAGATCCTCAGGAGCCTTTTCTTCAACTACCTCCTGAATGTCATCCTCATCCAAGGTCTTCCTCATGAAGATCAACGCCCTATTGCAGAGCAAGGTTATGTAAGGCACAACAGACCATCATGATGAGGGAGATCCTCTGGGGGCTGTACTGGAACGCCCCACTGGACTTGTCGAGGCAGTGGAAATGCATCTTCAGGAGGCCAATCCACTGCTCTATCACAGACCACCGGGTGGCATTGTGAGCTTCGTTGTACTGGGGCTCTGCTCCTGTCTCTGGCCTCTGCATTGGCATTATCAGCCAGGACCTCGGGCGATATCCCTTGTCCCCGACTGACTAGCTTATGCTGCCAAATTGCATTTCAGCTTTGACAAGACTCCTAACATTTTCCGCACTGCTACAAAAACATTTCTTTTCATTTTTTGGATTGATGACCCAAACAACTTCTTAAATGTCCATGCCAATCCTCACTATACATCATCCTTGTTTGAAAGGGAACATCCCTAGGCAGGTCAAGTTACAGCTGAGATTGTTATACACACTGGGTTTCAATAATGTTTCATCTCGCATTTCCAGGAATGATTCCAATTGCGACTCATTTAGAAAGTTTCCCATTCTCCCCTCAGATCAAATTAAAATATACTGACTTGCAATTGAATTTGAAACAATTCTTAAATGTTCAACATTGAGTTATATTAGGAGTTCAGAACTAGTTTCCAATTTGCACCTTTCATGTCAATGGCAGAAACTTACAGAACACTTCCAAGAGTTCATCTAATTACAACTGCAGCATTGGTGTGCAAGAAAAGGAGGACATAAGAAGGTTACAAACCAATATAGATAGGTTGAGTGAGTGGGTAAAAATCTGGCAGATGGAATATAATGTGGGAAAACGTGAAGTTGTTCACTTTGGCAGGAAGAATAAAAAAGCAAAATATTATTCAAATGGAGAACGACTGCAGAATTCCGAGCTACAGAGGGGCCTAGATGTTCTGGTGTAAGACTAGTTAGTATGCAGGTACAGCAAGTAATTAAGCAGACTTGTGAGGATGTTATATTTCACTTACACAGAGCATTGGTGAGACCACATCTTGAATATTGTGTGCAGTTTTGGTCCCTTTATTTAAAGAAGGAAGTAAATGCATTGAGGGCAGTTCAGAGATTTACTAGATTGATACCTGGAATGAGCAAATGGCTTTTGAGGAAAGGCTAGACAGACTGGGCTTGTTTCTACGAGAGTTTAGAAGAATGAGGGGCAACTTGATTGACGTATACAAGATCCTGAAAGGTATTGAGAAGATGGTTGTGGAAAGGACGTTTCCTCTTGTGGGTGAGTCCAGAACTAGGGGCTCTGTTTTAAAATTAGGAGTTGCCCTTTTAGGATAGAGATGAGAATTTTTTCTCTCAGAGGGCTGTGCAACATTGGGACTCTCTGTCTCAGAAGTTGGTGGAGATGGGGGTCATTGAATATTTTTAAAGGCAGAGCTGGATAGATTCTTGTTAGGCAAGGGAATCAAATGTTATAAGGTGGTAGATGAGAATGTAGAATTCGAAACAAACAGGTCATGATGTTATTGAATGGCAGCGCAGGCATGAGGATCTGATGAGCTAGCTTGTTTGTTCGTAACATACAGTACAGATATTGGCTGGAATGGACTCCAGAGTGAAATAGAACTGAATTTCCATGCTGCACTCTGAAGTCAGGATGGGACCTGTAGAATTCAGGTCAGCATTAATTCTTAACTGGGTCACTAGAAAGTGGGACCTCAACACTAAGGTAAGCTCTCTCTCATAGAACTATAGACTCCCTACAATGCAGAAGGAGGCCATTCAAGTCTGCACTAACTCTCTGACAGAATTTCTTACCCAGGCCCTCTCCACATAATCCCACACAAATTTATCATGGCTAATCATCCAACCTGCACACCTTGGAATATTAAGGGACAATTTAATGTGGCCAGTCCACTTAACCTGCACATCTTTGGACTGCAGGGGGAAACTGGAGTGCTTGGAGGAAATCTATGCAGACATGGGAAGAACATGCAAACTCCACTCAGATAGACAGTCACCCAAGGCCGGAATTGAACCCAAGTCCTTGGTGCCGTGAGACTGCAATGCTAACCACTGTGGCACCCTGTTGCTCCATGGATGTGAACCTTATTCAACAGCTGTGCATTGTTAAAATTAGCTATGAGAATCTATTAACCATTTTCCAGAAGTCTGCATCCATTTTAGGTCCTAATGTGTTGGCAAACTGCAGCGGCAATAAATATCTTGAGAAGGTATTACAGGCCACTTCATACAGTAATTGTTGCACTGATCTACTCAACATGAAAAACTCAGACCAAATTATAACCTTGCATCATTTCAAGATGCAATCTTCACTCATTGGCCTGAGACCACCCTTCAGCCCTCTGCATGCATTATGTCCTTTAGGGGAGAAAACTTGCCATCTTTACCCAGTCTGGCTTACGCAAGACTCCAAATCAACAACAATGTGGTTGGCTCTTAACTGAAATGATTGAATAAACAAACCATGCCTTCTCAAGGGCAGTTAGTCCCTGATGAGCCTGAGGTGTAGAAACTCAGAGCCAAAGTGAGCTTGAGAGTCACTGGCATTGGATACCCTCCAATTTAATCAGTGGTCACCTCCTTCACTATCATCGTGCACTGAATAACCATAGCCCCCAGAACAGGTGCACTGACCCAGCATCTGGAGGTACCTCATCATTGTCTGTACACTCTAGCCATTGGGTACCCTTGTCTCAATGCTGCTCCCTGTGCCCAGTCCCTTTTGTGGCCTTCTATCGCTTCTCCATCACAAAGAACATGCTTCAGAATGCATGAGCCCATCCCACCTAGGAAATACCACCCACTTCTATTACTCTCTCAGGCCCATCTTTAACAAGCCCCCTGCTAGGAGGACTAATTTCTCAAGGGGGCCTCAAGCCAAGACAAATTGTTGCGCTTCTCGTTCCTTGTAACTAAATCTAAAGGTCTTAGTGAATATCTGCCAGGCGCAGGAGACTGCAACAGGTGCTGGCCTTTAAATGTTGCTGAGGCTCTGACTGCACATGTGGCTGATTCACTGCTGGCAAAATTTTGAAGTGCACCCTAAAAATCAGTGACAACTGTGTCCTCAACTATGTTATTAGCTTTAACTGTTCATTTACAAACTGCAAGTGACATCCTCTCTTGGCTCACCATCCATCCCTGGTGAAATCACGTTCTGATATTATGTCATTGGGAATTGTGATTTTACAGCCTCCATTGCCAAAGTTTTGCAGAGATAGTATCCAACCAATGTATTAACACAAGTGTTGAGACAAAAATCAAGTGGTAAAAGCAATGCCAAGGCATAAATCTAAACTTTTGCATAAGCATTTGCCTCCCCAAAAAAGGTACTGACGAGCCACCAGAATACCAAGCAGTGACATTTCAACATTCAGAAATAAAATGCCAATGTTTCTCATATCTCAGTGGAAAGGATCAAAGGTCATACTCCCTCCTGTTGGAAAAGCCACAGGAGTTTTATCTCGCTGTTCCTTTATAGGTCTGATGTCCCCAGGTGCTCTTTATACAGCCACGAAGGAAAAGCTGTTGATTATTATAATTCACATTTCAATCTTTCTAATAGCATAGTGCAAGATGAAATACTGAAAACACAGATCTACATTTTATGGATAAAACCGCAGAAAATGCACAAGAGGGGGTGGCTTGCCCATTACATCATTTGGTTCTTTTGCTATAACAAATCAAAAATAATCCCTTTGTCTTGGTCTCTCCCATAGCTCTTGGTAGAATAACTACAAGTTACTTTTTGCATTTTTTATGTTAGATAATGGCCATATTATCAATGTCGCTGGTCATTTCTATGAGCAGTCCTTTGACCCCGACAATAGCATACCTTTATCTGCCCAATATCCAAGCAAAAGCAGTCAGATGCCAGGGTCAGACAGCATCATCGTTGCTGTCATTGTCCAGCTTATTGGACGATAGCTTATGATGAGGCGATTTCATAGACTTTTGGTAGGCAAAAATAAATACTACTTGACCATGGTGTAAACTGTAAATTATTCAACATAAACAGGCAAAAGAATGGTACTCAGCATAAACATTACACCTACAGTAATTAGATAAACTCCTTGAAATGTTAATAATACACATCTGTTGCACTAATTCTCAGCACAAGACTAACCCTGAAGAAAAAGCAAAATGATTCCGAAGGAAGGTTTTATACTTAAAGCATCTAGTATTTTATGTTACAAGACTGACTCCAGAGAACTGAACATATACAGCCAAATATAAGTCTCACAATTGGAGATTCTGTTCAATGCCCCATAAAGAATCATGAACCCTCTCCCTTCCAGACCTGACCGTGTGTCTGTCTGTCACATGACATACAGTTGCTAATCATCAGTTTAATTATTTCAAACGTTCTCAGAACGGCTATGATATTTGAAATATATGGTTCGAACACCGCACCACACACTCCCCACAAACCAGCAGATAAAAACATCCAATTAGAATGTTGCAGTAAGAATGCAATTAACACCCAAGATATCAGAGATAAACGGTGACAATCAAACACCTGGTGCAATATTTTCTTTAGTAAATCTAAATATCTATATAACAGTGACTAGCAGGACAGAATCTGATAAAAAAACTTAATAGGTCAGATGCCCATTTTACAACCCATTCAATTTTACTCTCCATTGATATCAGTTGAGAGTAAAGCCAGGAAGGAATAGTGATATATTTCCAATTCAGGACATTGTGTGACCTGGAGCTGGTGATGTTCCCGTGCACTTGCAGCCTTTGTCCTTTTAGTTAGTAAAAATTCCAAGTTTGGAACATGTGATCGAAGAAGCCTTGACGAGTGCAGATTCTTGATGGTATGCACTGCAGCCAAAATGCACTGGTGGTGGAGGAGTGAATGTTTAAGGTGGTGGATGGTTTGCCAATCAAGTGGTTTATTTTGTTCTGAAAGATGTTGAACTGTTCGAGTGCTGTTGGAGTTGCATTCATCCAAGAAAGTGGAGAGTATTCCATCATATTTCTGACTTGTGCTTGTAAATAAAGAATATGTTTTGGAGACTCAAAAGTTAAGTTACTCATCACAGAATGGCCATGATCTCTCTCTAACCAGATCTTGAAGCCATATTATTTATGAGGCTCAACGTTTTTATTTATTTATTCATGGGACATGGGTGTCACTGGATGGCCAGCAATTATTGCCCATCCCTAGTTGCCCTTGAGAAGGTGGTGGTGAGCCGCCTTGTTAAATCACTGCAGTCCATGTTCTGTGGGTTGACCCGCAATGCCGTTAGGGAGGGAATTCCAGGATTTTGACCCAGCGACTGTGGAGATACGGCTACGTTTCTGTTGAATGTTGAACCCCAGGTTTTGAGGGTGAGGGATTTGACAATGGTAAAGCCAATGAATGTCAAGGGGTGTTGATCAGACTTGGACCTTGTTATAGATGGTCAGTGACTAGCTCTTGCTGTCCAGGTCATGCTACATGTGGGCAAGGGTTTCTTCATTATGTGAGTTGTGAATAGAATTGAACATTGAGAAACCTACTTTTGACCTACAATGGATGGAAAAAGGCCATTGATGAAGTTGCTGAAGATGGGTGGGTCTAGGATAATGCTCAAACCTGAAATTACACGCTCAGATCACAAAGCATTAATCAAAGAATGCCCTATAGTTTTCAATCTCTTATTTTAACCCTTCGGTTATATGTACATAAAAAGTATAAAATTTATACATATTCCCATATACCTTTATATTTTATAAATATTTTTATGGCACACTATGAAAAAATAGAATAGAATACCTACAGTACAGGAGGAGGCCATTCAGCCCATCGAGTCTGCACCGACCACAATCCCACCCAGGCCTTCCTCCCGCAACCTCACACACTTACCCTCTAATCACCCTGACATTAGGGTAAATTTAACATGGCCAATCAACCTAACCTGCACATCTTTGGACTGTGGGAGGAAGCCCACGCAGACACAGGGAGAATGTGCAACCTCCACACAGACAGTGACCCAAGGCTGGAATTGAACCTGGGTCCCTGGCACTGAGGCAGCAGTGCTAACCACTGTACCACCCCAACTGAATCTGCCAAACAACACTAACGTTTGCTTTAACAAACCAGTTTTACATAAACTGCTAGTAAATAAGGAAACAATTTCAACTTTTCATCAAAGTCACAATCTGATTTTTTAAAAAAATAAAACAAAAGTTGAAACTTTACCACATGTTGATTACATCTATGCATCATGTTGCTAACACTGAAAAATAAAATCACTATTTAGGACTTTTAGAAGGTGTCAACAGTTAAGATAATTACAGCAAAAGTCTCATTGTACACAATTCATTAGTGGAAGAAAGCGCGAGAGCGGGCGCCCCATCTGCACCGACTCTCTGACAAAGTACCTTACCCAGGCCCTCTCCCCCACTCTATCCCCATAACCTCATACATTTCCCATACGTAATCCATCCAACCTACACATCTTTGGACACTAAGAAGCAATTTAGCATGGTCAATCCACCTAACCTGCACATCTTTGGACTGTGGGAGGAAACCCACACAGACATGGGGAGAACATGCAAACTTCACACAGTCTCCCAAGGCTGGAATCGAACCCAGATCTCTGGCATTGTCAGGCAGCAGCACGAACTATTGTGTCCCCGTGTCGCACAAACTGTTTTTCATTAACACATAAGGATATCCACAATTTAAATTTTACAGTAAAGACAATCATCTTGATTCTCTCAAAGAACAAAGTACAACCTTTGATTCATCGAGTTGTTTGTCATAAGCATTGGTGTCCAAGCAAGTTGCAGTCATAGAATTATTGGGGGGAAATAGCCCTTATTTGATTTATTATCTCATGTATTATACAGCGAAAAGTATTGTTTCTTGCGCGCTATACAGACAAAGCATACCATACATAGGGAAGGAAGGAGAGAGTGCAAAATGTGTTAAAGTCATAGCTATGGTGTAGAGAAAGATCAACTTAATGTGATGTAAGTCCATTCAAAAGTCTGATGGCAGCAGACAAGAAGTTGTTTTTGAGTTGGTTGGTACGTGACCTCAGACTTTGTACCTTTTTCCTGACAGAAGATGATGGAAGAGAGTATGTCCGGGGTGTGGGGTCATTGATTGTGCTGGCTGCTTTTCTGAGGCAGTGTGAAGTGTAGACAGTGTCAATGGATGGGAGGCTGGATTGAGTGATGGACTGGGCTTCATTCATGACCCTTTGTAGTTTATTGCGGTCTTGGACAGAGCAGGAGCCATACCAAGCTGTGATACAACTGGAAAGAATGCTTTCTGTAGAAGTTGGTGAGAGTTGTAGCAGACATGCCAAATTTCCTTAGTCTCCTGAGAAAATAGAGGCATTGATGGGCTTTCTTAACTATAGTGTCGGCATGGAGGGACCAGGATAGGTTTTTGGTGATCTGGACACCTAAAAACCTTAAGCTCTCGACCATTTCTACTTCGTCCCCATTGATGTAGACAGGGGCATGTCCTCCATTAAGCTTCCTGAAGTCGATGACTATCTCCTTTGTTTTGTTGACATTGAGGGAGAGATTATCGTCATCGCACCAGTTCTTTTATCTCTTCCCTGTACTGTGCCTCATCATTGTTTGAGATCCGATCCACAACGGTGGTGTCATCAGCAAACTTAAAAATCAAGTTGGAGGGGAATTTGGCCACACAGTGCATAAGGTATACAAGGAGTATAGTAAAATGCTGAGGACACAGCCTTGTGGAGCACTGGTGTTGAGGACTATCGTGGAGGAAGTGTTGTTGCCTATCCTTACTGACTGCGGTCTGTGGGTTAGGAAGCCTAGGATCCAGTTGCAGAAGGTGGAGCCAAGCCCCAGGCCCATGAAGTTTGGAGATGAGTCTTGTAGGAATAATGGTGTTAAAGGCTGAGCTGTAGTCTATGAATAGGAGTCTTAGGTCAACTCATGGAACAGAATTGAGCCCTTGACCCAATGAAATGCACAAGTTAGAATCAGTCATTTTCAGCAGTGAACTCTGCAGCATTGTGGGGTTGAAAAAATTGTAACTTCCATCTGCAAGTAATACATTAGTTGTGTATTGCAGCATAATAATATATTTCAAAGATAATAAAGCAAAATATTGCTTAGTATTATTCATATTAATTAATTTCAGTGTGATAACAATATTTAGCAAGATTACCGACATATTAGCCCAGAACCTCTGTTCCTCTGGGGTGATACCCTGGAACCCTAGAAGATGCGCTGGGGGACCCCTGGAAGTCACCACGCAAGGACCACATGGGAATTGCCCATGAAGGTCAAACCTCTGATGAGCGATTACCCTGGGAACCTTACTTTTTAAATCTGAGACTTTGGATGGTTCCAACTCTTGTGGCAGAATAGTTAGAAGCATTAAAACTTCTAACTCCTGAGTAACTATCGCGCTGGCAAACACCCATCCCCATGACTCCCCACCCCATGAATCCTCTGACTACACCCCCAACTGGACCCCACCCAATCGCACCGCCCTCCCACCACCCCTCACTACGACTACACCCACCCCCATTTACTTGCCCACACCCACTGACTATCCTCACAACACCTCTAGCTCTGGATACCTATTATGTTGTCCAATTCGGAGACCATGAACTGGTCAGGTTGTATCCATGGACAATAGGATCACCTGGCGGCTGAGAGGTTTCATTTGCCCAAAGAGTTCTCGGCCGCTCTAGTGATTTTGATGTACCCCTTGAAACCTTCTCAAAGACCCCCAGATGAGCTTGATGTCAAGTAACTTGGGAGTCTTCACTTAAAATTGTGGTTGCATTCCTGAAAACTGCAACTTTAAGTGAAACAACTTCAAGTGAATCATGAGTTTCCATAACACCAATGTACAAGTTGAAATACTGTACTGTATATATGTAGTACTGTGCATTCCTAGCTGAAGTAACTTGCAAAATTAAATACATGATTAAATATAATTGAAATACATTGTATAATTTAAAACAACACCCTGGTAATTTTAGATTGACCAGGCTCCGTCAAGTGGCAGACATTGGTCAATTCAGGAAATTGTTGGAATTCTGGGACTACCTGCATCGATTAACTTCTGCCAATAGATGGAAGCTATCACTTCAGTTCAGAACCGGAGTCAGCAGTGAAGTGAGTAGCTAAAATAGATCTTGGTAACAATAGAGTGAGGGCAGGAAGCAAGGCTAAGGTGGAGGCAGGCTGAAGAGCCATGTTGAGGTGGATGCAGGCCAGACAGAAATGTTCTGAGGTAAGGGCAGAAGCAGGGGGATATGCGAGGGAACTAAGGCGAGGATGAGCCATGAGACAGGTTTTTTTGCACAGGCAGGCTACAAAAGAAGTCCATGTCAAACAACTTTAAATTGAAACTGGCAATATTAAATGGACATACTGACACTATTAATGATGTTAAAGTGAAACAACATTAAATGAGTCAACTTTATATAAAGATTTATCACGGTGAGAAAGAAAGGCTTTTTGAGCCTGTGCTTAAATGAGGAAGTTAAAGACACTAACTGCTATCTTGAAGCTCAAGAGATGAAAGAAGGGAGGAACAAACGCCATCACTAGGGAAGAGGCATTAGGAAACCTATGAGCCCTATAGACTGACAAGTTTCTAGGACCAGTTGGCCTGCATCCTGTGGTCTTAAATTAAATGACTGCAGAGGTAGTGGAGGCATTGGTTATAATCTTCCAAAATTCCTTAGATTCTGGAAGGATCCCAGCAGATTGGAAAATAGTAAATGTGACACCTTTATTTAAGAATTGAGGGAGACAGAAGGCAAGAAATTATAGGCCAATTAGCTTATAGCCTGTGATAGGGAAATTGATTAAATCCATTTTTAAGGAGGCTATAGCAGGATACTTAGAAAATCAAAATGGGCTCCAGCAGAGTCAACATGGTTTTGTGAAAGGGAAATAGTGTTTGACTAAGGTGGATAAAGGAGAACCTGTAGATGAGGCGTACTTGGATTTCCAAAGAGATTTGATAAGGTACCACATCAAAGGTTAATACACAAAATTAGAGTTCATGATGTAGGGAGAATTGGTTAGCTAACAGGAAGCAGAGAATAAAAATAAATGGGTAATTTTCGAGATGGCAAGCTGTAATTAGTGGAGTGCCGCAGGGATCAGTGCTGAGGCCTCAATGATTTACAATCGATATCAATTATTTGGATGAGCAGACTGAATGTATGGTCGCTAAATCTGCCAATTACACTAAGACCAACCTGAGGTATATAGTCTACAAAGGGATAGATAGGTTAAGTGAGCGGGCCAAATAAAAAGCATGTGGGAAAATGTGAACTTGTTCACTTTGGCAGGAAAAATAGAAAAACAGATACTGTTTAATAAATGTTTTTATGGAGAGTTTTCCATTTTACCACAAGATGCAATAATTCCCAAAAATCAACGATCCCTTATTGGGTAAAATACAACCAATCAGGACTTAACTCAACTCCGCATCCCAGAATCTCCAAGCAATGAAAGGATACCCTAGAAAATGGGGACCATCAGGATTCCACCATCATTACAAGACGTGGTATGACAGTGTACACTCTCACGTTGTCTGTGAAATATTCTATACAGACGCTTTGACCAGTTTATTACACATTTACTCAAGTGCTTTTACTTTATGAGACAGACAAAGGGCTGTGGTTCAAACTTAGCTTTATTAACATAACCAACCATGGGGCTTGAAAAAGCCAAAGCCATGAGAATTGTCGAGCAACATCCAAGATCCATCCAGAGTTTCACCAAAGCCTTTGCACCTCCGCTGTATTGTCGTCCTGAAGCCCTCGTAAAGAGAAACCTTAGGCCCCGGTGGGTGGCAAAGACCTGTCATACCCAGCTGCTTCTAGCCCTTCTCAATGAACACTGAGGACAAGGCAACGTGTCTCCAGTGGTCGGAGTCTTTGACCAATCCTCGGCCTCGAAGACCAGATATAATATGTCCCATCGAACTCAAAACACCCAGCCTTCAAATCAAGATTGTGAAGCCATGGCAGCCAGTTCTCAAATTTGGCCAGGAACTCATTCTCAGCTCCTCTCAGGAGATCGGGTGCACAGATATTCCTTCTCTGGCTCCATCTCCCAAGAATCAACCAAGCTGTTTGACATGCCATGCAGCAGGATTTCCAACGACTGAAGGGGAGCCCCCACCGAAGAAAGTGCCCTCTCCATTGACAGGATTCTCTTTCCCGCTTCATCTATTCCCTTTAGGATATCTCATAGTTCACCAATGTGGGCATGAATGATTTGTGCAGGGGAGCTGAGAGTGGTGTCCACAACTTCGCTCACAATGGCAGCCATCATCTCAATGCCTATGGCACCACTGAAGTATAGGTCCGCTCATCAACAAAACCGCCACTGCAAACTGGACCTCAACCCGGCCATCTTCAACTGTCTCAATCAAATGAGGATTTTCTTGACTTAAACCCTGGCTCCCATCTCCAAAATTTTGCCAGGAACATAGCACTAATTGTACACATTAGCACAAATAATTATGAGTTGTGCATCAGGAGAAAAAAAGGATTAAAAGATGAGTAACACCACACTTGCAAAAATGCAGCCATTCCCATACCTACAGTATGTGCCCTCCCCCCCACACTACAATTTAAATTGAGAGAGACTGCAGAACTTGGTGGCGCAGACGGATCTGGGTGTCCTGAATCACAATATGTTAGTATGCAGGTGCAGCAAGTGATTAGGAAGGTAAATGGAATGTTGGAGTTTATTGAGAGGGGAAAAAGTACGTATGTTTTACTGAACCTGTACTAGGCCTTGGTGAAGCCACACCTAGAGTATTGTGTACAGTTTGGTCTCCTTATTTGAAAAAGGATATAATACACCAGAAGCAGTTCAGAGAAGGTTCACTTGGCTCATTCCTGGGATGAAGGGTTTATCCTAGGAAGAGAGATTGTTTCAGGTTGGGCTTATACCTACTGGAGTTTAGAAGAATGAAAGGTGATTTTTTTGAAACATATAGGATCCTGAAGGGATTTGATAGGATGGATACCAGGAGGATGTTTCCTCATGGTTATGCTGAACTTATACAAGACACTAATTAGACCTCAGCTGGAGTATTGTGTATAGTTCTGGGCACCACACAATAGGAAGGATGTGCATTGAAGAGAGTGAAGAAGAGATTTACAAATATTGTTCCAGGAATGGGAAACTTCAGTTGAGGATAGATTGGAGAGGTTGGGACTGTTCTCCTTAGAGAGAATAAGGCTAAGAGGAGATTTGTTAGAGATGTTCAAAATCATGAATGGGGTGCTGGACAGAGTAAACAGGGAGAAACGGTTTCTGCTTGTGAAAGAATTGAGAATGAGGGAGCACAAAATTAAAACGAATTGCAAAAGAAGAGAACGTGATGTGAGAAAAATCTTTTTCACATAGCAAGTGGTCCGGGTCTGGAAAGCACTACTTGGAAGTGTGGTGGAGGCAGATTCAACTGAGGCATTCATGAGCACATGCAATGATTATTTGAATGGAAACAATGTGCAAGCATTTGAGGAAAAGGCAGGGGAATGGCACTAAATCATAATGCTCATTTGGAGAGTCAGTGCAGACACGGTGGGCCAAATGGCCTCCTCCTGCACCTTTGTTTTAGGTGTTTGGCAAAAGAACCAAAGGTACCATGAGGAAAAATATATTTATGCTGTGAGTGATTAAGAGCTGGAGTTCACTGTCAGAGATTGTGATGACAGCAGATTCAAAAGAGAACTGGATAATTAAACATAGAGAAACAATTTGCTGGGTTACGAGGAAGAGGTTGCCAAGTGGGATTAGCCGAGTTGCTCTTGCTGAGAGCCAGACATGACAAGCAAATGGCCATCTTCTGTGCTGTATTCATTCTTTGATAAGTTTCACCCTTTAATCATCCAACTTTGATTATTTATTATTTTGAGCCCCTTTGGCCTATCTCAGATATCCATTATCTTATGTCAAAGTTATTGACTTTACTTTGGTATGTCTGTTTAGGGACCATATGTTTCTCACATTTTCCTTACTGACTATATGAATGAAATAATTATTCAAAAATATTTACAATCTTACACTCATCCTCAGCTTCTAACAATTTATATTTTCAATGTTATTCACCTTTCCTCTGGCCATTCTTTTACTGATGGATTACAGAAATGACTTTCACGAATGTTTTAGCCTCTGCTGCTATGCTTCTTTTATCTTCATTTCTTTGTCCAGGATCACTTTTAACATATTCCTGCTTATTCATCTTAGTTAAACCCTTCTCCTCTGCAGATGTCCTAAAGGTTGCTTTTCCTCTCTGCAGTCAAAGTTTGTTAATTTATGTCAGCTTCCCCATGTTTAGTCTGACCTTGTTGATTTAAAAGAATCACACAAAGTTTCAGCAAAAAACTGACATTTTCAGCTATAAAAAGACAAGTCGTTAATTAGCTGGAATAATGATGAGTAGTAAGTATTTCGCCTATTGTAATGTCTCTACATTAGTAAGTCCAAACATTTTCTAACAAAAAAATAAAAACATAAACTCAGCAGTTCCGGTAGCATCTGTGGGAGAGAAAGAGTTAACATTTCGAATCCGCAAGACTCTTCTAAAATTGGCTCCTTTCTAAATTTGCCACCGTTTGTTTTTATTTCCTGTCTTGCGGGTTCTTAAATTGTATATATGATTGCACTGCACCTGTAAGTGCTAAGCTTGTCCCTTGTCAGTGCTTTTTGAGTTTCAGTATGAGTAGTTACCTCTGATCCCAGACAAGAGCTATTGATTGTATCCTGCTGATTCTCTTACGCCAGACAGTGGTATTTTACAGTTAATTTCCGAGCTTGTCTCTCCCAATCTCCCTGTGCTTAACTGTCCTCCTTAGATTTGCTGCCTTTCTTACCCCTGCAACCAGTCGGCTTGCATTTTTTAGACGGAACAATCTGCCGAACTCGACGACGAGGGGGGTGACAGTGAAGGCTCGCCGCCCTGCCGGCTGCCTGGACCGGCCCGCTCCGCTGAATCTCTGCGCTTCCAACCAAACGCCCAGGTCGCCCGTCGCCATCCTCCCTTCACAAACACACTCGCGCGGTGCCACGGCAACAGCGGCTTCCGGTGCTGGCCACCCGCCCGGCTCGAGCTTCCCGCTTCAGCAATGGCAGTTAGCCAGAGTACGCAGCAAGGCAAGCGCATGCGCCTGGCGGCACCGAGTTGAAGAGCGTCGATGGGGCAGATGTGAAGTGGGTTGTTGTGATGGGGATACTCGCCCCCAATACCAACTCTTTGATTGAAATAACTTACAATAGACGTTTGGCAAAAGTGTCACGTAATAGGCTGGCGAGGAAAGTTCAAAGTCCATGAATAATGGAGACACTGGCAGCAGCATGGATACAAAGTTGGCTGAAGTGACAGGAAACATTAATGTCACTGCTTTTCTTGATCTATATTAATAACCTTGATTTGGGTCTATGGGGCACAGCTTCAAAATTTGCTGCTGATGACAAAACTTAGCGGTATTGTGAACTGTGAGCATCTCATGAGATAGATTTCATGAGGACTTAGGCTGGTGGAACGGGTGGACGCATGGCAAGTGGAATTTAATGTAGAGAAGTGTGAGGTGATACATTTTAGTAGGAAGAACAAGGGGGAGCAACATACATGTTTGCCAAGGAACTATGGCGACAGACGACTTAAATGTCTGATTGGAAACACAGAGCTTCAGCGGAGTGGATCAATCCCTTGGACCAGGGAGCGGCACGGGCTTGGAGGGCCGAAGGGCCTGTTCCTGTGCTGTATTGTTCTTTGTTCTTTGTTCAAATAGCCTGCGCAGTAGTGAACCTTAACTGTTACCCACTTATCGTCGATTTGGGTAGACTGCCCCGACTAAAATAAACAATTCTAAAGGGCACAGACAGGATGGAGAGACCTGGGGAAATATGTACACAAATTGTTGAAGCTAACAAGGTTGGGTCAGTATAAGGTTTAAAAGTTATGTGGGATACTGGGTTTTATGAATAGAGGCAACATGTATAAAAACAAGGAAGCTTTGGTGAACCTTAATAAAATATTGGTTCACTCTCTACTGGAGAGTTGTGTCTAATTCTGGGCACCACACTTTAGAAAGGGTGTGAATGCATCCAAGATGATTCAGAAAAGTGATGATAGACTTCAGTCACATGGAAAGATTGGAGAAGCTGGGGCTATTCTACAAGTGAAGATTGGGAGGAGGCTTGATAGAGATGTCCAAATCGTGAGGGATCTGGACAGACTAGATAGAGAAAAACTGTTCCCATGGAAGGATCGAAAACCAGAGGATGCTCATTTGAGGCGATTGGCAACAAAGCTAGAGGAAAAACTTTTTACCCAGTGAGTGGTTAGGAGCTGGAATGCACCACTATCTATAAGTGTGGCGGAGGCAGGTTAAATCGTGGCTTCCAATAGGGAATTGGATAATTATCTGAAGAGAAAAAATTACAGGGAGGTGGAACTAGCTGAGTTGCTCTTGCAGAGAGCGGGCATGATGAGCCAAGTGATTTCATTCTGTGCTGTCTTCAATCTATTTTTATGTGTCATTTTATTCATGAATGCCCTTATCGTAAGTGTTCATTAAGTATGATTAAAGAGTAAAGCGGTTTGCACCATTTCGCAAAGGAAGGGAAAATCAGCAGGGAAAATCAGCAGAGACGCCTACAATTCCCATAATAGCCTGTGTCTGAGCGCAGGCGCATTGAGCGTGGGATCCCGCTTTTTCGATTGGATGTGCTGACGTGAAGACGTGGAGCTGTTCACTAGCTGGGTGGTGCTGCAACGAGAGAGAGAGAGAGAGCAAGAGCTAGGGAGGGAGAGCAATGTATAGGCTGGCAGTCGGAGGCAGCATTACTACAGGGATAAACTGTACAACAAGCTGCATTCAGCCCCAGTAGAGCCTGACCTGTTCCGCCCGGGAAGCTAAACCCACACTTGCTGTGTGCAGCCACAAAATATATATATACTAGGGGCTGGTTGCACACACCCAGAGAATGAAACCAGAGACTGGAGTAACCACTGTTAATGTACGAATCACTAGCAGAATTCAACTACAGAAATTACAGCGAGGGACTGACTGAATTCAGGCACAGATAATATACCAGCATTGGTTCAGCCTCAGAAAGTTTCTTCAGGAACTGGCAGTTACAATCCCGCCAAATATACCAAGGATCGGCAGCTTCAGTCGAGGAAATACATGCAAATCTGGTAGCTTCAGCCACGACTCTCCGTTTGACTCGGAGCAAATAAATCGTACAGGCTGGATTTCGCAGAAGTAAGTACAACTGTAGTCCGTCTACCTCTTGCCAAACGTGTACTAGCGACTGGTTCCTTCTACAGTTTTATTGCACGGTAGCTGGATCAGAGATATTGGTCCTTCATAAGGTACGATGCCATTCTTCAAACTAATTGTATGCTCTTCTAATTCGCGGATTGCCTTTAATTCTAATCGGTTTACACAAATAAGGATAACACCGCCCAGACTATATAGGGCACACGGTTTTTATTATCCACAGGGACAAGTAGTCTTGCACTTTTAAAAACGCGTTCTTTGCATTTACTAGAATGCCGTTGTTTGAAAATCTTGGACACATACATGTTGAAAACTATATATAACCACGAGATTGAAATTAGGGTGTAAATAAGTAAGGTTTTTCCAAAATTGTGTTAACGAAGATCTGGATTACTATAGAAGTTTATCATTTTGGTATATGATTTATAATATTTCCCAGTGAGAATGTAGAATTATTTCGGGAAAATTGGCGGATCTGCATTCAGAATACAAATATTACTTGCTTCCAGTAGGATTTCCCTCATACCCGCGCATATTATCAAACAAGTAATCGATACATGTGGATTTTCCAGTTTACTATTGTGTTGGGAGGCGGCAAACGAAATGTTTGGGTTTGGACAGGCGGAGTCCAGAGACTGCTCTGTGTTCACTGAATGGAAGACTGCCATGTGCTGTGTAGTAGGTACCTTGTGTGCAGTACCCAATACAATGATCGAGGTACGTGGCCATTAGGGTGGGTCTGCTCGTCCCTCGGCGTCTTGGCCAGCAGCCTTTGTGCGTGTGTACTATGTGAATGACTATTTCTCCATGTCCCTGAAAGATTCTGTTTTTCAAACAGAGGATCAGAAAATCGCTGGAAATTCTCTCCAGTCGCAGCCTTTAGAAGCACTGACAGCTTTGATGCAGGGCGTTGTTATTGGATTCATTTCTTACCGTTTAACCATCTCCAGACGAGTTCGCAGAACTGATATTCCAAATTTTCCTGCTTGCCTACTCTCTGCCTCCCTCACTCTTTGTTCACCCTCCCTGCCCCCGTATCACTCCCTTTCACTGTTCTTCCTTCTCTCTTTATTCCTCATTCACTTTTTGCTTTCCAGTCTGTTTTGTTTCACTCTTCTCAATATCGCTATCAATTCTGTCATACCTCTGCCGCTTGACTGTCATTATTTCTACTGGTCTGTTCATTTCATCACTCCTCTATCCCTTACTCATGAATCGCCGCCCCCATCCCCCAGCAACCGCCCCCCCCCCCCCCCCTGCCGCAACCCGCCATCCCCCCGCAACCCCCATCCCCCAGCAACACCCCCATCCCCCAGCAACACCGCCATCCCCCAGCAACCCCCCCATCCCCCAGCAACCCCCCCATCCCCCAGCAACCCCCCCATCCCCCAGCAACACTGCCCCAATCCCCCAGCAACACTGCCCCGATCCCCCAGCAACACTGCCCCGATCCCCCAGCAACACTGCCCCGATCCCCCAGCAACACTGCCCCGATACCCAGCAACACTGCCCCGATACCCAGCAACACTGCCCACATCCCCCAGCAACACTGCCCCCATCCCCCAGCAACACTGCCCCCATCCCCCAGCAACACTCCCCCCATCCCCCAGCAACACTCCCCCCATCCCCCAGCAACACTCCCCCCATCCCCCAGCAACACTCCCCCCATCCCCCAGCAACACTCCCCCCCATCCCCCAGCAACACTCCCCCCCCATCCCCCAGCAACACTCCCCCCATCCCCCAGCAACACTCCCCCCATCCCCCAGCAACACTCCCCCCATCCCCCAGCAACACTCCCCCCATCCCCCAGCAACACTCCCCCCATCCCCCAGCAACACTCCCCCCATCCCCCAGCAACACTCCCCCCATCCCCCAGCAACACTCCCCCCATCCCCCAGCAACACTCCGCCCATCCCCCAGCAACACTCCACCCATCCCCCAGCAACACTCCGCCCATCCCCCAGCAACACTCCCCCCATCCCCCAGCAACACTACCCCCATCCCCCAGCAACACTACCCCCATCCCCCAGCAACACTCCCCCCATCCCCCAGCAACACTCCGCCCATCCCCCAGCAACACTCCGCCCATCCCCCAGCAACACTCCGCCCATCCCCCAGCAACACTCCGCCCATCCCCCAGCAACACTCCGCCCATCCCCCAGCAACACTCCGCCCATCCCCCAGCAACACTCCGCCCATCCCCCAGCAACACTCCGCCCATCCCCCAGCAACACTCCGCCCATCCCCCAGCAACACTCCCCCCATCCCCCAGCAACACTCCCCCCATCCCCCAGCAACACTCCCCCCATCCCCCAGCAACACTCCCCCCATCCCCCAGCAACACTCCCCCCATCCCCCAGCAACACTCCCCCCATCCCCCAGCAACACTCCCCCCATCCCCCAGCAACACTCCCCCATCCGTCTCCCCACATCCCATTCTCCCCCTCCCCATATACTCCCCGGCCCTCCCTTTTTCTCCGTTTTCCCTCCTATCTCTTCCTTTCCCATATTTTCATCCTCGCGTCCCTACCTCTCCCTTCCCACTTTTCCCCCCTCCCTTGCAGCTCTCTCCCCCTCCTTTCCCGCTCTATCCCTCTCCCTTCCCGCTCTCTCCCTCTCCCTTCCCGCTCTCTCCCTTTCCATTCCCGCTCTCTCCGCCGTCTCCCCCTCCCTTCCCGCTCTCTCCCCCTCCCTTCCCACTCTCTCCCCCCTCCCTTCCCGCTCTCTCCCCCCTCCCTTCCTGCTCTCTCCCCCCTCCCTTCCCGCTCTCTCCCCCCTCCCTTCTCGCTCTCTCCCCCCTCCCTTCTCGCTCTCTCCCCCCTCCCTTCTCGCTCTCTCCCCCCTCCCTTTCCGCTCTCTCCCCCCTCCGTTCCCGCTCTCTCCCCCCTCACTTCCCGCTCTCTCCCCCCTCACTTCCCGCTCTCTCCCCCCTCACTTCCCGCTCTCTCCCCCCTCCCTTCCCGCTCTCTCCCCCCTCCCTTCCCGCTCTCTCCCCCCTCCCTTCCCGCTCTCTCCCCCCTCCCTTCCCGCTCTCTCCCCCCTCCCTTCCCGCTCTCTCCCCCCTCCCTTCCCGCTCTCTCCCCCCTCCCTTCCCGCTCTCTCCCCCCTCCCTTCCCGATCTCTCCCCCCTCCCTTCCCGCTCTCTCCCCCCTCACTTCCCGCTCTCTCCCCCCTCCCTTCCCGCTCTCTCCCCCCCTTCCCGCTCTCTCCCCCCTCCCTTCCCGCTCTCTCCCCCCTCCCTTCCCGCTCTCTCCCCCCGCCCTTCCCGCTCTCTCCCCCCTCCCTTCCCGCTCTCTCCCCCCTCCCTTCCCGATCTCTCCCCCCTCCCTTCCCGATCTCTCCCCCCTCCCTTCCCGATCTCTCCCCCCTCCCTTCCCGCTCTCTCCCCCCTCCCTTCCCGCTCTCTCCCCCCTCCCTTCCCGCTCTCTCCCCCCTCCCTTCCCGCTCTCTCCCCCCTCCCTTCCCGCTCTCTCCCCCCTCCCTTCCCGCTCTCTCCCCCCTCCCTTCCCGCTCTCTCCCCCCTCCCTTCCCGCTCTCTCCCCCCTCCCTTCCCGCTCTCTCCCCCCTCCCTTCCCGCTCTCTCCCCCCCCTCCCTTCCCGATCACTCCCCCCTCCCTTCCCGCTCTCTCCCCCATCCCTTCCCGCTCTCTCCCTCCTCACTTCCCGCTCTCTCCCCCCTCACTTCCCGCTCTCTCCCCCCTCCCTTCCCGCTCTCTCCCCCCTCCCTTCCCGCTCTCTCCCCCCTCCGTTCCCGCTCTCTCCCCCCTCCCTTCCCGCTCTCTCCCCCCTCCCTTCTCGCTCTCTCCCCCCTCCCTTCCCGCTCTCTCCCCCCTCCCTTCCTGCTCTCTCCCCCTCCCTTCCCGCTCTCTCCCCCCTCCCTTCCCGCTCTCTCCCCCCTCCCTTCCCGCTCTCTCCCCCCTCCCTTCCCGCTCTCTCCCCCCGCCCTTCCCGCTCTCTCCCCCCTCCCTTCCCGCTCTCTCCCCCTCCCTTCCCGCTCTCTCCCCCCTCCCTTCCCGCTCTCTCCCCCCTCCCTTCCCGATCACTCCCCCCTCCCTTCCCGCTCTCTCCCCCATCCCTTCCCGCTCTCTCCCTCCTCACTTCCCGCTCTCTCCCCCCTCACTTCCCGCTCTCTCCCCCCTCCCTTCCCGCTCTCTCCCCCCCTTCCCGCTCTCTCCCCCCCTTCCCGCTCTCTCCCCCCCTTCCCGCTCTCTCCCCCCTCCCTTCCCGCTCTCTCCCCCCTCCCTTCCCGCTCTCTCCCCCCTCCCTTCCCGCTCTCTCCCCCCTCCCTTCCCGCTCTCTCCCCCCTCCCTTCCCGCTCTCTCCCCCCTCCCTTCCCGCTCTCTCCCCCCTCCCTTCCCGCTCTCTCCCCCCTCCCTTCCCGCTCTCTCCCCCCTCCCTTCCCGCTCTCTCCCCCCTCCCTTCTCGCTCTCTCCCCCTCCCTTCCCGCTCTCTCCCCCCTCCCTTCCTGCTCTCTCCCCCTCCCTTCCCGCTCTCTCCCCCCTCCCTTCCCGCTCTCTCCCCCCTCCCTTCCCGCTCTCTCCCCCCCTTCCCGCTCTCTCCCCCCTCCCTTCCCGCTCTCTCCCCCCTCCCTTCCCGCTCTCTCCCCCCTCCCTTCCCGCTCTCTCCCCCCTCCCTTCCCGCTCTCTCCCCCCTCCCTTCCCGCTCTCTCCCCCCTCCCTTCCCGATCACTCCCCCCTCCCTTCCCGATCACTCCCCCCTCCCTTCCCGCTCTCTCCCCCATCCCTTCCCGCTCTCTCCCTCCTCACTTCCCGCTCTCTCCCCCCTCACTTCCCCGCTCTCTCCCCCTCCCTTCCCGCTCTCTCCCCCCCTTCCCGCTCTCTCCCCCCCTTCCTGCTCTCTCCCCCCTCCCTTCCCGCTCTCTCCCCCCTCCCTTCCCGCTCTCTCCCCCCTCCCTTCCCGCTCTCTCCCCCCTCCCTTCCCGCTCTCTCCCCCCTCCCTTCCCGCTCTCTCCCCCTCCCTTCCCGCTCTCTCCCCCCCCCTTCCCGCTCTCTCCCCCTTCCCTTCCCGCTCTCTCCCCCCTCCCTTCCCGCTCTCTCCCCCCTCCCTTCTCGCTCTCTCCCCCCTCCCTTCCCGCTCTCTCCCCCCTCCCTTCCTGCTCTCTCCCCCTCCCTTCCCGCTCTCTCCCCCCTCCCTTCCCGCTCTCTCCCCCCTCCCTTCCCGCTCTCTCCCCCCCTTCCCGCTCTCTCCCCCCTCCCTTCCCGCTCTCTCCCCCCTCCCTTCCCGCTCTCTCCCCCCTCCCTTCCCGCTCTCTCCCCCCTCCCTTCCCGCTCTCTCCCCCCTCCTTCCCGATCTCTCCCCCCTCCCTTCCCGCTCTCTCCCCCCTCACTTCCGCTCTCTCCCCCCTCACTTCCCGCTCTCTCCCCCCTCCCTTCCCCGCTCTCTCCCCCCTCCCTTCCCGCTCTCTCCCCCCTCCCTTCCCGCTCTCTCACCCCTCCCTTCCCGCTCTCTCCCCCCTCCCTTCCCGCTCTCTCCCCCCTCCCTTCCCGCTCTCTCCCCCCTCCCTTCCCGCTCTCTCCCCCCTCCCTTCCCCCTCCCTTCCCGCTCTCTCCCCCCTCCCTTCCCGCTCTCTCCCCCCTCCCTTCCCGCTCTCTCCCCCCTCCCTTCCCGCTCTCTCCCCCCTCCCTTCCCGCTCTCTCCCCCCTCCCTTCCCGCTCTCTCCCCACTCCCTTCCCGCTCCCTCCCCCCTCCCTTCCCGCTCCCTCCCCCCTCCGTCCCCGCTCCTGCCCTCCCCCTCCTTTCCTGCTCCCTCCCCCTCCCTTCCCCCTCCCTCTCCACTCCCGCCATCCCCCTCCTTTCCCACTCTCCCCCCCCTCCCGTCCCGCTCTCCCCCCCCTCCCTTCCTGCTCTCCCCCTCACTTGCCGCTCTCCCCCCTCCTTTCCCACCCTCCCTCCCTTCCCTCCATCTCCCTCCCTTCCCATCCTCTCCCGCCCCTTCCCGCACTTTCCCCCCTTCATGCCCTCTCACCCCTCCACGCCGGCCCCCCTCCCTTCCCGCTCTCTCCCACCCTCCCTTCCCGCTCTCTCCCCTCTCCCTTCCCTCTCTCCCCACCGTCCTTCCCGGTCTCTCCCCTGTCCCTTCCCTCCCTCTCCCCAGTCCTATCCCGCTCTCTCCCCCCTCCCTTCCCGCTCTCTCCCCTGTCCCTCCCCGCTCTCTCCCCTCCCTCCCCGCTCTCTGCCCCCTCCCCTCCCGCTCTCTCCCCCCTCCCTTCCTGCTCTCTCACCCCAATTCCCGCTCTCTCCCCCTCCCTTCCCGCGCTCACCCCCCTCCCCACTCTCTCCCCCCTCCCTTCCCGCTCTCGCCCCTTCCCTTCCCGCTCGCTCCCCCTCCCTTCCCGCTCTCCCCCCTCCCTTCCCGCTCTCCCTCCCTTCCCGCTCTCCCCCCTCCCTTCCCGCTCTCCCCCCTCCCTTCCCGCGCTCTGCCCTCCCTTCCCGCGCTCTGCCCTCCCTTCCCGCGCCCTGCCATCCCTACCCGCGCTCCGCCCTCCCTACCCGCGCTCTGCCTCCCTTCCCGCGCTCTGCCTCCCTTCCCGCGCTCTGCCCTCCCTTCCCGGCTCTGCCCTCCTTCCCGCGCTCTGCCCTCCCTTCCCGCGCTCTGCCCTCCCTTCCCGCGCTCTGCCCTCCCTTCCCGCGCTCTGCCCTCCCTTCCCGCGCTCTGCCCTCCCTTCCCGCGCTCTGCCATCCCTTCCCGCGCTCTGCCATCCCTTCCCGCGCTCTGCCCTCCCTTCCCGCGCTCTGCCCTCCCTTCCCGCGCTCTGCCCTCCCTTCCCGCGCTCTGCCCTCCCTTCCCGCGCTCTGCCCTCCCTTCCCGCGCTCTGCCCTCCCTTCCCGCGCTCTGCCCTCCCTTCCCGCGCTCTGCCCTCCCTTCCCGCGCTCTGCCCTCCCTTCCCGCGCTCTGCCCTCCCCTTCCCGCGCTCTGCCCTCCCTTCCCGCGCTCTGCCCTCCCTTCCCGCGCTCTGCCCTCCCTTCCCGCGCTCTGCCCTCCCTTCCCGCGCTCTGCCCTCCCTTCCCGCGCTCTGCCCTCCCTTCCCGCGCTCTGCCCTCCCTTCCCGCGCTCTGCCCTCCCTTCCCGCGCTCTGCCCTCCCTTCCCGCGCTCTGCCCTCCCTTCCCGCGCTCTGCCCTCCCTTCCCGCGCTCTGCCCTCCCTTCCCGCGCTCTGCCCTCCCTTCCCGCGCTCTGCCCTCCCTTCCCGCGCTCTGCCCTCCCTTCCCGCGCTCTGCCCTCCCTTCCCGCGCTCTGCCCTCCCTTCCCGCGCTCTGCCCTCCCTTCCCGCGCTCTGCCTCCCTTCCCGCGCTCCGCCCTCCCTTCCCGCGCTCCGCCCTCCCTTCCCGCGCTCCGCCCTCCCTTCCCGCGCTCCGCCCTCCCTTCCCGCGCTCCGCCCTCCCTTCCCGCGCTCCGCCCTCCCTTCCCGCGCTCCGCCCTCCCTTCCCGCGCTCCGCCCTCCCCTTCCCGCGCTCCGCCCTCCCTTCCCGCGCTCCGCCCTCCCTTCCCGCGCTCCGCCCTCCCTTCCCGCGCTCCGCCCTCCCTTCCCGCGCTCCGCCCTCCCTTCCCGCGCTCCGCCCTCCCTTCCCGCGCTCCGCCCTCCCTTCCCGCGCTCCGCCCTCCCTTCCCGCGCTCCGCCCTCCCTTCCCGCGCTCCGCCCTCCCTTCCCGCGCTCCGCCCTCCCTTCCCGCGCTCCGCCCTCCCTTCCCGCGCTCCGCCCTCCCTTCCCGCGCTCCGCCCTCCCTTCCCGCGCTCCGCCCTCCCTTCCCGCGCTCCGCCCTCCCTTCCCGCGCTCCGCCCTCCCTTCCCGCGCTCCGCCCTCCCTTCCCGCGCTCCGCCCTCCCTTCCCGCGCTCCGCCCTCCCTACCCGCGCTCCGCCCTCCCTACCCGCGCTCCGCCCTCCCTACCCGCGCTCCGCCCTCCCTACCCGCGCTCCGCCCTCCCTACCCGCGCTCCGCCCTCCCTACCCGCGCTCCGCCCTCCCTACCCGCGCTCCGCCCTCCCTACCCGCGCTCCGCCCTCCCTACCCGCGCTCCGCCCTCCCTACCCGCGCTCCGCCCTCCCTTCCGCGCTCCGCCCTCCCTTCCCGCGCTCCGCCCTCCCTTCCCGCGCTCCGCCCTCCCTACCCGCGCTCCGCCCTCCCTACCCGCGCTCCGCCCTCCCTACCCGCGCTCCGCCCTCCCTACCCGCGCTCCGCCCTCCCTACCCGCGCTCCGCCCTCCCTACCCGCGCTCCGCCCTCCCTACCCGCGCTCCGCCCTCCCTACCCGCGCTCCGCCCTCCCTACCCGCGCTCCGCCCTCCCTACCCGCGCTCCGCCCTCCCTACCCGCGCTCCGCCCTCCCTACCCGCGCTCCGCCCTCCCTACCCGCGCTCCGCCCTCCGCGCTCGCCCTCCCTACCCGCGCTCCGCCCTCCCCTACCCGCGCGCTCCCCTCCCTACCGCGCTCCGCCCTCCCTAAGCGAGCTCCGCCCTCCCTACCCGAGCTCCGCCCTCCCTACCCGAGCTCCGCCCTCCCTACCCGCGCTCCCCCTCCCTTCCCGCGCTCCCCCCTCCCTTCCCGCGCTCCCCCCTCCCTTCCCGCGCTCCCCCCTCCCTTCCCGCGCTCCCCCTCCCTTCCCGCGCTCCCCCCTCCCTTCCCGCGCTCCCCACTCCCTTCCCGCGCTCCGCCCTCCCTACCCGCGCTCCGCCCTCCCTACCCGCGCTCCGCCCTCCCTACCCGCGCTCCGCCCTCCCTGCCCGCGCTCCGCCCTCCCTGCCCGCGCTCCGCCTCCCTGCCCGCGCTCCGCCCTCCCTGCCCGCGCTCCGCCCTCCCTTCCCGCGCTCCGCCCTCCCTACCCGCGCTCCGCCCTCCCTTCCCGCGCTCCGCCCTCCCTTCCCGCGCTCCGCCCTCCCTTCCCGCGCTCCGCCCTCCCTTCCCGCGCTCCGCCCTCCCTTCCCGCGCTCCCGCCCTCCCTACCCGCGCTCCGCCCTCCCTACCCGCGCTCCGCCCTCCCTGCCCGCGCTCCGCCCTCCCTGCCCGCGCTCCGCCCTCCCTGCCCGCGCTCCGCCCTCCCTGCCCGCGCTCCGCCCTCCCTGCCCGCGCTCCGCCCTCCCTACCCGCGCTCCGCCCTCCCCTTCCCGCGCTCCGCCCTCCCTTCCCGCGCTCCGCCCTCCCTTCCCGCGCTCCGCCCCTCCCTTCCCGCGCTCCGCCCTCCCATCCGCGCTCCCCCCTCCCTTCCCGCGCTCCCCCCTCCCTTCCCGCGCTCCCCCTCCCTTCCCGCGCTCCCCCCTCCCTTCCCGCGCTCCCCCCTCCCTTCCCGCGCTCCCCCCTCCCTTCCCGCGCTCCGCCCTCCCTACCCGCGCTCCTCCCTCCTACCCGCTCCGCCCTCCCTACCCGCGCTCCCCCTCCCTTCCCGCGCTCCCCCCTCCCTACCCGCGCTCCCCCCTCCCTACCCGCGCTCCCCCCTCCCTACCCGCGCTCCCCCTCCCTACCCGCGCTCCGCCCTCCCTACCCGCGCTCCGCCCTCCCTACCCGCGCTCCGCCCTCCCTACCCGCGCTCCGCCCTCCCTACCCGCGCTCCGCCCTCCCTACCCGCGCTCCGCCCTCCCTACCCGCGCTCCGCCCTCCCTACCCGAGCTCCGCCCTCCCTACCCGAGCTCCGCCCTCCCTACCCGCGCTCCGCCCTCCCTACCCGCGCTCCGCCCTCCCTACCCGCGCTCCGCCCTCCCTACCGCGCTCCGCCCTCCCTACCCGCGCTCCGCCCTCCCTACCCGCGCTCCGCCCTCCCTACCCGCGCTCCCCCCTCCTTTCCCGCGCTCCCCCCTCCCTTCCCGCGCTCCCCCCTCCCTTCCCGCGCTCGCCCCTCCCTTCCCGCGCTCCCCCCTCCCTTCCCGCGCTCCCCCCTCCCTACCCGCGCTCATCCCTCCCTACCCGCGCTCATCCCTCCCTACCCGCGCTCATCCCTCCCTACCCGCGCTCATCCCTCCCTACCCGCGCTCATCCCTCCCTACCCGCGCTCCGCCCTCCTACCGCGCTCCGCCCTCCCTACCCGCGCTCCGCCCTCCCTACCCGCGCTCCGCCCTCCCTACCCGCGCTCCGCCCTCCCTTCCCGCGCTCCGCCCCTCCCTACCCGCGCTCCGCCCTCCTACCCGCGCTCCGCCCTCCCTACCCGCGCTCCGCCCTCCCTACCCGCGCTCCGCCCTCCCTACCCGCGCTCCGCCCTCCCTACCCGCGCTCCGCACTCCCTACCCGCGCTCCGCCCTCCCTACCCGCGTTCCCCCCTCCCTTCCCGCGCTCCCCCCCCTCTCCCTTCCGCGCTCCCCCCTCCCTTCCCGCGCTCCCCCTCCCATCCCGCGCTCCCCCTCCCATCCCGCGCTCCCCCCTCCCTTCCCGCGCTCCCCCTCCCTACCCGCGCTCATCCCTCCCTACCCGCGCTCATCCCTCCCTACCCGCGCTCCGCCCTCCCTACCCGCGCTCCGCCCTCCCTACCCGCGCTCCGCCCTCCCTACCCGCGCTCCGCCCTCCCTACCCGCGCTCCGCCCTCCCTACCCGCGCTCCGCCCTCCCTACCCGCGCTCCGCCCTCCCTACCCGCGCTCCGCCCTCCCTACCCGCGCTCCGCCCTCCCTACCCGCGCTCCGCCCTCCCTACCCGCGCTCCGCCCTCCCTACCCGCGCTCCGCCCTCCCTACCCGCGCTCCGCCCTCCCTACCCGCGCTCCGCCCTCCCTACCCGCGCTCCGCCCTCCCTTCCCGCGCTCCGCCCTCCCTTCCCGCGCTCCGCCCTCCCTTCCCGCGCTCCGCCCTCCCTTCCCGCGCTCCCCCCTCCCTTCCCGCGCTCCCCCTCCCTTCCCGCGCTCCCCCTCCCTTCCCGCGCTCCCCCTCCCTTCCCGCGCTCCCCCTCCCTTCCCGCGCTCCCCCCTCCCTTCCCGCGCTCCCCTCCCTTCCCGCGCTCCCCCCTCCCTTCCCGCGCTCCCCCCTCCCTTCCCGCGCTCCCCCCTCCCTTCCCGCGCTCCCCCCTCCCTTCCCGCGCTCGCCCCTCCCTACCCGCGCTCGCCCCTCCCTACCCGCGCTCGCCCCTCCCGACCCGCGCTCGCCCCTCCCGACCCGCGCTCCGCCCTCCCGACCCGCGCTCCGCCCTCCCGACCCGCACTCCGCCCTCCCTACCCGCGCTCCGCCCTCCCTACCCTCTCTCCCCCCCTCCCACCTTCCTCCCCGCTCTTTCCCCCCTCCCATTCCGCTCTCCCCCGTCCCTTTCCGCTCTCCCCCCTCCCTTCCCGCTCCCCCCCTTCCCGCCCTCCCCTTCACTTCCCGCTCTCCCCCCCCTTCCTGCTCTCCCCCCTCCCTTCCCCCGCTCCACCCCCCACTCCCTTCCCGCTCTCCCCCCTCCTCCCTTCCCGCTCTCCCCCCTCCCTTCCCGCTCTCCCCCCTCCCTTCCCGCTCTCCCCCCTCCCTTCCCACTCTCCCCCCCTCCCTTCCCCGCTCTCCCCCCCCCCTTCCCGCTCTCCCCCCCATCCCTTCCCACTCTCTCCCGTCCCGCTCTCCCCCGTCCCTTCCCGCGCTCCCCCGTCCCTTCCCGCGCTCCCCCGTCCCTTCCCGCGCTCCCCCGTCCCTTCCCGCGCTCCCCCGTCCCTTCCCGCGCTCCCCCGTCCCTTCCCGCGCTCCCCCGTCCCTTCCCGCGCTCCCCCCTCCCTTCCCACGCTCCACCCTCCCTTCCCGCGCTCCGCCCTCCCTTCCCGCGCTCCGCCCTACCTTCCCGCTCTGCCCCCCTCCTCCCTTCCCGCTCTCCCTCCCTCCTCCCTTCCCGCTCTCCCTCCCCCAACTCCCGTCCCACTCTCCCCCCCCTCCCTTTCCGCTCTCCCCCATCCCTTCCTGCGCTCGGCCTCCCTTCCCGCGCTCGGCCCTCCCTCCGTTCCCGCTCTCCCCCCTCCCTTCCCCGCTCCCCCTCCCTTCCCGCTCTCCCTCTCCCTTCCCGCTCTCCCTCTCCCTTCCCGCTCTCCCTCTCCCTTCCCGCTCTCCCTCTCCCTTCCCGCTCTCCCTCTCCCTTCCCGCTCTCGCCCCCTCCCTTCCCACTCTCCCCCCATCCCTTCCCGCTCTCCCCCCTCCGTTTCAGATCTCTCCGTGCTCCCGTCCCGCTCTCCCTCCCACCCCATCACCCCCTCCCCACCCCACCAGCACCCCCTCTCACCCCTCACCCCCT